>NC_064634.1:416764942-417427442 GCF_023864275.1 Schistocerca cancellata | reverse complement strand
TAATATGAATAATGAAGTTTTTCTTTGCAGATGAGAATAATGATGAAGTTTATATATTTACTATTAGTTAAGAGATGCTATGTAGTTACTTAAGTATTTGTTGCAGTTCGTTTTGACAGTATGTCTTATATCCCATGGTATAATGACTGAATGTTTTGGAAAGGACAGCTAGAGTACATACATATTGAGTACACATTTCATTACCTGTTAATCTGAAGTTCACTACTTTTCAGCATAATATACGTTTCTTCTTTCAGCTTAATAATCCATTTTGTATTTTTTCTAGGAGAAGCTATTCTTGAAATTAATGTGCTATAAGCAGTTAGTCATTAAACCCGTTCTAGTACTTGCATTTTTTTACCCATTTGTGTGTGTCATTCATGAATGTGATCACATATACTCTACTTGTTTCATAACTTTGCTACAGCTGACTCATGACGAATGATGTTACCTATCCTCATTTGTAGCAATAAGTCAAAAGCAAATATTTTCATGCCCCAGCAATTAATTATCGATCCCAACGCAATGCATAGCTAGCACAAAAAGAAAAATGTACTACCAGTCCCAAATAATGCTACCAGTTTAAGAGCGTTCTGAATAATACTGAATGATGTTTTCTAACCACAGACCTTGAGTAATAGTTACAGTATGTTACATTTTCGCTATGTCCTATGTCACGTGAATGATGAGTTCTGAGTAATGTTTTCTAACCACAGACCTTGAGTAATAGTTACAGTATGTTACATTTTCACTATGTTCTATGTCACTTGAATGATGAGTTCTGAGTAATAGTGAACGATATTTTGTAATAATGCATACATGCTACGCCAATAACCTCTGTAAATAATATTTTTGTTATACTCTATAAATGCTATGCCAATAATTAACTCTCATTTTGAATGATGACTTCTGATGGTTTGTCACTGGCCAAAGAGTGTCAATAATTATTTTAAATATGTCAGATGTCACTTGAATGATGAAAAATGTTTTATAATATTCAATACTTGCTATATGTTTAGTAACTGGCCAAAGAGTGCCAATAATTATTTTAAATATGTCATATGTCACTTGAATGATGAAAAATGTTTTATAATATTCAATACTTGCTATATGTTTAGTAACTGGCCAGAGAGTGCCAATAATTATTTCAAATATGTCATATGTCACTTGAATGATGAAAAATGTTTTCTAATATTCAATACTTGCTATATGTTTAGTAACTGGCCAAAGAGTGCCAATAATTATTTTAAATATGTCATATGTCACTTGAATGATGAAAAATGTTTTGTAATATTCAATACTTGCTATACGTTTAGTAACTGGCCAATGAGTGCCAATGATTACTATAAGTAGGTGAATTATATTAATACTATGCCATTCATTAGCTCCTATTTTGAATGATGACTTCTGATGGTTTGTAACTGGCGAATGAGTGCCAATGATTACTATAACTCGATGAATTATGTAAATGGTATGCCAATAATTAACTCTGGCTTTGAATGATCACTTTTAAATAATGTATAAAAAATGGTTTGTAACTGGCCAATGAGTGCCAACAATTAGTCAAATCGGTTGATAGGCTAGTGTAATTCTCAATGATGACTAGCATGAGACTTAATGTCCTTCTCCTTCTGACCTAATTACCAGAAATTACTGCAATATACGTTTTTCCTGTCTATCCTTATGATCATGGAGCTTTATATTTGGTTTCTGCACTAATTCTACGTTGGTGAATGAGTGTGGTGTTGACACATCATGGTGTGCACCACCTTGAACAATGGAGATGTTATTATGGTTCCACTGTTTGGTGTACCTAATGTACTCCCAAAATGATAACATGGAATATTAATACGACATTTCAGTGTCTTGGGTACACTGATTAATACTTCAGGGAAGAGAACTTCAGATTGTCTCACTTGGTGTTGTGCTTCTGTAGAAAGATATGAACTTTCAGTGCAGCTACGTGCAACCAAATGTGCTACAACCATGATGCAATCCTTCCCTTTCCTATCCTAGTTGTAGTAAAATGGTATAAAACAAATACTACAGTGCGTATGCACCTTATGTCATTTGTTAATATGTTTTGTACTCATTGCGTATACATTTTGTCATTGCTTGATATGTTCTGTACTACAGTGTGTATGCACTTTATTTCGTTTGTTAATATGATTTGTCCTCATTGCGTATACATTTTGTCATTGCTTTATATGTTCTGTACTACAGTGCATATACACTTTATGTCATTTGTTAATATGATTTGTACTCATTGCATATACATTTTGTCATTGCTTGATATGTTCTGTACTCAGTGCATGTGCACTCTATTTTATTTTATGTTCTGTACTTATATATATGTATATACTCTGTGACTGTCAACTTAGTTAATTAAGTAGATTTTAGAAAAATTTGTTGCTCATGGCAAGTCCAATTGACTCACCATCGCTACCAAATTTTTGCACCTCCAGTGGAGGGTTATGTAAGAGGTATGTGCTGCCTGCGATATGTAAGCTATAAGAGAATCTGAGACCAAAGAGCAGTGTTGACTGCAGTACGAACTGTGTAGCAGCAGCAGTAAGTTGTTGCTAGCGAGCAGTCGCCTGTCTGCTCTGGTCTGGTGTATCTTGTTGGCTGGGCCGGTCGCGGTGCAGCGATGCCGGAGCCTGAGTATTATTGTATAAGGTAAAAAGCAGCCTCGCGCATATCTAGTAATGTTATGTAAAGTCCCATGTAAATCTTTTAAAAATGTCGTAATAATAATCTTCATGATATAAAGCAATTTCTAAAAAACATTCATTTCAATTTAAAGAATTTACTAATTTCTTCAATCCATGATCATTGCTATTGTTAGAAAAGAAAAATCAGTTGCTTCCTTTCATAAATGACAAATCTATCGGCCTGCATTGCACAGAGCTGTTCCGGAAAAATTTTATATAAGAGCAGATATATTCGCCGTTTTTATTGAGGTAAGAATTTTTCCTTTTTTTATTCAGAATGATCTTACAGGGCCATGACGCAGCGCTGCTGTCGTCCAAATTCTACCAGGTTACTGAATTTATTTTTTATTACGAGGTTTAGGAATTTTTCTGTTTCGAGCTTACATTAAATGGGAAACAAATTTTGTGTGGTTACATGTGAATGAATTTCTGTAGGGAGGTTATAAATGGGAACCAATTTTGTTCTGAGGTTATACTTGGCTCAGAATCGTTATCCATAATAAACATTGAAATATTTTTTGTGGGGAGGTTACCCCACCATGGACGTCTTTCTCAATTTTATGGTTGAGGGCGAGCGTTTTTTCGTTATTCATAAGCGATTTCGCCCCCGCATCATCCAGTTTCTGAAAGCGAAACATCGCGGAGAGGCGCACACTCAGCTGTTTGTTCGGGACGGCTATCCCTGCCGCCGTATACACACCACACTGTCCTGGACAACACTTCCTTTACGATCACCCATGTGACACCGTCACAAACGCTTTCGTTGTACCCGACTCCGCAGTTGCCGTGGGAACACGTCCAAATCGACTACACCGAACCGTTCATCGGGGAAAAGTGGCTAGTGGTCATCGACGCACTCTCCAAATTTCCCTATGTAGTTCACTCAAAAACGGAGATATGAAAACTGCACCCAGTGAAATTCGCACCCAACCAGAAATCTGTGAAATTTGAATCAAGTTTACCTAGAAACCATCTGCTCATTACGTCACTGGCTACCTCCACCCGAGTCCTCGCTCGCCCACTCCCTCCGGCCTCAGTAGAGTGCTGCACCGCGATGTCCGAGCGGTGTCGACGCCCCCATGCAAAAGACCAACATAAACAGAATACTGACGGAAGGAGGGCAAGAGCGCCAGAAAACGTTTACATGACGCTCTAATTTATCCCTCCTTACAAGAGCATATGACACTGGTTCTACTTGCTTTAATGTTTGCATCTTACTATTCCTTCTTTTATGATGCGTATCTACACCTACATGACTGCTCTGCACTTCACATTTAAGTATATCGCATAGAAATCATTGAACCACTTTCACAGTAATTCTTTATTGTTCCATTGTCGAACAAAGTGGGGGAAAGAACACTTAAGTCTTTCCATACGTCCTCTTATGTCTCTTATTTTCATTACTATGATTTCTTATTATGTAGGCGATCATCAAAATACCATTTTCGTAATCGGGAGAAAAAGTAGGAAATTGAAATTTCGTGAAAAGATCTCGCCGCAACGAAGAACGAATGCAGGGAGATTCTTTAGTTGACGTGTTGCAACTTCTTTTCTGCCGATAAAACGCAGTCTTTGGTACGCCTTCCTCATAACATTATCTATGTGATCGTTACACTTAAAGTTGTTCGTATGTTATCCCTAGGCACTTAGTTGTATTTGTGTGATTTATCGTGTAACTGAAAGTTAACGAATTCATTTTAATACACATGAGGGTGACTCACACTTTTCATTATTTAGGGCCACAATTCCATTTTCCGTATCATACCGTTATTTCGTCTAAATTATTTTGCAGCTGGGTTTGATATTCTGATGATGATAAATAACAGCATCATTTTCAAAAACTCTAAGAGGGATGCTCAGATTACCTCCTAAGTCATTTATATAGATAAGGAACAGCAGAGGGCCTATAACACTTCCTTGTGGGGCACCAGATATCACTACTGCTTTACTCGATGACTCTCCATCATTTACTACGAACTGTGATCTTTCTGACTGGAGATTACGAATCTAGTCGCACAAATGAGACGATACTCCATGGGCATACAATGTCATTAGAAGTCTCCTGCGAGGAGCAGCATAAAAAGTCTTCTGTAAATCTGGAAATATGGGATCAGCTTGAGATCCAATGTCGACAGCACTCATTACTTCATGAGAATAGAGAGCTACATGTCTTTCACAAGAACGTTTATACTGAATCTGTGCTGACTGTCAATGGATAGTTTCTTGTATGTAATTCGTAATGTTCGAAGAGAGCATAGTTGTGTATACAAATCCTACAGCAAATCGTCGTACATGACATTCGTCTGTAAACCAACTGATTATTCCTGTTTCCTTTCTTGAAGATTGGTGTGACTTATGCAACTTACCCGATTTCTTCGATAGGGACGTTTCGTCGCGCGAGCGTTTGTATATGATCATTAAATACGGAGCTATTACATCGGAATACTCTGAAAGCAACCTAATTGGTACACAATCGGATCGGAGGTCTTGCCTTAATTAAGTAATCTCAGTTTTTTCGCAACACGGCCGATATCTTCTCCAAAGTTACTTATGTCGGCAGCAGTTCTTCATTCGGAATATGGACTGTTTAATTCGCCTGGTTTGGTGAAGGAATTTCGGAAAACCGGATTTAGTGTATCTCCTTTAGTGGCACCCTTATCGGGAACAGTATATGCACTCTCTGTCCTAGTATGAAAAATCGTTATGCACAGGCACCTTAAAAAAAGATTGTCTTTAGTTACGTAAGTTATGAAGTTTCGTAAGTTGTGATGAATACTATGTTCCTTTAAAGCGTATCTTATTTCCTATCCAGTTTCATAATGACCATGTGTCTCCCACTTACCAGTAATGACAATGATGTGCACAACCATCCAGGAGCATTGCTCCTACATAATTTTCGCACTACTGCAAAGAGAAGCGACACACAAATTAGTCTCAGTGGTGCTGAGAAATTTAACAAAGCTTCATCACCTCATGGATGCTCAATCAGGTCCTACAGCAGATTTCCGTCTCTGTCAGTACCCTTTTAACCGTAATCTGTCATAGAGCCCTAGAAAAAAAAAAACGGTGCCCAGTGATTGGAACAAGGCACAGGTCATACATAGGTACAAGAAGCGTATCACAACTGAACCATAAAACTAACATCCAATATTCATGAGATCCATTTGTTGCAGTATCTTATATTCCTCCACGCCAAACAGCATTGATCGCAAGCACTTCGATCATCGACCGTCCGACCCCATACTTGCTGTTTCTCACAAACACAGATCAGCCGGAACATTATAACCACAAACCTACTATCGATATAAACTTGTCCAATCAGTAGCAGCGTCACCTGACGAGGAATGACTCCTAGTCGACACACGCACATTTCATGTAGTATCAGTGAGCGTGTGGTCTGTTTGTAGAAAGGGGAAGGAGCGCAACCTATCCGAGTTTGACCGAGGGCAGATTGTAATAGCCCAGAGGCTCGGTACGAGCACTTCGGAAATTGCACTACTTACCGGGTGTTTCATCAAGGAGAAACTACGTTCACACTTTGTGGGTTTGGGCAGCCACTCATTACAGATGTCGGACGTCGTCGCCACCGAACACTCCTAGCGATGAGCCTCCGCAGCCGAAGATCCATGTATCTGGCAATGTTAACACCACTATATCGTAAACTTGGACTGAAATGGGCAAGGGACCATCCAAGCCGGCCGGAGTGGCCGTGCGGTTCTAGGAGCTACATTCTGGAGCCGAGCGACCGCTACGGTCGCAGGTTCGAATCCTGCCTCGGGCATGGATGTGGGTGATGTCCTTAGGTTAGTTAGGTTTAATTAGTTCTAAGTTCTAGGTGACTGATGACCTCAGAAGTTAAGTCACATAGTGCTCAGAGCCGTTTTTGGACCATCCCAAACGGAAGCTGGCAACGTCACACAGCGCTGCGTCGTCTGATGAATGTCGATACTTTCTTCATCATACCGATGGGACGGCTCGAATTCGTTGCCTTCCAGCTGAACGAGTCCTTGACACCTGTATTGCGGGATGGAGACAAGCTGTCGGCGGCTACAGTACGCTCTCGGGAACATTCACACGGACATCCATGGATCCAGCAGAGCTCGTGCAAAGCAACTTGGCGGCTAAGAAGTATCGTAGACTGTGATGGAGTTCGAAGAACACAATCGTCAGTTTCAGTTGATGTGCTGTCCCTCCCTCCCCCCCCCCCCCACCACTCGTCAGGCCATAACCGGATCGATGACATCTGGGATGTGAATGAAAGTGCGTCAGAGCTCATGGCTCCCCTCCCCGCTATTTACGAGAACTAGGTGACTTGTGTATGCATTTGCGGTGCCGTGAAACCTCCATCCTCCGGCAGCCTGCCAAGGCCTCATTGCTCCCATGCCACGATGCGTCGTCGCTGTCATACGTGCCAACATACCGGCCATTAGGGAAGTGGCCATAATGTTCTCAGTGTGCATATTGAAAGCCTTGGATCTAGGCAACCAGGTACATACAGTGTTTCTCCTGTTCGAAAATCATCCCTGTCGAAAGTACTATCGTATGGAGTATAAAGCGAAATTTATGACTGGATCGAGGATTTTCTTACAGGAATGACGCAGTAAGTTATCTTGCATGGCGAGTCATTATCGGCGGAAGTAGAAGTAGCTTCGAGTGTGCCAGAGGTAAGTGTGCTCGGACAGTTGTTGTTAAAGCAGTAATGATTTTTCGGACAATATTCCAATAACTTCAGACATTTTGCAGATGATATAGGAAGTATCTGCAAAAAGATGAACAAATATTCAGTTAGCTCTTGATAAGATAAATTTAAAGTTGTGTGCTTCAAACAACGAAAACGACGTGGCATCCTACGAGTATATCAACGATTCATATAATCTGTCAACTCATACTACCTGGGTGTAACACACCTCAGTGATTTGAAATGGAATGATCGCATAGGATCAGTCGTAGGTTAGAAGGGGGCAGATGGTGGTTCATTGGTGGGATGCTAGCGAAATGCTAACAGGATACGAATCAGACTGCATACAAGACACTCGGGTGCGACCCATCCTCGAATATTTCTCAAGTATGTGGGAGCCATAGCAAACAGGACTAGAAGCGGATATACAACGAAAAAGAGGAAGGCAGCACTAACAGTGTCAGGTTTGTTTCACCAGGGGGACACCGTCACTGAGATGGTGATGAAACTGAACTGGCTGGCGCTTGAAGATAGAGGCAAACTATCCAGAGTCTGTTCAGGTATAGTTTCTGAGTATTTTGGTATAAAGATCGATGCCTTCGGTGGCTCCTTATAAATTATGGTTTAATAGGCTTTGTTACGAGAATTCTCTTTGTTTCTTCGAAAAGAGTTGCACAACAGGGAAAAAGGCTGTAATATGCAATCACCAAAACACAATAAAACCAAAGTACAAGACATTTCTTGACGCCTATGTACAGATGCAAAATGGCTGTTGTGGAGCTGCCGACGTTGAGGGAGCAGCAGAGCTTCGATCCGTTCCGTTTACCACCGCGACCGATTCTTCACCACTTAAATCTATCCAATCTGTGGCGTATCAGTGTTGATGCACAACTAACACTGCTCATAAAACCAACGGGAGCGACCAGTACTGACTGCAAGCTTGAGGACCATGAGTAAAGTAGGCCTTAGTGATATCAGCAGCAGATACAAAGGTAGACAGTGTATACAGTCGACATGTTTACTGTTGAGCAGACGTTTTCAATGCAATAAAGATACAAGGGATAATAATACAATTACTCTGTCACAAACTGATGGAGACCACATATCCCTTATACCAGAACCCGCTGGACAACGACTGAAATTTTCTCAGTGAAGTATACGTACAAAATGACCTTTTAGTGTGAAGTATAACGGATTTTATGCACATGTGAAGTAGGCTGATTCAAGCGTATAGGCCACATTTTATAGTATGTTCTGTCATGTATACTGAGGAGCCAAAAACACTGGTGCGCTTGCCTAATATCGTGTAGGACCCCCGCGAGCACGCAGAAGTGCCGTAACACGATGTAACATGGACCCGGCTAATGTCTCAAGTAGTGCTGGATGGAACTGACACCACGAATCCTGCAGGGCTGTCCATAAATCCGTAAGAGTACGAGGGTTGGAGATCTCTTCTGAACGGCACATTATCAAGGCACATCGGATATATTCAGTAATGTTCATATGGACAGCGGAAGTGTTTAAACTCAGAAGAGTGATTCTGGAGCCACTCTGTAGGAATTCTAGGCGTGCCAGGTGTCGCATTGTCCTACTGCTATTGCCAAGTCAGTCGGAATGCACAATGGACACGAAGGGATGCAGGTGATCAGACAGGATGCTTACCTACGTGTCACCTGTCAGAGTCGTATCTAGACGTATCTAGACATCACTCCAACTGCACACGCCCCACACCATTACAGTGCCTCCATCAGCTTGAACAGTCCCTTACTGACATGTAACGTCCATGAATTTATGAGGTTGTCTCCGTATCCGTACACGTCCATCGACTCGATACAATTTGAAACGAGACTCGTCCGACCTGGCAACATGTTTCCAGTCATCAACAGTCCAAAGTCGGTGTTGACGGGCCCAGGCGAGACTTAAGGCTTTGTGTCGTGCAGTCACCGAGAGTACATGAGTGAGCTTTCGGCTCTGAAAGCCCATATCGATGATGTTTCGTTGAATGGTTCGCAGGCTGACACTTGTTGATGTCCCAGCATTGAAATCTGAAGCAATTTGGGAAGGGATGCACCTGTGTTGCGTTGAATGATTCTCTTCAGTCGCCGTTGGTCCCGCTCTTGAAGGATCTTCCGGCCGCAGCGATGTCGGAGATTAGCTGTTTGACGGGATTCCTGATATGCACGGTACACTCATGGAATGGTCGTACGGGAAAATCCCCACTTCATCGCTACCTCGGAAATGCTGTGTCCCATCGCTCGTGCTCCGACTATAACATCACGTTCAAACTCACTCAAATCTTGAGAACCTACTTTGCAGCAGCAGTAACTGATCTAGCAACTGCGCTAGACACTTTTTGTCTTATACTCGTATATGCGGTTGATGACCGCAGCGCCGTATTCTGCCACTTTGCATATCAGTATATTTAAGTTCCCATGCCTATACCAGTTTCTTTGACGCTTCAGTGTAGAAGAGATATGCTTTTTAAAATCCGCGTTTTTAATTCGGTTGTAATATTTTTCGTTGCATTTTCTGAAGATATTGCCGTAACTAAATAAAATTACGAGTATTATTGGGCCCTACAACCCGTCAGGGTAGCCGAGGGCGCTAACGCGCTGCTTCCTGGACTCGGGTAGGCCCGCCGGCCCCGGATCTAATCCGCCCGGCGGATTAACGACGAGAGCCGGTGTTCCGGTCAGCCTGGATGTGGTTTTAGGCCGTTTCCCACATCCCGCTAGGTAAATACCGGGCTGGTCCCCACGTTCAACCTCAGTTACACGCGTCGCAGACATTTGAAACAAGTTCGCACTATTTCACGATTAACACTAGATGCAGACAGCTGGGGTACACTGATTCCTTCCCTGGAGGTATGGGGTGGCGGCACGAAGGGCATCCGGCAACCCCTAAAACTATCCTCGCCAAATCCGTTTTAACCGCGCCAACCCTGCGATCGCTGCGCGACTGTGGCGTAAGCGAAAGAAAGAAAGAAAGAATTGGGCCCTACAGAAAATAAAAGGTATATAATCACTTCCAATTGCCAAAATTTAGGTATTACATTTAGTGTTCGAGCATCCCCAGTCGGCTGCATCAGCATACCACGTAAAGGCTCGTCGCGGCGGGCCCTTTTACCTGTGGAGCAAGTTGTGGAGAGGGGACGGGGCGAATGGGTTAACTGGACATCTCCTCGATTTCTTATGGGGCAAATTTCACTGGATACAGTTTACAGGTCACTTTAGAATACCACATTACGAGCCACTACTACCTGTGCTTAAAAACGTATAATCCATGTAAGGCGCTCCTGTCACCTTCGTTTCGAACAATTCGAGTAGAGCATATTAATGAAACGCGCCGTATCAGAAACAATGATATTCGACAAACATTTACTGCTCATTTTCACCTAGCACTTGACGGCAAAATATAAGTGCTTTGTGTGTACATTCGAAACACAAATGATCAAAGGTGTCACTGCTGCAAGAAGAAGAGCTGCATGCTGTTTCATCAAGTTACAGGAACGCTCGTATCCAGGGCTTATCACCAGTTCATATCTTGCATGCAGCAGACACTACTGGACCTTCTGAGGCTGACACGGCAACAGCCGAGCTCCTGCAGCTACCTTCGGTACGCAGTGGCAATCACTGTCTAGGCCAGGTCCCGAGATGGATTGTGGGTGACGTCGCTGCCCGTTGGGACCATATGATGTCCGACGAAGAAGACAGAGTGTGCCTAATGTAGCTTATAACTCACCTCTGCCTCCTCCTACCACCCACAAAAGCTTTGATGCAGCTTTCCAAGATGTTCTATACTGGCTTTTCATCGCTGTATAAGTACTGTCACCTCCATTTTAATCTACGTTCTGTAATCAGTTTCGATCTAAAATTATACTAATCCTCTGAAACGAGAAGAAGTCTTTATTACAGTACATTTACACTGAGGTGATGGAAGGCGTGGGACAAGTCCTGATATCTGGTCTGACCTCCTTTTGCCCTGTGTGGTGCAATAAATCGATGTGCTATGGACTCCACAATCCGTTGGAAGTCCCCAGCAGAAATGTTCGACCATGCTGCTTCCATAGCAATTCATGATTCCAGAAGTGTTGCCAGTGCAAGATTTTGTGCACGAACTCAGACCTCGAGTATGTTCCATTTATATTCGATGAGATCCATGTCGGCGTATTTGGATGGTCAAATAATTCCATCTAACTGTCCGTAATTTAATCCAAACCAGTCGTGAACCAGTGTGGCCCAGTGACAGGACGCATGTTTGTTTGAAAACGTGACTTCCATGAATGGCTGCAAATTGTCTCCAAGTAGTCAGAAATAGCCATTTCCCCGTTAATGATGGGTTCAGTTGGACCATATAAGTCCATATGGAACCACCACCAGCTTCAAAGTGTCTTGTGCATGGATTCGTGGGGTCTGTGCCACACTCGAATCTTCCATCAGCTCTTACCAACTGACATCAAGACTCATCTGACCAGGCCACTGTTTTCCAGTAATCAAGGTTCCCACCATGGTCACGAGTCCGGGATATGAGCTACAGGCAATATGCTCTTAGCATAGTCACTCGCATCTGTCGTCTGTTGCCACAGCCTGTTAAAACCAAATTTCACCGCACTGTCCTATTGGGTACGTTAGTCATACGTCCCACAGTGATTTCCACCGTTATTCCGCGCAATGTTGGTTGACAGTACTGACAACTCTACGCAAACGACTCCGCTCTCGGTCGTTAAGTGAAAGCCATCGCCCACTGCGTTGTCCGTGATGAGGGGTGACGCCTGAAAATCATTATTCTTACCATACTGTGTATCATGGAATATTCAAGTCCCTAACGATTTCAGAAAGGGATTCTCCCATGCGCCTATCTCCAGCTACCTTCCCGTGATCAAAACCCATCAGTTCCCATCTGGAACCCGTAATCATATTGGAAACCTGAGTATCAATGACAGCTTCACAAATGCACCAGCCTTTTGTACTTTGTGCAGGAAATACTACTGCGATCTGTGTATGTGCATATCGGTATCCCAGGAGGTTTTGTTATCTCAGAGTATCTTGTAGACACCTCACTTAAAAATTTCATTAAGAAAAATCTTCTGATTTTTAAATGTACGTGACACTGCCCCAGCTGTAACACACAAGAAGCTAAGGATAATTATTGGCTCCTAGCAGCGCGCCAGCAAATAAGGGGGAAGAAAAGAAGAAATGAAGCCGCCACCGCTCAACCCTCCCCATTCAAACTGAAGGATCCCCCTACCTTCTTTTCCTTACCCAGGGAGGAACTAAGTAGCCTGCTTCACCTGGCTAACATGAACCTTAATGGTTTTTCCAGTAGTGAGTTTATGAATCAGTAAATTTACTGGCTTCCAGACCCTAACTATAAAACAAGGGCCAATAAATCGTGGAGCAATTTCCCTGTAATTTCACTATGTTATCCATGTCCCGCATTGAAATTTCGGATGAAAACCTTAACCCCCAAGATGCCTCGGAACGGTTGCCTTTCCTGGTTATAGCGCCTCTCATTGTCCTAGTTCCATTTAATGACTTCTGAGGTAATACACACAGCCAAGAGATCATTCATACTCCACAAGCTGGGAGAACGGACTATGAATGTAAGCAAATATAACTGCCGCCAGAACTGCTCTAGGGACTGCAAGCTGAAAAGAATTAAAGGCAAAGTTGATCCAAGGTAGTGTAGTATCTCATTTGGGGTTGGGTTGGGTTGTTTGTGGGAAGAGACCAAACAGCGAGGTCATCGGTCTCCTCGGATAGGGAAGGATGATGAAGGAAGTCGGCCGTGCCCTTTCAAAGGAACTATCCCAGCATTTGCCTGGAGCGATTTAGGGAAATCACGGAAAACCTAAATCTGGATGGCCGGACGCGGGATTGGACCGTCGTCCTCCCGAATGCGAGTCCAGTGCGCTACCACTGCGCCACCTCGCTCGGTATATCTCATTTGGTCTCAGCCTCATCATCATAACTGTTCAAGGTGGCCTTCAGGTTCCAGTTAACTCTTTCTGAATCTACTGTTGCTTCAAGTACGTTTTCTTTTTTTCCTTCTTGGCACAGATGAAATGTCCCATCGCCTTTTGTACTCTGAAAGATCTTGGTTTTTGTTTTTTACCATTTCTTATTCACATAAAGTATCATTGACAAACGTGTCAACATAATCGAGAATCCTTCTGTTACGTCTGCGGAGATCACACATATATAAGGCGCTGGAAGAAAATTTTGCCCATCATAAGGAAGGCTTACAAGAATTACTTTAGAATGGAACCTTGAGACCAGGATGAGGACTGGGTACCACACACGTGTTGTGCTAGTCGTTACGAAAAAACAAACAAATTAGTGGAAGGGTAAAAATTTCATGTTGTTTGCAGCGCTCATGCCTGGGAGGGAACAAAGAGATCATATAACAGCTGTTGCTTTTGTCTCACAAATGTTGTAGACTTTACAAGCAGAAAGCCAAAGAGACACATAGCCTACTAGGTTACCGAGATTTGCTTTCTGCAATCAGACTAGTGCCACATTCTGACAGCGATCCAGTGACTTAAAGACCAATTAAATTTCTGGACACATATAATGAAGAAGAAAGTGTAGGTTAGAATATGCCATCCTCTTGATGAAAGAAGTGGTACATCATATCAAGAAATGAGAGATCGAATCTTGGGTTCTTAACTCAGACATTCCTAAACTATCTAGTCCGCGACTTGGACCTAGGCAAGCTAAAGGTAGACTACTAGGACCTAGGTTACAAGAAAGTAATATTCTAAGACGATGTAGAAATGTAACTTTTCATACGAATAGAGAAAGCACTTTTCTCCATTTTTCAAATGATGGCAAACTGACATTCTGTAATGATGTATGTCCCATAATGAGAGTCCGCAGCTCGTGGTCGTGCGGTAGCGTTCTCGCTTCCCGCGCCCGGGTTCCCGGGTTCGATTCCCGGCGGGTGTAATGTCCCCACAGAAAAATACCCTCTACCACGCAACAATTAATCATTGTCAATAAAACCATCCACATTTATTTACTTTGGAAAAGTATCTGATCCGATTTTCTAGTAACATTTGCGCCGACAGCTCGTCGACGCCGAAGTATTTTCTAGTACGTTTATTCTTTGGAATAACAGAGATACATGTATGTATTCTCCATGGTTGTTTGACTGGTAACTAGGACAGCTTCGAAGTATCTGTTGAAAGATTGACGGGTTTCTAAAAGAGACATATTTGCTTTTCTTCGCGCTAAAGCGAGCTATAAACATTTGTGCCACTAGCGGGTTATTTGAAGAGAGAGAAAGAAATTGTAACGGAAAATAATTAAGACTTGGAACCAACAGAGATCGGGACATTTAATGGAGATATATTGAATATACATTTTCCTTCATAAATAAGGTTTGTGACCCCTTTTATTCTGGAGTGAATGAACGAATGAGTTTTTTGTCTGAATCATTGATGATCGCGTTGGCCCTGTAATTAGTGGGGAAGTTTCAGCTGTGTCGAAGAGAGCCTGCAATCACCGAGTCTTTGTTAAATCGTCCAAAAAGGCTTCGTACACATCTGGAATTCGGAATCTTTCGTCAAAGGAACGAATTGTTCAAACGATTGATTTTCCCAACTGAATGCAGCGCTTAACAATAATAATAAATGTAAAGATCTCTTACAGCAAGCCAGCCGCTGAACACTAAGTCAAAGGGCTCCACCAGAGATTCTATTTGGCTGATTTCACGTAATGAAATATTATATCAAAAACTGTACATAGATAAAGGAGAGAGAGAGAGAGAGAGAGAGCGAATGAAAATTAGAGAAAATACTAATAATCCTCCATTAGTCTAATTTTTCGCCTGTCTTATCACGGATCAGCCTAAAGACAAAACGGGAGGCCCTTACTTTACTGTATAGATTTATGTGTGAAAGTGAAGGGATCTTAAAGGCAACAGATACACGTCTATACAGACAAGACATTACACAAGGTTAGCGGCAAGCTGCATTCACACATTCATCATTCAGCATCTATTCTCCCTACATTTATACATTATAATGGCCAATCCGTGACAGGACACGTTTTTGAACGTTGCTAAAATAATTTTGTTCTCTGTTTCATGTGAACTACGACGAGCTAACTTAACTGACGCTTGGAAAGGACAGGAAATACTCGCAGACGATAGAATTGAATCTACAAATAACAACGAGAGACAGCACGCTGGGCGCATTCAAAAGGTCAAATCTATATTTATTATTAAAGCTTGCTAGTATAGATGAAGTATACGTTTTTCTGTTTAGTATTATTGGATATCTGAACATTGATTAATTGTGTTTATGCTAGATGTAGTTGGATTGACCTGCCCCAGTTGCATTTATCTGCATAAGTACAGTAAGAAAGTAGCCACAGAAGTACTCTTGTGTGAACAGAGTTACATATCGTGACAGTAGAAGGGAGAGATATATATAGTGACAGTAGAACATTTATATGGTTTTAACTAGGGCAATGTTTAGGATGAGTCAAGCAGAGCATAGCAGCACGCAACAGCCTTCAGCTGTTAGCACTGATAATGAGGATGTAGTAAGAAGTGTTGTAGAACCGATTGCTACAGATAGCGCAATAGAACGCCCTGTAGACACGGAGGGACATGTAACAGCAAGTACGCAATATGGATTAGATCCATTGGTAATTATCATGAGACAGATGCAAATGATAACCGAGAGCATGAATAATATGAAAACCGACATTAACGCGAAATTAGCCTCAGTTACTGAAGGGCAAAATGATTTGAATACAAAATTAGCCTCAGTTACTGAAGGGCAAAATGATTTGAATACAAAATTAGCCTCAGTTACAGAAGGGCAAAATGATTTGAATACAAAATTAGCCTCAGTTACTGAAGGGCAGGAAAATTTGAAAACCGACATTAACGCGAAATTAGCCTCAGTTACGGAAGGGCAAAATGATTTGAACGCGAAATTAGCCTCAGTTACGGAAGGGCAGGAAAATCTGAAAACCGATATTAGAGCACAGTTAGTGACAGTTACTCAAACTCAAGAAGAAATGAAATTAGTCCAGACTGAGATTAAGCAGCAGTTACAAGACAGTTTTTCCGAATTAGAGCAGTGGATAGAGGCGAAGACCAAGGAACTCAAAGATCAGGCCGAAGAGACGGAACGAAAATTAACTGCACAAATAAAATTGGTGAAAGCTCAATGTGAGGAATCTACTCACCGCGTACGTGTAGAAATGAAGGAGTATGTGGCTATTAAGATAGATACTGTACGGGTACAGGTGGAAATGGTTCCGCAATTAGTACAAAAGCAAGACGCCATGTCATGTGCAATTGCGCAACTTCCTGAATTGGCACGTACGCAGACTAACCTAAAGGAAAATGTTGAACATCTGACAGAGCGTCAAGACGTTATAGACCACCAAATTAACGTATTAACGGGTAAATTATCCGAAATCACATTAGAAAACAAAAGGCTAATGTGTGAAAACGTTGAGCAAAATGTTAAGGCTGCATTCCAGAGTTTATCAGGCAAACAGGAAGAGAATTTGTTTGTGAAAGGACTTGAGGAGGTGCGACAGCAGTTAGGTGCTGATTTCGAGCATTGGAAACAAACGATAGAAGAGTCGATTCGCGCTTCACAACAAAGCTCAGAACAAATGAATACAGGGCAGCAGCAGAAGTTGGCAGCGACTATAGAGCCAGTTACTGCACATTCGCACACGATACCGACTTGTGAAGTAACTCAAATATTAAATTGCCATGAGCTAGTTGTTCGCGTGAATTCTTATCTAACGGAGATTACGAAAGCCTTTGCCATGTCGAAGAAAAAATGATAAAGCATCGGCAATTCCAGATTTTTAACCCTGACAAAAGGGGGGGTCCATCCAATTGTTTTTATTCGAATTTCAGAGGAGTGCTACCCAGAAATTGGTCGGAGTGGCAGAAGATCAGTTTTGTTACAGGATATATACAAGGTTCGGGGGCGATCTGGGCCTCGGACATGACTTCTGTTTGCTCGACATATGACGATTTTGAGAAGGCGTTTTTAGCAAAGTTCTGGTCAGAAGGGGTACAGGAACGCCTAAGGCAGGAGGTGCTCTACCCAGAGCCTTTCTCCTTTTCAAAAGGAAGCCTTAGGAAGTATTTCGAAAAATATATAAATAAAACAAGATACTGGGACAGACCTATGCCCTTGCCAGACATAATAAACATACTTAAGGCAAGACTACCAACTAGCATCCGGAATTAATTGATTTACGGCAACGATAAAGACTTGGAGTCGTTCCTCATGACGTTAGACCATATAGATATTATCGAAGAGGACAACCAGAAAGCACGTAACAACAGATTCCAATATAGGGAGATAGAACCTCCGCCAAACGGTAGGCAAGGGAATGAACAGAGATCGTTAAATAGTGGAGAAACCCCTCAAAATCTCAATAGTAATCCCGGCAATAGTCTTGCGAGGGGCTATCCAAGGAACAACAGGAACGGGAAAAGATACAATCCCTTGTGGGGGAACGAAAGGAATTTCAGACCCCAAGCCTGGAATAATAACAATAATAGAAAGTGGAATCAACCGGGGGGAATGAATTCAAATAACCAACATCAGTGGGGACGGACATCTGCGAATCAACCGGTAATTACCGAAGTGACGGATGATGTCAACCAACAGACAAATCAAAATCCAACAAACTTGTAAGGACCCACTCGTGCCCAGTAGGAGCGGTCAACAATTGGTTGAGGGGCAACAGGATATGTGTACCCATGCTAACGTATAATGATGGACGATTACTGGCAGATGAACTGACCGAGGATTTAGAACCACAAGATGAGGATAAGGAACAGGTGGCAGTAGCCGAAGTGCAAGTCATTTTGGAGACCGTACCTATAGTGGCGGTTTTAGACACAGCTGCAATCACAAATGTTATTTCGGAGGCTCTATTCAACAAGATCAGAAATATAAGACGAGTACCAATTTTTCCAGTTCAAAATTGCAGAATAATAGGCGCCGAGGGGGCTAGATCGGCTAATGTAAAAGTGCAGTCACTACTTAGTGTAGAAGTCGGAAATGTAGCAATATTAAGCACATTCCTTGTTGTGAAAAATTTGGTGGTAGATTGCATTATCGGAGTCGACAGCCTACGTCAATAAGGATGCAGAATAGATTTTAAAACAGGAAAAATTTGGTTGAATGTTAATAAACAAGAAATTGAGTTGGAGTTGTTAAAAAAAGAAAGCCTTACGAGAAAATATAATTGTGGGATCAGTGTGCAAGTAATCAGGACGGCACCAAATTCTAAACAGCATGTAATTAATGAGTTCCAAGTCAAAGAAGATTTCGGTCAATTAGTGTTGGAAAAATTAAATGAATCCGACTGTATTATCGAAGATCAGAAGAAGCAGCTGAAATAATTATTATTAGCGTATGAAAACGTGTTTGATGAAAGGCCAGGAGTTATTAAGGGATACATATGCCAACTCTACGTTAAGCCGCACGAAACGTGTTGTAGAACTTTCTATCCTGTTCCCTGGAGGTTAAAGGCTCAAGTTCAAAAGGAAATAGATCGCATGTTGAAATGGGGTTTGATCGAACCCTCTACAAGCCCATACTGCTCCCCATTGTTAGTCGTGCCAAAAACAAATGGGACTGTTAGACTGGTACTCGACGCCAGAGAAATAAATAAAATCATAATTCCAGTGAGAACACATCCGGAAAACATAGACGAACTTATACAACGGTTCCAGGATGTCCAATATTTGACGAGCATTGATTTGCGGAGCTCTTATTGGCAAGTCAAGCTGGATGAATCATCAAGGAAATATACGGCTTTCATTTATTCCGGAAGAAGTTATCAATTTACTGTAGTTCCTTTCGGACTCAACATTAGTGCTGGAATCTTTATAGCAGCTCTAGATTATGCACTAGGCCCAGAACTCAGAAGCAGGATAACAGTGTTTGTTGATGATTTGCTTATTGCATCGAAGACTTGGGAGGAGCATATTACCTTACTGAGCCGGGTGTTGGACGTGTTCAAAACCATGGGAATAACTGCTAACCTACAGAAATCCCATTTTGCAGTAAACAGAATCAAGTTCCTGGGGCATATAATTGACGCAAAGGGAATTTTACAAACCAAGGAGAAGCTAATTGCGATTAGTAAGTTTCCAACACCCAGAAATAGGAGGCAATTAAAAGGGTTTATGGGTCTTGCCTCATTTTTTAGAAGATTCATAACAAATCAGGCCATGAACGCAGCAGCTCTAAATGGTCTGCTGAAGAAGGATGTGCCCTGGCTCTGGACATTAGAGTGTCACGAAGCATTCGAAGAGATAAAGAAGCAATTAGTAAATGCACCGCTTTTGTACCATCCGGACATGCAAGAAGAATTTTACATGTCAGCAGATTCGTCGAATGTGGGTATTGGAGCGTGCCTTTTCCAAGTACGTAAGATAAATGGACAACTCACCTTCTGTCCGATTGCGTTTGGTAGTCGTGTTTTGTCCAACTGTGAACGAACTTACACGACGACAGAATTAGAGGCTCTTGCGGTCGTCTGGGGATTTAAAAAATTTCATTATTATCTATATGGGTCAAAGACTATCGTATATTGCGATCATCAATCATTAACGTTTTTACAAACGTGTAAACTGTTACACCCCAGACTGGCTAGGTGGACTCTCGCTCTGCAACAATACCAGTTTAAGATCGTACATGTCTCAGGGCAGCAAAACATTATTGCGGACGCTCTATCAAGGTCACCGCAGGGTTTAACCAAAGAGATTGAAGTAAATAATAACTCAGAATTCCCTGTATTGCTGCTGCAGGAAAATCCATTTAAGGCGTACTACGTCAATTTGTGTGCGCATATGGCACAGTTACAGAAAAGAGATGCTCAATGGGGAAGTGTCATTCAAAGGTTACAACAGCAACCTTCGGATCAGATGGCAAATTATTACAAGCTGGTAAATGGCGTAGTATTTTTCCGCTGTGGAAGTCCAAACAAAGTCCGTTGGTGTGTTTGTATACCTGGGGCGCAAATAGACAAACTCGTATGGTTCACCCATTTAACCTGGGGACATTTCGGTGCGACAAAATGAGCAGATAAGATAAGTGGGTACTGTTATTTTCCCAACATAAAGCGCAGAGTGCATGAGGTCTTAAATAAATGCATAATCTGTCAAAAAACAAAGCCGGATTCAAAAGGGAGTAAGCACCCATTATTCTCTATATTAGTCCAAGAACCAAAAGAATTAATTTCATGCGATCTGTGTGGACCGTTACCTACTTCAAGAGGTGGTGTTAGATATGTGTTGGCATTTCTCGATGTGTGTACGAAATACGTAAAGCTATACCCGATAAAGGCGGCTACAGACAAAGTAATTGTATTAAGATTTACAAGGGATTATCTTCCACATGTTGGTACACCTAAAGCGATCATAACAGACAAGGCTAAGATATTCACGGGACTCCGATGGAAACAGGCTTTGTCTCAAGTCGGTGTGAAACACATACTAACATCATTTTACCACCCACAAGGCAATTTGGTTGAAAGAATTTTTAGAGAGTTCAATCGATTTATGAGGACGTATTGCCATAATAAGCAGACTGCGTGGGCAAATTATGTGGAAGAGTTTGAGCAGATATACAACAACATGCCCCACTCCTCCACTGGATATACACCTCATGAATTGATGTTCGAAGCAAAAGAGGAAAACTTCTGGACTGAACATATGCCCAAAACTCAGGAAACTGAGATGCCTTGGGAAGAAAAAATAAGACAAGCCATCATAAATATGACCCAAAAGGCTGATCAGAGAAAACAACAATATGACAAATTAATCAAGAGGGTACAGGCGTACCACGTCGGAGAGAAGGTGCTAGTCAAAAGACATACCAAATCATCCTTAATAAAGAAGAGTATAAAGAAATGGGAGTTATTATATACTGGCCCATACATCATTCTACAAATTCCGAATCCTGGGGCTTATCTGTTAGCATATCCGGGATCGAACAAAATAAAAGGGTTATTTTCCCATAATGACTTGAAAAAATTTAATGATGATTAAAAGATAGGGAGGAATGGTGTTGCGAGTGACAGAGATGATCGCTCGTAAAAACATAACAATAAACTGTGTGTGTGTAGAGTTAGAAAACTTTAAACTGAAATAATTAATCAGTGACACAGATTATAGAAATAGTGACTAACTATTACTATCGAGTGCTGCAAAGAAGATAGTCGAGATAGGTTTCATCTGTGTTTGGGTAAACAGGGAACTTTAGCATTGCTAATGTCATCAAGATTTATAAAGGATCTGACTGACCTTCAAGAAGAATGAAATGTTTCCCGCAAATGACGCTGCATAATCAAAAGAGGTTCCTAGTGAATGTTCATATATAATTTCAAGTGCACGCTTAGATGTGTAAACGTGTGAAGGTATGCGTTTAGGCAGTCAATCACGAGTGACGGTTAACGCCGCAAAGATAATTTCCCGCGCAAAACAGTTGACGTCGGCGCGAGAGTTAGAATCGATATAGACGACAGAGATATGCTTTGTAAGAGACTCGCATCAAACGCGAGGGGAAACTGATTGATGTTGAACTTTAAAAAAAAAGTGTTATAATTAGACGTTAAGAGTTCTTGATTTATTGTTGAAGGTTAAAAGAAAGTAATATTCATAGAATTAGTAGTTATTTAATGGGTCTTGTTCGTTTTGGAATTTTGTTTGAAAAATCCATTTCCATATATGTGCATGTATGAACGCCGGATGAATCAGAGAATAAATGAAAGAAGTGAATCCGCATTCCTCAATGCTAATAACTTTTACATTACAGCAATTAAGCGGAGAAATATATGTATTTAGGATAAAATTTTTTTGAGTATAGATAAATTATATGACTTTTCAAGGAAATGATGGATTATGTCTTTGTATAAAATGAACCACACTTTCCATTATTCGATGATTTGAATCCAAAATCTACTGTCAGTTGCATGAATCCTTTAAATTACGAAAAATAAATCATTGACAGAAATGTGTCAGAATTTTTGGACTAATAAGCACAAGTGGGGAGGCAAAGTCCAAAAGAATATTCAAACTAGAGTAAATATGATGATGTTTTTGGGAACAGCATTAGTCAAGGGCTAAATGGAAAACTTACGTCAATGGCTAAATTCCTTGCAGTACATCGTAAGAAAAAGGATGCATGAAGCCATAGGGATTTTGTTTTCAAAAAGGAGAATCTTGGACGGTGCAACCTAACCAGTTCTTTTACAGGAAGAGTTTCCCTTTCGGTCATTGTTAATTCTTTTGGAATGAATGTTGCATGTGAAATCTGGTATCCCTGTCCCTTCTACTCTTCCCATTGTGGGCCGCGTAGAAGACCGACTACAAAGTGGGCCGCGTAGAAGACCGACTACAAATGTGGACGTCGGGGACATGCAAGATCCGGGGGAGTTTCAGCACCGCAAGATATTGTCCTAGGAACAAGATTGTAAAACGAAAACTCACGTTATTTATTGTAAAATGTTTTTTTTTTTTGCTAGAGGCACAAATCACTCTTCTCCAAATCATTATAAATCGATCCCTATCTTTCCTTTAGAGATCTATTTCAAAATTATTTTTTTTCTTCTATAGGCTTTCCTATCTTCTATGTACCGTAGGCTGGGGGTCTAGGCTTAAGAGGTTTTCCAAGGTTTCCCTGCTTAAGAAAGTTCCCGAATGGGTAGACCCTGATAACAGTTTCATGAAAGATCATCTTCCTTGGTTGTGCACAGCAGACATAACACCTTGATGCACGTAAAAGCAATACAGCCGCGGTACCTGTCTCTTCATTTCTTCTGTTTTCAATATTTCTTTTCTTCGTCTGTCTTAAACATAATATTCTTTTTCAGTCGGAGGACTGACAATCATCACTTCCGGGTTATCCACACTAATAGATAGCTCGCGAAGTGTGTTCGGTAAATCAAAATTAAGCTCACAAACTTCGCTCGCTGCCAGGGGCATTGTAATGTCCCCACGGAAAAATACCCTCTACCACGCAACAATTAATCATTGTCAATCAAACCATCCACATTTATTTACTTTGGAAAAGTATCTGATCTGATTTTCTAGTAACATATGCGCCGACAGCTCGTCGACGCCAAAGTATTTTCTAGTACGTTTATTCTTTGGAATAACAGAGATACATGTATGTATTCTCCATGGTTGTTTGACTGGTAACTAGGAAAGCTTCGAAGTATCTGTTGAAAGATTGACGGGTTTCTAAAAGAGACATATTTGCTTTTCTTCGCGCTAAAGCGAGCTATAAACATTTGTGCCACTAGCGGGTTATTTGAAGAGAGAGAAAGAAATTGTAACGGAAAATAATTAAGACTTGGAACCAACAGAGATCGGGACATTTAATGGAGATATATTGAATATACATTTTCCTTCATAAATAAGGTTTGTGACCCCTTTTATTCTGGAGTGAATGAACGAATGAGTTTTTTGTCTGAATCATTGATGATCGCGTTGGCCCTGTAATTAGTGGGGAAGTTTCAGCTGTGTCGAAGAGAGCCTGCAATCACCGAGTCTTTGTTAAATCGTCCAAAAAGGCTTCGTACACATCTGGAATTCGAAATCTTTCGTCAAAGGAACGAGTTGTTCAAACGATTGATTTTCCCAACTGAATGCAGCGCTTAACAATAATAATAAATGTAAAGATCTCTTACAGCAAGCCAGCCGCTGAACACTAAGACGAAGGGCTCCACCAGAGATTCTATTTGGCTGATTTCACGTAATGAAATATTATATCAAAAACTGTACATAGATAAAGGAGAGAGAGAGAGAGAGAGAGAGCGAATGAAAATTAGAGAAAATACTAATAATCCTCCATTAGTCTAATTTTTCGCCTGTCTTATCACGGATCAGCCTAAAGACAAAACGGGAGGCCCTTACTTTACTGTATAGATTTATGTGTGAAAGTGAAGGGATCTTAAAGCAACAGATACACGTCTATACAGACAAGACATTACACAAGGTTAGCGGCAAGCTGCATTCATACATTCATCATTCAGCATCTATTCTTCCTACATTAATACATTATACGGGATCAGGGATTTTCTCTGCCTCGAGATGACTGGGTGTTGTGTGATGTCCTTAGGTTCGTTAGGTTTAAGTAGTTCTCAGTTCTAGGGGACTGATGGCCATAGATGTTAAGTTCCATAGTGCTCAGAGCCATTCCATAATGAGAGCTCTGTACTTTAGATACAATGCCTAGGACTGGAGACGCTTTACAGATGCCTCCAAAACTAGTTTAAAAGCTGTTCTACTTCACAATGGGAACATAATTTCTTCCATGCCAGTTGCCTATGTTACTATGCTTAAAGGGCCATACGAAATTTATGAATACATATTCACATGTTTGAAATTCAATAAACATAAATGGAAAATATGTGGCGACTTCAAAATTATAGCCATGATACTAGGTATGCAGCAAGGTTACACCAAATGTTGGTGTTTTATATGTGAGAGGCACAGTCAAGGTAGAAATTCTCATTAAATGAAAATATGGCCTCTACGAAAATCGAAACCGCGAGATAAAAGAGACTGGTAGCTAGTGAAGATATGCTTCTTCCTCCACTTCACGTCAAACTAGGCCACATGAAGCATTTTGTTAAGGTACTGCATAAAAGTGAAAGAAGATTTTTGTACCTCTCCAATAAATTTCCTTGTCATGCTCCCGCAAAGATAAAGAAAGGTGTATTTGTTGGGCCCCCAGATTAGACAAATCCAGCAGGATCAAAATTTTAAAGACGTCCAGATGACATCAGAAAAACCAGCATAGAATTACAAAGAATTGGTAAATTAGACGATTGTTGCATACCAAAAATTGGGATGTAATGTCCCTCAAAGTGCATTTAATGTACTATCATTTGGATCACTTCCCAGAAAGCTGCAGCGACGTGTCTGAGGAATATGGAGCTCGTTCTCTAAGGACATCTTGACTTCAGAACATTGATACGAAGGGAGATGGATACGTACCATGCTGGCTGACTACTGCTGGATTATAACTCGAGACTGCAAAGACATTCAACAAAATAGGAACAAATAAAAGTGTAAATGTATAATTCATAACGTATAAAGTTTGATGGTGGGAAAATATACATGTTTTGATCACGATTTTAAGTTTTTAAGCTCTATGTGCAATTGTAGATGTATTGAGTATTCCCTTTATTAGTGGAAATATGTCTTCAAAAAGGTTTAGAAACAGTTGACTTTAATGTCTTTTTAATACAGTAAAGGAATGGTAAAGAAGCTAAAATCGCAAATACTCAAAAACTGGGCCTGATAGAAAATATCTAAAAACAGATTTGAATTCATCTCACTGATTTTCATAGTAATGACAATTCATAATCTCCGGAAAAGCGAAGAAAGTATTTTCTTTTTTTTTAACAGTGTAGCTAGAAAAGTACTGTGCGATGTACTGGGAAGGTACATAATAATAAATAGTGAGCGAAAGTGTTTAAACTGAAATTCAGGACTCTAGAATTCAGTAACTACTGTTACGAACTGCGTCGCTTGGAACGTCTGACACCTTGTTTTACATATACCTTACAATGTTTAGTGTCATGCAGGGAGGCAATTCTTTTGAAAGCTATGTTGCAATGTTAGCCCTTGTGTTCTGCACTGACTCTTACTCTTCCGTCCCCCCCCCCTTTCTACCCTCCCATCGTTGCTCTCTCTCCCACTCTCTCTCTCTCTCTTTACCCCATCAAGGTCTGCTACGCGCTACCGAATCTAAAACTCGTAGCGGCCTGTTTATATTGAAGTATTACGAAAACTCATCAAACATACTTTCCATTTCCTGTTTCATTTAAAATTAATTGCTTTCCTGTACGTTGCCACGCACTTGTCCTTGACAGTTAAATAAAGAATCAAATAAAACCTTAATTGGATATTTCTGCGACACATTTTCCGTAGTGGAAGCCGATTCGCGTTGCTGGGGAATTTTCTTCAACATACGAATGCTATCAGTGAAAGTATGGTTAATTCTCCCAGTCTAAGTTTAATTAAACCGTAAATCGAAATTATATTCCGGTCCCCTGTGACCGTGATTTGTGGCGGTAATGAGATCGCGAACCTTTGACATGGACCGACAGACTCCGGCGGTATTCGCATTGATTGCTTGGGGCGTTTAGAGCGAGGACATTAATTACTCCAGTTGTTGGACCGTGTCTGTTTTTACAAACTGCCTACTTCCCAAGATCAGTGCTACCCACTTCGTTTTCCCCTTTTTATTTATGATGCATTTTGGCAAATGGTAAACATATTGCTCCAGATTTTGCACACTCTCCCGGATGTGACAAAATCTGCGTGTTCAGTGTGTGGTGCATTTTGAATTTATACCTAAATGCACAAACATAAACTCTGAAGGGTATTGTGGGACCCTCAGAAAACTGAAAGCATGAATCCAAAGAGTTCGTCCATAAATGTATAACCCTCTTCTTCGGTAGGACGGTGATTCTACAAGTAAAACTGAAGGAAAAGTTTGTATAAACATAGGTCAGCAACCGTCTAGTTCCGGAGTTCCGGCTAGCAAAAGATTTTGCCTCAAATTTAGCGACTTTGCTAATATGAAGCCATCGTAAGACTATAGGTCTGCGAGGTTAAAGTAAAGCACGATTTCCATTTATTTTGTTGTTATTGGTCCGCTGAATCCAATAAAACATGTAACAGACATGTACATGCAGTAGTTTTCCAGAACAACCAGATAAGCAAAGATTAGTATACAAGCAAATTTGTTTACTTTCCATTAAGAATGTAGAAACGTTTATGTCATTGTTGGCAACTGTTAGTGAGTTGTTTCAGACGTGTCCTAACCTTGAAACGAGTTAGTATTCTGTATTGTTAAATGAAAGAACATAATAACAACAGAGAATAACGCCGTTAACCTGAAACAAGCAACAAAATCTGTTCACACACGTCCAGCTAAATGCATTGAACGCGGTGGAGACATTTTTGAACATTTATTGTGAATGTATTGGGGAATTGCATGTACGTTGTACAACTTCCTTAACAGTGAGCATTGCTTTCTCCACTTTAACATGAATTCACGTGGGATATGGTATTAATAAAAGCTGAATATCTGGCACATTCATACAGTTTCAGTTAACGTTATTACCATCACTTTTTAAAAATTAAATTCTTTACAACTTAGGTTGCAACTTTTGTGCAGTTGTCTGAAATTTAAAAAGCAAATTGGGCCAAGTAGTTAATAAATTGAAAATTATACGAAATTACTTGTTTGCTTCTCGTGATATTCTGGAAAACTACGTCTGGAACATGTTTTATTAGATGCACCAGATCAAAAAACAACAAAATAAATGGAAATCGTCTTTTACTTTAACCTTGTAGACCTATAGTTTAGCGATGGCTTCATATTAGCGAAGCTGCTAAATTTCAGGCAAAATCTTTTATTTGTCGTAACTCCGCAACTAAACATTTGTGGATCGATGTTCATATGAACTTTTTTCTCTGGCTTTACTCCTAGATTAACTTATTTAAATGTTAACATATCTTCGTGAATCACCCTGTTTATAGTCCCTCCTTGGCCCCATATAAGTTTCATCTGTCTCCAAAATTTTAAAAAAAATTTCGAGGACTTCACTTTGACAATAGTGAAGCGGTGCAAGCAGAGGTGAGGCTGTGTCTCTGTAAAAGAAGTCACACATGTTACAGTGAAGGGATCAACGAACCGGCCGCTATTGGGAAGAAATACGTTCGTCGCCAGGGTGACTACGTGCAGAAATAAATATATAGACATGAAGAATAAACATGTCGGTTGTTAATAAATTTTTTGGTTATTTAAAAACCTTTTACAGTTTTCAAATAAGAAGTTCGGAGGCATTACTGATCGGCACGCCCTCATTGTTCGATGAACTGTAGCCGGAAAAGTTCCAACATACTTTATATCACTGCATTCGTCTTTCCATGTGCTACTAAACGCCTTTAAAACGAGATAAAATGTTGCACAAAAGTAGAAAAAGATCGTAGAATGCGTCCATCTCGCAAAAGATAAAGTAGACTCTAGTATGAAACACAATAACTTCCTGCTTGGTTACTATCAGTTGCAGAGAACCGTTTATCTAAATCTTTATCCTTTTACGTAACACGGCGAATTCGGAGTTACGCGTTAGATACAGCTTAACAGCAGAAAAAAGAGTGACGGTGACTTTGCTATCGTGGACATGTAAAATTTCGAGCTGTAGTTCTCAGTATTCATGACAGTAACACTCTGAGTGGACTAAAGTTGGTCTTTTTCGTAGTGGACTTCTCTTTTATAGTGTTACGTTGTAGCCATGAGCTCAACGTGATGTTAACAGGTTGTTCCCACACTACCAACGGAACAGAAATTGTTTTCCGTAATATTCACATCAGTATGAATAGCTACCATTGTCAGTAGAACTTCCTAGACTTGGGGGGTTATAACAGGAAGGAACCGTCTTCCGGAAAGAAAGTACACGGGGGAGCTATACAATTCAACGGGTGGAAGAGCAAGCCTTCTAACAGTAATGAGCAAAAATATAAGGAAAGCAATTGGACGAATTGCTAGTGCGATAAAGCGGAACGTTGTCCGTGTCTCAATTTACATTTCTCCAAAGCCACTCGAACATCAAAAAAGACGGTATACCGTTACCTGCTAGACACTGGGTGGAAGTTCGTCAACGATGAAACCATAGCTAACCTGACGTTTTGAGTTTAGACAAATTAACTCAATAGCAGCTGAAAGATTATCATTCTCTTACTCAGCTATCATTACTTTGGACCTTCACGTTAGCTACCTTGTCTGTTACATTACTGGATTTGATGAAATAACAACTAAGCACTATCCAAAAGTCGTTAACCTAATTTCGCGCAATGGGGAAACGGCTTATAAGTAAACACGTGATAGAACGTGTCTTAGCAGAGCGCATTCAATTTCTATGTGACTGTGAACCAAAAAGTCATCACCGCTCTTATTCTTTCTTATGAGGCAGGCTATGGTAAGCGCAAAACCTCGGGAATGCTCGGGATGTTTCTGCGTGAACGATGAAACGCCTCTGCAATTTTCTATAATAACTTTTCATTTCTTTCCATTAGAAGAAGTCCAAGTCGTTCAACAAGCCTTTGCATTTAATGTCGTAACACAGTGTCATCAAGTGGTTCCTTAACGAACAATGGAATTGTGACTTAGGAAGTGGGGATGAGGGGTACACTTAGGATGGAAGATCAAGGCCCCTGTCATGTCACTCCTTAAACCACAACAACCAAATTCATTCTTTATTCAAAACAGGCAAGAGACAGTCAACGTGGGCATCTATTACAAAATATTACAGGTATCTTGCTCCTCAGGGAAGACAGCAGATAACAATTACCAACAGACTTAAAGAGATGACCGACAGAGATTTCAAATAAATTACAATCCAAAGCAGATTTAAAGAAATGGCACAAAATAAAAGAAAATACTTACAATATGGAGCTGATTTCAGTTCGTTTCAAACCCACAAAAACCCAACCAGCGCAACACATAATTACAGTTTATATTCAACTAATTTAAAACCTTAATAAAAACAATACAAGAAAAGTGTTACGTTTATCCAATAGGCAGTGACCCCAGGCTGCCCTGGGCAAAGGTGACTTAAATGCCGAAAGTAGCAGACCAGCCGACCAAAACAACACCTAAACGCCGCGGCCCACCCGGGAGTCACTTCCCATTAGACGGCACGTCACAGCTTCTGTGCACCGAAGCGGGACGTGGCGCCGCACCCACACACCCTTACTCGCAGAACCTGGAACACAAACAGACCGCAGAAGACACGGCAAACACCAACCAAACATCAATCAATATACCTTAAGAAATTGACAAACAAAATACACAAACCAAATACTGTTGAGTGAGTGCATTTTCATTACGTTTAGCTTCAACAGTTATACAATACTTTATTCACGGGTAATAAAAGTACATTTCATCAATGTGAGTTTAAGCTGTACCAGGTCTCATCTGATACATACGTCTTTAAACAAGGCCATTATTACCCTTGAGAAATACACACACCAATAAAGGTTTTGTATTACCTCGGTTCCGATAGCTCCGGAATCTGTACAGAAAATTGGAACAGACATCAACGTAAAAATCATTTCCTCACTTTCTATTGCTCATGAAAACCACACATTGCGTCTTGTACCACCATCCAGCGAGACCTCCAGAGGTGGTGGTCCAGATTGCTGTACACACCGGTACCTCTAATGCCCAGTAGCACGTCCTCTTGCAGCTATGCTTCTCTGTATTCTTGTGGCATACTATCCACAACTTCATCAAGGTACTGTTGGTCCACATTGTCCCACTCTCCAACGGCGATTCGGCGTACATCCCTCAGAGTGGTTGGTGGGCCACGTCGTCCATAAACAACCCTTTCCAAACAATCCCAAGCATGAAACTTCCTTGCAGATTAAAACTGTGTGCACCGACCGAGACTCGAACTCGGGACCTTTGCCTTTCGCAGGCAAGTGCTCTATTTCTGGAATCCCAAGCATGTTCGATAGGATGCATGTCTGAAGAACATGCTGGCCACTCTAGTCAAGCGATGTCATTATCCCGAAGGAAGTCATGCACGATGGGGGCGCGAATTGTCGTCCATGAAGACAAATGCCTATCCAATATGCTGCCGGTATGGTTATATTATCGGTCGCAGGATGACATTCACTAGCTGCACTCGCTGGATAGTGTGTCTAAGGCTTTCAGCCTGACCGGGTTGTCTCGAAACACGTCCCCGACGATTGTCTGGTTGAAGGCATATGCGACATTCATCGGCGAAGAGAACGTGATACCAATCCTGAGCGGTCCATTCGGCATGTTGCTGGGCTCATCTGTACCGCGCTGTATGGTCTCGTGCTTGCAGAGGTGGACCTTGGGAATCGGGAGTGAAGTTGTGCATCATGCAGGGTACTGCGCACATTTTGAGTCGGAATTCGATGTGCTGTGGCAGCACGAAAAGCATTATTCAACATGGTGGCGTTGCTGTCAGGGTTCATCCGAGCCATAATCTGGAGGTAGCGGCAGTAGCCCTTGCACGGCCTGAGCGAGGCATACCATCGACAGTTCCTGTCTCTCTGTATCTCCTACATGTTCAAACAACATCGCTTTGGTTCACTCCGTGGGACCTGGACACTTCCCTTGTTTGACTCCTTCCTGGCACGAAGTAACAATGCGGACGCTATCGAACTGCGGTATTGACCGTCTAGGCATGGTTGAATTACAGACAACACGAGCCGTGTACCTCCTTCTTGGTGGAATGACTGGAACTGATCGACTGTCGGACCCCCTCCACCTAATAGACGCTGCTCATGCAAGGTTTACATCTTCGGCGGGCTCTGACCAGACAAAGGGACTGTGTCTGAGATACAATACCCACTGTCAACGCCTATCTTCAGGAGTTCTGGGAACCGGGGTGATGAAAAACTTTTTTTGATGTGTGTATGTGAGAAGCGTATCGGACTCAGCTGCACTCAGGTGTGCACCTTCTCGCCGACGAAAGTCCACTTCAACGAATATCGCTCTTCACGGCCCCAAAAATAGAGAAATAGCATGTGGAGGGATCGGAACTACGTGGAGCTAATGTAAGGGATTTCCAGTGACACTTCCGGATTGTAGTCGAAAGAACCTTGGTAACATGTGGGAGTACCCCGTAGGTTCCCGCCCGGTTAGCTTTGCGGTCTAACGCACGTATTTCCGGCGTGGGAAGGAGCACCTGGTCCCCTGCACGAATCCGTTCGGCGGACTTGTGTCGAGGTCCGGTGAAACGGCCAGTCTGTGGATGGTTTTTAGGCGGTTTTCCATCTGCCTCGGCGAATGCGGGCTGATCCCCCTTGTTCCACCTCAGCTACACAATGTTGGCGATTGCTGCTCAAACAAGTTCTCCACGTACGAGTACACCACGATTAGTCCACCACGCACACTGGAGTTACATTTGTCTGTCGTGAGACGTTCCCTTGTGGGTCCACCGGGGGTCGAACCGCACAATAACCCTTAAAGAGTGGTCCGGTGTGGGGCGGCGGAGTGGTGAAGTGAACTGCGGTAGTCGTCGTGGGGTTGCGGACCACTGCGGCAGCTGCGGGGACGGAGCCTGGTTCAAAATGGTTCAAATGGCTCTCAGCACTATGGGACTTAACATCTATGGTCATCAGTACCCTAGAACTTAGAACTACTTAAACCTAACTAACCTAAGGACATCACACAACACCCAGTCATCACGGGGCAGAGAAAATCCCTGACCCCGCCGGGAGCCGAACCCGGGAACCCGAGTGCGGTAAGCGAGAACCTACCGCACGACCACGAGCTACGAACGGGACGGAGCCTCTCCGTCGTTTCTAGATCCCCGGTTAACATACTATACAATACAGTACGTCGTAGATTTCGGAAGTCGTTTCGTTTACGTTGGAGACGTTTCACTGGGAGGCCTTTAGATTTCCCGACATACTGTCCCGATCTCTCCCAATCCGATTTCCAGATATATCGGGCCTTTAAGAACGACATTCGTAGTCATCGATTTGCTTCGGACGAAGAGATGCGTGCCTGGGTACAATCATACTTCCGTAGGCTACTATGTTTTTCCATGAAGACACTAGCCGTTTTGTCTCACATTTGGATAAATGTATTTACAGTTATGCCGACAACTTTCGATATCATAAACAGTTTACTTATTTTTTACATCTGTCTTCTTTTGACTTTCATTTGTAAGTTATTCGATCTGTTCTCTCCACGTGACCAGGATTAATACGAATATTCTAAGCGAGATAGTGCAGAGGTTAAGACACTAGTTTCTCGTCCTAGATAACCAGAATTCTCTTTCGCCCGCTCATAATTACGTTCTCCTTGTCACTGAATGGGCCTGCAGTCAACTGACTATATCACTTTTGTATAATTCTGCTGGTGTTCCACCAGAATATACTTTTTCTAAGTGTATATATAGGGATGCTTTTTTTATTGTTTACGTTTAATTTAGTTGTGCGGGTATTGGTCTGTAGACCATCTTCAGCTGTTTTACAGAAGATATTAAATAAGATACACAACATCTAATACTATGTGTTATGAGATGCCTTCACAATTTTGTCTTAGGTTGCACGGTACTCACGTGTAATTTATTACTTTACCGTCGTAGAATTTCCGTAGATTACTCCACAGAATTTAATTTTTAATTGGTTCTTAATACGCCCTTGTTGAGTTACAAACGGGGCAGTGTGCTACACATTAACAGTGACGCATTTTGTCGTCAATGCTAGCGATATTTTAGATTCGTGTTGTCTGTATTTTGCATAATGTGTGCATCTATTTTGTGAGTTAATTCGTGGTGTGTATTCGTTTTACTTGTGTATTATTAGTTATTTGTACTAATGTATACCGCTCCCTCGTCACAGAAAACAATAAGTACACCGCGCTAAACGCAGATCGAACGAAGCTTCAGTACCGCTATGTTTGACCACAAAATACATCTCTGTTAATGTAAAGCACGCCACCTCATTTGTAACCTAACATGGTCATTTTAAGAATCAACTAAAAGTTAAATTTCCAGAAACAAACATAGGAAACTTTATGAAGGCACAGTAGCAAATCATACGTGCCCCATAGGATTTGTATTATGTAACGTGAATCTTGTTGTCTATCTTCTGCAGCATGGCTCAAGATGAGCATTTGAGTCGGCACTGGTCAGATCAGTATAAAAGTACACACTAAAAGAAGCGACATTGTCAATTTCAGTCACGATCTACGCGCAGGCCGCTGGAAACAGAGACTACAAAAATATTGGGCTGACATTAAGGAATTTGTATAGCACAGCATCTATATCAGAACAGCATGTAGCCTGTTGTGGAATGATCGCACGATCTCAGCGGATGCAGCAACAGAATCTAGAGGTGAGCTCAGATGTTATTTATTAACGATGTAGGATGGTCGTAAGTTACACATGCCGTCATTTCTTAAGGTGTGAAGGGAGGAGAGGAGCTCAGAATTAAACGTATTCTCGAGTGCAGTGTCTGCACAGTCTCTCCACTGACTTGGTTGCGGAGGTAGCAATGAACAAATAACGCCGGCCTTATCTTGAAGGTTTTAACCTGTTCTTCAGCACGTAATTATGAAATTCTGCCTCAGAAGAAGTTTCAGCATGCTGAAAGAGTATCAGTTCCTGTTTCTAAACATTTCACATTGACACGTTGAAAATGTACGCAGAACGTAATAAGCTTTCTAAATGGATAACAACCGTAGCAGCACCCATTATATCGCATATACAGTTGATTAGACGGAACAAACCAGTCTTAAACACGGGTGATCACATTCATATCATGTAATTTTTTTCACAGCAAATGAAAGAAAATAGATGAGGCTTCGAGCGGCTAACGTTTATGGTCTCACAAGAATCTACAGCATCATTTAACCGTATTAAGAGAAATAAGCTTTGAACGACAACTTAAAATAGTTGATATTCAGGGAAATTGATAAAACTTTGAAAAAATTTGTAAAAACAATCAAAGATTATTGCAAATGCAGAGAAGGCAAAGAAGATGAAAATTTAATAAACAGGAAGACACTACATTATTTTCCATTATTCTCTAGTCTTGCTCAAATTTAAAATAACAACAGCATTCAAACTTAGACGAAATATTTAATTACAAACTTATCTAGTCTACACGTCAATACTGCAGCAGAGAAAGGATTCCTTACAAGCTGAAATCGATTCATTTGCATCAAAAATACTATTTCGACGTCTCCGAAGCTTAAACAAAAGTAATGAGTCCTACAAAAAAACAGCTAAAAGAACTGGGGACAGCATGATTTTGTAACAACTAACTTTCATTAACTATTTGACGCTCCAGATGGTCTGAATAGAATGAAAGACTTAGATGTGAAACTAGCTCTATATGGGATAATGAAGTATGTATTAGTATTAATAAATACGTATAAGTAAGACAAAAGTATGTTATAAATGTGTTGGATATTCAGTGGATAACGAAAGGTTACTCACATACATGCTGGGCTTACAGACGACAGGACGCGTTTTGGCTCCAGCAAGTTGGACAGCGCATAATCCAGCCTCCTCCTCACTACTGTTTATATCAAACTCATACATATTTACAGTTAAATATAAAACAGCCTGTTCTGTACAACTTTCTACATAACCGTAAGTACAGGTCGGCTACAGAGCTGTGTGGCAATTGTTTTAGGTCAGGAACAGAAATGGCTACTGAACAAGTCATCATAGTAAACAGAAGATTTACTTAACTTGTATTTCTACAAGTATACGAATACTCATTGCAAAAAATGCCACAAGAAATTGAGTCCAACTCATCCAGTGTCAACAAGGCTGAGGCTCTCTGAACTAAGCATGAGCAATGAAGTCAAAGCCGCTACTGGGTGGCGTCTGTGTAGCATCGCGTAGCGAAAAGTTCCAAGTCAGAGTGGACTGTTAGGCTGCCATGGGCCACCTTGTATTGCGGCAGCATAGCGCGGTCGTTGTCCATAGCCGTTGGAGACGTGGTTCAGCAAGCATAGTCCATTGGGTTCTCCATGTCTCGCGTGACTGACGAAGACTTGCAATTCCGTTGCCAACTGTAAGAAGCCCGTGATGCATATCGATATGCGATACCATATTATCGTTACTGAATAGGAAAGACCTGTCACGATAGTATTGAAGTAACTGCAAAATCTAACACAATTTAAGAAAAACGTATAAATGAATCAATCCAAATAACGTAATTTAGAAAGTAGTTTATTGAAACTATACAGCGTGTTTCAAAAAGGACTTTAAAATTTGAAAAATCATACAAATTAATTCATTGAATCTACAGAGCTGATTGTAGTGCCAATTTGTAGGGAAATATATCAAGTTTTCAGTCGCATAGTTTGTTAGTGCCGAATCGCATCGTAAGAAGCGCTAGCGGCAGTTGCGTTAAAGATGGCTGCTTTCACTGGACCCGAGCGTGCGAGCTGTGTGATTTGGTTTGAAGAATCGAAGTCGGCGACAACAGTACAGCGTACTTTCCGTACCAAGTACGACCTACAATTTATGAATGGCATAAATGTTTTGTAGAAACAGGGTGCTCGGAAAGATATGGGAAATCGTTAGGTCGCCCAAGCACATCTGACGACGTCGTTGCGAGTGGGACAACGTTTTGTCAACAGCCCTACGAAACTGACCCGGCGTGCATTTAGTGAACTGCAGATCGCACATACGACTGTTTGGCGTGCGTTAAGAAACCGTTTGCACTTGAAATCGTAAAGACTGACGATAATACAAGCAATAAAATGACAGTGATAAAATTGCCTGCAACAATTCAAGTACTTCTGTGTTGATAAGTTAAATCGATAACATGAGGTGCTACGGTCGCAGGTTCGAATCCTGCCTCGGGCATGGGTGTGTGTGATGTCCTTAGGTTAGTTAGGTTTAAGTAGTTCTAAGTTCTAGGGGACTTATGACCTAAGATGTTGAGTCCCATAGTGCTCAAAGCCATTTGAACCATTGATAACATGAGGACGAAATGTGGGCTGGACATCATTAAAAGAAAGGCGTTTCTCGTTGCGACGGAATCTTCTCACGAAATTCCAAATTTCTCCTCCGAATGCGAAAATATTTTGTTGACACCGACCTACATATGAAGAAACGATCTAAACGATAAAATAATGGAAATCAGAGCTCGTACAGAAAGATATCGGTGTTCGTTCTTTCCGTGCGCTATACGAGATTGGAATAAGAGAAGGTGAAGGTGGTTCGATGAACCCTCTGCCAGGCACTTAAATGTGATTTGCAGAGTGTCCATGTAGAAGGGGATGTAGAACGTTTCTTGGATAAAATCATCTTTTCTGACGAGTCGACTTTTCACTTAAATGGCAAGGTTAACACACGTAACTGTAGGATTTAGGCAGTGAAAATCCACATCAAACACTGAAACATGTTTGTGATAGCCCCAAACTAAAGATTTTTTGTGCACTGAGCAAGAACAAACTGTACGGCTCCTTTTTCTCCGTGAGAGAACCACAAACAGGTTAGTGTACCTGGATAATTTTCTCAGTGATTGCTTTCCAGGTCAATGGATTGGCCGTGATGCTCTAATTGCATTGCCTCCACGTTCCCCAGACCTGACAGCACCAGATTTTTTGATGGGGATCCATCAAGGATATCGTGTTTGTAACTTCTATGCCGGCTTCTCCACCTGAACTTAGAGCCGCTACTGAGGAACTTACATCTGTAATGCTACAGTGAGTTTGGGAAGAAACTGACTTCCGATGCGATGCGCGCTGGATAACCAACGGAAGCAACAAACAACATCTTTAGCTTAAGTTAAAAAAAAATGAAGGGTTTCCCTATAAAATAGCACTAAACCCAACTTTATATCTTTTTCTAATAAACTTAGATGAATTTTCTAAATTGTAAAGTCCTTTTTGAAACAGCCAAAGAAGCACATCAAGCTCTCCGTGCAAGCTTTGATCTCTCCTATTTTATTATGGTAATCATTGCTCCCTGTGTAGATGGGCGCCATTCGCGTTCGGAGGAGAAAATTGGTGATTGATATTTCGTGAAAACTTGTCACCGCAACAAAATAAGCTTTGGTTTTAATGAATGTCGCGCAGTGGTTAGACACTGGACTGGCATTCGGGAGGACGACGGTTCAATCCCGCGTCCGGCCATCCTGATTTAGGTTTTCCGTGATTTCCCTAAATCACTCCAGGCAAATGCCGGGATGGTTCCTCTGAAAGGGCGCGGCCGACTTCCTTCCCCATCCTTCCCTAATCCGATGAGACCGATGATCACGCTGTCTGGTCTCCTTCCCCAAAAACAACCAACCAACCAACCTTTAATGAATGTCATTACAACTCGGGTATCACATCAGTGACAGTTTCTCCCGCAGTCCACGATGATACAAAACGGTGCCCCGTGCGAATCCCATCTGGTAAAGATCGCATACCGCACAGGAATACACCAGAGAATGAACAAGCGTAGTACTGGCTCTCTCTTTAGCAGACCTCTAGCATCTTCTAAGTGTTCTGACAATGAAGCACACTTTAGTTCGTCTGCCTCACAACTTTTCTATGTGACAGTTTCAACTTAAGTTGATCGTAATTATAATTTCTAAGTATGTAGTTGGTTTGACATCCTTTAGATTTGTGTGATTCGTCGTGCAACCGAAATTTGATGGATCTATTTTAGTACTCATGTGCGCGAACACATACGTTTCATCATTTGGACTTAAATTGCTGGTTTCCAAACCACAGAGACACTTAGGCCAAATCAGTTTGCAATTCATTTTGATCTTTTGATTACTTTACTGGATGGTAAACGACAGCATCAGCTGCAACGTTAACGGGCTGCACACATTCTCGTGTGTGCAGCCGGATCACAAAATCATATTGACACAACATTTTAATTTGTCCAACTGCCCCCATCTTCAGGTGAGAATGCTGGTGCACGATCTCGCCGGAACTGACTTCTTACCGCAAGCGGCGGCCCCTATATAGGCCGCAGAAGGCCTACAACGCGTGCGCGAGAAAGTGCCGTAACTGCCCTCTAGCACAAGTAAACATACCGCACCGCCAGTGGTGGAAACACGCGAAATCGAGATAGCACTATCAAAAATTAAAAATTACTCCGACGATCTAAGCACAGACAGTTGTTTTTTATTGTCTGATACCACCGGATTCCAAGTCTTATTTAAAAAGTAACCTTTGTCTCTATTAATATGATTATCAGATAAACGAATCTCTATGGATTCTTTTAAAACACAGTCCCAATAGCGAGATGCAGGGGCAACCATTTGTGTCCCGTCATACAGCAACTATGTCCCTCGGTGAACCAGTGCTCCGCCACTGCAGATCTCTCCGGCTGAAGCAACCGTGTGTGCCGCTGGTACTCAACACATCGGTCCTGAATGGTCACATTTCATAGTGATTACGAAGGCTTTCTCGGCGTAGTAATTGATAATATTCTCTACGGGTGTGCAGCCGGATCATAACGTCATGGTCCTGATTGTCTGATCAATATAGGCCTTCCCACAGCGGCAAGGGATCTTGTACACACCGGGCTTCCTCAAACCCAAGTCATCCTTAACAGAGCCTAGAAGCGCTCTAATCTTGGCTGGCGGACGAAAAATACTTTTGATATGATATTCTTTTAGAATTCTTTCTATCTTCGAGGAAATGCTCCCAGCAAAAGGTAAAAAAGCCACCGATTTGCAGGTATCTTCTGGTGGTATGATATCATATCAAAAGTATTTTTCGTCCGCCAGCCAAGATTAGAACGCTTCTAGGCTCTGTTAAGGATGACTTGGGTTTGGGGAAGCCCGGTGTGTACAAGATCCCTTGCCACTGTGGGAAGGCCTATATTGGTCAGACAATCCGGACCATGACGTTATGATCCGGCTGCACACCCGTAAGGAATATTATCAATTACTATGTCGAGAAAGCCTTCGTAATCACCATGAAATGTGACATTTCTAACAGAAAGTCATGAACCCAGTACCACAACTGAGACGATGTTCCGTAAGTAGGCAATATGATTACAAGCCGCTTGTGAGGAACGGTGGGAAAAAGCCATCTGGAAATCTAAAAATGTGGAATAAATTTGAGATCCCATGTCGATGGCACTCACTGTTTCGTGTGAATAAAGCGCAAGCTGTATTTCAAAAGAACGATATTTCCTGAATCCGTGATGATTACGTGTCAATAGATCGTTTTCTTGCAGGTAACCCATAATATTCGAACGCAAAATATGCTCTAAAATCCTACTGTGAATCGGCGTTAGTGATATCGGTCTGAACTGTGCTCCACCTATATTTCTGAATATATTCTTCACTTCTGCGGAGACAGTTTCACGCAGACGATCGGCCGTTTGCTTCAAATTTCTGGATATGGTGGTTGGATGAGGTAGCAGTTCCTTAGCACTCACTGCACCGTACTTGCCCCCCCCCCCCCCCCCCCACATCAATAAGAAACTGTGCCGTCTCCGGAAACCCAGATCCACACGCAACTTCGAATTGTAAAATGTCTTTGCTGACACGATTGATAAGATTTTCTGTCGCTGCTGTCTTCAAATTTGGCGGAACTTCAGGAACTTTCACGTCTCTCTTGGTATTTAAATAAGTAATTATGCTACTTTGTCCAGCCTCACACGAATGTTTTAGCAAATTTGAAGTTCCACTTTTGTTTCCAGTGTAGGAATATACTTTTTTACATGCAAAACAAGCCATCAAATACATATCCGAATTTTCTCCAAATTTTCCTTCACTAATGTAAAATCACCTTTTTCACCCTAGACGAAATTGTATCCATCGATATGGTGTTCATTTGAAGAAAGAAATCTCACTGATATTTGCTACGATGCACGTTGTCACTCGGTCACTACAAAGCGCTAACTGAAGGCAGCGGAAAATTGCAACGGGCACCTGTCTGGTAGACAGTGGCACAGAGTAACAGACGATTGATGACATCATGTTCCTGCATAGTAATCTTCCAAAGTAAAAAGGTAGCTGTACAGCTTCTCTTACATCACTGTATTTCTTGGGCTTATCTGAATTAGTTACAATTTTTTTTCATCTGACTCTTTCTTTTACAGAATTTAAATCAGAAGCAAGCAGGAGATGAAAATATTTAATCTGAAGCCTGTGAGTTTTTATTGTAATATTGATAGTAAAGAATTTCCTCGACATATTGTTAGTATTTTTACTATTCCCAAGAAGAACATTTAAGTAGCATTATGTAAAAGAAGGAAATATTTAACAAGCAATTTGTTTTGTTGTAATTTTCATATTAAAGAGCTCAATTTTAAGTTTTTACTCTTCGCAAAAAGAACATTCAACAGCTAACACGTCAATATCATTAAACTAGGTAAGGATGATCTCATAAGTGCCTACCTAAATTTTAGTGTCCACTGCAGTAACATTTGGAGCCGCCAAGCCTTGTCGCTCTTTGTGAATAGTGAAACAGCCCGACCGTAGCGGTGGCACGGCGGACCTTGTAATTGATTACAAGTGGGGCTTCAAACTACGGCTCACGACCACCAACAAGCTGTGACTGCGATAGCCCGTGAAAGATTATTCTGATCACATTGAAAACTTACAAAATATTCAAATCATGCAAAATAATAATGTGTCTTTTAATTTACCAGCCAATTAGTAAAGATAAGGGCTGAAATTCGTAACAAAATTGAACATTTTAACTGTAACTCGGTATTGCTTAACCGGGAACAGTGCCTAACATTTGAAGTTATGGGATAGTGATTTTTATATAGACATCTTGAAATCGTTTGCAGTTCCATTAAACTCTGAAAAAAAATATTTTTTAACATTGAAAGTATTAACTGCGAAATCTACTGCAAATTTTGTCTTAGTAGTTTAGACCAATGTTGAGGATGTTTTAAAGTGTGAAAAACTTCGTATGGTTGAGAATGAAACAGACATTTCATTTATCGCTAGGTCTGAATTCGATAAATCAGCCAAAAGGTGAGGTTCGAGATTTCAATCGCATTTTTAGTTAAAGCTAAATGGACTCCTAATTTCTATAACCACTGATTTTGTTGTCAGTCTTCGGAAGACGAGTTATTTCTTCCAGACAACGTCAGTTATTGCTGGCAGTGTAACTTTTTCACAGGTGCGCCAGCGTTTTGCAGTGTAGGCCTAATACTGTAAATATTTTTACCTGGAAATGACGAGGACTGAACGCGTAAGCTATAATATAATCATCAGCTGACATGAATGGCTTCGAAATTTGACACATCCGAGCAGTGAGTACAAAAAACTGTCGGTAAATGATGCAATGTGCTAGTAACAATTTAAAACCATCGTCATTTTCAGCTGCCTTGGCGCAAGAGCAGCGAAATATAATTGTTTCTATACACGCCTTTTCATCATTCAATACTATTATATTGAATTTTATTTTTTTGAATAGCGTTTCCAATCTCAAGAGATCCGAGCAGCTAGTGTGTGTGCTCCGGAGTGCCAATGCTTTCCTGTTTGGAATGGTCTGCTTTAGAGTAGGTATAGAGCGTTTCCTGTCATTTAAGGAGTCAAAAGTAGTTAAGTTGTCGCAGAAATGGCACCCTAACAGTAACTATGTCATTAAATAACATAATTCTAAGTACTACTGTCTATTACTTTTAATTACTCATTCAAAACTTAAATATATGCGGATGCGGATAAGGAACTTGCGGATGCGGTGCGGATGCGGACTGCACTTTTCTTATCCGTGCAGACCTCTACCTATCGCGCAGTGAAGGTAGTGGTTGTGTTTTGCTGCTTCTCTACTGTAGAAGCGACCAGAACCTCTTTGGTTTTTCTGCCAGATATCGAGACAGAGTTTTGCTGTGGATACTATTAAAAAGATACCGCTTTAACGTCCGCAATAAATTTCGAGTTTCAGTGAAACATCGCCAATCTTGAAGATTTTGCGTCCTTTAAAGTTTGGTGTGGTTTTTTCATTGTTCCTATAACAAAGTTCTGACTTGTTTTGCTTACCATGGAGGAACTCATCTCTGTCTTACTAATTTATTTGATATTATCATCAGCTGGACAGTTACAAAGCTACATTCCTTGTATTAGTGATGACAAGATAGGATTTTTCGCAGCAGCAATCCACTTGAAATTCTAGTTATCTTTTGTATTTTGCTGGCGAAAGGAATTTCGTCAGAAACAGTGCCGCTAAGGTTAAAGGAGGAAATTAAGCAAGATTAATTTGTAATTATAGAAAATTTAGGAGCAGTCAGATACTGGTTGCTGGTGTTGTATATGCTGTTCACTATGCATGAGATGATACTTACACTCTTATCTTCGCATTTCAGAAAAATATTCTTTCCACAAAGATTTTATGTGTGTTAAAATGTGGCTTTATTAAACTACACTCCTGGAAATGGAAAAAAGAACACATTGACACCGGTGTGTCAGGCCCACCATACTTGCTCCGGACACTGCGAGAGGGCTGTACAAGCAATGATCACACGCACGGCACAGCGGACACACCAGGAACCGCGGTGTTGGCCGTCGAATGGCGCTAGCTGCGCAGCATTTGTGCACCGCCGCCGTCAGTGTCAGCCAGTTTGCCGTGGCATACGGAGCTCCATCGCAGTCTTTAACACTGGCAGCATGCCGCGACAGCGTGGACGTGAACCGTATGTGCAGTTGACGGACTTTGAGCGAGGGCGTATAGTGGGCATGCGGGAGGCCGTGTGGACGTACCGCCGAATTGCTCAACACGTGGGGCGTGAGGTCTCCACAGTACATCGATGTTGTCGCCAGTGGTCGTCGGAAGGTGCACGTGCCCGTCGACCTGGGACCGGACCGCAGCGACGCACGGATGCACGCCAAGACCGTAGGATCCTACGCAGTGCCGTAGGGGACCGCACCGCCACTTCCCAGCAAATTAGAGACACTGTTGCTCCTGGGGTATCGGCGAGGACCATTCGCAACCGTCTGCATGAAGCTGGGCTACGGTCCCGCACACCGTTAGGCCGTCTTCCGCTCACGCCCCAACATCGTGCAGCCCGCCTCCAGTGGTGTCGCGACAGGCGTGAATGGAGGGACGAATGGAGACGTGTCGTCTTCAGCGATGAGAGTCGCTTCTGCCTTGGTGCCAATGATGGTCGTATGCGTGTTTGGCGCCGTGCAGGTGAGCGCCACAATCAGGACTGCATACGACCGAGGCACACAGGGCCAACACCCGGCATCATGGTGTGGGGAGCGATCTCCTACACTGGCCGTACACCACTGGTGATCGTCGAGGGGACACTGAATAGTGCACGGTACATCCAAACCGTCATCGAACCCATCGTTCTACCATTCCTAGACCGGCAAGGGAACTTGCTGTTCCAACAGGACAATGCACGTCCACATGTATCCCGTGCCACCCAACGTGCTCTAGAAGGTGTAAGTCAACTACCCTGGCCAGCAAGATCTCCGGATCTGTCCCCCATTGAGCATGTTTGGGACTGGATGAAGCGTCGTCTCACGCGGTCTGCACGTCCAGCACGAACGCTGGTCCAACTGAGGCGCCAGGTGGAAATGGCATGGCAAGCCGTTCCACAGGACTACATCCAGCATCTCTACGATCGTCTCCATGGGAGAATAGCAGCCTGCATTGCTGCGAAAGGTGGATATTCACTGTACTAGTGCCGACATTGTGCATGCTCTGTTGCCTGTGTCTACGTGCCTGTGGTTCTGTCAGTGTGATCATGTGATGTATCTGACCCCAGGAATGTGTCAATAAAGTTTCCCCTTCCTGGGACAAAGAATGCACGGTGTTCTTATTTCAATTTCCAGGAGTGTATATGCAACGATATCTGACTGGTGTAGTTGTTGGAACTTGGTTGTTTAATATACTTTACAGCACAATATTGGAAAACATATTGTCAATTTAAAACTGAAAGTATAAGAGCCTAATATTAAAGAGTTTGGTTACCAGTTCTCTTGTGTTAACGCATATTAGCTATGTATGACATGTCTATATATCGCCACTTATTTCTTCAGCTACAAAAATGATTTTACTGTTCTCATGATGATGAAGTATTTCGTGACAAATTAGACACAGTTAATGCTGTCTCAATAATAAAATGGCTCTAAAAGCACTCACAGAAAACCAATGTAGACTTATGCTCCACTTGCTCCAGGTGATGTGACACACGTGCCTCCCTTCTCATTATGTGAAACAGACTTTGTAGAACCATAAAGAGACGAACCCACTTTGAAACGTCGCATAAAATTCCTCCAGTCTCTCAGAGCTCGTTCCGTCACAGATGTCTTCCCTGTGAAGTTTTCCCGAATAAATTTCCAGCCCAGTTTCTTCTTACATGGCGCCAGCGCGGCAATCAAAGAAGGAAGGATCTTTTAAACATGAAATTATACGGGAGAAATTATGTAGTCGCACCTGATACTTCTTATTATTCATGGAACAGTCGACAGAAATATACGACCCCGCACGAAATGTCTCACTTCTGCGGCTCCAGTCTTGGGGATGGGTAAGAGACCTAGTAAAATAAAGTGTATGGAGGTGGGGGGAACCGGTATAAAGAGAAGAACTGAAGTACATTAACATATTCCTTCGCTGTGCAAACGGTCTCAGGCACCATGTTCTTTGATCTGCAATCTGAGTAGGTCATTTTTCCTTAGGACACAGATGGGAGGTGAGACCGCCACCAGAATGCAAATCTGTGCGCATACGTGCCCGCTTATAAGCGCCGAAAATGTGCGATTAGCATACGGAGATTGGCGACGGCGGTGCGGCGCCTTACGCCTCGCAAACAGCAGAGCGACCAGTGTCTGCGCGCGCGTCCCATCCATTACCACCAACAATACCGCAAGACGGGTCGGTGGCGTTTTCGGTGAAAGTACTGGATCTTAGACGGTACAGTAAAGTGCCCAACGGGACTGCTTCTCATGACAGTAGGTGATCTCTTCTGCATCGGGTTCTCTCACACATTAAGGTCATGGATGTTGTGCACCATTTGTTTCGGTTTTCTGCACATATTAACATCTTTGGCAAGTGCCATGGATCGAGGTGTCGCAGGTGAATTCGGAAGATCGCAGGTTCACATCCTAGTCCGGCCATCGATATTTAGGTTTCCTGTGTTTTCCCTAAGTTGCTTGGTACAAATGCCTGTAGTGTTCCTTCTCCGTTCCTTCACTGTCTTAATCTTTGCTCCTTCTCCAGCGACCTAACTGTCGACGTTAAACCCCAGTCCTACGTTCTGCCTTAGAACATTGGACAAATCAGTACAATCTAGAGAAGTGCCTTTAGTGGAGAAGGAAATTTGTTTCTGAGAATGACTGCATTCGTTCCCGTTCCCGTGTGGGAGACGGTAGTGTTTCAAGAGTTTCTGGCAGCGCCTGTAGTTCATGGAGCCTACGAGTATGGTATAAGTGCTGCCTCGTATATGAAGTAAATTGTGTGCTTTAGGGGAACGGCGAGGGGTACATTGTTCTTCAAAGTGTTTACCATTTCATTCTAGGTTAGCAGCGAAGTGATTTCTTCCAATGCAGAGAGCCTACAAAAATTTTTCAAGAGCTTTCCTGTGCATGGTTGTTGAATTCTACATTTCCGTTTTATAGATCAGTGTTAAACTGTCATCGAAAAGCAGTGACCTCATGACAAACCGTGGAGCCATTAGATATTTGTAGGTGGTGTTAATAAAAGAGACGAACTCGCCTAGTTCTCTGAGGCTTGTAAATTACATTTTTTTCTTTCGTAACTTCACTTCGTTATCAACAGATGTTCGTACTGTGAATTGTGTACGTAGACAAGAGCCTACAAAAGGGACGTTACACCCAACAAACACTACCAGGCAACCACACAAATAACAAATATTACACTTACTGAAATAACTACAAATGGCTATATCCAAAACTCTGATTTATTCGGTAATACAAATACTCAAGTCTCATGTGATCGTGACACAAATAGTCCTATAGTATGTCAGTGTCCCGTTCAGAGAGTAAGTGCAAATCAGTGAATGCAGCTACCACCTTCCCGGAGTAGGGAATAATTCATGGCCATGTCGTCAGTCGTGGATGAGCTATAGGACTCGTCGTTGGCGTCCGTGGCGATTCCTTCCGTGAAGGTCGATGCATCTCAGGAAAAGACCTGCGGTAGAACTACTTAGCTCCGTGGAACTAGAGCTGCCCGTTAAGCCACGGAAAGTGGATTCTAACCTGGACCCTCCTCCCCTTCCCCCCCCCCCCCACCCCACTGATATCAAAGTGCGCACTATTTGTTGCACATGGTTGCTTACAAGGAACATGCTCCCATTTACCCTGCCTACTTCTACTGTAGACCGCTCAAATTACTAGCACTCTCGTTCCGCCTGGCTTGTAGACTGGCCCGTGCAACTTGCGTTGCTAAATGGAAGGTTAACTTCCAGTGGAGCGGTCGCAATAATTTCCTCGGAAATTTGAACCCCAAGCTGCCTTAGAAAAGGCAAGCGTTTTTCATTATTTAAGAAATTTAGGACAATAAGTTTGAATGTCATGTCGATGATGAGGTAATTAGAAAGGACGGGCAAACTCAGATCGATGAATGATAGGCAACGCTGTCAACTACTGTATTTTTAAAGGGATGTGCTCGGAGTTCACCTTAAGTCATTACCATATTTATTAATTATTTTTCATAGCCTAAATGACGAGTAATAACAGTGGCAGCTCAGGTACGACAAGGGCATGCTGAGAAGTAAGCACGACAGGGATGAAGCTTATCATCACTATCGTTCTACTTGTACGAGGGATTGGAAAAAACGACCACTTAAAACAGATAACAGTATTTTAGTTCTGAATGACTGGTATTTTTCGTTATTTGTTTGGTATCGGTTATAACAGGTGTTTCTCATTTTTTACTAGCAGCCGAGTAAAAAAACCAGAATATCATTTCGCCACAGCAGCATTGCTAAATTTTTTCGCTTTTAAAATGAACCTTTTTCAAAAGAGGATTAATTTTTACTATTTAAATTCGCATCGGTTTCAAATCCTGCGTTATGATAGAAAACGATAGAACCGATCAGTGCTACTTTAATAACAATTCCTACAGAAACGAGCAACAAACACATGGCATAAGGATTAGTACAGTATTGCTGAAACATTATTGTCCCTGTTTCCGTGTGTCGTGGCTTAAGGTCAGCACCTCCCAAACAGGAGATACTGTTACAGTGTCACGTATGTGGAGTGTGCAGGACTTTCCCCCACGTGGTCTATACCGTAGTTTCCCGCTGTCGTCTCCGAACACACGTTGTATTACAGAATGGCACATATTTTTGGGAAGTGACGTAGCAATTAAGTACAACGGTTCACTGGCCTTAAATGATTCAAGATTTGTCTAATATTCCTTTGAAATTACAAGAGGAAGGAAATATGGTGACAGTAATAAATTAAACAATTAACAACAATTCATTCATAGTATACAATAAAAATAGAAAGTTGCCTTCGTCTACATAATATGCCTTTATCTGCTTGTAGGCCTTGAAAACGGTCAAATTAATATCTTCAACCTCAGTTTTTACCCGTCAGCGCTGACTGTTCGCAACGCCAAAATCGTGATACGATCATCGGTTAAAACATGATTTTTGAGCAGCGTTTCAAAAATTGAGAATCGGTAGGAGAATACTGGTGATTTATGTAGATTCAACCGCTTACAATTTTTCGAGAAAAGCAGTGAACGCTGGATGCAATAAGTTTTCTTTTATTTGCCTATTCAAATTAATATGTTGTTTGTACTTATCTTGGAATTGGGAAAGCCAAATTTTTCAATCTCTGTTCGATTTTTACATTTCTTACAGGGAATAATAAGAATAAAGATCCGAAAATTGGTTATCTCCGATCAGTTTGAACTGTCTTGTTAAACTGTCGTGGGAAAAAACCGATGCAGCCGAAAGCTTGTTATTTCAACGATAATCGTCATTCCTTACTTCTACATGGAAGAACCATTGAAGGACGCTAAGGAAAGTTACGGAAGAGAAATAAAAACGAACAGCAATACTATACAGGGTGTTTATTGAACCTGTACGTGAATGGGGGCTGGGAGGATGGGAAAGTTACTAGATACAGATTTGTTAGTGATCTCTTGCTCGGAAATGTACAGTTTGGATGTAAAACTACTTCGAAAAGAGGATCACTTTCAAATCTATGAATATTTCTCTTAATTAAGTAGTAGCATGTATTTATGTAGACTGAAGTAGCGAACGAAAATTTATATCAAGATCGGATTCGAACCCAGTTTTGGTACAAATTTTCATTCATGGCTTCAGTCTGTAAATAAACGTCACAGATGTTTGAGACTTGAAAAGACCTCTGTAGCCATATAGTTTCTTTTAAGTAACAGCAATTAAAAGATTATATTTTAAGAGAAACTTCATAACTTCTTATTCTGGTGTCTTGCTTCGGTTGAAGTAACTCATACTCATTTAATAATAATCCGTCAATGCTATTTTGTATTCTAACATTGTGCAAAACGTAGAAATGAGTCTGGTGGATTATTATAAAAAGAGTATACACCAGAACAGAATACACAAGAAAAAAAATCATGAAAAACCTTCATTGCGTGAAGATACTTTTCCAAAAGAAGTGTATATTATGTTACGTCAGAACCAACTTTTATTACGTGGGATCTTAGGTTATACATTACAAAGGACTTTTCATCTGAAGTAATCAATTAGATCAAGACCGGGAGCTTGTAACCAACAGCAGACTGACTATACGTTCGGATAATTCAGTGGAATTATATCACTTCTTTTCTTGCTATCGTAAATGAAGTCGTGTACGAGTAGTCTCACTACACGTAAATCATAAGAGTTTATTTATGAATGTGCTATTTTCCCTCTTTTTTTCCGCTTACCGGTGCTTTCCACGCTTATTTCTTACACGATATGTGTATTACAAAACCATGCTTTCAGTACCTCGATGTCCTCTTTCCTGTGAATCAAAAAGGGAAATTCCTTTGCCCTCCTAATACTGTTATCTCTGTACCGAAAATTTTACTATCGTTCTTCACACTTCTCGTGTGTACATCTCCCCTTAGCTCGGTTGCATTTACTGTACCACACACACTGTCCAGTGAATTAATGCGATAACCTGTTAAAAAGCTTGCAGCGCGGACTGCTGAGAGGCGTGCAAGAAGAGAGTTAATGAGGTTCTGGAAAACACCGACAGGGATGCGGAGCCAAGATGACTAGAGCGCCGTGGCTAGCTGACCTAGGTTTCTCGGTTGAGAATCCATTGTGCGAACAGCCCAGGGGAGGTGGTCCCACAGATTCTCGATTAGGTTTAAACCGGTGGCCTGGGGAGTACGGTGAACTCATACTGGCGCTCTTCAAACCGCGCACATACACAGCAAGGTGTGTGACACGTTGCGTTATCCTGTTAGTAGGTGCCATTGTGCCTAGAAAAACCAAACTGCACATGGGCGTGAACATGGTTCGCAAGGGCAGGTGTATATTTTTATTGATCCAATGAGTCTTCCAGAATGGCGAGATCATCCAAGGAATGCCACGAAAACATACTCCAAACACTTCCTCCTCTTGCCTCAACCGTTCCGCGATTTTTGCAGAGCGTTTGCTTCCTGTCCGATGAAGCATAAAACGTGATTCGTCTGAAAATGCCACTTGTCGCTGATTGACATCAGTCAGCATGTGTGCATCAACAAGGGGGCTGCTGCAGAGTTTCATATGGAGCGACGTACGCTGTACGGTCGTTGAGAAAACACTGTTGATAGCTCCTAGATTGATTCGGGTGGTCTCAACAGTTGCACGTATATTCGGCCTTAGACATCTCAACCCTTTCCTCTATGGCATGTGATGCACCACAATTGCCTCAGCGCGGGTTCCGGAGAATCCCTTTTTGCCATGCACGGCAATGCAGTACACAAACTGTTTACAAACGTAGCCGGTTTGGGAATGCTTCCAGATAGCAGAGAAATCGCTCCGTTCGCACATCGCAACAACGACTGCACTGTTTTCCGCGGCTCGCCATCCAAACGCTTTACGAATACGAGCCGCCACTGTTAGTGCTGCCACTGGCGTTCTGTCACCGGTAAGTCCATGTTAAAGTCAAAAATAGGACGAGGTCTCATTAATGTGACTGGAGCGTGTATTAAGGTCTCCTCCCATTCCAGTGACAAGTGAAGAGTGACTCTGAACGAACTAACTTTGTCTTCACTATCTCTGCAGAATCTCGACGTAGGCGCCGAATGAGATTCGACATTTAAATTTGGGATGCCAATACACTAAATTTTAACGAGATACTTTGGGAGTGACTCCCAGGTAAGACTTTTTTGTATGTCAATCACGCTCTCCCTGTATGCAAACTGACCTCCCTTTCAGTCTGACCCAACACAAATACCACACACTTCTAATATTACTGTACGGTCTGTACAGGTGTGGAGTACGTGGACGTCACTGAAAGACTAAGTGCCGTGTTCCAGGATCCCCGATCAATTAATTGAAGCCACAAGATGGCCTATAAAAGTCACATAAGCTACAGTGCAGGCACACCACGAAACATTTACGCTAAAATAGACCTTTGCAACACGTGTGTGTCTGGTTCTGATCTATCTTCCCACCACAGTTGCGCAAGGACGCTCTGTGAGGTTTTTTGGAATTTGTGTAGAACCTATGGCCTGCAAAGTCTCACCATGAAGATTTCAGAAGAGTGCGGCAGTACGGATAGTGATGTAATCAGAGCCGGCCGGAGTGGCAGAGCGGTTCTAGGCGCTTCAGTCTGAAACCGCGCGACCGCTACGGTCGCAGGTTCGAATCCTGATGTGTGTGATGTTTTTAGGTTAGTTAGGTTTAAGTAGTTCTAAGTTCTAGGGGACAGATAACCACAACTGTTAGGTCCCATAGCGCTCAGAGCCATTTCAACCCATTTTTGATGTAATCAGACAATGATCTCATTGTCAGTTTCACTATACTCCCACTGAAGAAACGTTCTCGCTAACAGAAGTTAGTGTATGGGTTCAGGCATAACTAAATGTTAGCAAAACACGAAAATATTAGATTTTCGTTTTTAAGGTTCATATTTTACTCGGACTTCAAGACATATCAATCATAATTGTAATACATACAGGGTGTTAAAATATTGATACTGGATGTTCACATCTTTGAAGCGAAACTCCTAACTGTTCTTTAATACTAAGGTGGTTCATTACCATGTGTGGGAGTCGATAAAATACAAACAAATTAAATGCAATTGGAGCCAGAGATATCAATGAAGCTAAAAATGCGCGGTGAAAATACACAAAATTGAAAATGGGATCTGTATAGGGTACGTAAATATCACTGCAAGTAAACTACACTATGAAAACGGGTCAGTAACTTCAGAGTATAAAATCACTCTGCAGTGGCTGGTCATTCCTTTCGTTGGATCGGATATCTCATGTTTCTTCTTCAATCAAGCCCGACAATCGTGAATATTTTTAACTACAGGTCATGGCTGGATAAAAAAAAAATAGAAGAGACTGAAGCGACAGCAGTTCTGAGTGTTAATTGAATATCACTTGCTAGCGTACCGCGAGTGCGCGTGTCTATCTTCCGTTGACGGCAGCACTGGCTGCCGTCGGTAGGAGTTGTGGGCCTGAGAATCTATTCTAAATTCTCTCGACTGTTAAACACCAGTCTCATACATTTCTTTGGTGAAGACGAGACTCGTAGTTGTTTCCTAGATAAGTTAATTGGCACGGTACAAGCTACACTACTGGCCATTACAATTGCTACACAACGAAGATGACGTGCTAGAGACACGAAATTTAACCGACAGGAAGAATATGCTGTTATATGCAAATGATTAGCTTTTCAGAGAATTCACACAAGGTTGGCGCCGGTGGCGACACCTACAGCGTGCTGACATGAGGAAAGTTTCCAACCGATTTCTCATACACAAACAGCAGTTGACCGGCGTTGCCTGGAGAAACGTTGTTGTGATGCCTCGTGTAAGGAGGAGGAATGCGTACCATCATGTTTCCGACTCTGATAAAGGTCGGATTGTAGCTTATCGCGATTGCGGTTTGTCGTATCGCGAAATTGCTGCTCGCGTCAGTCGAGATCCAATGACTGTCAGCAGAATATGGAATCGGTGGGTTCAGGAAGGTAATACTGAGCGCTGTGCTGGATCCCAACGGCCTTGTATCACTATCTTATCCGCATGGCTGTAACGGATCGATCCCTGAGTCAACAGATGGGGACGTTTGCAAGACAATAACCATCTGCACGAACAGTTTGACGACGTTGGCAGCAGCATGGACAATCAGATCGGAGACCATGGCTGCGGTTACCCTTGACTCTGCATAACAGACAGGAACGCCTGCGATGGTGTATTCAATAACGAACCTGGGTGCACGAATGGCAAAACGGCATTTTTTCGGATGAATCCAGGTTCTGGTTACAGCATTATGATGGTCGCATCCGTGTTTGGCGACATCGCGGTGAACGCACATTGGAATCGTGTATTCGTCATCGGCATACTGGCGTATCACCCGGTGTGATGGTATGGGGTGCCATTGGCTACACGTCTCGGTCACCTCTTGTTCACATTGACGGCACTGAACAGTGGACGTCACATTTCAGATGTGTTGCGACCCGTCACTCTACCCTTCTTTCGATCCCTGCGAAACCTTATATTTAGACAGGATAATGCACGACCGCATGCTGCAGGTCCGGTACGGGCCTTTCTGCATACAGAAAATGTTCGACTGCTGCCCTGGCCAGCACATTCTCCAGATCTCTCACCAACTGAAAACGTCTGGTCAATGGTGGCCGAGCAACTGGCTCGTCACAATACGCCAGTCACTACTCTTGATGAACTGTGGTATCGTGATGAAGTTACATGGGCAGCTGTACCTGTACACGCCATCCAAGCCCTGTTTGACTCAATGCCCAGGCGTATTAAGGCCGTTATTACGGCCAGAGGTGGTTGTCCTGGGTACTGATTTCTCAGGATCTATGTAGCCAAATTGCGTGAAAATGTAATAACTCGTCAGTTATAGTATAATATATTTGTCCAATGAATACCCGTTTATCATTTGCATTTCTTCTAGGTTTAGCAATTTTAATGTCCAGTAGTGTACTGGCTGGAATAGCGTGTATGTCGGCCTCAAATCGCTCGCAGCGTTAACTGTCAATGCTCGGTGCAATTCTCCATGGTACGGTGCTCGCTTATTTCCAAGTCCGTATCGATCTTAGTGATGAGTTTTCACTCAGACGGCGCTTTGGCCGTAGGCGGTTGTTTCCGTGTGTGATCGCTGGCCGGAGCTTAGCTGGAGGCGTGTAAAGAGGTGAGAGGTGGCTGCCTTGGCGTGAAGACAGTTCGGCTCGGCTGGGGTTGTTTGCGTCTGAACGCCGAGTGGGGCCCGATGGGACACCGGACTGTGATTTTACGGTTAATAGTGTGGACAGTGGCGTGGTGTGCCGTTTAACTTGATTCGCAAGGGGAGCAAAATTTAGCGTGTTGTAGTTTGTCGAGCCTGAGTTTGAAATACCTTTTATGTGCGGCGGGATATCATTTTGTCCTCCAGTTTCCCGGTGTTGGGATTGCTATCCTCGTTTACCGTCCCATGGATGTATATCGACGGGGTACGCTGCTCTCCGTACTCTAGTAGACGCTGGTGATGGAAGTGCGTCGTTCAGCGGCACGTTAGTCTGGGTGCTTTATGTTTGATCTTCAAGTGCACATTCTTCGATTGGTACTCCTTAGAATTTGCCTTGCGCAGTTAGATTGGAGTTCATTTTGTCTTGTGGTGCTTCCACTTTCCGTTAACGAAGGTTAAGCTTGATTCGGCACTCCGTACGACGCTTGGCACCTCAGCAGGGCCCGCATCTCGTGGTCGTGCGGTAGCGTTCTCGCTTCCCACGCCCGGGTTCCCGGGTTCGATTCCCGGCGGGGCCAGGGATTTTCTCTGCCTCGTGATGGCTGGGTGTTGTGTGCTGTCCTTAGGTTAGTTAGGTTTAAGTAGTTCTAAGTTCTAGGGGACTTATGACCACAGCAGTTGAGTCCCATAGTGCTGAGAGCCATTTGAACCACCTCAGCAGGTGGTTCGGAGCCACCTTCACGCCTAAACGGAAGCCTTTGGATCGAGAGGTCTTGTGTTTTGCATATTGTCCACAAATTGTTGTTTTGGTATTAAGTTGGCTCAGTTTTCGTATGGATTTCCCGGCATTTGGTCTGTTGTCCGGCCCGGGCTAGGTCTCGTTATTTTAAAAGTAGGGACACCATATATAGGCCCACTTTCATATAAAATTTCCAACTTATTCAAGAAGAAGAATGTCAAAATTAGTTTCTCTACCAATAACAAACTCCAACAAAGAGTCATACACTCACTCCCACACAATAGCATACCCCATAAAAGATCTGGAATTTATAAACTAAAGTGTAACAACTGTCCTAAATTCTACATAGGCCAAACAGGTAGAGCTTTTGAAACAAGATTCAAGGAACACCTTGATGCCCTACGTCTGAAAAACCTAAGCAAATCTGCTTTTGCCACCCATCTTGCAGAAAACAATCATACAGTTGAGGATATACAAAATAACCTGCAGATATTACACCTCAAAGACAAAGGTTTCACATTGAATCTCCTAGAGGAAATTGAGATTCATACACATAAAAACAGGTTCCCTGATCTCATTTTGAATGAACAGACAGAGTCAGTTAACACCCTCTTCTTAAATAACTTTGAAGAAACTTTTACTTTTTTTAAAATAACTTAAGCCCAATATCCCATCAAACACATTCAGTATACAGGCCCCAAAAACTGTTTATATGTCATTGAAAAATTGCATAATGAAAACATGTGCATTGTATATTATGTCATATATTAGAATTTATCCCCTACTATTGTAACAACTAATTAGTAACACACAGTAACTCTGTACTACATATAATGTTTGTAATCTTATTTGTATGTAATTTTATTTATTCCGTTTTAGATTAATTTCATACAATAGCAAAGAGATATTTTACTGTACCCATATCTAATATGCAGCATCTGTAAGTTAACACCGTTATGACTGTAAGCTCTTTGCAAATATTGTTCTCGTTTGTAATGTGAAGCTAGGCCACGTTTTGTAAACGTTATTCGTGTGTGCTGCGTGTGTAATTAAGATGATGAGGTTAAAAGTGACATCCATAGACTGGAATAGCACTCACATAGTGCATATTGAAAAGTGTATCAAGCTTGCGTTCGAAAACATAAACGCACGAATATTTCGTCAGGCACAACTACACAGCTCGTAAGTACACTAACCTGCAAGTTTACTAATGTTTATAAAAACCATCTCTGAGTAATTAGATCTTGTAAAAGAAGTAAATCTTTCGTAAAAATACCATTACCGATATGACAACAAAAATATTTCTTTTCTTTCCCAGTGCAGCAAATGAATAACATAAACAAAACTAGGTCCAACTAAGAACGCTTGTAATCTGCCATCTGAAGATGGATTTGTAAAGATAAATCCTAAACCGGACATGTTCTGAAGATAATAAACCTTTTTAAACCATACATGTGGCTGGTAGCTGTTTTTTATATAAATTATAAACCTTAGTACGATTTTGGTTTACTGCCTGGTGGTTCTGGTAGTACGCCGGGTCGCTGTGGTTGTGTTGCATTTTGTATGGGGCTGTGTGCTCGGAGCCGTGGAGTAACATCTGTGTGAACTGCTTCACTGGGGTGTACTGATCGGGCCATTATTGGTCCACTGCTGTATGAAATGATTTTATTATTATTTTAAATTAACATTATCACTTAAATGATTTAATTCTTGTTGCGTTAATTGCAACTTGGGTACTGAGAAATTTAGTAGTGTAATTACGGAAGATTTAATACTGGCACATGCCCCTTTACCTTCTTCGTAATCTGTTAATTACCTAAAGACCTTAAGCTCACAATCAGATGATGTGATTTTCTTAAATTATTGTATTTTTATGTAATGTTACTGTTTTTTTTTAATTTGGTGATCACTAGTGTACTGTTCCAAGTAATAAAATGTTTCGGGATCCTACGCAGTGCCATAGGGGACCGCACCACCACTTCCCAGCAAATTAGGGACACTGTTGCTCCTGGGGTATCGGCGAGGACCATTCGCAACCGTCTCCATGAAGCTGGGCTACGGTCCCGCACACCGTCAGGCCGTCTTCCGCTCACGCCCCAAGCTATTACTTGGATGGAACGCGCTGAACCGCAACGGAGAGAGTACTTGCGTGGCTTTCGTGTCCGTTGTTGGCGCGGCCTGGTGTCCGTTGTTTGTTTTGGTGCACCTGAGTTAAGTATTGTGTTGCCTCCTCTCTTGCGGCCCCGTCGTGTTCTTCTCATAAACATTTCCTTCAAGGCATTTTAGTTAATTTTATGCTAGTATTATTTTAATTTCTTACATTGGTAAAATTGTGCGGCCTTCACTATGCACACTGTTTGTCACAGCGGAGTTGATGTGCCATTGTAATTTCTTAAACTCCATTGTGTGTGCCCTTCGTGATACATATTCTTTGTCGTAGTAGATTTGAGTATGGCAATTATAATGTCTCATATATCATGATGTGCATGCGCAATGGTGCAATAAATGGATGATTGTTATTTCTGTATTTGGCGCCCTTCATGCCTCCTTTCTAGTCCCTATTGGTACGTTATCCTTGTACTTCTGTTGGTAAGCCACATCAGGCATACTGGCGTATCACCCGGCGTGATGGTATGGGGTGCCATTGGCTATACGTCTCGGTCACCTCTTGTTCGCATTGACGGCACTTTGAACAGTGGACGTCACATTTCAGATGTGTTGCGACCCGTGGCTCTACCCTTCATTCGATCCCTGCAGATCAATAAAAATCGTACATTTTCATGTAACTATGTCGCGTGAGATATCGATCTAACTGGAATTGTTTCGGTATTTAAGGTGTTTTATTTGTTTGACACCTTACCTCGAATATTAAAAACCCCTTTGTTGTTCTTGTAAAATGTGTAATTGACGTTTGCATAAATTGTACTTCAAAAAACCTTAAGAATATAAAAACAGTAATTAAATGTTTAGTTTATCCGGCTTGTTTTCTATGCAGCTACTGTAATTTTGAGAGTTATTTTAGCTCGAAAAGAAAATGTTTTCAGAAATACCAGTTCTTTAAATACCCTCAGAGGAAATTCTAAGTTAATAATGCTAACAGAATAGCCGAATAAACTGGTTGCATAAGACAGTGAGAAGATATGGAAATTCCCGCTTAGCTCGCATGGTCTTAACTTTTATGGTTCTTGTAAGGTATAGGCCAGTATCTGGTTATGTCTCGGCTTCATAGAAGTGTTCTATATTACAAGGCAGTTCTGAACAACCCCTCCTCGTCTTGTCTTGGGAATGTGTGTGTTACGTTTCTTACTAAAATACACTCCTGGAAATTGAAATAAGAACACCGTGAATTCATTGTCCCAGGAAGGGGAAACTTTATTGACACATTCCTGGGGTCAGATACATCACATGATCACACTGACAGAACCACAGGCACATAGACACAGGCAACAGAGCATGCACAATGTCGGCACTAGTACAGTGTATATCCACCTTTCGCAGCAATGCAGGCTGCTATTCTCCCATGGAGACGATCGTAGAGATGCTGGATGTAGTCCTGTGGAACGGCTTGCCATGCCATTTCCACCTGGCGCCTCAGTTGGACCAGCGTTCGTGCTGGACGTGCAGACCGCGTGATACGACGCTTCATCCAGTCCCAAACATTCTCAATGGGGGACAGATCCGGAGATCTTGCTGGCCAGGGTAGTTGACTTACACCTTCTAGAGCACGTTGGGTGGCACGGGATACATGCGGACGTGCATTGTCCTGTTGGAACAGCAAGTTCCCTTGCCGGTCTAGGAATGGTAGAACGATGGGTTCGATGACGGTTTGGATGTACCGTGCACTATTCAGTGTCCCCTCGACGATCACCAGTGGTGTACGGCCAGTGTAGGAGATCGCTCCCCACACCATGATGCCGGGTGTTGGCCCTGTGTGCCTCGGTCGTATGCAGTCCTGATTGTGGCGCTCACCTGCACGGCGCCAAACACGCATACGACCATCATTGGCACCAAGGCAGAAGCGACTCTCATCGCTGAAGACGACACGTCTCCATTCGTCCCTCCATTCACGCCTGTCGCGACACCACTGGAGGCGGGCTGCACGATGTTGGGGCGTGAGCGGAAGACGGCCTGACGGTGTGCGGGACCGTAGCCCAGCTTCATGGAGACGGTTGCGAATGGTCCTCGCCGATACCCCAGGAGCAACAGTGTCCCTAATTTGCTGGGAAGTGGTGGTGCGGTCCCCTACGGCACTGCGTAGGATCCTACGGTCTTGGCGTGCATCCGTGCGTCGCTGCGGGCCGGTCCCAGGTCGATGGGCACGTGCACCTTCCGCCAACCACTGGCGACAACATCGATGTACTGTGGAGACCTCACGCCCCACGTGTTGAGCAATTCGGCGGTACGTCCACCCGGCCTCCCACATGCCCACTATACGCCCTCGCTCAAAGTCCGTCAACTGCACATACGGTTCACGTCCACGCTGTCGCGGCATGCTACCAGTGTTAAAGACTGCGATGGAGCTCCGTATGCCACGGCAAACTGGCTGACACTGACGGCGGCGGTGCACAAATGCTGCGCAGCTAGCGCCATTCGACGGCCAACACCGCGGTTTCTGGTGTGTCCGCTGTGCCGTGCGTGTGATCATTGCTTGTACAGCCCTCTCGCAGTGTCCGGAGCAAGTATGGTGGGTCTGACACACCGGTGTCAATGTGTTCTTTTTTCCATTTCCAGGAGTGTATTTTTGTGCATCTGACTCTAGCTGATAATATCACAACAAGCACTACAACTCAAGTTTTACTATCGTATTTCCTTAGTTTTGCTCTGCCAGTCACACCAACGGAAATAATAAACAAATACGATTCGTACAGTTACCGTTTGTACTTAAAATTGCACCTTGAGGTGAGCTACGTCATGAGAGAGTGATTCGCACTTTTTCAGACGGCGGTGGCATCGCGTACACAAGGTATAAAATGGCACTGCAGTGGCGGAGCCATCATTTGTAGTCAGGTGATTCATGTTAAAAGGTATTCGACAATATTATGGTCGCACAATGGGAATTAACACACTCCGAACGCGAAACAGAGGTTGGAGCTAGAGGCAAGGGACCTTCCATTCGGAAATCATCAAGGTATTCAATATGTTGAAATCCACAGTGTCAAGGTGTAGCTCAATATACAAAATTCACCATGGACAATGCAACAGCTGACGGCCCTTCACGTGATAACGGAGTGCAGCGGCATCGGTATAGATGTGCCAGTGCTAGCCCACAAGAAACACTGCATGAATTAGCAGCAGTAATCAATGTGGGACGTACAAAGAACGCATTCGTTAGGGCAGTGCGGTGAAATTTGACGTTAGTGGGCTATGGCAGCAGATGACTGACGCGAGTGTGTTTGCTAATACCACGGCATTGCCTGCAGGGCCTCTCCTGGGCTCTTGACAATATTGGTTGGACGCTAGACGTCCAGGAAACCGTGGCCTTTCGTATGAGTGCCGATTTCAGTTGCCAAGAGGTGACGATAGGGTCCGAGTGTAGCGCAGATCTAGGCGCTCAGTCCGGAACCGCGTGACTGCTACGGTCGCAGGTTGGAATCCTGCCTCGGGCATGGGTGTGTGTGATGTCCTTAGGTTAGTTAGGTTTAAGTAGTTCTAAGTTCTAGGGGACTGATGACCACAGATGTTAAGTCCCATAGTGCTCAGAGCCATTTTTTTTGTAGCGCAGAGCCAACGAAGCCATGGACCAATGTTGTCAACAAGACACTATTCAAACTGGTGGTGGCTTCATAACAGTGCCGTATGTGTTTATATGGAACGGAGTGGGTCCTCTGGTGCATCTGAACCGATCATTGACTGGAAAAGTTTGTGTTCGGCTACTTGGAGACTATTTTCAGACATTCGTGGACTTCATATTCTCAAACAATGATCTGACCAGTTCGAGCGAATGATTTGGCCACCCGCGCCGGCCGACATGAATAAATGCTCCACAGGCAACACTTCCGCAGTTACTGACGGCTGTAGACGCAGCATGACTCAGTATTTCTGCATATTCTTTCAACAACTTACTGAATGCATGCCACGTTGTGCTGCTGCACTGTGCTGGACGAAAGGATGGTTCAAATGGCTCTGAGCACTATGGGACTTAACATCTTAGGTCATCAGTCCCCTAGAACTTACAACTACTTAAACCCAACTAACCTAAGGACATCACACACATCCATGCCCGAGGCAGGATTCGAACCTGCGACCGTAGCAGTCCCGCGGTTCCGGACCTCAGCGCCTAGAACCGCAAGACCACCGCGGCCGGCGGACGAAAGGAGGTCCGACACGATGATAAGAGGTATCCCATGATCTTTGTTACCTCAGTACATAGGCGTTTATTACGCTTTCTTATCTGTTGTTCCACTCTGGAAAGGTTTAGTGCAGTGTATTTTTGATTGATATTTTTATTGACATCCTACAGTATTTATTAATGTTCATTTCATTCTACTGCTCATTTTTCAGTTTTTAACGCAAGACAACATTATTAATCTAAGAGTAGTAATATCTTCGTTGAATATTTTCTAAGTACATTTGCTAACTCGTTCGATATGTTTTATTCTGTCATGTGAGGATGTTATTCGAGTACATTAACTAAATACAACTAACACGCATATTTATAAAAAATGTCTTTTTCATTTAACGTTTTATACAGTAACCTTGCAATATTTACTGACAACAAAATGTGAGGCACATATAAGTGGAGGAGGAAACTAGATAAAACTATGATGTTATATGTGAAATTATAAAATGGAGTTAAATTTACAAAGAACGTAGTATGATGAGCCCACTTATCAGCATGGCGTGAACCCACATACAAACAAGCCTATATACAGTTGGGAGGAGTGACGTAGGCAATTGTATCCCATCCTGAGGTATGTTTGCTAACAACAGTTATAACTGTTCCCCGTTCTCCTGGATATCGGCATTAGGACGGAGCTGAAGTCCAAGCTAGTCCGGCATATTTTCTGTCGGAGACAGTTCTGGGGATCTTGACGGCCACCGTAGTCTCAAAATCATGCAGACCATTCATAGGGTCTTCTGCCCTGTATGGGTGAGACTTTCCACTTGAAAAATTCAACTACAACTGCATGAAAGTAAATTGTAAATTTGTGGTAAGATCTTATGGGACCAAACTGATTGCGTCATCGGTCCCTAAGCTTACACAGTACTTAATGTAACTTAAACGAACTTACGCTAAGGACAACACACACACTCATGCTCGAGGGAGGACTCGATCTTCCGACGGGGGCAGCCGCACTCACCGAGACAAGACGCGTCAAACCGCGCGGCTAACACATGAACACAAGAGGGACAGAATATCCGTATCCTTGTGTTCCCTCGGTGACTACCGGCTGTCACTTGAAGTTATATCCGACGCCGCCCCACACCGTGACGTGTCCGTCCGAAACATTTGAAGAATGGGACCATTCTTCTTTCACCGCCATATTCTCTAACGATGGTAATCCGAGGTAGTGCTGACCATGCTTCATCCCTGAAGGCAATGCGACGATATACGTTTTGATGAGTCGATAATTCCCTAGTCCGGCTGCTGATAAACTCCAACCAGTGAGGGAGAGATGACAGAATGTTGCAGAGAGTCAATTACTTGCTTCCGAATTGCAGGCTCTGATGTCACGGGTAACGATGTTCTTGGTGCACAACACGGCGATCCTCATTTGCGGTGGTCAGACGCTTTCGATCAGAACACTGACGATGGCTGTGTCTGCCTTCACCTTTCGGAACGTTGACGACGGTTATTCTTGTCTTCACTTTCCCATGCAGTCCAACAGCGAGCCAATGTCACGTCCGAATGCACCACAAATCTTAGTACTGGACGATTCCTGCATTAGGTCAAATGGAGACGCACAATGAGTGTATTTTCAACTCGCTCAGTTCTAATAAGGCCCTTTCACAAGGGTCTGCGGCATCTCCGTCTTCTTCACAGTGATCCTCCAACATCTGGTGCTAGTCACGGCCCTTAAATAGCCTGCCAGGTCTGGTAACAAAACAGGACACAAACAACACTAATTCACTCTGGTGGTCATTCTACCACTCACAGAGAATTGCAACTCTGATCACTTAAATACAGATTATGTTACACTGACATTTAGACTGACATTGGGCCATGTCTTATGACTGCTTCACTTTTTTTTTATCAGGTACTGTCTACTGAGTGGATAACCCTCAAACGTTTAGGATAAAGTACGTTAAAAGAACCACCTGTCCAAATTAATTTTTGAAACTCGATACATGTTGTTATGTAAATTCCGTGTAAACAGGTCACCGAAGTCCCATCAGTACCGACTGACCGCCATGCCATCCTCAGCCGATAGGTTCATTGGATTTGGATGTGAAGGGCATGCGGTCAGCAAACTGCTCTCCCGGGTGTTGTCAGTTTTCGTGACCAGAACCACTACTTCTCAAGCAAGAGATGAGTGCACCCTATTCGCCCACAGCATTCGGCAGACCCATATGGTCACCTATCCAAGTGCTAGCCCATCCCGACAGCGCTGAACTTCAGTGATCTGATGGGAACCGGTGATAACATTCCGGCAAGACCGTTGGCACATTTTTCTTATTTACGAAGTCAGTTACATAAGAAATGGCAACTTAAAAATTTTCTACAATCTTGGATACAGTTCTGCGGACGTCCATGCACATCCAGTAAAAATTGCGCCAGATTAAATTTTCCGGAGTAGAGTAGACTCTTACACACAACAGCTGTGAAATGTAAGACGCTGTCTTGTTTGCAAGAAGATTAGTCTGATATCTATGCAGTGAAATAAAAGTGGACAGTGCATTCCGTTTGAACAATGCAATACTAAGTGGAAGAGATAATCAGTGAAATCTGCGAATCGAAAAGCTCGCTGAAATACCCACTATGTTTTCCCATAGAATCTAAGGGAATGAAAATTATGTGTTGTTGGCAATTCAGAGTAAATTCAAATTACTAAGTTTAATTCCACAGAACGTGCAGAAAAATCAGGAGGCAACATGATGGCGGATAGGACGGGATGAGTACATCTGAAGAGCATACATCGACCCCGAAGGAGTAAATTCGACTTTGGCCGCTGGCGAGTGCTTTGCGTATAAATAAAGCAGCTGCATAATGAACGGTGCGCAGCTCTGCCCCGCCGGAGCAGCAACAGCGGGGCAGCAGCGTCCATTATTCCAGCCAATACCGCCATCCATTACGTCCGCGATTAATCCCTACGCGCAGCGCTATTAGTTAGGGCCCTGGCTAGGAACAACACTTGCAACGGCACAGCTTGCTGCAAACTCATCACTGGACCACGTTGGGGCAGTTCTAGTGCATCGGTGCCTGTTGCGGTGCCAAACAGGCCACTCCAACTCCGCAGAATATGGCGGCAATGCAATGGTGGCTACCAACATTAAACAGGGCAGTAGAGAGAGATACGTTCGTCGACTTACGTACTTCCCAATCTGCAAGGGTTCTACAGAGTGCAGTACAGATACTTCGTTTTCATACACACTAAGATGACAAAAGTGATGGGATAGTAGTATCGCGTACACAAGGTATGAAGGGGCAGTGCGTTAGTGGAACTGTCGTTCTTGCTCACGGAATTCGTGCTAAACGGTTTCCGACATGCTTATCAGTGCAAGACGGAAATTGACAGACTTTGATCTTGGAACGCCGTTGGATCTGGACACATGGGACATTCCATTTCGAAAATCGTTTCGAAATTCAGTATTCTGAGATCCTCAGTCGCAACAGTGTGCCGAGAGTACCACATTTCAGGTATTATCTCCACCAAGGACAAGGCCTACGTCCTTCAGTTAACGACCGAGAGTTGCGGCGTCTGCGTAGAGTGGTCATTGCCCAACAGACAAGCAACACTGCGAGAAATAACATCAGAAAGCAATAAGTGTAACGTCCCCTTAGAAGAATTGTATACGAAACTGTGCTTAAACTGACACAATATTTTTAGCGCAACGCAATCTGACTTTCAAAAATCCCTACAAAGAATGGCCCTGACTAACATTAATCTATACCTTTCACAAATCACTTACCTCACCAAGAATCTCCGTTACTCGAACTACTGCAATACAGCGAGCGCCACTACTGCCAGCTAAATAACAGATTCAAACTACGGAAGGCACTAACTACTAGTAGGCATAGTTAGCAAATGAAAGATTTTAATAGAGAACAAACATTGTATCTACCTTAATAGTCATAATATATATAGCAGTTCATAACATCCATTCTTACATATATCAAAACTCAGCCATTTCTCTCCCCACATCCACCACTGCTGGCGGCTCACCTCCAACTGCGCAACGCTACGCGCTGTTCACATCCAGCTGCCGCTGCCCAACACTACAATGGCAGACAACAATGCAAACTGGCCACAGACTGCACACAGCACAGCCAGTGATTTTCATACACAGCGCTACGTAATGTTGCCAATAAGAAAACATAAACAGCCTACTTACATAAGGAACGTACACGAAGGTGTCTGTTAGGACAGATCTGCGAAATTTGGCATTAACGGACTATGGCATCAGACGTCAGATGCGATTGCCTTTGCTAACAACGCGATGTCGTCTGCTCCTCTCCTGGGCTCCTTACAATATGGTGATGTGAGCCCGTATCTCAGTTGCTAAGAGCTGATGGTAAATTTGGAGTGTGGCGCAGACCTCACGAAGTTCCAAGTTGTCAGCAGGGCAGTGTGCAAGCTGGTGGTGGCTACATAATGATGTAGCTTGTGGGTGTTCTGATCTAAGTGAACCGATCATTGACTGGAAATGACTATATTCGGCTATTTGGAGACCATTTGCAACCGTCCATGGACTTCATGTTCTCAAACAACGGTGGATGTTTTGTGGATGACAATGGGCCAAAATTGACCGGGATTGGTGTGAACATTTTGAACAATTCAAGCGAATGAACTGGCCACTCAGATCATACATCATGAATCCTATCAAACATTTATGGGATAAAAATCGAGAGGTCAGTTAATGTACAAAATCCTGTACCGGCAACACTTCCGGTTTTAAGGACGGCTATATAGACACTAAGACTCATTATTTCTGCAGGGACATCCAACGTCTTGTTGAGACCGTGCCACGTTGAATTGCTATATTACGCCAGGGAAAAGGAGATCCGACATGATTTATATGAATCAAAAAAATGGCTCTGAGCACTATGGGGCTTAACATCTGAGGTCATCAGTCCCCTAGAACTTAGACCTACTTAAACCTAATTAACCTAAGGATATCACACACATCTATGCCCGAGGCTGGATTAGAACCTGCGACCGTAGCGCCTAGAGCCGCTCAGCCACACCGGCCAGCTTTTCGATGTATCCCATGACTTTTGTCACCTGTGTATTAAGCCTAAAACAAAGTTTGGTGTACTACGAGGTCCATTCAAGTTCTAAGGCCTCCGATTTTTTTTCTAATTAACTACTCACCCGAAATCGATGAAACTGGCGTTACTTCTCGACGTAATCGCCCTGCAGACGTACGCATTTTTCACAACGCTGACGCCATGATTGCATGACAGCGGCGAAGGCTTCTTTAGGAGTCTGTTTTGACCACTGGAAAATCGCTGAGGCAATAGCAGCACGGCTGGTGAATGTGCGGAAACGGAGAGTGTCTTTCATTGTTGGAAAAAGCCAAAAGTCACTATGAGCCAGGTCAGGTGAGTAGGGAGCATGAGGAATTACTTCAAAGTTGTTATCACGAAGAAACTGTTGCGTAACAGTAGCTCGATGTGCGGGTGCGTTGTCTTGGTGAAACAGCACACGCGCAGCCCTTCCCGGACGTTTTTGTTGCTGTGCAGGAAGGAATTTGGAACGCAATGGGTAAGGATTACGCACTCGCTGTCCCAGAACATGGACACTATCATTATTTCAGCACTGGCGGTTACCCGAAATTTTTTTGGTGGCGGTGAATCTGTGTGCTTCCATTGAGCTGACTGGCTCTTTATTTCTGGATTGAAAAATGGCATCCACGTCTCATCCATTGCCACAACCGACGAAAAGAAAGTCCCATTCATGCTGTCGTTGCGCGTCAACATTGCTTGGCAACATGCCACATGGGCAGCCATGTGGTCGTCTGTCAGCATTCATGGCATCCACCTGGATGACATTTTTCGCATTTTCAGGTCGTCATGCAGGATTGTGTGCACAGAACCCACAGAAATGCCAACTCTGGAGGCGATCTGTTCAACAGTCATTCGGAGATCCTCCAAAACAATTCTCTCCTCTTTCTCGATCATGTCGTCAGACCGGCTTATGCGAGCCCGAGGTTGTTTCGGTTTGTTGTCACACGATGTTCTGCCTTCATTAAACTGTCGCATCCACGAACGCACTTTCTACACATCCATAACTCCATCACCACATGTCTCCCTCAACTGTCGATGAATTTCAATTGGTTTCACACCACGCAAATTCAGAAAACGAATGATTGCACGCTGTTCAAGTAAGGAAAACGTCCCATTTTAAGTATTTGAAACAGTTCTCATTCTCGCCGCTGGCGGTAAAATTCCACCTGCCGTACGGTGCTGCCATCTCTGGGACGTATTGACAATGAACGCGACCTCATTTTAAAACAATGCGCATGTTTCTATCTCTTTCCAGTCCGGAGAAAAAAAGTCGGAGGCCTTAGAACTTGAATGCACCTCGTATAAACAGCTCAAAGAAGTATTTCACCACAGCCGTGCCAGCAACAGATTTTGTTTCTTCGATCAGGATCCCATTTCTGGTTATTTTCTTGACCACACCTAATTGCTACGTGCTTTTACGAATTTAACTGAGGTAGATGTAAACATACGCTCCGGCACATTTCAGCAGACTTCATTTTATCTCCAAGCGTGAACGAGAAAATGAGGGATGAGTATATGAGTCTGTGAGCGTGCTTAGAAAGTCATTCTACGCTTTGGTCGTGCGTGCTATGCGGCAATAAGAATCATCAGCAAGAAAATGTATCTGCCGAATTGGCGTACATCACAGTGATGCCATTTTAATATTTAACGGACACAGTCAGACTCAAAACATGAGTGATCCATCTCCTAGCAGTAGCTTGTAACATTGTGTAAAACGTTAAAGATACGTACACTCGGTCCAGATACGTCAATGTGATCATCGTATATGTTCGACGTCGGCGTGCAGTAATGACTCACTGACGGCAGGTGGCAGCATTAGCAGTGCGGGAGGGGGAGGGGGAGGGGGAGCTATAGTAACTGTGTCGGGCGGAACACGGAAAACATGGCAATCTTTGCGGTAATGGGAATTTTTCTCAGTTCAGAAGGGGAATTATCATTGATTTTTATAGCAAGAGTAGAAGCATTTACGTGACGACTAAATTTATAAGCTGTTTGAGTGCTGCCGGCCGGAGTGGCCGAGCGGTTAAGAGGGCTACAGTCTGGAACCGCGCGACCGCTACGGTCGCAGGTTCGCATCCTGCCTCGGGCATGGATGTGTGTGATGTCCTTAGGTTAGTTAGGTTTAAGTAGTTCTAAGTTCTAGGGGACTTATGACCACAGCAGTTGAGTCCCATAGTGCTCAGGGCCATTTTTTTGTTTGAGTGCCGCAGTGGTTAAATTGTACAACGTACTGCAAATTGACGTTATAAACAACAGGCATCGAGTCAACTATAGCGTACCACGGGCCATTGATAGCAGGAGTGAACAACGGCTGCATGTATGGGTGAATACACGTGTAAATGTTGAGCAACGATCCTCCCAGGTGAACCTAGGGGCTAGCAACAGTCGCTCGTCAACGGCCGTTCAGCGAACGTTGCTGCGTATAGCCTTCAGCAGCAGGCGACTGCGGTTCACTGGCGACGATGGTTGGAATTTGCACACCAATACGGCAAGTGGACTTCCACTGAGTCTGGACAGGTAGTCTTTTTAGATGAATCACGTTTTATACTCCATCGGACTTATGGCTGTTGGCGTGTACGGTGTGAAGCATCTGGAAGCGTACACCCTGCAACAATCGTCGCACGAGTCCGTGTCGCAGGAGGGAGCGTTGTCATCTGGGGAATGCATTCGTGCCACTCCCTGGGGGACCTTGCCATTCTGAAATTCACAATGGATCAACACAAGTGTGCATCTGTTCTTGGGGACCAAGTTCACCCCCACATGCAGTTTGTGTTTCGTCTTCACTATGGCACCTACCAGCAGGACAATGCTACGTGTCAAACAGCTCACGATGTAGGTGCGTAGCTCAAACAGCAGAAGGATGAGTTTACCGTACTCTTCTGGCCACTAAACTCACTGGATTTCAATCCTATCGAGAATCTGTGGGACCATCTTGTTCGGACAGTTTGCGCTATGGATCGTCGAACGAGAAACCTAGCGCAGCTGGCTACGTCACTGGAGTTGGTATGTCTCCACATCCATGGTGGAGCCTTCAAAGCCTCTCTGACTCACTGCAAGTTTTGCAGCTGTCCGCGATACAGGTGGTTACTCAGGCGTTTGATAGGTGCTGGCATTAATGTGACTCGACAGTGTTCGAACTCTCTGTAGAAAAAGGGCTCTCTGGAATGACAGATAAGAGCCCTTAAAACTACACTTGTTTTGTTAGACGAGTCTGCGAGTACAACGACAATGCATCCTTTGAAACTCCCCTACTTCACTTTCACTGTACAAGCTGCTCCGACGTTGTGGTCGTTCTGGTAACACATTCGCGTTCTTTGGATTACACAACAGTCCAGGGCCGGCCGGAGTGGCCGAGCGGTTCTAGGCGCTACAGTCTGGAACCGCGCGACCGTTACGGTCACAGGTTCGAATCCTGCCTCGGGCATGGATGTGTGTGATGTCCTTAGGTTAGTTAGGTTTAAGTAGTTCTAAGTTCTAGGGGACTGATGACCTCAGAGGTTAAGTCCCATAGTGCTCAGTGCCATTTAGCCGAAGAATAAACAATGGCAGACATCCATCGGAAAATGATGTACGTGTGTGGGGCAGCGTGTCTGTCGAAAGCAAGCGTCGTGGAATGGTTGCTGCTTCATGACAAAACACGTCCCCATATCGCAAATATCGTAATGCAGACGTTACGCCAACTCAAGTGAGAAAAACTCGAGCATCTGCCGTATAGTCATCACGTATCCCCACGCAATTGCCACGCCTTCGGTTCCTTAAAAAAAGGGCCTTGAAGGTTCGACTGTTCCTGTCGGACGAGGATGAGCAGCATGCAGTTACGGACTTTCTCACAATGAGTGCTGTCGGCAGGGGATCTCAAGTCGATTACATATTCCTAGATTTCCAGAAGGCTTTTTATACCGTCTCTCACAAGCGACTACTAATGAAATTGCGTGCATACGGACTATCGTCTAAGTTGTGTGACTAGATTCGTGATTTCCTCTCAGAGAGGTCGCAGTTCGTAGTGATAGACGGTAAATCATCGAGTAGAACAGAAGTGATATCTGTAGTTCCGCAAGGTAGTGTCATAGGCCCCCTGCTGTTCCTAATTTACATAAATGGTCTAGGTGATAATCTGAGCAGCCCCCTTAGATTGTTTGCAGATGACGTTGTAATTTACTGTCTAGTAAAATCATCAGACGATCAATTCCAATTACAAAATGATATAGAGAGTTTCTGTATGGTGCGAACAGTGGCAATTGGCACTAAACAAAGAAAAGTGAGACGTCATCCACATGGGTACTAAAAGAAATCCGATAAATTTTGGGTATACGATAAATCACACAAATCTAAGGGCTGTCAATGTGACTCAATACGTAGGAATTACAATTACGAGCAACTTAAACTGGAAAGGCCACATAGATAATATTGTGGGGAAGGAGAAGCAAAGACTGCGCTTAGAAGATGCGACAAACCCACTAAAGAGACAACCTACATTACACTTGTCCATCCTCTGCTGGAATATTGTTGCGAGGTGTGGGATCCTTAAGAGGCAGGATTGACGGAGGACATCGAAAAAGTGAAAAGAAGGGCAGCCCGTTTCGTGTTATCGCACAATAGTGGTGAGAGTGTCACTGATATGACACGCGAGTTGGGGTGGCAATCACTGAAACAAAGGCGGTTTTCTTTGCGGCGAAATCTATTTACGAAATTTCAATCACCACTTTCTCCTCCGAATGTGAAAATATTTTGTTGACACCCACGAACGTAGAGACAAATGATCATCATAATATAATAAGAGAAATCAGAGCTCGAACGAAAAGATTTAAGTGTTCCTTTTTCCCACGCGCCATTCGAGAGTGGAATGGTACAAATGTCTCTGAGCACTATGGGACTTAACATCTATGGTCATCAGTCCCCTAGAACTTAGAACTACTTAAACCTAACTAACCTAAGGACATAACACATCACCCAGTCATCACGAGACAGAGAAAATCTCTGACCCCACTGGGAATCGAACCCGGGAACCCGGGCGCGGGAAGCGAGAACGATACCGCACGACCACGAGCTGCGGACTGGAATGGTACAGAAGTAGTATGAAAATAGTTCGATGAACCCTCTGCCAGGCACTTAAGTGTGAATTGCAGAGTTACGATGTAGATGTAGATGTAGACACAGCAGCACACGGTCTTTTACGAATCGAGTGTCATCAACCTGGTGCGTCGAGGGGATGATTTCCTCAACGCCCACGTCAAATTTGCCTGAGCAGCATACTAATTCTGCATAATCCTGGACTATGAGCCACCGAAGTGAAATTTTTTGATCACAGCTTATATTTTGATTTCCGATCATACGACGAAAAAGCGATACGCACTATCAGTATTCTAAAAGGCCATCCACATACCTAAACAATCGATTGCACTATCGGATATCACGTATCCATACTTTAGCAAAGTCCAAAAGTACTACAGTGTTGGCCTTACTTGGGTTCAGCTTTTGTTTTGTTAATCAGTTCTGCAAGTGCTGCCGTTTTGTTCTTCTGCACTGTGTGCTAATTATGGTAATTACTTCTCTAGAGGAGTTTAATGTTAGCACTGGAGTCATTGTATGGAGACGAGTAGAAGTCTGGGGTTGCAATATTTCAGTATCTCACAAGGGAGCCGAGCGTTAAAAGTTGTTACAAATAACATTAAATTGAAACCAGTGCAAAAATATACACTTGGACTTTCTGTGTTCTCAAAAATCGCGTTCATCAACAAAAATATCGCGCAAACGCCGATGAATGCATTTAATTAAAAAATTCGCTCAAAATCTTGTCATTATTGCCACTAATGACAAAATATCGTCCAATATGGTTACGTGGGTGGTGCTCGTTTATGAAAATCAGTTCCGAAACAGAACGGTGGGGAGCAGTTTTGTGGACAGCGGAAGGGGTATGTGATGACAGCACACTGTACAGTTCGTTCGTTCCTAAAAGATTTTTCCTGAAGGGCTGCTTGAATTTGTTCGACTCGACGATGTCCTACATTCCCCATCCTTGCGTCCATAATGTATTGCGGCCTTTTTAATGCTATACTAACTGAAGCCACGAATTGCCTGCACAATTAATTCTTAAGAGATGAATGCATTCGTTCACTGTTCGGCAACTAAACATCAAGAATTAAAGGAAAAACATGCAACATCTGAATTCCATCTTTTTTTGTGATGCAGTTTATTTTATTTGGAAACCGTGTACTGCAACCCGTTTTTTCAAATTCTCCATCGAGCTGAATAGCGCTGCGCCTTGAGATGCTAGCATTGCAGTTCCCGGATATGGGAGGCGAGGTGGTTCGAATCCATACTCCGGCAAACTTGAAAATAGTTTCCGGTACTTTCCCATTTTCATTTTACGCAAATGCTGCGAGTGGTCCCTGGCTGTACGCCACAGCCAACTCCTTCCGAACTCCTTTCTTTCCTGGAAGACTGCATTCCGCTAAAGATGCAGCCTTTCTGCTTAAATGACACTAGCTGCACCGAAAGCCTGCCGAACATCTCTTCGAAGACATCTGGCATTAAAAGCCATATTGACACTGAAAGGCGGGTAGCAACCGTCGTTTTCTACTATGTGTCTGTGCATAAAGATGATTCATTTGTGCATCATGTCATCAAGATTTACTACAGGAAAGATGTTCTATTACGAAGCGTATTTTCCATAATATCAACGGCGAGGTGGCGCAGTGGTTAGCACACTGGACTCGCATTCGGGAGGACGACGGTTCAATCCCGTCTCCGGCCATCCTGATTTAGGTTTACCGTGATTTCCCTCAATCGTTTCAGGCAAATGCCGCGATGGTTCCTTTGAAAGGGCACGGCCGATTTCCTTCCCAATCCTTCCCTAACCCGAGCTTGCGCTCCGTCTCTAATGACCTCGTTGTCGAACGGACGTTAAACACTAACCACCACCACCACCATAATATCGTCGGAACAGTGAATCCAAACGCTACATTTCTAAACAAAAGTCATATACAGGGTGGTCCATTGATAGTAACCGGGCCAAATATCTCACGAAATAAACGTCAAACGAAAAAACTACAAAGAACGAAACTCGTCTAGATTGAAGGGGGAAACCAGCTGACGCTATGGTTGGCTCGCTAGGTGGCGCTACCATAGGTCAAACGGATATCAACTGCGTTTTTTTAAAATAGGAACCCCCATTTTGTATTAGATATTCGTGTAGTACGTAAAGAAATGGTTCAAATGGTTCTGAGCACTATGGGACTTAACATCTGTGGTCATCAGTTCCCTAGAACTTAGAACTACTTAAACCTAACTAACCTAAGGACATCATACACATCTATGCCCGAGGCAGGATTCGAACCTGCGACCGTAGCAGTCGCGCGATTCCGGATTGAGCACCTAGAACCGCTAGACCACCGCGGCCGGCCGCAGAGAAATATCAGTGTTTTAGTTGGACCACTTTTTTGGCTTTTTGATAGATGGCGCTGCAATAGATACAAACGTATAAGTACGTGGTATCACATAACATTCCGCCAGTGCGGACGGTATTTGTTTCGTGATACATTACCCGTGTTAAAATGGACCGTTTACCAATTGCGGAAAAGGTCGATATCGTGTTGAGGTGTCGCTATTGCGATCAAAATGCCTAACGGGAGTGTGCTATGTACGCTGCTCGGTATCCTGGACGACATCATCCAAGTGTCCGAACCGTTCGCCGGATAGTTACGTTATTTAAGGAAACTGTAGGTGTTCAGCCACATGTGAAACGTCAACCACGACCTGAAACAAATGATGATGCCCAAGTAGGTGTTTCAGCTGCTGTCGCGGCTAATCCGCAGATCAGTAGCAGAGAAATTGCACGAGAATCGGGAATCTCAAAATCGTCAGTGTTGAGAATGTTACATCAACATCGATTGCACCCGTACCATATTTCTATGCACTAGGAATTGCATGGCGACGACTTTGAACGACGCGTACAGTTCTGCCTCTGGGCACAAGAGAAATTACGGAACGATGACAGATTTTTTGCACGCGTTCTATTTATTGATGAAGCGTCATTCACCAACAGCGGTAACGTAGCGTAAGCCGGCATAATAAGCACTTCTGGGCAACGGATAATCCATGACAGCTGCGACAAGTGGAACATCAGTGTCCTTGGCGGGTTAATGTATGGTGCGGCATTATGGGAGGAAGGATAATTGGCCCCATTTTATCGATGCCAATCTAAATGGTGCAATATATGCTGATTTCCTACGCAATGTTGTACCGATGTTACTACAAGATGTTTCACTGCATGACAGAGTGACAATGTGCTTCCAACATGATGGATGTCCGTCACATACCTCGCTTGCGGTTGAAGCGGTATCGAATAGAATATTTCAGGACAGGTGGATTGGTCGTCGAAGCACCATACCATGTCCCGCACGTTCACCGGATCTGACGTCCCCGGATTTCTTTCTGTGGGCAAAATTAAAGGATATTTGCTATTGTGATCCACCGACAACGCCTGACAACATGCGTCAACGCATTGTCAATGCATGTGCGAACATTACGGAAGGCGAACTACTCGCTGTTGTGACGAATGTCATTACACGTATTGCCAAATGCATTGAGGTTGACGGACATCATTTTAAGCATTTATTGCATTAATGTGGTACTTACAGGTGATCACGTTGTAACAGCATGCGTTCTCAGAAATGATAAGTTCACAAAGGTACATGTATCACATTGGAACAACCGAAACAAAATGTTCAAACGTACCTACGTTCTGTAATTTAATTTAGAAAACGTACCTGTTACCAGCTGTTCATCTAAAATTGTGAGCCATATGTTTGTGACTGTTAGAGCGCCATCTATCAACCAAAACATTCATATTTCTTTACGTACTACACGCATATGTAATAAAAATGGGGGTTCCTATTTAAAAAAAGAAACGCAGTTGATATCCGTTTGATCCACGGCAGCGCCGCTGGCGCGCCAACCACAGCGCCATCTGGTTTCCCTCTTCAAGCTAGACAACTAGACAAGTTTCGTTCTTTGTAGCTTTTTTCATATATATGTATATATATATAGCACTCCGTCTTCTGGCCACTAGTGGCCTACCGGGACAATCCGACCGCCGTGTTATCCTCAGAGGAGTATGCGGATAGGAGGGGCGTGGGTTCGGCACACAACTCTCCCGGTGGTTATGATGGTATTGTTGACCGAAACCACTACTCGTCGGTCGAGTAGCTCCTCAGTTTCCATCACGAGGCTGAGTGCACCCCGAAATATGGTCACAGCGGATGGCGGCCTGGATGGTCACCCATCCAAGTGCCGACCACGGCCGAAAGCGCTTAACTTCGGTGACCTCACGGGAACCGGTGTAACCACTGCGGCAAGGCCACTGATACAGGGTGTTTCAAAAATGACCGGTATATTTGAAACGGTAATAAAAACTAAACGAGCAGCGATAGAAATACACCGTTTGTTGCAATATGCTTGGGACAACAGTACATTTTCAGGCAGACAAACTTTCGAAATTACAGTAGTTACAATTGTCAACAAAAGATGGCGCTGCGGTCTGGGAAACTCTATAGTACGATATTTTCCACATATCCACCATGCGTAGCAATAATATGGCGTAGTCTCTGAATGAAATCACCCGAAACCTTTGACAACGTGTCTGGCGGAATGGCTTCACATGCAGATGAGATGTACTGCTTCAGCTGTTCAATTGTTTCTGGATTCTGGCGGTACACCTGGTCTTTCAAGTGTCCCCACAGAAAGAAGTCACAGGGGTTCATGTCTGGCGAATAGGGAGGCCAACCACACCGCCTCCTGTATGTTTCGGATAGCCCAAAGCAATCACACGATCATCGAAATATTCATTCAGGAAATTAAAGACGTCGGCCGTGCGATGTGGCCGGGCGCCATCTTGCGTAAAACCACGAGATGTTCGCAGTGTCTTCTAAGGCAGTTTGTACCGCCACAAATTCACGAAAGAATGTCCAGATAGCGTGGTGCAGTAATCGTTTCGGATCTGAAAAATGGGCCAATGATTCCTTTGGAAGAAATGTCGGCCCAGACCAGTACTTTTTGAGGATGCAGGGACGATGGGACTGCAACATGGGGCTTTTCGGTTCCCCATATGCGCCAGTTCTGTTTATTGACGAAGCCGTCCAGGTAAAAATAAGCTTCGTCAGTAAACCAAATGCTGCCCACATGCATATCGCCGTCATCAATCCTGTGCACTATATCGTTAGCGAATGTCTCTCGTGCAGCAATGGTAGCGGCGCTGAGGGGTTGCCGCGTTTGAATTTTGTATGGATAGAGATGTAAACTCTGGAGCATGAGACGATACGTGGACGTTGGCGTCATTTGGACCACAGCTGCAACACGGCGAACGGAAACCCGAGGCCGCTGTTGGATCACCTGCTGCACTAGCTGCGCGTTGCCCTCTGTGGTTGCCGTACACGGTCGCCCTACCTTTCCAGCACGTTCTTCCGTCACGTTCCCAGTCCGTTGAAATTTTTCAAACAGATCCTTTATTGTATCGCTTTTCGGTCCTTTGGTTACATTAAACCTCCGTTGAAAACTTCGTCTTGTTGAAACAACACTGTGTTCTAAGCAGTGGAATTCCAACACCAGAAAAATCCTCTGTTCTAAGGAATAAACCATGTTGTCCACAGCACACTTGCACGTTGTGAACAGCACACGCTTACAGCAGAAAGACGACGTACAGAATGGCGCACCCACAGACTGCGTTGTCTTCTATATCTTTCACATCACTTGCAGCGCCATCTGTTGTTGAAAATTGTAAGTACTGTAATTTCGAAAGTTTGTCCGCCTGAAAATGTACTGTTGTCCCAAGCATATTGCAACAAACGGTGTATTTCTATCGCTGCTCGTTTAGTTTTTATTGCCGTTTCAAATATACCGGTCATTTTTGAACCACCCTGTAGGTATATATATATATATAGAGAAGCCGCTGAGTAGATTCCATTTTTGAGAATGGCTAATGCGTTTGGTAGGTCTCTAATGAAATCCCAGAGAGAGAAATCTAGTGGTGTCAAGTCTGGGGAGCGAGGTGGCCATGCGATTGGCTATGCCGTTGTGAATCTCTATAGTCTCTGGCGTAAACATCGGCGCTGTATTCGCCCGTCTTTTGTGGAATGCCAGTCACGTTCGACATAATCTTCAACACACGGGCCACCTGGTTCTTTATAATGTCGCAATGCACAACCCGTCTCAACAAAGTTCTTGCGTCAACAATAAATTGTAGGCCTGGTCTAAGGTTCTTTAGCGTATTCGATGCGGCATTGATGCCGAACAGCTGTCGCAGAGTTCGTTTCATTAAACGAAAACACACAGAGAACAGACTACGCTCCAGTGAAAGTTGCCATTTTAATTGTGGGTAGCTCCTGGTGGTGGACTGGGGTACTGATGCACAACCTCAATCTACACGTCTACCAATTCCGTGAGCTATTTCAATAAATTTCTATATAATTCCATAGTTATAAATTCCTTTTTGACTCACCCTGTATGTATAATCTGTTGAGAGCATATATAATACTTTTTACGTCAGGATTTTCTTGTTTAATCTTTGTACCCCAAGTAAGACGTATGAAGGTTTGCCGAAAACAGCTTAAGGCACATAAAATTAATAAATTAATACATGTGTTTCCAGAATAAAATGAAAATCATGGGCCTTCTTAATGCCGCCTCTAATAAATTTGACTCTCTTTGACAAAACACTGGCTACATCCTTGGACGAGCCCAGAGCATGTCCTGCCCCTCGATTTCACGGCCAATGTATAGTCTGCACGTCTTCCTATTATAAGGCGTTATTGGCCTCCTTTGCGATTTAAGTGTAGCCTGTCAAAAATTGTAGCAAAAATTTTCAGCGCTGTTTATGCATTTACGAGGCATATTGAAACACAGGAATTACAATGACTACACGCTGTATCCTCGCTTCGGTAACACGTTCTTCCAGCATACGAACAGTTTGTAACAGACGGACACTAGGCTTAAATGAAACATGCTCCCTCGTCTCTTCCTCTTCCCCTTCCCCTTGTCGGTACGAGGTCGGGCTAAAAATAGCGACAAAATGCACACAGCTATTGTTGTTAGGAGCCCCATCATTCTGTCTACCGTCAGTGGGATTTCGAAACCTACATGGAAACGGACTGACAATGAGTGCTTATAGAATACAATTATAATCAAATGCAACCCAGCTTGAATGCGAGTGCCTGTTCGCGTTTCTCATTGTCGTTTTCGTTATCAGTTCATCACAGTTTCACTTTCACTGATGGCTAGTTATAGCAAACTATGATCTTGTGTTCTGAGAAGTATACAGTTTTTCTAAATTTCGGATCATTTAAAGTAAGTTCCCAGTTTATGCTACAGTTTGAAATCTTATCAACCACACAAAGGATACCAGCCCAGCTTTAGTTAGAGAGTAATCTACAAATAGCCAGATAAACAGTAAGAGGCTAGTATTAAAATTGTCGGTCACCCTATTATTATAGAATGTGAAGAGAAAGAGTGCTAACAAAATTCCGTATGTAAGACGTGAAGTTACTTGAACATAAGTCGATGACTCACAGTTCATAAGAAGATGATGCATCATTCCTTCCAAAAGAAAATCTTCTTTCAATCACAAATTATGTTTCATGTACCTTTCTCAATAAGCATTGTTGTAGTACTGGTTTCGGAAGTGGAAAAATACTGCATCTTCCTAGTGGCTTTCCCCGAGTCTTCCAGGAAGTGACGCGACGAAAGCACGACTTGGGTTTGAAAGACCCATGATTCTAGAATCGATGCTAGTTAACATGGAAGACACCCGTGATAAAAGATATGTCACTCGTAATGGACAGTAGTTCTGCACATCACTTATGTTCCTCTTTCTGTTGATGGGAGTGTCCTGTGCTATCTTCCAGCTACTTCGATGGTTAAAAAGAGAGATGCTATTTCAGACGGAAATTCTATACAGAAACTTACACACAGACCAGCTGGCCCTGGTGCTTTGTCCTGATTTATAGATTTCGTGTGTTTCTCGTCACCAGTGGAACGCCGGACGGGGTGGCCGTGCGGTTCTAGGCGCTACAGTCTGGAACCGCGTGACCGCTACGGTCGCAGGTTCGAACCCTGCCTCGGGCATGAATGGGTGTGATGTCCTTAGGTTAGTTAGGTTTTAGTAGTTCTAAGTTCTAGTGGACTGATGACCTTAGCAGTTAAGTCCCATAGTGCTCGGAGCCATTTGAACCATTTTGAACCAGTGGAACTATTATTCATATTAGTCATCTTTGCAAATGGTTCAGATGGCTCTGAGCACTATGGGACTTAACTTCTGAGGTCATCAGTCCCCTAGAACTTAGAACCACTTAAGCCTAACTAACCTAACGACATCACACACATCCCTGCCCCAGGCAGGATTCGAACCTGCGACCGTAACGCCGTAGCCATCGCGTGGTTCCAGACTCACGCACCTAGAACCGCTCGGCCACTTTGGTCGGCCATCTATGCAGGTGTGCTAAAATTACAATGCGGTGGTGCTCCAGTTATTTCATTTGTATAGGATTCATTGAAACCAAGGTTGAACGCTTTTACTTTGGTATTCAGTGCTCTGCTATTTCAGTTATTGTGTTATTCAAGAGTGTCTGGACACTAACTTTGGATCCACTGACAGTCTTTACATACGACTAGAACGACTAGCATTTCTTTTCGGCTTTTCAGAGGTGTTTTGATAAGATCCTGCAATCATAGTTTTGAAAGCATCAAACGCCTTCCGTTTAACATCTCTCTGTTTATTACATTTTCGTTTTAAATCTACTGTGAAGTAGTAGTTGTTTATTTAGAAGCTACTTTATAGACACTGTATCCATGGTGCAGCCATCTCATACTAACTGTTCTAGTAGGTATATGTAAGTCAACTATTCGTCGAATGTGAGCGTCAGTTCCTCTTCATGCGCACACCTAGAGGTAAAGGTTTCGATTTCTTCTTTAGATACAAAACTACTACGTTTCAACGTAGGCTTTCTACCTGTTTTATTTGTCCTTTGTACTTCAATAAACGCTATCACTGCAACTGTCTCACAATCACTTTTGTTAGTTTAAATGTAGGCATCCTGAAGGGTGTCATTCCGCTTGTTGCGGTATATTAAATCTAATGTAATTCCATAATACCTAAGCTTTCGTGTTATTTGTATTAAATCTTTTGAGAGAAAGCATTTAGAGTTCATTTGCTATATGTGAACTAGTCCCTGTTATTGTTGATTCTTTCGTGTCTGTAACAACTGAACGTCGCCTGTATCTGCTAATGAAAAGATGTTTCCGGGCTTCAAGAAGGATTCGACGACAGTTGCGTACGTCTACATACCCATACCCCGTAACGTACTTTTGTGCTAGTTTCATGGCCTACATGCTTAGCTCGTGCAGTACCGTCGTTGTAAAGAGCAAATCCGTGTAATGTAACATTAAAAGGGGATTTCGTTAGCGCCAATTGACGGAAATTTAGTTCGTGCTTATGTAAGTCGAAAAGGCTGACAGGCGGTGTCCGATTGCTGCGCTTGTAACCTTCTCAGAGCGTTACATACAGCTCTGCAACACCGTCGAGTAATATATAGGGCGTTCCAGAAATGTCGTGACATACCACACCAAGTACGTAAGATATTGTACTAAATGGTTCAAATGGCTCTGAGCACTATGGGACTTAACTTCTAAGGTCTTCAGTCCCCTTGAAGTTAGAACTACTTAAACCTAACTAACCTAAGGACATCACACACATCCATACCCGAGGCAGGATTCGAACCTGCGACCGTAGCGGTCGCGCCGTTCCAGACTGTAGCGCCTAGAACCGCATGGCCACCCCGGCCGGCAGTTGCTGTACTATCTCAGAAAACTTGAAACAGAACAGCGCTCTAAGCGACTTTACGTACACACACACACACACACACACACACACACACACACTCACACACACACAAGCGCGCGCGCGCACGCACGCACTCACGCCTGTGCGCACGCGCGCAACCGTTCTTCCTCGCGCTCGCTCGTGCCTGCGTATGTGCATGCATGTGTGTATGTATGAGTGTGAGGGCGTGGGGCTGAGCGACAGTTGACACGTATCGATTGATTAAATGAGTCACAGGCCTAAGATATCAAACGGCATACATCAGGAACGATTTAAGATAGAATCACCAAACAGATGTTGTACTTAAGAAAGCAGTCGTCAGCCCAAGAACAATAAGGTGGCCGCTTTAAAACATATTCCACGGTTTCGTGAGTTTTGTTCGTCAATATGGAGGCGTCACATAAAAGAATTAACAAAGGAGACACAGCAATAATAAACTGAGAAGATGTGATGGAACGCAAGTTCGTATTAGTGAAGGATGGCAAAAAAAATTCCATTGCATGTATTTTTCACAATATTTTACCTTGTAAAATACGAGGATTAGGTCCTGTACCAAGTTTTTCCAGCCGACTTTCATCTCATGCACCATTTACAATGGACTAACAGGGAACTAAAACGATATCGACGGGCTATATGGCATCTGCCATAAACCGTTCATTCGTTTGTGGTTTCTTATGTAAATTGGTTCCATTCGAATATGAGTTGTGAATGTACATTGACATTACTACGGAGACTGCGGATTAGGTTATTTAGCTTTCATTAAAATTGCAATCCCAGTGCAAACAATTCCCTTTACAAACAAAAGAGGTGATGATGATTTATAATTCATACACTCTGGCATTTCAGTAATCAACAGACGTTCAATTATAGTGACATAGCGTACGCTCGTAATTGTGGTGTCATTCTACCTGGAAATGAAATACATTCGATATTAAATTTCAGGAAAGTGATGTCAGTTCTTTGCTAAAGAAAAATCCTGTGTCTTGCTAATAAACCAAGTTTCAGACTCCTGATCCTCAATCTGATTAGCAGTGTCGAAGGGTTACGGTTTTATTGCTCAGTGGTAAATTTTAAGCGACTTTTACCTCTGTAATCACAGCATGTCAGTCCGTGTGGTAATTTTTGAGAATATTGCGGGTCAAATGTCTCATACGGAGTTGTGGGTTACGGTTTCCATCTCCAGCTCTGATTTCCCACAGATTCAAGAGTGGTTATCGTTCCTCTCTGCTGTCAGAAGGCATACGTGCCCCGTATTAGACAAACAATTTCATGACTGCTGGCTCCTTGAACTCTTATATCGTTTCGATAGCACATACACGGTAACTCCAAATATCATTTGTTCGTAGTACCAAACCACTACATGTGAAGCTTATTGTAATATTTCCCTCTTATAAAGTGTAGTATACATGAAATAAACTATAAATTATAGTTTCAACGTAAGTGTTGTTTAAGCTGACCGCCACCATGGTTGATTGAAGTGCAGCGATTCACTGAAGCCCAGAATGGGCTGTGATTATCCTATGGTAGTGAAACGTCGTAGAGATGCTGTTGCGTTAATGAGGAACCGATTTCTACTAGACAATAAATAAATTTCAATTGTGGCAACCAGATGCAAGTCTGGCGTTGTCCACTGCTTATATTAACTGTGTGACACCCGCACTTCATTTGACAAGCCATAATGTGAGTGAACTGTATGGTTGCTGAGGACAGAGACGGTGTGCTGTTAGTGAAATTGTCTTATGTGAATGGCTGCAGTTACACTGCTGCAGTGTAGAGTATCGCCGACTGAAAAGTCTGCGGAGAGCCCCTGTATCATTCAGTGGTGATAACGAAATTCAAAAAGACAGGTGAGCTTGGAAGAGGAAGGCGTCTTATCCAGGTGGATGTTATTGCCGAAGTTGCTGTTGCTGTAACTGACCATACATGGTGTGCCCCAGGTAGTGCTGGTGATCGTGCAGTGTCACGAGGATTGTGGTGTCACCGCCAGACACCACACTTGCTAGGTGGTAGCCTTTAAATCGGCCGCGGTCCGCTAGTATACGTAGGACCCGCGTGTCGCCACTGTCAGTTATTGCAGACCGAGCGCCGCCACACGGCAGGTCTAGAGAGACTTCCTAGCACTCTCCCCAGTTGTACAGCCGACTTAGCTAGAGAGGGATCACTGACAAATTACGCTCTCATTTGCCGAGACGATAGTTAGCATAGCCTTCAGCTACGTCATTTGCTACGACATACCGAGCGAGGTGGCGCAGTGGTTAGCACACTGGACTCGCATTCGGGAGGACGATGGTTCAATCCCGTCTCCGGCCATCCTGATTTAGGTTTTCCGTGATTTCCCTAAATCGCTTCAGGCAAATGCCGGGATGGTTTCTTTGAAAGGGCACGGCCGATTTCCTTCCCAATCCTTCCCTCACCCGAGCTTGCGCTCCGTCTCTAATGACCTCGTTGTCGACGGGACGTTAAACACTAATCTCCCCTGCTACGACCTAGCAAGGCGCCATTATCAATAGCTATTTATCTTGTGATGCCTGTACCGGCAGACCGATGTACACCAATTATGGATTAAAGTTAAGTATTCCAGCAGCAACGTACCTTATTGGCTAAATTAATTACATTGTCCTGTTCCAGACCTCACGCCAGCCTGCGTGAGCTTAAACGCGTGCCTTTCGGCTACCGGTCATTGTGGCTTGGCTGTCTTGCCAAGTCACAACAAGTATTGTCCATCCCATAGTCAACAGTAAAGAAAGTTTTGCAGTCTGTATTACATTGGAACCCGTACAAAATCCTGATAGTGTAGCAACTGAAACTGCATCATCAGCAGGCCACGTCCTGAATTTGGTCTTTGGTTTCTGCCACGAATTGATGTGGATGACATGTGGCCGGGCAATGTTCTATGAAGTGTCGAGGCACATTTTACACTGCAGGAGGAATACGCAGAACTACCAAATCTGGGATACTGTTAAATATCGTGTTGTGCACGAAGATAACTGACGATGTTGTGAGGACTCATGAGTATCTTTATTCTCGTTCTGTTCTTCTTTGAAAGGGAAACACCCAGAGGGTTGTCAGGTGTACCATGACGTCTGCACGCTAGCGAGGCCTCCTTGTACAGCATGTGATTCGTGCTTTGGAAGAAAGCAACTGCGCAGAAACCAGTGTTATTTCATGCAAGGTGTGGTAACATCTCATGTCACTCGCCCAGTGAAATATCTGCTCAGTGTAACGTTGCAGGAACGTCTTACCTCCAGAGGTTTTCCAGATGTAGGGCCTGCCAGATCATCTAATCTGAACCCACGTGACTTTTGGCTCTGGGGATATCTGTAAGAATTCTTTTACCAAGGGGACTTTCGGTCTCTGTCTGGCGTGAGTATAGAATACAGGAACACACTGCTCGAATTCGATCGGAACTGCTGCGAGCAGCATGCCGTTTAACGGATGCAGCATCTCTTCGACGCCTCTGATGCTTATATGGAGCAAATTGTGTAAGCGGCGTTTAATAATAAAATCAACGTTATACCTTTTACTTGTTTGACCTTATCTGTCCATGTCTCGTTCCTGATACACTGTTGTTGTTGTGGTCTTCAGTCCTGAGACTGGTTTGATGCAGCTCTCCATGCTAGTCTATCCTGTGCAAGCTTCTTCATCTCCCAGTACCTACTGCAACCTACATCCTTCTGAATCTGCTTAGTGTATTCATATCTTGGTCTCCCCCTACGATTTTTACCCTCCACGGTGCCCTCCAATACTAAATTGGTGATCCCTTGATGCCTCAGAACATGTCCTACCAACCGATCCCTTCTTCTGGTCAAGTTGTGCCACAAACTTCTCTTCTCCCCAATCCTATTCAATACTTCCTCATTAGTTACGTCATCTACCCATCTAATCTTCAGCATTCTTCTGTAGCACCACATTTCAAAAGCTTCTATTCTCTTCTTGTCCAAACTATTTACCGTCCATGTTTCACTTCCATACATGGCTACACTCCATACAAATACTTTCAGAAATGACTTCCTGACACTTAAATCTATACTCGATGTTAACAAATTTCTCTTCTTCAGAAACGCTTTCCTTGCCATTGCCAGTCTACATTTAATATCTTCTCTACTTCGACCATCATCAGTTATTTTGCTCCCCAAATAGCAAAACTCCTTTACTACTTTAAGTGTCTCATTTTCTAATCTAATTCCCTCAGCATCACCCGACTTAATTCGACTACATTCCATTATCCTCGTTTTGCTTTTGTTGATGTTCATCTTATATCCTCCCTTCAAGACACCATCCATTCCGTTCAACTGCTCTTCCAAGTCCTTTGCTGTCTCTGACAGAATTACAATGTCATCGGCGAACCTCAAAGTTTTTATTTCTTCTCCATGGATTTTAATACCTACTCCAAATTTTTCTTTTGTTTCCTTTACTGCTTGCTCAATATACAGATTGAATAACATCGGGGAGAGGCTACAACCCTGTCTTACTCCCTTCCCAACCACTGCTTCCCTTTCATGTGCCTCGACTCTTATAACTGCCATCTGGTTTCTGTACAAATTGTAAATAGCCTTTCGCTCCCTGTATTTTACCCCTGCCACCTTTAGAATTTGAAATAGAGTATTCCAGTCAACATTGTCAAAAGTTTTCTCTAAGTCTACAAATGCTAGAAACGTAGGTTTGCCTTTCCTTAATCTTTCTTCTAAGATAAGTCGTAAGGTCAGTATTGCCTCACGTGTTCCAACATTTCTACGGAATCCAAACTGATCTTCCCCGAGGTCGGCTTCTACCAGTTTTTCCATTCGTCTGTAAAGAATTCGTGTTAGTATTTTGCAGCTGTGGCTTATTAAACTGATTGTTCGGTAATTTTCACATCTGTCAACACCTGCTTTCTTTGGGATTGGAATTATTATATTCTTCTTGAAGTCTGAGGGTATTTCGCCTGTTTCATACATCTTGCTCACCAGATGGTAGAGTTTTGTCAGGACTGGCTCTCCCAAGGCCGTCAGTAGTTCCAATGGAATGTTGTCTACTCCGGGGGCCTTGATTCGACTCAGGTCTTTCAGTGCTCTGTCAAACTCTTCACGCAGTATCGTATCTCCCTGATCCACTATCTGTTCCCAATACATTACAAATTTAATGTTTCTGCACGTCTTTCTTGCACAGTACTAGATTTGCACCTAGTTGCCAATATTGGAACTCTATTTTTCAGCGTATACTGCTTCTGCCCTAATGCATCAGAATATCTACCAAGTTTCGCTGACACACGATAATAGCAGCCCACACTGGACGTTCGTGAGTGATTGCACTTTAATTATAACCACTTGATACTTTTTAGAACATTTTCTTCAAGACGAGGGACCTGTCAAAGGAAAAACTGTTTTCCTCATTATATCAGCGAGCATACCTACTATAGTCATCTTGTTGGAGTGTAGCGGAATTCTTACAGTGATTGCCCCTCAGTGTGCGTTCTCGTTAAGTGTAATAGCAATCTGACTGGTACTGTTTCATATGATCCCGGGTTTTACTTGTAGCTACAAGTGATTTTCATGGGACAACACTTTTGATTCGATTTCCTTAGCATACACCTACCACAGGAATCAGAAACTTCATTTTCTCCTGCATCCACTACATCTACCCATTTATCCACCTGTATTTCTTGAGATTTGTATCTGAACCTTTGTAGTACGAGTAAGCTGATATTTCGCATGCCAAATAATGGAATTCTATTTTTTATGGTCTATAATAACTGTAACGGTTTTTTTCTTTCTTTCAGTTACTGTCAGGGACTGGTTTCAAAAAATCAAATTTTCATATCGCAGTATTTTGGTTTTTGTTTCATTTCATTGCGTTTTCTTGCAGCTGATTTTATCGATACAAAAATCTTAAATTAGAGCATAAAATCGACATTTCAGAGTAAATTCGTGATTACGTTTCTTTAAAGTTATTGTTAATGGTTATTACGGTGTTAATTGAACTCATCTGAGGTACTTATAAAGTTACTTCAAATGCCGATATGCTGTTATATTCCAAACAGATTTCGTCTGCTAATCCAGAGGTATGGCTACCACGCAGAGCAAAAAAAATAGCCTTTGCTTCATTGTATTACTTATTGATGGCACATAACGTATTGTCAAAGGAAGTGCCATTTGAGGATACACCAGCTCGTGCCAGGACATCGAATTTAATCAAAGCCGGGAGACGTTGGCACGTGGACTGCTGACCATCCGAGCTGCCATGCTCTGCTGCGCCGCTGGGCAACATTCAGCTTCGTGACGCCAACTTATGAGCTACTTGATCGAGTAGTAACGGTTCCATGTCACGAAAACTGACAACAGCAGGCACAGCGTTGTGCTGGAACCACGACCCTCCATATCCACAACTGATAACGCCAGTCGGATGAGGAAGACACGGCCGTCGGTCTGTACCGTTGGGCCTTCCGAAGCCTTTTCTGACGCCGTGTGAGTACTGCACCTTCATTTTCTGACTCCACCTTGGTCTTCCAACAGTACATTTAAAGCTATTTGAATTCATTGTCAATGCAAACAGTTTTTACACTATTGGCCATGGAAATTGCTACACCAAGAAAAAATGCAGATGATAAACGGCTATTCATTGGACAAATATATTATAATAGAACCAACATGTGATTACGTTTTCACGCAATTTGGCCAAATAGATACTGAGAAATCAGTACCCAGAACAACCACCTATGGCCTTAATGACGGCCTTGATACGCCTGGGCATTGAGTCAAACAGATCTTGGATGGCGTGTACAGGTACAGCTGCCATTGCAGCTTCGACAATGGCGTATTGTGACGAGCCAGTTGCTCGGCTACCATTGATCAGACGTTTTCCGTTGGTGTGAGATCTGAAGAATGTGCTGGCCAGGGCTGCTGTATCCAGAAAGGCCCATACGAGACCTACAACATGAGGTCGTGCATTATCCTGCTGAAATATAGGGCTTCGCAGTGATCAAAAAATGTTTCAAATAGCTCTGAGCCCTATGGAACTTAACATCGGAGGTCATCAGTCCCCTAGAACTTAGAACTACTTAAACCTAAATAACCTAAGGACAGCACACACATCCATGCCCGAGGCAGGATCGCAGGGATCGAATGAAGGGTACAACCACGGGCCGTAACACATCTGAAATGTAACGTCCACTGTTCAGAGTGCTGTCAATGCGAACAAGAGGTGACCGAGACGTGTAAACAATGACACCTCCTACCATCACGCCGGGTGATACGCCAGTATGACGATAACGAATACACGCTTCCAACGAGCGTTCACCGCAATGTCGCCAAACACGGATGCGTCCATCATGATGCTGTAAACAGAACCTGGATTCATCCGAAAAAATTACGTTTTGGCATTGTGCATCCAGGTTTGTCGTTGAGTAAACCATCCCCGGCGATCCTGTCTGTGATGCAGCGTCTAGGGTAACCGGAGCCATGGTCTCCGAGCTTATAGTCCGTGCTGCTGCAAACGTCGTCGAACTATTCGTGCAGATGGTTGTTGTCTTGCAAACGTCCCCATCTGATGACTCAAGGTTCGAGACGTGGGTGCACGATCCGTTACAGCCATGTGGATAAGATGCCTGTCATCTCTACTGCTAGTGATACGAGGCCGTTGGGATCCAGCATGGCGTTCTGGACGCACCGATTCCATATTCTGCTAACAGTCATTGGATCTCGACAAACGCGAGCAGCAGTGTCCCGATACGATAAACCGCAATCGCGAGAGGATACAATCCGATCTTTATCACAGTCGGAAACGTGATGGTACGCATTTCTCCTCCTTACACGAGGCATCACAACAACGTTTCACCAGGCAACGCCGGTCAACTGCTGTTTGTGTATGAGAAATCGGTTGGAAACTTTCCACATGTCAGCACGTTGTAGGTGTCGCCACCGGCGCCAGCCTTGTGTGAACGCTCAGAAAAGCTAATAACTTGCATATCACAGCATCTTCTTCATGTCGGTTAAATTTCGCGTCTGTAGCACGTCATCTTCGTGGTGTAGCATTTATAATGGCCAGTAGTGTAGATAGAATTTAATAATGAAATTTTGACAGTCGTTTCTCCGTTACTATATACTTCGTGTGTATATTAATGATTTTAGTGAATCTCCATAGTTCCAGATGTAATTTAATTATTTCATTAGTTGGAATTCAGGCTTAATTCTCCCCGTCTACCAATTTCTCTCGACCTTCTGACCTAAGCAAATGTTGTTACAGTGCAAAGGCAAAATGTTGTTTGTAATTATGGATCCAGTCTCCTTCTAAAATGACATTTGATGTAGCTTGTTCTGTTGTTCCCCTTCGTAAATATTTTTAAATGTGGATTACAAATCGTAGTGGTCTGGTCTTGTATTCTAATCAGTTAACTTTCCATTTTTATCTGTCTCAACAATCTCATAACTATTACTCTTCTCTTACACAGTTCTCTCAAATGGTTTTTGCTTTCTTTTCTATGCCTTGATGTTTCAGGTAACCTCTTGAAAATCTTACGCGACCTTTTGGAAATTTTTATTTGGTACCCACAACAGTAGTCGGGCAGCTATGTTTCTTACATTATGCTTTGTCGTCTGCTTCCATACACTATGATAAACATGTCTATAGCTAGGCCAAGTTTTGAAGGTACAGAAGGGCTTTATTTGCTAGAGGCGAGATTCACTACAAAGAAGGCTGTTTCAGCACAGGAATACGAAGACTGAGAATACATGACAGAACATGTATCACAGTTCATCGAAAAGCCTCTGTGTTAGTTGGCTGGACACTTGTGGTGATAATTCCTCTTATGGCAGATCTGAAACGATTTTGTTCGTTAACTGCTGGTGTGTGATTTGTGCACTCTGATACATATTTTAATGCAGTTGTTATTTTTGTGGCTAATTCTGTTTACAGCTTTGATAGGCTGCATGAGAAAGGGAATTCTACGTACGAATACCTGTGCGTATTTTGTTTCAGGTAGTAACCGATGAGGAACAACAATAGTTGAACCACGTCTGCAGTTAAAAGATATATCCATATTTCATATGCGCTAGACCACTTATGTTGAATACATATGGTTTTCACTCGTCAGTTCGTCTTTCATATGTCATTAGTGACTCTCAGATTGCTGAGTACGAAATAAAAGCATTTCATATCTGAAAGACCTAATGCTTTTCGACATAATAACAACGTTTTTCGGTCACTACGTCTCTTGAAGTGTGGTTCGGTGAGAGTGAGACTAGCAAATTTGTGTTAATCACCCAATGAAGTAAATTAAATCTTCATAAACTACCATCTTTGTCTCCTTCAAACCCACAATTGAACTCCCAGATACGGGGTGGATTACACTCTATTTTATATGAAGATATGAACTACAAGAATTGATGTTTGTAGAGTTGGAAAGAAAATATTACAGCCATTTAATAACACTTGTCCAGTACGAAAAATTGCGACATCACTTCTGTCAGTTTGAACATAGGGTGGATGATCAACTGGGATTTGTGGGTGGTTCTCTGGAGAATAGAGCTATCGAAAAGGAACTCTATACCTAAATCAAAATAACGAAATGTTTAACGTGGAAAGGGATGATGTTGCCCGTTCGCTGTTACAAGCAGTCGAGCGGTTCCGTACTGAGTAACCATTTACATACATACAGGGTGTTTCAAAAATGACCGGTATATTTGAAACGGCAATAAAAACTAAACGAGCAGCGATAGAAATACACCGTTTGTTGCAATATGCTTGGGACAACAGAACATTTTCAGCAGACAAACTTTCGAAATTACAGTACTTACAATTTTCAACAACAGATGGCGCTGCGGTCTGGGAAACTCTATAGTACGATATTTTCCACATATCCACCATGCGTAGCAATAATATGGCCTAGTCTCTGAATGAAATTACCCGAAACCTTTGACAACGTGTCTGGCGGAATGGCTTCACATGCAGATGAGATGTACTGCTTCAGCTGTTCAATTGTTTCTGGATTCTGGCGGTACACCTGGTCTTTCAAATGTCCCCACTGAAAGAAGTCACAGGGGTTCATGTCTGGCGAATAGGGAGGCCAATCCACGCCGCCTCCTGTATGTTTCGGATAGCCCAAAGCAATCACACGATCATCGAAATATTCATTCAGGAAATTAAAGACGTCGGCCGTGCGATGTGGCCGGGCACCATCTTGCATAAACAACGAGGTGTTCGCAGTGTCGTCTAAGGCAGTTTGTACCGCCACAAATTCACGAAGAATGTCCAGATAGCGTGATGCAGTAATCGTTTCGGATCTGAAAAATGGGCCAATGATTCCTTTGGAAGAAATGGCGGCCCATACCAGTACTTTTTGAGGATGCAGGGTCGATGGGACTGCAACATGGGGCTTTTCGGTTCCCCATATGCGCCAGTTCTGTTTATTGACGAAGCCATCCAGGTAAAAATAAGCTTTGTCAGTAAACCAAATGCTGCCCACATGCATCAATCCTGTGCACTATATCGTTAGCGAATGTCTCTCGTGCAGCAATGGTAGCGGCGCTGAGGGGTTGCCGCGTTTGAATTTTGTATGGATAGAGGTGTAAACTCTGGCGCATGAGACGATACATGGACGTTGGCGTCATTTGGACCGCAGCTGCAACACGGCGAACGGAAACCCGAGGCCGCTGTTGGATCACCTGCTGCACTAGCTGCGCGTTGCCCTCTGTGGTTGCCGTACGTGGTAGCCCTACCTTTCCAGCACGTTCATCCGTCACGTTCCAGTCCGTTGAAATTTTTCAGACAGATCCTTTATTGTATCGCTTTTCGGTCCTTTGGTTACATTAAACCTCCGTTGAAAACTTCGTCTTGTTGCAACAACACTGTGTTCTAGGCGGTGGAATCCCAACACCAGAAAAATCCTCTGTTCTAAGGAATAAACCATGTTGTCTACAGCACACTTGCACGTTGTGAACAGCACACGCTTACAGCAGAAAGACGACGTACAGAATGGCGCACCCACAGACTGCGTTGTCTTCTATACCGTTCACATCACTTGCAGCGCCATCTGTTGTTGAAAATTGTAACTACTGTAATTTCGAAAGTTTGTCCGCCTGAAAATGTACTGTTGTCCCAATCATATTGCAACAAACGGTGTATTTCTATCGCTGCTCGTTTAGTTTTTATTGCCGTTTCAAATATACCGATCATTTTTGAAACACTCTGTATCTAAATTCATTTTGCAGGACTTTAATGACTTTATCACTTTTCTAAGGAATTTCACAGATAGTTTCACATATCCCGCAAAAAAAAAGAGAAAGGAAAGGATACTGCACGATAAAGATAGCAACTACATTGTCCGTGGAAAAGGTTGTGAGACTCATTTTATAATTGACATCAACGAGGTACTTACTGAGGCAGCTTTAACGAACAACTGTAAACTGTAAACAATAGATGTGCATTCGATGAGTCATTTGTGAACAGACATTTGACGTGCGAACATAACGTTGTTATGTCACATATAGCCGTGGAGCAACATCTCTGAAACAAATACTAAGGACATTCACGAGAATGTTTTGACAAAGAGCAAAGTGCGTGCTAAGTTTTTCCTGCACATCTTCACTCTCGAACGAAACCAATCATGCAAGGACTCCTGCCGTAACTCGATGGAAAAGTACAACACGGCAAATTCCTTTCTGCAAAAATTATCGCTCGCGTCGAGATTTGTTATCACGACGAACCCACCACGAATGACAAAGTGTACAAACGCACACGAAGATTCAACGCTTCAACGCTTTCACAACATAACGGACATTCAAGTGGCGAAGCTGGGGAGCGAGGGGCTGGAAGTGAATGCCGCCAGACCAAATACTACATTTACAGAAAAAAAACCTAATTATTTAATTTTGAAGTCAGTGTCACACAAAAACTATTAAATACATAAAAGTTCACTATCGTGAGGCCTACCTACAGAGACAAGGAATTAATCATGTACCACACTTACACTTGAAGAGTTTTAAACAACGTGTGTTACTGTAGCCAATCTACAATAAAGAACTGGTCTCAGTATCCTGTAGCGTAGGTGCGGAACGCCTGGTCGCCTAGTAAAATGTGATTTGGAAAACCTTCGGTTATTATACTCGCCGTATTTAGTAACTACAACAGTTAAAAAAGTCATATTAAACATGGCAATGGATAAAATATACACATTAATACACTCCTGGAAATTGAAATAAGAACACCGTGAATTCATTGTCCCAGGAAGGGGAAACTTTATTGACACATTCCTGGGGTCAGATACATCACATGTTCACACTGACAGAACCACAGGCACATAGACACAGGCAACAGAGCATGCACAATGTCGGCACTAGTACAGTGTATATCCACCTTTCGCAGCAATGCAGGCTGCTATTCTCCCATGGAGACGATCGTAGAGATGCTGGATGTAGTCCTGTGGAACGGCTTGCCATGCCATTTCCACCTGGCGCCTCAGTTGGACCAGCGTTCGTGCTGGACGTGCAGACCGCGTGAGACGACGCTTCATACAGTCCCAAACATGCTCAATGGGGGACAGATCCGGAGATCTTGCTGGCCAGGGTAGTTGACTTACACCTTCTAGGGCACGTTGGGTGGCACGGGATACATGCGGACGTGCATTGTCCTGTTGGAAGAGCAAGTTTCCTTGCCGGTCTAGGAATGGAAGAACGATGGGTTCGATTACGGTTTGGATGTACCGTGCACTATTCAGTGTCCCCTCGACGATCACCAGTGGTGTACGGCCAGTGTAGGAGATCGCTCCCCACACCATGATGCCGGGTGTTGGCCCTGTGTGCCTCGGTCGTATGCAGTCCTGATTATGGCGCTCACCTGCACGGCGCCAAACACGCATACGACCATCATTGGCACCAAGGCAGAAGCGACTCTCATCGCTGAAGACGACACGTCTCCATTCGTCCCTCCATTCACGCCTGTCGCGACACCACTGGAGGCGGGCTGCACGATGTTGGGGCGTGAGCGGAAGACGGCCTGACGGTGTGCGGGACCGTAGCCCAGCTTCATGGAGACGGTTGCGAATGGTCCTCGCCGATACCCCAGGAGCAACAGTGTCCCTAATTTGCTGGGAAGTGGCGGTGCGGTCCCCTACGGCACTGCGTAGGATCCTACGGTCTTGGCGTGCATCCGTGCGTCGCTGCGGTCCGGTCCCAGGTCGCCGGGCACGTGCACCTTCCGCCGACCACTGGCGACAACATCGATGTACTGTGGAGACCTCACGCCCCACGTGTTGAGCAATTCAGCGGTACGTCAACCCGGCCTCCCGCATTCCCACTATACGCCCTCGCTCAAAGTCCGTCAACTGCACATACGGTTCACGTCCACGCTGTCGCGGCATGCTACCAGTGTTAAAGACTGCGATGGAGCTCCGTATGCCACGGCAAACTGGCTGACACTGACGGCGGCGGTGCACAAATGCTGCGCATCTAGCGCCATTCGACGGCCAACACCGCGGTTCCTGGTGTGTCCGCTGTGCCGTGCGTGTGATCATTGCTTGTACAGCCCTCTCGCAGTGTCCGGAGCAAGTATGGTGGGTCTGACACACCGGTGTCAATGTGTTCTTTTTTCCATTTCCAGGAGTGTAACAGAGAACTGCAGATTATGGATACAGCATATACACAGCAAAAATTTCACATTTCTATATAAATATCTACGAATATTTGACAATGTTAAGCAAAATGACTGTAATTTTTTATAACCATAGGGTAGGCATTAATTAATGTCAGTGCCAAACTAAAACTGAAATAACACTGTACTTAGGGCACCCAAACATAGGCCTATATCAAACACTTCTTTAATCCAGAGACAGTGATAAACAAATTATTAACACACTAGGAGGGGAGATATAATCATTATAGAGGAACACAACTGGAGCCAGTCCGCAATGACAGAACATTGAAGGAAGCAATGAAGTTTCACAACTTAAAAAAAATTCTAGCTGTGGTTCCTCTGATGTTAACACACAAGTCACTTCGCCGTGCTGTACAACAAATCTGAATGCGAGTGTTTTAAAAGTTACCCCACCGGCGGTGCAGTAAAAGCAGTCGACAACAGCTGTTTCCCTAGCCACAGTCGGTGCCGGTTTGTCACCAGCCTTACGCTTTAGTCAATGCCATGAACAGGCTGACGACTCCTCAAATGCACTTCACTGAGCGGGTCTCGGAAGGTGTCAGTCTGAACAGCACAGCGCATCGCAGAGGCTTGGCGTGCAGCCGTGTTCACTGGCCAGTGGCAGCACGGAGAGTCAAAGCCACTGAACGAGGAACACACAGTCGCACGAAAGTGCGGACACAGCGCTCCTAGTAGTAAATCAGTTAATCGGGCAGTCGCGGCAAGTCGATCACTCTAGTGGGACAAAAAGAAGCTCGTTGCTAGGTTACAACAGGCAAAGATATAATAGACGAAAAACCTCTATCGCTTACTTCTACTCCAGTCTCAAATCTTTTAGGACAGACGAGGCAAAAATTCAACAACACGTCGCAATTGTCACCTCACTGGCAACCGGCAGCTAAGCTAGCAGAGCTATATGACAGCTGTGCACAGGACAACCGGTGTGACAAAACACATGCTCTGAATGGCTGTTACTATGAAACTGACATGTATTTAATTTTAAGAAAATATTGGCCAATAACGCATTCGTACAGCATATTTGCAGGGGTTGCAAATTGTGGTATCTGTCCAGGATGGCAATTCCAGGGGCGCCAAATTCAAATTCTTGAAGAAAAAAACCTTGTTTCACAAAGTGCCTAGCATCTAGGGCACGTTGGTCTATTGATTATTCATGATTTTGAAAAGCATCACTGTTGCTTTTTGAACATTTTTGAACACATTCTAAGTTGATCTCTGAACGAACCATGGGTTGGTTTTTGAATTCGTACATAATGTACTTGATGTTTTTGCTAGGGGAATCCCCATCGCATCAAGAAATATAAAACTTTCCCGCAGACAAAAGGGGACACGACTATACGACCTGAGACGAATAAACCCGAAGGGTGTGTGGTTGATAAGTATTGTTAAACTTGAAACTTCCTGGCAGATTAAAACTGTGTGCCAGAGACTCAAACTCGGGACCATTCTGGATTGTTATACTTACTAGCTAAGTCCGTAAATTCAAATTATCAGAGTGGAAATAAACGACTAATAGGTATAAAAGGTAAAGAAAGATTACATACACTCCTGGAAATTGAAATAAGAACACCGTGAATTCATTGTCCCAGGAAGGGGAAACTTTATTGACACATTCCTGGGGTCAGATACATCACATGATCACACTGACAGAACCACAGGCACATAGACACAGGCAACAGAGCATGCACAATGTCGGCACTAGTACAGTGTGTATCCACCTTTCGCAGCAATGCAGGCTGCTATTCTCCCATGGAGACGATCGTAGAGATGCTGGATGTAGTCCTGTGGAACGGCTTGCCATGCCATTTCCACCTGGCGCCTCAGTTGGACCAGCGTTCGTGCTGGACGTGCAGACCGCGTGAGACGACGCTTCATCCAGTCCCAAACATGCTCAATGGGGGACAGATCCGGAGATCTTGCTGGCCAGGGTAGTTGACTTACACCTTCTAGAGCACGTTGGGTGGCACGGGATACATGCGGACGTACATTGTCCTGTTGGAACAGCAAGTTCCCATGCCGGTCTAGGAATGGTAGAACGATGGGTTCGATGACGGTTTGGGTGTACCGTGCACTACTCAGTGTCCCCTCGACGATCACCAGTGGTGTACGGCCAGTGTAGGAGATCGCTCCCCACACCATGATGCCGGGTGTTGGCCCTATGTGCCTCGGTCGTATGCAGTCCTGATTGTGGCGCTCACCTGCACGGCGCCAAACACGCATACGACCATCATTGGCACCAAGGCAGAAGCGACTCTCATCGCTGAAGACGACACGTCTCCATTCGTCCCTCCATTCACGCCTGTCGCGACACCACTGGAGGCGGGCTGCACGATGTTGGGGCGTGAGCCGAAGACGGCCTAACGGTGTGCGGGACCGTAGCCCAGCTTCATGGAGACGGTTGCGAATGGTCCTCGCCGATACCCCAGGAGCAACAGTGTCCCTAATTTGCTGGGAAGTGGCGGTGCGGTCCCCTACGGCACTGCGTAGGATCCTACGGTCTTGGCGTGCATCCGTGCGTCGCTGCGGTCCGGTCCCAGGTCGACGGGCACGTGCACCTTCCGCCGACCACTGGCGACAACATCGATGTACTGTGGAGACCTCACGCCCCACGTGTTAGGCAATTCGGCGGTACGTCCACCCGGCCTCCCGCATGCCCACTATACGCCCTCGCTCAAAGGCCGTCAACTGCACATACGGTTCACGTCCACGCTGTCGCGGCATGCTACCAGTGTTAAAGACTGCGATGGAGCTCCGTATGCCACGGCAAACTGGCTGACACTGACGGCGGCGGTGCACAAATGCTGCGCAGCTAGCGCCATTCGACGGCCAACACCGCGGTTCCTGGTGTGTCCGCTGTGCAGTGCGTGTGATCATTGCTTGTACAGCCCCCTCGCAGTGTCTCGAGCAAGTATGGTGGGTCTGACACACCGGTGTCATTGTGTTCTTTTTTCCATTTCCAGGAGAGTATTACCTTCTCGGTGTATCCAAGAAAATGGAATTTTGGCACAAAATGTATGCCAGATCTCTAACCTACTAGGGGTCAGCACACAGCTAGTAGCTGCTAAGTTCTATTCTTGGAATAGCGCGCAAAACGCTTTGTACGGACACACAATAGCGCCTAACCCGAAAATAAACGCGGGTGTAATTAAACCAGTGATTCTGACAGGGTTAGTGAAGTTAAGCAGGGAATAAGTTTTGATATTGGCAGGTACAGTACATAATTAGTGGTGACAGGACTGTTTGTTAGAACGAGAAAGGACAAGAAAGTAAAGAATATGACGATCCCAAATTTATATAAAATTTTTGTGCCACTACTAGTTTCGATCTCACTCTTGAGAAACTGGAGCATATGAATGAAATGTGAAACTATTTCCTATTTTTTGCTTGTGATAGGCATAATAGGCATTTGATACTGGTACTTCGTGAATTATATTCTGTTGTGTTATTTATGAAAATGAAGATGATAAAAATAATCATTGGTGCCGAAACATTCTTGTTTATTTGGCATGTGTTACAATTGCTGGAATATTAGAAAGGCCTGTTTCGTTTTATCTCGCAGACAGTTAAAAAAGAAATTGACGTAATCAAATAGAGAAACCACATCACTCTTGAGTAATATTCGTATTAACAAAATGGTTCAAATGGCTCTGAGCACTATGGGACTCAACTGCTGAGGTCATTAGTCCCCTAGAACTTAAAACTAGTTAAACCTAACTAACCTAAGGACATCACAAACATCCATGCCCGAGGCAGGATTCGAACCTGCGACCGTAGCGGTCTTGCGGTTCCAGACTGCAGCGCCTTTAACCGCACGGCCACTTCGGCCGGCTCGTATTAACAGCTTTTTCCAGTATTAGACAACAACATTTAGATGTTTCATGTTGCGATACGCTTCTCGAACTCCGTTAAAGCAATACATTCTTTCGCAGAAAGGAAAGTACGCCATGTAAAGCTGTATCAAATTGCAGGGAAATAATGCTGGGACCTAAGGATTGATGAAACGCGTACTGTCTAGCTTGCCTCTTGTCTTTACTAGTTTTATGTCTCCTATATTTAATTTTATGTCACACAAAAGCGAAAGTTATTAGCTAATAAGCAATAAAGAGTGCAACTTTTCTGGAGAGTTCTTATTCCCCCAGTCACAAATAATTACACCCCGTATTAACTGTGAGTTTTTGTAAGGGGTTAGGATGTGTAACCGGCCAACTGGGAGTAGAAGTTGCAAAGGCACTTTAATTTCTATTGTTCTCAATATAGGATTGATGCCTTCCATTACTAAATACACGTGTTTGAATTCCATAGAGCGAAGACGTGTGACAGAAGAATGCTGGGTGAAGAGGTGTGGCAGTGTACTTTAGCACACTTTAGCCCCAGTAACATGTCTAACGTTTCCTCCAACATATATGTTTTATACATCAAACTCTTCAGAAAGATGTGTTCTACAGATTAACATATTTTGTAACATTTTTGACGTCCTATCTCAAACGCTAGAGGAGCATTCGTGATGGTGGCGGGAGGTGGAGGGGGGGGGGGGGGAGGGGGACGGCGCCACTATCTAGTTTTGCCCCGGTTCAGATATATCGTAGAGCCGGGACCCCAACGTAGGCATTCACTGCCGGTCTTCGTATTCTTTATGGTTTTTATTTAATGGGCGCTAGCCCGTTGTCATAGGCACATTTCTCTGCCTCAGGCTTTCTCTCCTTTTCCTGAAGACATCTTCGCTGTTTTCTGTGGTCCCTCTTAATGAACCGATGCTACAGTTGATAGGTATTTTCGCAAAACGTATAGCTGACCTCTTTAAACACTGTCTCAAGTTGTCACAAATTGGACAGTTAAGTTTCGTGGATTTCGTAACGCCTGTTCAGTTCACCGCTACTGTCTACTAACATCTTATAAGATCTGAAGATGGTCAGTAACTGATCGAAACCGGTAACCACAAATGAAGATTTTCTTGCCGTAGGGACAGTTTACGTTCATTTTGAATTACTAAAAACCACCGGTGTTCTGCACGAGAAATGCTGTAACAGAATACGAGCAGTTTATCTGCTATGGACCTGCCAAAAAATCCGGCTTAAAGTATCATGCAAAATATCCGGTTTACTTGTCGCTAATCATGAGGTGCCAGTAAAAATGCGTTACACAGGTATTACAAATTTTTCCTCCAATTGTGTAACAATGCCTTGACGAGAACTTGATTATACAGGGAGGAACATGCGAGTCCTGTAATGTACACTCATATCTTTTCGTACATTCGTGCTTTTTTTTCGTCTCATCTACATTTGTATGTACAAGTCGCTGTTAGTGCAGACTGTTAAGGGGAATCCCCGACGCCAAACGTAATGGGCGCTTCCCGCCCGATTCGCAGGCCTACCAACAGAGCGGGGCGTGACCCGACGCCGCGCGGCGGACTATCAGCAGCGGCCACAATGGTGGTGGATCTGTGGCCGCTAGCCATTGTTTAATTCAATAATCCCGGGAAAAGCGGCGGCGGGCGCTCGGCACAGCGGCAGGCAGACACAGAGACCGGCAGGAACTAATTTGCCAGAGAGAATCCGGGCGGACCGGCCAGCGCTTGGCGTTTGTTTTCGGCGGGCCGCGGGTCGCCGTAGTGTGTGTGTGTGTGTGTGTGTGTGTGTGTACGTGGCAGAGAGCGCTTCGACGCCCGCTGCGGCGCCGCGTGTTGTTGTGGTGGCGGCGGCTGGGAATTTCGCTAATGACTGCGCGTGGATTAGGCTGGCTCGGAGCGGCGCGGCGGATTACAGCCGTGAATCATTGTTCGTCCGCTGGCGTCACTGATAACGGCAGCGGGCCTCTGGGGAACACCGCCGCGCTCTCCGCTCCAACAGCAGCCGTCTCTGGGTGTCGAAGCTACCCATCGGGTTGTCATCCACTGACACCATCCTCCACGCCTGCAAGGCATGCCGCACACTGCAGCAGAGGCGGAGCCGTGGCCTAGCAGAGAAAGCGAGCGTCTGCAGGTCAGCGCACACTGCCAGCAGCACAGGCATGGCAGAGCAGGAGAACACGGCAATCGCCATAAACCGATATCCCTGAAACTGCGCTCGGAGGAAGAGGAGTAAACCGAGCCCTAGCGACGCGATCTAACGCGCTGCTTCCCGAGAGGGAAGGAGTGCCGGTCCCCGGCACGAATCCGCCCGGCGGGTTAAAGTCGAGGTCCGGTGTGACAGCCAGACCGCGGATAGTTTTTAAGGCGGTTTTTTACCTGCCTTGGCCAAATGCGGGCTGGTTCCCCTTATTCCGCCTCAGTTACCCTATGTCGGCGATTGCTATGCAAACACTGCCTCATCGTACGCGTACACCTTAATTACTCTACGACGCAAACAAGTGGGGTTACACTCGTCTGGTATGAGACGTTTCAGTGGGAGGGAGAGGGGGTTCCACTGGGGGCTGAACCGCACAATAACACTGGGTTCGGTGTCGGACGGCGCTGGGGTAGATTTACTGCTCTGGCCTGTTGTGGGGTTGTGAAGCACTCAGGGCTATGGTGGAACGAAGCCTCTCCATCGTCTCTAGGTCCCTGTTTAAATACACAATACACAAGCTGTGGTGTGCGTACTGTAAGACCTTCAGTACACACACCATCAGATTATTTGACTAGTCGCTCTAAGGAAGTAGGCGAGTGTCTGCAATATGTCTCGGGGTCTTATCGTGGCGTGTTTATCTTCTGCTGATAGGTCAAACGATAGAAATGCCACTTGCACGCTTAGAGTAGCAAATTGACGGTGACCAACTTTAAACAGAACTTGATTAATTTTCAAACACATTTGTTAAAATGATAACAGGCATACAAATTACTTAACTTGGTTCTGGATGCTATTTACAATTGACAATCTGAAGTTCCTCTGACATTGGTACGTTAATCCTATTCTCACATATATCTCTGATACTTGACAAAAGTGTCTATACATTTATCTTCATGGCTATGTACAGGAATATGTTAATCTTTTTAGGCGCAGACTGAAACTTGACTATAGACTGGTACTGACAGCTGCAGACTAATGAAGACTGACTAATCGGAGGTCTGTACACTCGTTATAATACCTCGCACATTCATGTATCACTGCGCGAGTGAGATCCGTGAGGAGAAAAGGTTCTACGTTAGCAGGAATCTCATTGGCTGCGTTACATATTAATATGCGGATGGGCAGAAGCAGAATTTGGTCCGTCTCCAAGGCAGCGCCATCTCGTAGTGCGGAGACGGACGAGCGCTGCGTCTGCGCTATTGTGCTTAGTGGGGCGCGCTCTAGTGGGAAAGTTGTGTACGCGCTGACTACGCAGAACTATGTACACAACACAAGCCAAGATGTGTCTCAACTTATCCGTAGGTATTCGGCAGTTTCTGAGAAAACGACAGTCAAAGTGTTCGAGGTACTTTATGTCATTTTTCGCGGGTAAATCATTCAGGCAAAGTGGTGGCGCAGTGGGTAACGTCGGCGTTTCACAGTTTGGGGCCCCGTGTTTGAAACTCTATTATAATTTCTCTGCCGACCGATGTGACCGAGCGGTTCTAGGTGCTTCAGTCTGGAACCGCGCGACCGCTACGGTCGCAGGTTCGAATCCTGCCTCAGGCATGGATGTATGTGATGTCCTTAGGTTAGTTAGGTTTAAGTAGTTCTATGTTCTAGGGGACTGATGACCTGAGATGTTAAGTCCCATAGTGCTCAGAGCCATTTGAACCATTACTTCCCTTTTTGTTTTTCATTCATGTACCCATGTCCGTAGAAGATTACTGCACGAATATTTTCCAATGAATATTGAAATTCAGTAGCCTTAACCGTCTACTAGTTGTTTGTATGGTGAATTAACTTTTTTTAAAAAAAGCAGTGAATGAATGAGAAAACTATTCGTAATCGTTTTTGGTGAAATTCAAGTACTGTATCTCGATTCGTATCAATCGCTAGATCCACTTTTTGGTAATGTGATCTGTTATGTGTGGTTTACCGTGAAGTTATTAGCAACACGTGAAATTTTCAGCACTGTTAACGACGTTTAACTATCGAGTGAGACTCATTCGAAGAAATGTCGCTGTAGCAAACCTACTTTTGCACGATACTCGTGGTGTTCGGAATTTCTATGTTGCGAATGTTTCTACAATCGATATCATCCAAGGGTACGCACCAAATCTTTCTGAAGAATAAACATAAGAATAAAATGTGGCAATTAATATAAGAATTGATAGAAGAAAAAATATAAAAATACGGGAATTTAAAAACACTGTCTTTCAAAATTCAGTAGACACACATATTATATAGTAAATGTATGACACTTATTGTCAATACTATTTGTAAATTTACAATTAATATAACACCCATATGTCACCTGTAATGAAATGAAACATTCTTGCAGCAACTTTCTACGGGCATGTGTAGGCGAACGAAAAAATAAAACTAAATAAAATAAATAAAACTATGCCACGTTTCTAAAAAAGTGCGAAAAAGAAGTTAAAAGTCAAGACGTCACCCATGTATTGAGATTAGCGCGGCCTAAAGGCATCTGAATTACATCAAAAACTTGGTCGGCGATTTCTCAGAAAGGGTAGAGCATCTATGGATAAGCCGAGACACGTGTTCGCTTATTCTGAGTCCTCTTCCATTAAGCGAAGATAGTGGGAAATTCTGTTGTGACACTGGGCCGTGTTCATCTCATCAGAAATGGCCCAGCGCTCGCTAAGCACAGAGCGCCCTGCATTGTCCATTGTATGTCTCTCTACGCCGTTAGACTTAGATTCCAACAATGATTCGCAACTCAGGCACCCTTTACGTTTTGCTAGGCGATGAGGCATTTCCATTATTAAATGCAGAATTACTGCTAAATACGAAAACAAACTTTGTAACTACTGTTTTCCTCTTGCTCGTCAAACTGTGGAGTGTGCTTTCGACGTATTCAGTTCGAAACATCGTGTGTTTATGCGCCCTTTTGAGTGTAAACAGGAGACTGTAGGTAGAATTGGAAGGTTAAATGTGTCACGCATAATTACTTGACGACTGGAAACACTACGTCCAGTGATCTCGCCAAGGAGGAGGAATTGGAACCACTGAATACCAACCAGTTTTTGTCGCCTGCTCCAAGTAAATCACTAAAGTAGTGATTTATCACCAGAAGGAGGTTTTTACTGACCGTGCGGTTCTAGGCGCTACAGTCTGGAGCCGAGCGGCCGTAACGGTCGCAGGTTCGAATCCTGCCTCGGGCATGGATGTGTGTGATGTCCTTAGGTTAGTTAGGTTTAATTAGTTCTAAGTTCTAGGCGACTGATGACCTCAGAAGTTAACTCGCATAGTGCTAGGAGCCATTTGAACCTTTTTTTTTTTTTTTTTGAGGTTTTTACTCATTGGTCTGAAGATGACAACAGCTGTGATCGAAACCGGCCACCCGAGTACATAATTTGTGATCAAGACTGTTTTTTATAGTAAATATTTGTAACACCATTGACAACTGTTCACTCCTATAATGTATTCAAAAGTAATTAATTTATTGCCAAGTCAGGTATCGGGAGATTACAAGACGTTTAGAGGGTTACTACTAAAAGTAGTGATTTACCACCAGTAGGGGGTCTTACTCATTGGTCTGAAGATGACCACGGCTGTGGTCGAAACCGGTCACTGGAATAAATAATTTGTGATCAAGACTGTTTTTGATAGTAAATAGATCTAACAAGTGTTTTAATTCACCAGAAAGTTCTGTTCAATGGCAGTATGCATCTACAAAACGCACCATTACCAAAGTTAAGAACTTACGTCGCTAATATCAAATGTTTATTATGAAGATACATATGAAATAAATAAATAAATAAAATAATAAATAAAACTTACAATAGACGTAGGCTAATGTAATTCCTTTGCAACCTTGGTCCAATTTTTTTCTTTATTATTACATTAAAAAAATCTGTACTTGCTTGAATAACGCGGTAGATATGGAGTTTCCACGTTTTAATCACATGGCAAAATACCCTCGTCCTTGTGTGTCATCATTTGCCAAAATCTTATTTTTGTGCCTCAAACCATTTTAATTAGTATTTTTAAAATCTTTATTAATGCAACACAATCATAATCATACAAAATAACCCACCACCTAAGCTAAGTAGAGAGTCTTTAATTCATAGCCGGTCGTTGTGACCGTGCGGTTCTAGGCGCTTCAGTTTGGAACCGCGTGACCGCAACGGTCGCAGGTTCGAATCCTACCTCGGGCATGGATGTGTGTGATGTCCCTAGGTTAGTTAGGTTTAAGTAGTTCTAAGTTCTAGGGGACTGATGACCACAGATGTTAAGTCCCATAGTGCTCAGAGCCATTTGAACCATTTTAATTAATAAAATAACAATTGCAGCTTCTTCTTAGTTGGTGACCGGCATAACCCTATGGGCAAGGTTATTCTATTCTGTTAAAATACACTAATACTAATCTATTATGCAGCGTTACAGGTGTGCCAGTTGGGCTACAAACCTACTCTTTATGGACTGCGCACCAAAATAATCCCAGTAGGCGTGCCCCTGGCACTGGACTGGCCGAATTACGTAAAGTCGTTGCAGTCCCTAATCTTGTTAGTATTGTTAGGTTGGCTACGTTCTACCTCATACTACTAATACCTACTATCTAACTGGAGGTGCTGTTACTGTTGATGAATTTTGATACACCTGCCTGCCTGATCATAAATCGCGGCGGATCTCGGTCGTGACTTCGATCGGACATTCATCGATTTTTATTTACTAAACATTGTAGTTCTTAATAAAATCCCTCATAATATTATGTGATACCTCGTTTGCCAGACTATTTAGGATATGATACGTGTCAGCACGTCGTATTAAGAAATAGGTGTCGCTGTTAGGTAGTTGAATTCTCAATTCATTCGCCACGTCATCATATAATGGGCAGTCACAGATGATGTGTTCGGGTGTGCCGTCTTGAGCGCCACAGTTACACGCTGGTGTATCCCGTTTACCAAACAGACATAGGTAAGTCGGATATGGTCCATGTCCTGTAAGGAAATGCAGCAGACGCCTACCTGGCTCAAAGTAACCTATCTTTTCTTGATATCAGGCAGCAGTTGAAATAACCCTCTCCCCGTTTCTTCATTTTCCCATGATTCTTGCCATAGCTCCTCCCCCCTTCTTCTAACAGCAAATTTGTCTCCTACCTGTATCCCCATAATTTCCCTAGTCTTTTCAATTTTCCCTTTAGTTATCCCATATCATGGTGCCTGTTCCCGCATCTTAATGTCTAATGGACACAGCCCAATTAACACCAATAAAGCAACCCCTCCCCTACAGGAGTAGTTCGATGCCATTGAACAGAACTTTCTGGTGAATTAAAACACTTGTTAGATCTATATACTATCAAAAACAGTCTTGATCACAAATTATTTATTCCGGCGACCAGTTTCGACCACAGCCGTGGTCATCTTCAGACCAATGAGTAAGAACCTCCTACTGGTGGTAAATCACTACTTTTAGTAGTAACCCTCTAAACGTCTTGTAATCTCCCAATACCTGACTTGGCAATAAATTGATTACTTTTGAATACATTATAGGAGTGAATAGTTGTCAATGGTGTTACAAATCGTAGCAACATAGTCCACTGCACCCTTCTTATAGTCATGGTAGGCATCACCCTCGTGAGCCTGTGGGCCCAGACCCCACTTCTGTATCCTGCTATTGACGTTAAGATGCTTTTGTGTTAGAGTTTGATGAGATCGGCTGGCAGAGGGAATCTTCTATGACCTATGTAAATGAGACTTTCTAAGACTTCTAGGGCTCGGTGCGATATGGTATATATGTGTGATGTGTAATTCCACATTTCATCAATTAAAACTCCTAGATATCTTGCCTCGCGGCGCCGAAGAACTGGTGCTCCCTCGATTCTTACGGTTAACACAAGCAAGCCGGAGAAGAGCGAATCCACCACAGGTTGTCGAAGGCGCCATTGATGTCTACCACGATGCCTACTACATACTTGTGCGTGGATGAGCTGCAGACCTAGGCCACCAGAGCAATTGCGTTAGACGCCGATCGCCCCGGCCGAAAGCCGAACTGCCTGTCGCTCATCCCACGCCGTATCCTGTGTGCCGTCAGTCTGTCAGCCAATAGCTGCTGTAGTAATTTTCCCAAGGTATCCAGGAGACATGTTGGCCTGTAGGACTTCCGTAGGGTCTTTGCCTTTCCCTTTCCCTTTCTTTATTGTCACGACTTTTGCTCTCTTCCAGATTTTCGGAAATTTACCAAGCCTTAGGCATTCATTAAGGAACGCTATTAGGCGCTATTAGGTGAGGGGCGGGGAATTGTACGATCTCCGCTACTATGCTGTCTGGCCCTGGAGCCCTCCCCCTCTTGAGGAATCTGATATGCACCGCCACTTCTTCCTCCTAAAACGGGTACACCAGAGTGTCGTTGGTGTACTCTTCATGATCTTCCCTCCAGATCTGGTGTTGGATTTCATTGTCCCCACTTTCCTCATTATCTGGTAACAGAGTCCGCCGGAGGACCTCAGCAGTATCCTGACAGGACTCTGTCATTCGGTTGCCATCTCTGATCGTCGAAAGGACCGCGGTAGATCTTATTCTTTCTCTGACCAGCTTATAGGGGACTTGCTCAGAGTTAGTGACTAGTTGGTACAGCACATATCTCTCCCAGCTTCTAACCCTCACTTCCTTCAGTTCTTTTTGGTAAATACCTTTGGCTTCTCGGTATCCCTGCAGCCACAATTGTTTCTCTTGCCAGACGACACTTCGCTGGTAGTACTTCCTCGCCCGTCTCACAGACTGGCGCATACGTTCGAGGTCGGCAGTCCATGGTGATGGGGAGGCCGCAACGGCTCTCCTCCTGGTTGGCACGGCAGCTTTCACAGCTCTAACTACTGACCCCACCAGTTCTACAGCATACCTATCCACGTCTAAGTCACCCTCCAGCAACGGAGGAACGTCATACTCCCAAGCTAGGCATTCCCAATCCGTCTTGTTGAAGTTGTATTGGATCTCCCATCCCACGTCCCAGCGGCACTCTTCATCACTAACGCAAAAAACAGATTATGGTCACTTGTTGTGACTTGATCCAAAACTCACCAGTTCTTGATGCTGCTGATGGCACTGGGTGTTTTAACATCTATGTTTGTTCCACAACCGCCTTCACCTCTACACGTGGGGGGATACCCTGGTCTATTTGCTACAACTAGCTGGGAGGCGATGATTAAACCTTCAGCCTTCTCCCCATTTGCGTCTCCAGTGCCGCTGTGCCATAGGGGGCATTTGGCGTTTATGTCAGCTGTGATGATGATCTTTCGCCCTCGCAACGCCGTGGTGACTCGAGTGAGACGGTCCGAGAATTCTTCAAAATTTTCTCCATATTGGAAGTACATGTTGATGATGTACACAGGTCCAACAGGTGATTGTCATTCCACGATGCTGCAGTGGCTATTTGATAACTGTGTTTTGGTAATGGTCCGTAGGACCTTATTTGCTATAATTAGAACTGCCTTTGGCTCTTCTCCAGTGGAAATTACATGCCAAGTGGCAGCCATAAGAGAAATTTGCCCAGCTTGGGAGTATGGCTCCTGTAGGCAGATTACATCCAGCCTCCACTTCTCCACTACCCTTCGCAGCTCCTGCATCACTAGACGACTATTGTGTGTATTGATCTGTCCAATCATTATTTCACTTAACATTATGGAAAGTAAGTGTGAACATTACAATAGCCCAGGTCTTTTTCCAATCTAAAGCAACGTGTCCGTTTGCTAGGACAGACTGTGTGTAAATTTCCTCCAATTCAAAACTTTCCCCTCGTCTTTCTAAAACCTTCTTGAGGAGTTCACGCAGGGCACCGATGTCAGTGGGGAGATTCACCGACTTGAGAGGTGTTCTGTCCACAGCCTCCATTATCGATAAGGTGGTCTTTCTACCATATTTGTGTCCTACGCGTACGACGTGTCTGAGAGCATTTGTTGAGACAGCCGGCTGCTCCAAGCACGATAGCTGCATAGCAAATTCTAAGTTTGGGTACAGCCCTCTCGCGTCTGCTTCCGAAGTTCTTTGAGCTACCTGTAGTTGTATTGTGCTGGTAACTATGATGTCGGGCAGTATTAGTTTTGAAAGTCCTCCTTGTACGGATATGACGCTGTTTACCGTACAAGCACGCGAGCTGTTGTATGATACTTGGCCGCCTTGATCGGTACACTGCTGCTGGTCGTTCAATAAATCTTTCTGCTTCCTCTGTTTGACCACGACCCCGCTTGAGGGAGGAGGAAACAAAGGAGCCTGACCTGCTGGCTCGGTCTTAATACATATATCAACCATTGTTATACATGGTTCTCCCGTCTCTGGTAAAAACTACAGAAAGTTTGCGTGCTCTCTCTGCATCCCTTCTCCTCTTACTCAGGGACTTTATTTTCTTGTTGATCTTGGTCTCAGAGACAGCATCAGCCATAGTCTATACTGGAAATTAATCTCTGTTCCAGCATTTTGTATGTTGGGCAATTCCTACCAGTTAACCCGCAGGTCTTTTTCCCCCACGCGTGCATATGCAGACGCTTGGTCTATCACAATTTTTCCTTAGGTGGTCCTCAACACCGCACTTGGAGCAGGCCGGCTTCTTGCTACAGTATTTGTGTATGTGGTCTATGACCCGCCATTGTGGCAACGAGGTACCACTAGATAATCTTTAACATCTATTGCATGGAATCCTATACAGACTCTACCCATAGGTGTCAGTTTTTTCCATATGGCTCCGGAGCCCTCCGCGACATGGTAGACTATGTCTCGGTCTCTAGGTCCTGTCCTGAACTTTAGCTTAAAATCTTTCTTTTATGTTCATATCATCAAAATTTTGTTGGTGAAGTGTTTCACATAAATCTTCATTCGTTAGTGTGGTGGCAACATCGTACAAAATAACGAGAGGTTTGCGTTTCCGGGGTGGCTCACACTTAACTGCCTTGCACAGTTTCTGATTAGTTAATAACTTGTTTTTGTCCTCCTCTGTGGTAACGTCTACTGTGACAACGTTTTTAGTTGCCTTTATTTATTTTAACTTTTTCCCTGGCCAGGTTTACTATGGTGGCGAATATCTCCTGGACTTTCTTAACAACTTGGTTCGGCATTGGTCTTAAAAAGACCACCGTGTCCGGCCGTTTGGAGACCTTAGCATTGGCTGGGCCTTTGGTGCTGCCAGTGCAGCCACGCCAGCTCATGTTTTGACCGGTTGTTTCCTAAGCCTTTCGTTCTCCTCTTCTAGCTCCTCGATTCTGCCTTCTAACTTGTCATTGGCAATTGCCCATGCCGCCTGGACTGCAGCCTGTCTGATTTTCCAATTTTTAATATTTTGATCAAGGAACTGGGTTATCCACTTGTGCCTATCCATTATGCTATCCTCCGTCGCCTGAGGCAGGCCATCTTCTGGAGAGGGATCAGCTAGCATTGAAGCCCTTGTGGGGACGCCAGAATCGCTTGTCTCTTCAGTAGCCATCATTCATTGACAAGTGAAAGAATTGGGAGCCACATCTCTTATCCCGGACTGGCTCCTCTGGCAGGGGAGGCGGGACTAACTGCAGCTTGCCCACCGGCCTCGCCCCTAGAGCTACCGGATTCAACGCGCCGTTGCCAGTGCACTGGTCCCCTTCAGTAACTGGTCACCGCCGATTTCACTCGCCCTGCATCGGAAAGTGCACCCTGCACTCCGAAGAGGTGGATGCACATCTCGCCCTTCGCCCCCTACCAGCCTAGCTTCAACCTTGCCGCCAAGGACCCACTGCTACTCAGGTGGAGGGCCAGTCAACCAGTCGTTCGAGGTCTGCACTCATCTAACCTAACCTAGGCTGTGTTACCACCTCCTGGGCTTGGCGGAACACACCTCGGAAGACCAAGAGGCACGACGAGGCACTCTTGCTGACTTGGAACAAGATCCCACGACCGCAAACCATGCCACCGGTGCAGAGACACAGGTGGTGGCGTGTTCCTGCCTTCTGGGGGGCAGCAGCGCCGGGCAAGCGCAGTATGTCTCAGCCAAGACCAGCAACGCACCGCACCGGCCCTACACCGCCGCTCAACCCAGAACCCAGAAGTGACAGATGTTGTGTCCCTTTTGCGCAGCTCCCCCTGCGCCATGCATCATTTGCTTTCGCTTTGTGTTGGAAGAGTTTTAACGTCGTCCAGTACGTGAGGAACTGCAGCAGCCAGACCGCAGGGTTCCAAGATCGTCATTAGACTTACCCTTATACCCTCGCCCGACCGCCACGCTCAACTCAGGAGAGACAAATGGTGTGTCTCTCCTAACGCAGTTTCCCCTGTGCCACGCACCCTTTGCTTTCGCCTCGGGTTGGGTGCGTTTAACGTCCTCCCATGATGGGAGTTGTACGTCCTTCCTTGACACAACGACAACCCTCACCGTTCGACGCAACCCGGAGATGTTATGATGTTGTGATGATGCTATGATGTTATGGCCTGGTTCTTATGTTGTGGAGATTGACATCACCGAGACGGTGTGGCACTCAAACCCGAGTTACGTTCCCCAGAGGGCCTTCACACGAACTGGGGGATCATGACCGACCATGTCGCATCCACCGCTTTTAATAATTCACGGTGTGGACCAGTGAGGATTGCACCAAGTTAAAGGCTGGCCTTTTAATGTCATGCATGGACGGCCGCAGGGATGGCTAGAGGACAAATGTAAGGATGTAGAGGCTTGTCTCACTAGGGGTAAGATAGATACTGCCTACAGGAAAATTAAAGAGACCTTTGGAGAGAAGAGAACCACTTGTATGAATATTAAGAGCTCAGATGGCAACCCAGTTCTAAGCAAAGAAGGGAAGGCAGAAAGGTGGAAGGAGTATATAGAGGGTTTATACAAGGGCGATGTACTTGAGGACAATATTATGGAAATGGAAGAGGATGTAGATGAAGACGAAATGGGAGATAAGATACTGCGTGAAGAGTTTGACAGAGCACTGAAAGACCTGAGTCGAAACAAGGCCCCGGGAGTAGACAGCATTCCATTTGAACTACTGATGGCCTCGGGAGAGCCAGTCATAACAAAACTCTACCATCTGGTGAGCACGATGTATGAGACAGGCGAAATACCCTCAGACTTCAAGAAGAATATAATAATTCCAATCCCAAAGAAAGCAGGTGTTGACAGATCTGAAAATTACCGAACTATCAGTTTAATAAGTCACAGCTGCAAAATACTAATGCGAATTCTTTACAGACGAATGGAAAAACTGGTAGAAGCCGACCTCGGGGAAGATCAGTTTGGATTCCGTAGAAATGTTGGAACATGTGAGGCAATACTGACCTTACGACTTATCTTAGAAGAAAGATTAAGAAAAGGCAAACCTACGTTTCTAGCATTTGTAGACTTAGAGAAAGCTTTTGACAATGTTAACTGGAATACTCTCTTTCAAATTCTGAAGGTGTGAAACGTCCCCTTAGAACAATTTTACATATGAAATGTCCACTTAGAACAATTATACAAGCCTGTGCTTAACCTGGCACACAATAATTTTAGCGCAACGCAATCTGACTATCAAAAATCCCTACAAAAGAATGGCCCTGACAAACATTAAACTATACCTTTTACAAATCACTTACCTCACAAAAATCTTCGCTACTCAAGCTACTGCAAAACAGCGAGCGCCACTACTGCCAGCTAAATAAAAGATTCAAACCACTGAAGGTACTAACTACTGATAGGGATAGTTAGCAAATGAAAGATATTAATAGAGAACAAACAATGTATTTACCTTAATATTCATAATTGACATTCAGTCTTACAGATTATCAAAACTCCGCCATCTCTCTCCCCACGTCCACCACTGCTGGCGGCTCACCTCCAACTGCCCAACGCTATCTGCTGTTCACATCCAGCTATAGCAGTTCATGACAACAATGGCAGGCAACAATGCAAACTAGCCACATACTGCACACAGCACAGCCAGTGATTTTCATACAGAGAGCGCTACGTAACGTTGCCAATAAGAAAACATAAACATCAAACTTACATAAAGAAAACATAAACAGCCTACTTACAGGTGGCAGGGGTAAAATACAGGGAGCGAAAGGCTATTTACAGTTTGTACAGAAACCAGATGGTAGTTATAAGAGTCGAGGGGCATGAAAGGGAAGCAGTGGTTGGGAAAGGAGTAAGACAGGGTTGTAGCCTCTCCCCGATGTTATTCAATCTGTATATTGAGCAAGCAGTAAAGGAAACAAAAGAAAAATTCGGAGTAGGTATTAAAATTCATGGAGAAGAAGTAAAAACTTTGAGGTTCGCCGATGACATTGTAATTCTGTCAGAGACAGCAAAGGACTTGGAAGAGCAGTTGAACGGAATGGACAGTGTCTTGAAAGGAGGATATAAGATGAACATCAACAAAAGTAAAACGAGGATAATGGAATGTAGTCAAATTAAGTCAGGTGATGCTGAGGGAATTAGATTAGGAAATGAGACACTTAAAGTAGTAAAGGAGTTTTGCTATTTAGGGAGTAAAATAACCGATAATGGTCGAAGTAGAAAGGATATAAAATGTAGACTGGCAATGGCAAGGAAAGCGTTTCTCAAGAAGAGGAATTTGTTAACATCGAGTATAGATTTAAGTGTCAGGAAGTCGTTTCTGAAGGTATTTGTATGGAGCGTAGCCATGTATGGAAGTGAAACATGGACGATAACTAGTTTGGACAAGAAGAGAATAGAAGCTTTCGAAATGTGGTGCTACAGAAGAATGCTGAAGATAAGGTGGGTAGATCACGTAACTAATGAGGAGGTATTGAATAGGATTGGGGAGAAGAGAAGTTTGTGGCACAACTTGACTAGAAGAAGGGATCGGTTGGTAGGACATGTTTTGAGGCATCAAGGGATCACAAATTTAGCATTGGAGGGCAGTGTGGAGGGTAAAAATCGTAGAGGGAGACCAAGAGATGAATACACTAAGCAGATTCAGAAGGATGTAGGTTGCAGTAGATACTGGGAGATGAAGAAGCTTGCACAGGATAGAGTAGCATGGAGAGCTGCATCAAACCAGTCTCAGGACTGAAGACCACAACAACAACAACATGGACGGCCCCTTCCGTGTTCGCTTCACCCCACCATGGAGTCTACTGAGCGACAGGGCCACGTCAAAGCCACGGGATAGGACGTTGCAGGTTAAGGCGCTCAGTCCGGATCCACGCGACTGCTACGGTCGCAGGTTCGAATCCTGCCTCGGGTATGGATGTGTGTGATGTCCTTAGGTTAGTTAGGTTTAAGTAGTTCTAAGTTCTAGGGGACTGATGTCCACAGTAGTTGAGTCCCATAGTGCTCAGAGCCATTTGAATATAGGACGTTGCAGTCCCCGCCCCACTCAGGTTCCTCTGAGCCACAAGAGCACTTCGGAAGATGTCCGAAGATTTCTGGGAATCAGAGGGTCTCCTGGTGGTTTTAACCCAGTTACGGAAGGCAACACACCTCCCCTAGGTGGAGCCACGCAGACCGCTTTCCCTCAAAGCATTTGTGATACACACTGAAGCGCTAAAGAAACTGGTGTAGGCATGCTTATTCAAATATAGAGATACATAAACAGGAAGAATACGGTCATGTTTTCGGCAATGGCTACGTAATATAACAAGTGGCTGGCGCAGTTGTTGCTTACTGCTGCTACAGTGGCAGCTTATTAAGGTTTGAGTCGGCTCACGAGCGATAAGACACAGCATTTCCCAATTAGCGATGAAGTGGGATTTTTCCCGTACGACCATTTCAGAAGAGTAACGTTAATATCAGGAATCCGGTAAAACATCAAATCTCCAACACCACTACGGCCGGGAACAGAACCTGCAGGAACGGTACCAACTACGACTCAAAAGTCGTTCAACGTGACAGAAATGCCACCCTTCCTCAAATTGCTGCAGATTTCTATGCTGGGCCATCAAGAAGTGTCAGCGTGCAAACCATTCAACCAAATATCATCGATATGGGCTTTCGGGACCGAAGGCCTATTCGCGTGCCTTTGATGATTGCACGACACAAAGCTTTATTCCTCTCCTGGGACCGTCAGCACTGACAATGGACTGTAGATGACTGGAAACATGTTGCCTAGTCGGATGAGTCTCGTTTCAAATTACATTGAGTGGATGGACGTGTACGGGTATGGAGACACCCACAGGTATCCATGGACCCTGTATGTCAGCTGAGGACTGTTCAAGTTAGTGGACACTCTTAATGCTGTTGGGCTGTTGGGCGCGTGCAGTTTGAATGATATGCGGTCTCTGATACGTCTAGACAGCACTCTGTCAGGTCACACGCACTTAAGCAACCTGTCTGATCACCTGCATCCATTCATGTCCATTGTGAATTCCGAGGGACTTGGGCAAATCTAGCACGACATTCGGACACTCCACATGTCCAGAACTGCTGCAGAGCGGCTTCAGGAACACTCTTCTGACGTTAACATATCCGCTGGCCTCAACACTCCCCAGACATTAACATTACTGAGCACATCTGGGATGTCTTGCAGCGTCTGTTCGAAAGAGATCTCCAGCCCCCCGTACAGGTTTAGCTCTGAAGGATTCATGGTGTCAGCTCCCTCCAGCACTACGTCAAACATTAGCTGAGTCCATGCCACGTCGTGTTGCGCCACTCATGCGCGCTCACGCCGAACCTACATGATATTAAGCAGGTGTACCAGTTTCTTTGGCTCTTTAGTATATATCACTCGCTCTTTCCCTCTCTTTTTTAACTTGAATTACTCTGCGTCCATATTTATACAACACGGAAAGGCCCTGGATTTCATTGATAAAAATTTCTAGTTAAAAAAGTATTTTAGTATGCTATGCTGTGGTGCTGCAGTTGTAAAGTCCGTAAAGACGGTGTTTCAGTTATCGCTACAAACCATTTTTTTTTAGTTTTATATGTAATATGAAATTCAAAGTATGAGGTAATTATGAATACTTCATTGCGCCTGTTTCACTTGTACGAACGTACAGGATAGAGCGCTTCACATACAATCCATTTTCTCGGGACTGGGGACAGATGGCGATATCGTTATTAGTTTCAATCATAATTCAATGTGTTAGCTACAGTTCATATGCACCAAGAGATGATTTCAAATGAACCAAATGCAAATTCATAGCGATTCCCACTTTTCAATGTAAATTTCTTGAATTTCTTCCAGTATTTTACCTAATCTGGAAATATCACAATAACTAATACCATGATAAGGAAATGATTGCCAGTTCCTCATGTGGCTGACGAATTACGCTATGAACTGTGCGAGAATCATTTTTTCCGGAACAGTTCGTTTATAGTCGTTTGAGAAAGTTTTCAAACTGGCCGTCTTGAGCGCTTTGCCGTTCAAGCTGTGGAGCGAGGCTGCTAGGTCCGAAGGGGACGACGCCGACGGGCACAGAGCGTCCTGTAAACTGCACTCAGAGAAATTTTCACACAGAAAACGTCGAGAAAGGGTCCACTGATGCCCCGTACTGACTCCGCGACTTGCCCGGCAGGAGGAAGGTACGAGGGCCGACCGCGGACCGCCCTTGCGTGGTGCGCTGGTGAACAGGACTGGAGATACTCGACCAAGAACTGAAACGACTAAATTTTCACAGTCGGAAGTGACTATACACTTCTGTTTTTTATTTCCTGTCAGACTCAATAAATATTTTATTTTACTTACGACGACATCTTCAGAAAATACAATGAAAAACATGGAATGAAAAACATGGCTTTCAAAAATAGTATCTCTTCTACTCAACAAAGCAAAATAAAATAGTGTCTGTTCTCGTGGATCAGCATATTTAACATGTCATATGCATCAGATTCGTTGTCATTCTAATGGACAGGATATTTTGCATGTATATAGGGAGAACCACAACTGCACCGACAAAATTTAGGAGGTTGTCCAGGAATATTTTCCGAGTATTTCGGTATACAGGAAGGGATGCGTGGTATTTAGTGGTTCATTACAGGGTAATTACATTTTATTTGATTTCTTATTCGCTCTACCGGTATTGCACTGAAAATATGTGTACAACACTAAAAATGCCGACGTTATGCGTTGTGTGTTTTGCTTGGAGAAAACATGTCACGTTCACTCAAGGCATTTGCTGTTGAGAGCAAAACGGCCTACTTTACACTTGGTTCTCAAGTTTGCATTCAGTACCGCTCGGCCCAGTCTCGGGTTGGTTTTTTCTGCTGTGTTAGTACGTTAAGTGTGATATACAACAATAGGAATAGGTTTATTGATGAAAAATTGGGCAATACGCACCTTGTGTGTGGATTCACTGAATGCACTACAACTTTGTGATCAGCTGTTCCCGCAGCCACGGCGGCCCCAAGACAGTAGTTTTGCATGTGTACATAGGCACACACAAATAACCTCATCCTTTAGTGTTATGAGGTTTTGGTGATTGCATATCACACCGTTTTCTATTGCCGTGAACGTTTTTCACAGAAACAAAGATAATCCTTATAATAAAGCCTATTAAGTCGAAATTACATTATGACATTGTGATGAGCCACTGGAGACTACGGAGCCCTATAACAAAATAGAATATACCGCTGAAGAAACTGCGTAATTTTGTCGGTGGACTTTTGCTTCAGCCTGTATAGGTGGCAAGAGTTGTATGTTCTACCACTCCTAGATCTACGTGTGCATGTCCTCTATATGTGACTTAAAAATGAAAACGTTTCCCTTAGTAACGATAATTCTGCATGTTGTAACTGGTAGTAGTGACGGAAATAAGGCGGGACCCGCGGAGCGGCCCGCGAACAACAACACAACGGGAGAGGATGGACACGACCGACGGAGGACCTTACGACACAACAACAGACAACCGAGTACGAACCAAAACAAGACAACCACATCCACTGGAATAGAAGCACGAAGTCAGTAGGCTGTCTGATACGATATGTACTGAGACGCAATGCGATGTTAGACTGCTGACTAAGCATTTTTTTTTTTTTTTTTTCGTTATTGAATTTCGATTTCCCCAGAAGGGGGTGAGTTGGCAGCAGCTTAGTATGCCACTCTTCAGCCTACAGACACTGTTTTAAAATGATGAAGAGAATAAATAATAAAAACAGGCAATAAAATCGGAGACTTAAATAGTAACATGGTGAAAAAATCGTGCAACTTAGAACATAGAACAAAGGGATGATGATGCTAATAAAATACATACGAAGCAGACAGGTGAGATAATAGACAGACAATTAAAAAAAAAACACTGCGACACTCTGGTTTCTGTCCCCAAAAGACATAAAATTCACACCCAACGACAGCATGGTTTCTGTTTGCAACACTAGAAAGACGAACAACACTGAACATTCACTGGAACACTGCACTAAAAAGTTGGCAAATGTGACATACCACAGCCGAGAGCAGGTGGGGGGAAACTGTACAGATGATGGGAAAATAAAAAAGGGTGGAAGGAGAGGAAAAGCGAAGGGGGGAGGGGTGAAAGGGGCCGACGGAGGATGAGGACCCATAAGAGGGGTGGGGGGGGAGTGCTGAGCAGATGCGACAGGGAGTGGGGAAGGCGAGGGGAAAACAAAACGCTCGGGGGGGGGGGAGAAGGGAGGTAGGGAGAGGTTTGGCGGGGAGAAAACAGGATGGATGGCGGAGAAGAGGGAGCCCAGAGAAAAGACAGAGGAAAGGAGAGGGGGTGAGGATCAGAGTTGATAGGAGGGATAGATGGAGGGAGAGAGGGCATCATCTGGGAGGGTGAGTTGATGGAAGCCACCTTGGGAACGGAGATGAAGGGTGTAGAGATGGAGGGTAGCGGGGACACAACAGTGAAGGTGTGGCAGGGGGCAGGGACAGGAGAGGAGAGGAGCCACCAGGGGGTGAGTGGGATCATGGCGGCGGGAGGTGCAGAGTATGCGGATATGTTCGAGGAATAGGTGCAGATGGGGGAAAGAAATGAGGTCATAGAGGATCTGCATGGGGGACGGGAGGCGTTTACAGAAGGCGAGGTGGAGTGCATGACGCTCAAGGATCTGGAGGGACTTATAGAATTTGGTGGGGGGGGGGGGGCAGAGATCCAGGTGGGACTGCCATAACAGAGGATGAGACGGATTAAGTATTTGTAGGTGTGGAGGATGGTAGAGGGGTGCAACCCCCATGTCCGGCCAGAGAGGAGTTTGAGGCGGTTGTGGGCTTTGGAATGGATGGAGCGGAGATGAGTGATCCAGGTGAGGTGACGGTCAATGGTGAGGCCAAGGTAGGTGAGGGTTGGGGAGAAGTGGATAGGACGGGTGCAGACAGGTAAGGGAGAGATCGAGGAGCCAGTGAAACCACATGACCGCTATGGTTTCATGTTCGAATCCTGTCCCGGACATGGATGTGTGTGATGTCCTTAGGTTAGTTAGGTTTATGTAGTTCTACGTTCTATGGGACTGATGACCACAGATGTTAAGTCCCATTTTTTTAGAGCCAGGAGCCGGAAGGAACGAGTGGTACGACCTACGATGGTTGGCTGGGTCTTGGAAGGATTGATTTTCAGGAGCCACTGCTTACACCATGCGGCAAAAAGGTGATTCTGGAGAAGGCATTGTGACCGTTGGAGGGTAGAAGCGAGGGCGAGGAATGCGGTGTCATCAGCATATTGCAAGAAGTGTACTGGTGGGGGGGGGGGGGGGGAGGGTTTGGGGCTGGCTAAGTGCGAGGCAGGCGCTTAAGTATGCTATCAGGGGCGCCGCTGTTGGCCGCTGGGACCACGTGTTTCAGTGTGCCACCCTCACACTAAAAGCGGACCAAGAGGCGCGCGCCGCCACAAGTTACGGCGCGATGGAGCAGATACCTCTATGGGTCTTCGACGTCCATGACGTCTGGCGCGGATTCAAATTCCGCGGCGCGCGGTACCAGACTGCATATATATCCGTGTCGTGAAAATCACTAGGAAATGCATGACAGAGGAAACTTCCCACTCTACCTCGTATTAGGGTTTCTTTTCATTCCATTTAGATAAGAAGCACTGAATCAATGATGTGAGCGCTGTAAATATTCTAAATTTGTCCACGAGATCCCTATGGGACCAATATGTTTTTAATATATTTCTAAATTCATCATTTAAAGCTGGTTCTTGAAATTTAATAACTAGGCTTTATCGGAATAGTTTGCCTCCATCTTCAAGTGTCTGCCAGTTGAGTTTCATCTGCATCTCCGTGATACTCTCCCAATGATCAAACAAACCTCTGACCTCTAGTGCTGCCTATCTTCATCCCGTTAAGTACACACTGTTAAGTCCTGTTTCGTACGCCACCCGCACTCTCGAGCAGTATTCTAGGATGTGTCGCACGAGTGTTTTGTATGTAGTCTCGTTTGTACCAATGAACCGCCCCTGATTTACCTACGATTGAACTTATATGATCGTTACATTTCATATCCCTGCAAATTGTTGACTCAGGTATTCGTATGAGTTGACCGGTTCCATTGTGACACACACCACTTTACATTTCAGAACATTTAAAGCAAGATGTTAAGTTTCTCACCACTTCGAAATCTTAATAAAAATCAAACTGAACATTACTTAGCTTTTTTTTTTCAGTTAGTACCTCCATCATTTCTACTATATCATCTGCGAGAAGTGTGAGGTCAATAAAATATTGTCTGCACAGTTATTACTGCACATTAACAACGACGGTTCCAGCTCTCTTACAATCGAAGTTACTCTACATCTGACAATGACTCTTCATCCAAGATCACATTTTGTGTCCACCTTACAGAGAAATCCACATTCCAGTTACAATTTTTGCTTGATACCCCATACGATCGCAAATTTGATAGTATGTTTAGATTTGTTATGATGTCAAACGCTTTTCGGAAATGGAGAAATACTGTATCTTCCTGACTCTCATGATGTCATGTGAAAAAACTCCGAGTTGGGTTTCACAAGGTGGAAATAAGCCTGCAAAGTTCTTTTAAAAATGCGTTATTTTCGGCAATGTGAATGTTAGTAACATCTGGGACATTATGTACTTATTTAGTAAAACATTCACAAATTTCCATATAATAACTTCACTGTCGGTTGTATACACATGATTTTCTATTACCAGTGCTACTTCAAGAAGAAATTCAGTGACTAGAATTTGGTTTAATGATACTAATTTTGTATACATCTCCACTTTCAAATGATCATAATAACAATATACACTAAGTAATGGGACTGCACAGATAGATCGATCCACAGACAAATAATACATTCTTCTTTCACTATTTTCAGGAAGTTTTTCTGTTAAAATATTACGTTAACTTTATAGTTCAGCCCATGATTAGTGTTATATGTACTTTAAAAAAAAATACATGCGGCTGAAGATAGGTAACCTGGACAGATGAGTAAAATGTGAGGCACGGCGTCTGAATCAAGCTGTGGTTCCGGAAGTGTAGCAGTTATGGTTTCTTCATGTGAAAGAGATGCTTCCCACGCAATACCAATAGCTTTGAAATTCCTGAGACACGCCTAAAAATGAGCAGTGAAATACATCTTCCCAATTTATTCACGTCAAATCATCCGGCAAGTGATAGAATAACGTAGTCCAAAACATGCGTTCTGGGGCCGTGTCCACATCGTTGAGGCACGGGGCATGGGGCTCGCCAGTGACATAGTCATTTGTACGTTCGTGTCATGTTCCACCGTGAGTTAGGTATGGACTGCAGTGCCGCCTGCTGGCCATTTTCGCGCAGCTCGGAGATGTGGCTCCTAGCTGCGTGCAGTTAGTAACAGTTACTGGTTAACAGTGGACGTACCCTGCTTGGTGCGATGTGTGGGCTGGCTTCGGGACAAGTTGACAGCTCGTACGACGGTAGCCGGTGTTGTTGTGTGGCCGTAGTACCGCAGCTAAGCTGTGAACGTAGAGCAGGACCTGCTCCTGTCTTTGCTGGGAAGCGGCTAGAGCGTTCCACCTTACAGCACATTCTTAATTAATGGCTGCTCCTGATTGGCTTCATTACTGTGGGTTTGTTCTATGAATGAATTAAAGTTTCTAGCAGTTATAAAAGAGTCAGGATAGGCAACACTAGTGAGGGTATATTCCGCAATTAAAGATTGTTTGATAAACTAAAGACTTGTTTCAGCCGTGCGTGGCTCGTGATCGTCCCATATCTCATTTGACATCCTGTTTTTACTGTACTACCATCTCGTTATCGCTTTGCCTGCCCGTGAGCGGCAGCAGCGGCGCTTATTGATATAAGCCCTGGAGTATTATCTTTGGTGACTGCTATTATTTCTGGTTGTCATGTGTTCGTAGTTAGTTCGGATCTGCCAGTGGGTTGGGAGGCGCTAGCAGTGCAGTTCGGACCTGGCAGTATTTGACCTAGGATGCGGCAGAAGTTCAGTCGGGGCGCGTCTGCAGTAGGGTCCGGACGGCCATGACTCGCCAGACGGTAGCCAATTCATATCACTTGAATGCGGGCCACCTTGGTTTTTCGTCGGTCGGTCGTCTTGTCGGACGATGTGTATGTCGGCCGGCGATCGCTTATGGGTTCCCTGCATGGGCCGACTCGTGATTCGTCCTTGTTATTCCACAGTCGGTGCCGTCAGTATTGTCTAGTCCAGGGCTTCACAACATACGTGCTCGCGGAGCAAGCTGTGAGCAGCAAGGCGCGAGCACGGAGCAGCGCGAGCACGCTACCCCCACTACTGGACCAGAACGGAGAGGGGGGAGAGTCACGTGGGGCACACAACAGCTGCCGCCAGTCAATGTAAATCCGCGGCCACCTGCAGGGATATCACTCACGAATTATTACTGCGACAAATGAAACAAATAAAGGACAATGTACACGTGCCACATAATTTTATTAGCTTAGTGTATGCCTCTACATTCATATTAATTTGTGAACTGTTACACAATAAAAGGTGTCACTGAAGTGTGGGATTCTCGGTTATCTTGTACTTTTTGCCCTTTACAATTGCATCTACTTTCGGAGTAATTGTTCTTTTGCATTGTAGGCGCAGCGTGCAGTTTAAATTTCGATCAGACAATGCGTTTCTCAGGCGCGTCTTGTTACATTACATTGCAGAGAACAGTTGTTCACAAACATACGTAGAACCGAACAGTGATATAATTGTAGCCGCCAGTTTGTGCAAACGAGGAAATCTATCCTGAGGGAAGTGTCTGTAGAATTTCAAAATGTTTTTCTTGTTCTGAAATTTGTCTCTGTATTCTCTGTCACACTGCAGGTCAATAATTTCTAGTTGCAGCTCAGGACGAATCTCTTCAATATTCGCCGAATATGGAGAGGAGAACAGTTCAAAATCACTGTCTAGTGCAGTCAGATCTTGAAAGCGTTGATCAAATTCTTCCTTAAGGGCAATTAAACTATGTGAATAACGTTCACAGTCTTTGTGAACATCTTGCATGGATAATAATTTAGGAAAATGAGCTAGATTTCCTGTTTCCAGCTGACTCACCAAAGTGTCAATTTCATTTTAAAAGCTCGTATTCGATCTATGAAATGAGTAATTAGTAGATCTTTACCTTGTAGAGCGGAGCATTCAAAGCATTCAGATGGCTAGTTAAATCTGCTAAGAACGCGAGATGACATTTCCATGAAGACTCTTTCAGTTCAGGAACACGCATGTTATTTATTTCCATGAACCTATTTATCTTATCTAATAGGCAAAAAAATCGATTTAATAATTCGCCACGACTAAGCCAGCGGACCTCGCTGTATTAAGGCAGGCTACCATACTGGCTTTCTACATCCTCAAGAAAGCTTTTAAATTGCCTGTGTTGTAGCCCATGCTTCCTTATGTAATTGGTTGTACGAACAACAATACTCATCACATTTTTTAGAGCGATACTCTTTGCACATAATTTCTCCTGGTGGATCACACAGTGAACGCCCCTTATTTCATTCGACACGGTCAGTTTTTGCATTTTCTCCTTCAACAGCGCAACGAAACCTAATTTTTTCCCGGTCATCGCTGGTGCACCGTCTGTAGACACTGAAACTAAAGAACTCCACGACAATCCTATATGTTCAATACTTTCTTCAACACTACTTAAAATATCACCTCCGGTTGTAGTGTTCTTCATGGCTACTACATCGAGGAGCTCCTCCCTCACCTGAATATCTCTATTAGCACCTCTAATAAATATGCCAAGCTGCGCTGTTCCAGTGATATCAACACTTTCGTCCAGAGCTAGAGAATACGCCATAAAATCTTTACAGATATTTGCAAGCTGGCTCTGGACGTCGTCTGCCATGTCCTGTATGCGACACATAATGGTCATGTTAGATAATGGCATAATCCGAAACTGTTCAACTTGAGATGGACACAAATGTTCCGCTGCAACTACCAAACGTTCTTTTATTAAATCGCCATCAGTGAAGGGGCGTAGGGATTTTGCTAAAAGCAAAGCAATTTTGTAACTCACTCTGAGACGTGCCTCGGTTGATTTTTCTTCGTCGTTCAGATCTTCTTCGGATAGCTTCCTTTTAAGTTTAATAACTTCCTGTGCACGATCTGGTCCATCACATTTTCCTCTTCCGTGGTCTTTCGCGTGGTATGACATATAATGTCGCTGCAAATTAAATTTCCTAAAAGAATTCAGCGTTTTGTGACATACTAAACATTTTGCAACACCATCTTTTTCTGTAAACCGATACAATTCATCCCAATGGCGGTTGAACTGCGAAAGCATGGTTGGGGTTACACAACGGCGACTTGACATGATTCTTAACCAGCGAAGTGACTGTTATCTGAGCTGATCGTAGTACTTTAAACGTTACACAGTAGGCGCGAATTCAGTAGGCAAAGTAGGCACGCTGCGGCCCTATTCAAGCGTGCGCGCACATTTCCCCTCCCTCCATAATCCGCGACCTTGCACCTGCTCGCGAGCACGTGCCTGAGCAGACCCGAGTACTCGCGCTCAAAACCGGCCAGTTGTTAAGCCCTGGTCTAATCCTTTGTGCAAGTGTTAGTGAAATTGTGTATTGCTTGTGATGTCGACTGCTCAGTTATTTTAGTGCTGTCTCCGTGCTGATGTCTGGCAGTCGGTCTGTTGGCGTGGAACAGCGAGTTAATCTCCGCGGGGGGTGGTTTGGCCGGGCCCACTGGCAGCCTCTATGCAGTGTCAGAGTGTGTGGGGCTGTTCCCATTACCAGGGTCTGTAGCTCACCAACCCTGCACACGAAAGTTGAATTTGGATTTAATTTACCAGCAAGTCGAGACTGTTCACATATTGCCGTTTTGTTCTCGTTGTTGTCTGTTGGGACATTCCCACGAGCAACAACGTATGTGTTCTAGTTGGCGAAGATTTAGCCACTGTCTCGTGGAGTCTGACTGTATTTGGTTACTTGCAATTGAAGTGCACCAACGGAATTTTGTGCCTTGTGGCCGTTAACGTTCCGGTTACCTGCCCTGGCCGTTGACGTAAATTTAGGCAGTGTCGTTTCCTCACCATGTTGTCGCTGTACAGCACGGTGTTTAGTTCGACAGTTTAATGTATGCTTGATTGTGGGCGTCTGTGCCTTTTACGTCTGCATTGAACTCCCAGTTGTGTGCTGGTCGAGTGGAGCGCAAGTTGCCTTGTCGGTGGGTCCGTTGATTGTCTGTTGGTTGGGTTGTCGTCGGATCGAGAACGGTTGGGCCGACTGCCTGTCTCACCTAAGTGAACGTTAGTATTTGAAGTGCTGACCGACCCCGTAACTTCTGAACGCCGTCATCTGCAATGCCTTTTCTTATTTTCTGTTGTGTGTATTTGTATGGCTTATAGCCGATGGTTTTGAATTAAAGTTTAATTGTTTTAGTGGTGTTTTAAATTATGGGCCTTCAGCCTCTTTGAAATTAAAGTTCTTTGATTTTCAAGTGTTAGACTGTTTGAGCTTTCAGCCTGAGTAATATATTGCTTAAAGATAAAACCTTGGGCCTTCTGCTTACTAAAAATTATTTTAGTTATGTTTTAGGTCATGGGCCATTCACCGTTATAAAATTAAAGTTCCTTGCTTGTCAGTTGGTAGGTTGTTTGGGGCTTCAGTCTAATTTAGGAGAAGGCTTTGTTGTTTAAATTTTTTTTACCTTGAGTTTTAAGTCATGGGGCCTTCAGCCGTTTTTAAATTAAGGATATTTGTCTTTCGAGCATCAGACTGTTTGGGGCCTTCAGCCTAATTGAAGATAAGCCCTTCTGCCTTGTGTTTTTTTATTTAATTTTACCTCGAGCCTTAAATCATCGTCCTTCAGCCATCTGTAAATGAAGGTTGTTGCTTTTCAAGTGTTAGATTTTGGGCCTTTAGTCAAATTATAGAAATTATTTAACGTGAGGCCTTCTGCCTTCTAAATATTCCTTTTGGCGTCTGATTTTTGAGTTAATGGCTTTTAGCCGTGTTTTTAAACTAAAGTGGTTGTGCCCTTAAGGCATAAGATAGTATGGCGTATTCAGTCGACAAATAAGAGCAAGAATTTGTACTGTAATGTTTGGTCAAATAATTGAAGTTATATGTGTTCGAGTGTAAGTGACAGCCACTCATTTCGGCCCCTTTCCACAATTCCAACTCTGTCCTATCCAGCGGGTTTAGCAGGGTGTATCATTGTTACTGTTCATGCACGTTTAAATCGGTGGCATGCGTAATGAATTCTTATCAGGGCTGTGGTTGTTTTACCCTAAAGTTTTGTTCTTTAAATGCCAAGAGTGTATTTCAATCTTTTAATCGAAAATTTACCATACATTTTCGAATGCGGGCTTTGGGTTAGATACGTGAGTTGGCTGGCCAGTGGCTCTGATATTTTTCCTGTGTCTGTTATAACGGCCTCCTCGATTTATTTATTCGCACTGTTACGTCACTGCACTGGGTTTGTGTATTCGTGTCATTAGTGCCTGCTAGTTGTTTTTCGTGACTGGTTGCCGCGTGGCTGCCCTCGCTAACGCCTGTGTCCGCTCCTGCCATGGATTTTCTTACGTACGAAATCTGTATATCTTCTGATATTTTGCTGTAATTTTTTAAAAGCTCAACAGCATGAGTTGAAGCCTGAAAGGGAAAATTAATATGTCTGGATACCACTGTGTAGCTAATTCACTCTCGCACTGAATCTTTCAGTAATTTGGTTATTCATTAATTATTTTATTGTTTATTAATTATTTCATTGTTCGGTCACATATTTGTTTTTAAATTTTTCGAGGACTTTTATGAACTTTAATTATTTGTACAGGGAGAACATTCATTATTTGAGCCCCTGTGTTTAAGTGCAATCTCAGCATGACTATCGTTTGCCTGTAAATTTTCTTTGCAATTTCAATTTAATATCGTCTAAGAGATACAATGTACAGTAACTTTTGGCATAAAGGGGCTGATGAGTACTCGTCTTTACTTTTTCTGATGCGTGATATCAGTTGTTGAAAATCTCACTGATTACTATCTTAAATCTGTTATTTGTTGTAATCATTACAACCAGTTAAATTGTGTGATTGTTAATCGAGTTTTGGACTTAAATAAAGAGCGTATAACTATTAACGCTGCTGCCCCTGTACGTTTATGGGCCGCGCGGGATTAGCCGAGCGGTCTTAGGCGCTGCAGTCATGGACTGTGAGGCTGGTCCCGGCGGAGGTTCGAGTCCTCCCTCGGGCATGGGCGTGTGTGTTTGTCCTTAGAATAATTTAGGTTAAGTAGTGTGTAAGCTTAGGGACTGATGACCTTAGCAGTTAAGTCCCATAAGATTTCACACACATTTGAACTTGTACGTTTATGGGTTCTCCCTTCAACTCCACAGCTACTTACATTGCAGCTTTTATCGTTTTAGTACAGAAAGACGTGTCAATCGTGGTATCTCAATTACGGACGGTTTCCCGTCCTTCTGCATTTCTCATCAGTACTAGAACACTTTGGAGTGGCTGAGCATGGATGTGTCATGTTATTACTCCTTGTTGTAGAATTTGCAGATAGACGTTCTGGGTACTGTCGTACATCATTTTTTACGCTCCTTGCTACGGCTCTGCTCACTTTATAGCAATGACGTACTAGATTTGCCTTGCCTTTGCGCTAATGGCCCTGTTCTCGTGCTCTAGATTATGATTGTAACACAAGGTCTGAGTCGGACTTGGTTCTTTTACCGCCGGCATCTAGCAATAGTTCCGCAACGCTTCATTCTCGTCATCCAAGGTAAAAGTGTCAAACTAGAAGTGTTTCACGGTTCCTCTATGAGCCATCCGACGGTAACTTTTCCACTTTGCTTATCAAAGGCAGCTATGAGAAGCTCATCAGACTAGTAATTCTTCCGCCCAGGCTAGGCAATGGCGGATGGCCACTAACTAGTAGTAAGCTCACATAAAATACTCGTCTGTGGCATTCATAATTTCCGCAGCACGGCGTGAAACGAAGCTCCGTTCGTTGAAGTCGAGCGGCGTAGAGTGTGGTCTGTGAAGTGGAGAATTAAACGACCCACCACAGGACAGTTCTGGCGCCACTCAAAGACGATCACCTCGTTCCAGCCGGCAATTATCTCGCACCCACTGTCAAAGGTGGTGACGTTAACATGGGCTATTCGCATTTCCTCGCGGTGTTTACCTGGCTCGCTGTTAACATTTCACCGCACAGACTTATGGACTATAGTTAAAACCTGAAGTCCTGTTCCATTTAACCCACAAAGATACCAGAGGCAACGAACTGGTTTTCCGTGAAACAGCATTATCGATGATAAAGGATCTGCGTATTTGAATTTTCCGTATTTTGTGTTATAGGCATGAAATTACAAGGTACAGAAATAAATGCTGACATTACAAAATGAGATTGTGTTACTGGCTTACAGAAGAAGGACTTACTGCAAATGTTAAATCGAATAGGTGACCTAAGTAACAAAAAAAATTCTTGAGGAAACTAAACAGAATTGAGATAAACGTAATGACATTCTTTTCAGTCGTCCATTTCTCGACTAGATCGAAAACGTCCCAAATCTACTTCTACCTTGCGTTAATCGTTTCACAACTGCGTGTCTGCAATACATATCTCCCACAGTAATCTGATTTGCATAATGAAATGCAGCAGGGGGTCGCCCTCGTGCTGAAGTTCGCCTTTGACAACTTAGAAATCAGCTGTAGGTTGACTCTGCGTCAAGAGAGTAACATTAGCTTTTGGTGCATTTAGTGCGAAAATGGCAAGTTTACAAAGAGTTTGGATAAAACCATTGTAGCATGCTCATCACATGTTATAGGAAGAAATATTTTAAAAAATTACATAAATAAACTAATACGCTTTGTATTGAAACGTACTATTCGTCGTCTAGCTGAATAAAGACAGTTTATTCTTAAGTGAATGTGAGATGGTGACATTGTTAAGCATTTTATTTTCCTTTCCAATGAATTTTGACTGCATCGTCAATGAGATTTCTTAACTCCTTCACCAGCCGCTTCCCACCACCCTCCCATAACTAAGATCGTATCCCCCTCCTCTCCCCATCGAACCTTCCAGACAGAAAAATAGTATTTTTCGCAAAACCAACGCGCATCCTGCAGTGCCACACACGCGGACCTATCAGTTTAGCATCAGAGTGAAGAATTCAAGAACAAATGGTGCTTAGTGATAGTACCCAGAGGCATTTGTCGTAAAATCTAAAAAGTATTCCCTTCTTTACCGCTATTCTCCTTGTAATTAAATGATGAGCTCTTGGATCTAGAAGATTCTAGTAGTGATCTACCTTCAGTTAGCGACCTTTTCCTTGTGTTACCAGTTAACGTCAAAAAGTGCTTTGAATTGGTTTTAGATATTACTGGCATGCATTTTTCCCTCACAGCAGAACAGTAGTCACAAATATGATACACCACGGAGACCTCATGTATTGAAGGACGAGCAATCCGGAGGTTGGTTGTAAAATTCGCTTGCGACTTTCGAAATGCTACCTCCAATCTAGCTAGCACAGTCGTTTTCACTAATAACTTGTAAATGGTTGAGCTTCACGTTTATATAGTCAAGTTCATTGGTCAGTGTATGACTGGAGAAAAATGATTTGGAGTGATGAATCACTGTATACCGTATAGCAGTGCTAAGGGAGCATTTATTTTTGGGGTATTCCTGGAGAACGTTATCTGGTATCATGTGTAGGGCCAACAGTGAAGTTCAGAGAAGGTGCTATTCTCGTACAGGAGTGTTCCTCGCACCGAAGATGTGGTTCTCTTAATGTGCTTAAGAAAATGCTAAATGCGAGAGGATATGAACAGCATTATGTATTGAGTACAGAAGAAGAAGAATCCGAAGATGATGCTTGTCTAAACATGACAGTGCGCTCTGTCCCAATGTAGCATCTGTGGGGCTACGGTTTCTGGACAGTAACGTTCCTGAAATGGACTGACCTGCAAAGATTCCCGGCCTGAACCAAGTGGAACACATGTGAGATGAGCTAGAAGGTAAACTGCTCTCAGATGCCAGCCTTCAACGTCATTGCCTTTCTGATTTCGTCACTTTACGAAGAGTGGGCTGACATTCGTTTCACAGACATTCAGGGACCTCACTGAAAGCGTCTTGAGCAGAGCTCAAACCGCCATATGGACGAATCGTGAAAGTACACCATATGAATGTCCACTGTATGGATGCTTTTGATCAGCTAGTGTAGATGCTCATACAGCTCAAATGGCAGATAGTAGAAGACAGGAGTGTACAGCGGTGTGGCCTACTGTTAAAATTGTGAACATACGCAGTTCTATAGTAGTAGACGAAAATGTTGATACCTGTTACACTGCCCAGTCCACGCCGCACAGGCCCCCGCAAACACCACTCTATGTCGCAAGTCGATGTATCTGCGCAACCGACATGGTCACCGAAACGTCCCCGCCTGTGATTCAAACCCTCTACTCGGCTCTGTACCAGACGTCCGCAATCGGTGCTGTCGACAATACTGCAGGACTGGCAGCCTTTACCACTTCTGATAGCTTCTCAAAACCAGAGAGAATCCCTTCTGATCCAAAGAGACACACAACATTCGTACCGACATGAGCCACCACTTGCAGCTGGCTGCACCCTGTACTCTTCATGGCATCCAGAAAGTCCTGTTCCACTTCTTTAATGACCCAAATCGGTATGCAAACGGAGTGCTCATTTTCTTTCTTCCTCCCCTTGGCAGCCCTGTCCCTAATGGGTTCCATAATTCGCCTAATATTGGAGTTCCCAACTAACAATAACCCCACCCTCCATGACTCCCGAATCTTGTAAGCTGAGGGTTTAGCTCTGAAACATGCCATCGTATTACTTCTTTAACACAGCTTCTTGTGTCAGTGATCAGAAATTCTATACATGCACGATACTTCACTGTCTCCAGACCCTTTAAGTCGGATCCACAATAGTCTAACTCACTATGTGCACTATCCAAAACAACGAAGATGCACTCAGTAGAACCATTAGTATCCTACTTGGTACTCGTGCTTCCGCGAGATCTGGACTGTTAAAGCTATTGACAAAGGCCGAATTGATACTATCGAGTTGCGTTGGAGAACGATATTATGCCTACCATGGACATAAAGGACACCTCCATTACAGAAGGTTCAAATGGCTTTAAGCACTATGGGACTTAAGATCTGAGGTCATCAGTCCCCTAGAACTTAGAATTACTTAAACCTAAGAACATCACACACATCCATGCCAGAGAATTACTGAAGAACATAGCATCGCAAGAAGGCTATCTTAGTGTGTCAGTCATACCTACTTCTATTCCCTTCGAGCACGTTTGGAGAAATGCGACCTATCTCTTCACTTTGCACTAATAAGATCTAAATACCGCTATGGATGGAAACACCCAGTCGATGAATCAGTTACTTACTATATGAATGAAGAAATGAGGTCACTTCACTTAGCAATGAGTAAAACGACTCATGACGACGATGAATATGAACTACATCCTACGTCTTCTGCTGGATTCTGAAACGCTGTGTAGACGTTAAGTCCTATTTGCTTTAGTGGTCTTTGCTTTCTATTACCGCACCTGCTTTCAGAGACATTAAAGCATTTCAGGGGGATTTTCCGTCTGCGTCTCGGCCGGCTCTCATTAAATGGGCCACCTACAGGAAATATTTACATTGCTTGCAAGTTAATCTTCGAATCACGTGCGTCGCGCGTTATCTGTGCCATAACGTTCGCGAGCAGTAATTCTGCGCTCAAGTTCCGTCCCTAGATTGCTCCTCAACACGCCAGTCGTTTTACGCAGCGTAGCGGATGCCTCGCACTAAATTTTATTGACCGCGTTGTGAATAATTTTTACTGTTTCGAGCCTGGATTTATTGATAAAATTTAGTTCAACTGTAGATGTCGTTTATCTGGTAGATCGTAAACTTCCTCCCAAGCACAAACGTAAGTTTTATCAGAATTTGCGTCATTGGGTAGAATTTTTTCACGACTGAAACGTTCTTCGAATAAATGCTTCATCCCATATAGTAGCGGTAGTGCATTAACCTTGCTGTAGTTTACTGAGACGTATTGTTTGACAGCCGACTGATACAGATTCTCGAATTCCATTTACATTTGTTCACCTATGGCTAAACCTTTTACCATGTGTCGCTGAGGGTGTTTGACGCAGCATTTTAGTTTATATACATCTACTTTTACACCTTCATACGTACTCCGCAAGCCAAAGTGTGCTTGTACCGCTACCAGTCAAGCTATTTCATTTTCCAGTAGCAAATGGGGCGGCTGGAAAATGACAGTCTATAGGTCTGCATACAAACCCTAATTTCTCTTAATTCGAGGTCCTTACGCGAAATGTATTATTGAAGCAGTAGGGTCGTTCTGCCTTCTATTAGAAATACCGGCCGTCTAAACTTTCTCAGTAGTGTTTCGCGAAAGGAACGTCATCTTCCCTCCAGGGATTCCCATCTTAGTTGACGAAGAATCTCTGTAATTCATGTTGACCGAACCTACCCGTAACAAATCTAGCAGCTTAATGGCTTCGGTGGCTTCCCTTAATCCGGCTGATGGGTATCCCAAACACTCGAGCAGCACTCACGAATGGGTCACACTAGTGTTCTATACTCGGTCTGTCTTACAGACAGACCACACTTTCACAAATTCTTCCAACAAACTGAAGTCGACCGCCGCCTTCACTACCGTGGTCTTCATATGCTCGTTCCATTTCATATCGCTCTGCAACTCTACCCTCAGTTATTTAAAACAGATGACTGTGTCAGGTAGCACACCACTAATACCGTGTTCGAACTTTACATTATCGTTTTTCCTACTCATCCGCATTAACTTACAATTATCAGCATGTAGAGCAACCTGATATTTCCAGAATGAGATTTTTCACTCTGCAGCGGATTGTGCGCTGATATGAAACTTCCTGGTAGATTGAAACTGTGTGCCGGACCGAGACTCGAACTCGGGACCTTTGCCTCTGGCGGGGAAGTGCTCTACCGACTGAGCTACCCAAGTACGACTCACGGCCCGTCCTCACAGCTTTACTTCTGGTAGTACCTCGTCTCCTACCTTCCAGACTTTACAGAAGCTCTCCTGCGAACCTCCCCCAGCTGTGGCTAAGCCATGTCTCCGCAATATCCTTTATTTCAGGACTGCTAGTTCTGCAAGGTTCGCAGGAGAGCTTAAAGTTTGGAAGGTATGAGACGAGGTACTGGCAGAAGTAAAACTGTGAGGACGGGGCGTGAGTCGTGCTTGGTAGCTCAGTCGGTAGAGCACTTGCCCGCCAAAGGCAAAGGTCCCGAGTTCGAGTCTCGGTCCGGCACACAGTCTGCCAGGAAGTTTCAACCTGATATTCATCACACCAAATAGAAATCCTATCTAAGTCATCCTGTGTCGTTCTACAGGCACCCAATGTCGATGCTTTACCACACACTACAGCATTATCAGCAAACACTTGCAGAATGCTTTTCACTTTACGTGTCAGAGAACTTATGTACAGAGAGAATAACAGTGATACTACCTCCTCCTTGGGGAACCCCTGACGATACGTTTGTCCTTGACGAACACTTTTCGTCGTGGACAACGTGCTAGGTTCTATCACGAAAGGAGTCTTAACATTAGTCACTTGTCTGCGAACATATTGCGCACGCTTGGACCTACGCTAACAGTGCAGTGAGACACCGTATCAAACGCTTTACCGAAATCTAGGAATATGAAAACTGCCCTTTATCCTTGGATCGTAGGATGTAGTGCGAGGAAAATCAAGCTAAATTTCCAACGAACCATGCTTTCTGAATTTGCGCTGAGTTCTGGACAGTAGCTATTCTGTATCAAGGAGATTTATTGTATTCGGACTTGCAATATGTCAAGGAATTCAGCAGCATACCGATGTTAACGATTTGGTTCTGTAAATCTGCGAGTCCACTCTTTAGCTCTTCTTATGTACTAGAGATACTGCACTTATTTCCAAGGGTCTGGGACTGTAGTGGCAGAGAAATTCGCAATAAATGCCATGGAGTACTTTCTGTGAAACGAATCTGAATTCCGTCCGAACATAGTGACTTATTTGTTTCCGGTCCGCAGCTCGTGGTCGTGCGGTAGCGTTCTCGCTTCCCACGCCCGGGTTCCCGGGTTCGATTCCCGGCGGGGTCAGGGATTTTCTCTGCCTCGTGATGACTGGGTGCTGTGTGCTGTCCTTAGGTTAGTTAGGTTTAAGTAGTTCTAAGTTCTAGGGGACTTATGCCCGTAGATGTTAAGTCCCATAGTGCTCAGAGCCATTTGAACGTATTTGTTTCCAACTCATTCAGTTGCTTCAAGGCGCCAGAGACGCCTGTTTCTATGTCGTCCACGCGATGGGCTGTGCGACAGTCAGAGGGTGGTATATCTGTATGACTCTCCTGCGTGAATGATTTATTAAACAAAAAATTTAAATTTCAGCTTTGCACTTGCTATCTTCTACTGCCAAACCAGGCTGATCCACGAGTGACTGGTTGGAAACTTTCGACCCGCTTATTGATTTTTTGTCGGACCAGCATTTTCTCGGGTACTCGAGAAGATCTTTCTCTAACGCATGATTTTGAAGTTGTTGTATGGTTTGCTCATAAGTGTGGGTAGGATGCTAACATTTGTTTGTTTGCTCTTTCCAGCGTAACTACCCCTCTAGCCCTCTTGAAGGATTTATTAACTTCGGTTACCGTCGTTTCTGTTACTATAACGACACTGTCGACAATGTCAGGTCTGTTTGTAGCTACCAGGTCCAATATATTTCCATTGCATCTGGGTTGTCGGAGTAGCTGCTCGGGACAGTTTTTGGAAAATGTGTTCAGAACGGCTTCCCTATACTGATAAACCATAGCACCTGTAGTTAATCCACAGTCGCCCCAATCTATACTCGGCAGGTTCAAGTGATCTCCAACTAACGTTTCGTGTATTTCCGTGCTACCTAGAGCAGACTTTATTTGAATGTTTCTGCAACAGTTACGGCAGAATTGGCTGAAGGATCAAAAAAAAAAAAATAAATAATTCTGTGATTAACTCGAATTCACCAAGACCAATTATCCATGTCCAGTTAGCTTCAGAGTTGGATTCGATTTCTACCTCGATATACAGAACATTTCTGTCTGCTGCAATTACTACCCCTCCTTCGGCTTCTAATCTATCTCTTTGATATATGTTCGACGCCTCGTTAAATATTTCGGATGTTTCTACTTCAGGTTTCATCCAGTTATTCCGAGAATAACTTGAGTGCCACAACTTTCCCGGAAGGCACTAAGCTCAGGACTCGTATTACGAATGCTTCGGCAACCCACTATTAAAATTTTTACAGCCGAAGTGCCTTTACTGTCTACGCGATCTGATTTCGCTCCCTGCTTATTCACTGTCGACGTTCATGAAACGACCTCGTACTATGCATACTATCACCCAGCCTAAAAAAACCATGTTCACTTCACAGGTACCCTGCTTTCCATCTTCCCTGTTCCAATCGAGAATGGTTTGCTGGAAGAACGATTGTTAGTAAGCCAATATGCGAGCTCGGGTTGCACTAGGTTCAACCTCACGATCTTTTGGCGTTTGCATACCGATTTTGGTCATTAAAGATGTGGAACAGGACTTTCTGGATGCCATGAAGAGTACAGGGTGCAGCCAGCTCCAAGTGGTGGACCAGACAGGTAGCGGGGGCCTCTGTGGCGTGGACTGGACGGCTTTTTAGGTTAGAAGACCTCGGGGAAACATGGAGACGGCTTCAGTCTGAAAGGGTGCAGGTCGAACACAGTAAAGATGTAGCTCTAGGAACCATTGGTACAACAGGTGTAAAGCGTCGTAGCAGTGTTGGGAAAGTACCAAAGATCCTATCGTTAATAGAAAGCACCGATGCCCAAATTATCATTGGCACTGAAAGCTGCCTAAAGCCGGAGATAAATTCAGCCAAAATTTTGCGAAGGACCTAACTGTGTTGAGAAAGGATAGACTAAACGAAGTTGGCAGTGGCGTGTTTGTTGCTGTTAGAACTAGTTACTCTTGCAGCTAAATTGAAGTAGATTGTACGTATGAGTTAATGTGGCAGAGGTCATTCTTGGCCACTGGAAGAAAGTAGTGACTGCATCCTTTTACCGACCTCCTTACTCAGATGATACAATTTCTAGAATATTCAAAGAATACTTCAGTCTCATTTCAAACACATACGCAACTCATACAATTATAGTTTGTGGTGGCTTCAATTTACCCTAGACATGTTGGCGAAAATACAACTTTAAGTCCGGAGAAATTGTGTTAAACGCGTTCCCTGAAAATTATTTAGAGCATTTAATTCACGAGTACATTGGAATAGTAACCAGTTGCGAGAAAAACTTGATCTCTTAGCAACTAATACACTAACATTTGTAGAAATTGCAACACCAAGAAGGAAACGCATGAATTCAGTTAATTTAATACCACAGTTTACGTGCATGACAATTAACAAATGATTACCTTTTCAAATCTGTACATGTCCTTAGAGTCCAACTATTCAGTATGTCGTGTGGCCACCATGCGTTGCAATTAGAGCTGCTATACGCCGTGGCATTGAATCAAAAAGGTTTTTAATATGTTCATGAGGGATTTCCCTCCGCGCAGTTTGTATCCGAGCCCAAAAATCCGTGTCGCAACGGGTGCCGATCAGTCATATTCCAGACATGTTCGATAGGCGACATGTCTGTGCGAACGTGCAGGCCTCGGAAACAATGGTACCCGTAGCTCTTCGAAGAAGGCCTGTACATTCCTCACAATATGTAGCCGGACATTGTCCTGTTCAAATGTGGTCTGTGGAGATGCCTGAAGCAGGGGGAGTACCTCAGGCTCCCCTACCTCCGTTACGTATCCGCTGCTGTTCAAAGTGCTCGAGATACATACGAGGCGAGATCGGTAGTTGTAACAATTGCTACCTCGAACCATCACACCTCGTGATTGTCCGCTATGCCTCTCCACAGTGCACCCCTCCAGGTTGCGCTTACCACGATACTGCCCCACACGTATGCGACCATCACCGTAGGACAGTTTGAAGCGGGACTCATTCGAAAAGATTACATGTTACCACTCAGCATCCCAGTGGCGGTATTCACGTTCACATTGCCGTCTGATGAGCTTGTGGTTTCAGGACAATGGAAGCCGACGTAATGGCATGCGTGCAACCTGTCCAATTTGCAGCAGACGGTGACGAACCGTCGAGGCAGACACGTTCACACCTGTTGCAGAGCTCCAGCGACAAGCCAACACTGTGGATGACGCCGTAATGGCCATGCGGACAAGATTACGGTCAACCCGTGCAGTGGTCATGTTCCGTGGTCCAGATCCCTCTCGTCGCTGCGTACGACCTTTCCGCTATCCACTGCTTCCACACACGCATCACTGTCGTAGCAGAATGCCCTGTGCGAGCCGAAATGTCGCGGTATGACAACCCCGTTTCCCGGAGACAGATCATTCTGCCCCGTTCGATCTCGCTCACATGGCGATATGGCTCCCTTTGCTCTGCACCGACTACACTAGGCGCAACACAGACCCTGTCGGACCGACACGAGAGGGCTCTGCTCGGCCTACGTGTACCCCATCTCTCTGCAAAACGTATCAAGTATTGCTTGCGCACCCGTCGTCTCTTCAACCAAGTGTGGCGCTATTCGGTTAATTCCTTCTCGGTGTTGCACTATTCACAAACGGCAGTGTAATTCTGAGCTGATCACAGTCAAAATGCATTTATTGATTCGTGAAAGCAGGGTTGTAGTAGCGAGACCGAATACCGTAACTCCCAAGAACACCAAAAATAAACGAAAAGTACATCTGTTCATAAAAGAAAAGAAAATTCGCTTGACATCTTCCTGAGAGACAATCTCCACTACTTCCAAATAACCAATGGAGGTCCAGACCAGATGTAGCTTGAATTCACAGAAATAGCGTCGGCAGCAATTGAGAGATGATTCCAAGTAAATTAAAAAAAGACAGAGCTGATTCATCATGATACACAATACAAGTGTGAAAACTGTTGCAGAAACAACGAAAAAAGCATGCCAAATTCAAACGAACGCAAAAACCCCAAAAGTGACGATCATTAACAGACGCTCGAAATTTATTGTAGACTTCAATACGAGACCCTTATCATAATTTCAACATCGAAACTCGGTCTCGAAAACTGGCAGAAAATCCAAAGAGATTCTGGTGATATGTAGAGTACGCTAGCTGCAAGACATAATCAATGCCTTCTCTTCACGACAGCAATGAAAATACTATCAGTGACACTGCTACTAAGGCAGAGTTGCAAAACACAGTCTACCGAATTCCTTCATCAAAGAAGGCGATGGAGATATACCAGAATTAATATCAAGAACAACTGACAAATAAGAAATTTCGAAGTAAAGTTATGAAGCAACTTAAATCACTTAATAAAAGCAAGTCTTCCGGTCCAGATTGTATATCAGTTATGTTCCTTTCAGAGTACGCTGATGCGACAGCTTCTTACTTAACAGTCATATACACCTACACGCTAGATAAAAGATCCGTACACAAAGACTGGAAAGTTGCATAGTCACACAAATATTCAAAAAAGGAAATAGGGGTAATCAACAAAATTACAGGCCCATATCGTTAACGTCAATATGCAGCAGGAATCTGGAACATATATTGTGTTTGATCATTATGAATTATCTTAGTCATCACGAATTTAGAAAACGTCATTCTTGTGAAACACAATTAGCTCTTTTCTCACACGGAGTGTTGAGTGCTATCGACAAAACATTTCAAATTGATTCCTTATTTTTAGATTTCCATAAGGCTTTTGACACTGTACGCCACAAGCAACTTGTAGATAAATTGCGTGCTTTACGGAATATTGTCTCAGTTATGTCACTGGATTCATGATTTCCTGTCAGACAGATCACAGCTCGTGGCAACTGACAAAAAATCATCGCGTAAAACAGGACTGATTTATGGTGTTGCTCAAAGTAGTGTTCCTTATCTACGTAAACGTTTTAGAAAACAATTTGAGCAGGCGTCTTACGGTAATTGCAGATGAGACTGCCGTTTTTCCTCTAGTAAAGTCATCAGAAATTCAAAACCGATTGCACAACGATTTAGATAAGGTGCGAAAATTGGCAATAGAAGCTAAATAATGGAATGTGTGAGACCGTCCACGTGAGTGCTAAAAGGAATACGTTAAACTACAGTTACACGATGAATCAGTCAAATCTAAAGGCCGGAAATTCAGTTAAATACATAGGAATTACAACTGCGAACATCTTAGATTTATTATAGAAAATGTTGTGGGGAAGGCGAACGAAAGACAAAGTTGTATTTGCAAAATACTTATAAAGTGCAACACATCTGCAATAGAACCTACCTAAACTACGCCTGTCCTCCCTCATTTGGAGTACTGCTGCGAGTTGTGCTACCATTACCTGATAGGATTAATGGAGTACATCAAGAAAATTCAAAGAAGAGCAGCACGTATTGTATTATAGAAAAATAGGGGAAAGAGTGTCACAGACATGATACAGGATTTGGAGTGGACATAATTAAAACAAAGACTTTTCTCGTTGTGGTGGTTATCTTCTCGCGAAATTTCAATCACCAACTTTATTCTCCGAATGCAGAATATTTTATTTTCTTTTACGCCGACCTACACAAGGAGATTATCATAATGAAATAAGGGAAGCAGAGCTCGCACGGAAAGGTATAAGTGTTCGTATTTCCCATCACGCTATTCGACAGTAAAAAAAACGGAGCATTGTGATGAAGGTGGTTCCATGAAACCGAAGCAAGGTACTTAAGTGTGATTTTCAGAGTATCGGTGTAGATGTAGATGTATATGTAGAATGGCTTAAGGCCCAAAGTTGTTTCAAGTAAGTAGCAGAAGTTTCGCTGTGATGCCTTTACATATCCTCCACACAGTCCCTCTCTCTTCCCATGTGATATCCATATCTCTGGTGTCTAGAAGAAGTATATTCTTTGCCGGCGATTTGCTTCGGACGAAGGTTCGCACGAATGGGTACCGTCACAGTTCTGTCGGCAAGCACAAATGTTTTTCCATGTTTTTCCATGAAGGCATTGACCGGACTCTCTCAGAATGGAACAAAGGTATTACCAGTTAAGGCTTTTACTCGTAAAATAATAAGTTGTGGACTTATTTTTAAGAAAATTTCCTGATTTCCTTTGAGTACCCCTTTTATATCAGCCTTCACTAGAAAAAAAAATTGCTAAGATCTTCCTTAGTTTTCGCGGTGAGAGCATATCATCAGCAAAGAGCGGACTGTTTATTTTCCTTTTGTTGTTAAAATTTCACCATCCCAGTCATCCAACGTACTCCTGATGACACACTCTGCACAGATGCTGTAGAGCTTTTGTGACTCCATTCGCCACTGAAAAACTCCGTTTATTCACCATCGTCCTCTATGGTTGCAGTATAACTGTCAATATAGGCACATTGAGCATCTTTACCTGCTAAACAATCTCCATGTTATGCAGGAACCTGAGATTGCAGAAATTTCTTCCGGTGTTCATCCATTACGAATAGGAGGACTCTATTAGCAAGTGATGTTAATGTTTTAACCTGAAAGTTGGAACATTCTTGATCCATTTTTGTGGAAAGGAATTAGAACAGATGGCCAGTATTCAGGCCAGTCAGTAATTTTCCACACCATATTACATACTAAATATGAAGCACATATGCCTTCCTTTCCCATCATCCTTAGCTTTTCTTTGGATATACTGTACATAACTGGGGCTTCGTTGACTTCCAAATGCTTCATGGCATTTTCGATTTCCCTGAACGGACTATCGTTTTCCTTATCTGATTCCGTGCTAATGTTCTCTTCTTCGACGTTATTTCCTTTGCAGTACAAGGTTTCACAGTGTTGCTTCGGCCTAACTGTAAGGTGATATATTTGGGTTACTTATTCTAGGACTGGGCAATTGTGTGAGCTGTATTGACTTGTTTAATGTCTCAATATTAGCATAGAAATACAAGCTTTTATACAGTTTATCATGTGACAATGTTAAAACAGTTGTCAAGGTAACGCATCTCATTAACATCAAAAGTGAAATAATCCTAAACACAACAGTATTAAATATTGACCCTCAGAGAGTTACATTATCCTATACACGATAATATTAAAGTTTAATTAGATGTTTCTTTACAAAATTATTCTTGCGATTTCGTTATGATGTTGGTCAGGACTACGATAAATCATCCGATCCGGTTCAAAGTTCGGTAATATTTTTAGGATGACAATCGAGTGGATGGTTAGTTATGTGACAAATTGAGCAAAAGATTGCCCAAGGTCGCTCGCGTTTACAGTGGACGCAAGCTGGTGAACCAACAAGTTTACGTCTCTGCTCGTGGTGTTTACATTAAGCTGCGACGAGCTGTCGTCTGATAATCCCCTCTCTTCTCTGGAGTTCCTATGAAACTAATTAAAACCTTTGCTGACTTTTCTCAACATAAACTCTCCCTACGTTTCTTGTTAAGCGAGAGAACCTGTACTAATCCCTAGTCTTAGAATATGGTTATATACATGTGCATGGCTGAAGCAGCGTGCATATTATAATGCCCTCTCATTTCTCGCTAGAACAATTAACTAATTGGCTATTTTGTTTCTCGGGAGTTCGAGCTAAACGATGCTACAGCTAATTTCTATAATTTCTAGCTGTACGTCAGCCGCTGTGAACGCTGTGTTGACCCAAATTTCTTCTCTGCGTCATACAGAGCGTTATGCTCTCCATTCTTCACTAGACGCCAGTTTAGAGAAGATTCCCTCAAAATTTGCGTCTTGTCTTTCTGATAGTTGAACTGTCTCACCACCTGGGTTCTTTCATTCTTCACGTCACAGCTTCTTTCGACCGATAGGAGCGTTCCTCTTATTTCGTGGAAACTCTCTCTATCAATCACAAAGGCCCTACCATCAAACTGTTTCGAAACTTCTGCTCTTTACTCCTTCCTAGTGCCTTTCCGCCAATCGGACGTTTTGTACCTGCTCCAGGCGTCAAAACGCGTACTTCTCTCACGGGTGTACCACTCACTGGACACGTGATCGAAAATGCGTCACTGGTCTTCCTAGTGGGCCATGCGTGGCTCATGTTTTTAATGTAATTCCACCTCACTTCGTTAATTTAAATTACTGGTGTCACTGACTTGCTGCTTTGTCTGACCGTGAGCAGCGCTAGCAGCACGTATTAATGTATCCCCTCTCGTAGTAACTTTGTAGGGCTGCTATTACTTCCTGGTCATTGCCTGTTGTAAGCTAGTTCAGGTCGCGAGTTCGGGCTGCCAGTTAGTTGGACGCGTCTGGAGCGCAGTCCAGACCTGCCAGTCGGGGAGTTGTAACGCAGCGCTAGTGCAGTCGGGATGGAGCTTTGAGGTCTTCGTCGACCTGGCTCGCGCGACCATTGCCGCCACGCATCACTTGAGCCGGGCCACGGTCTTGGTGGCTCGTCGGTCGGTCGACCTACCGGACGACGCGTTTTGGCTCGCCGATCGTTCATGAGTCGGCTGTGTGTGTGTACATCGACCCCAATTTGTCTTCATGCGCGCTTAGTTACTGTTGGGTATCCTTCAGGTCTTCTTGCAAGTGTTTGTCAGGTTGTGTGTGTAGTTGGCTTTATTTCCACTGACGACCATTTTAAATGTTGTCGGCATTCTGAGGGCAGTCGGTCGGTTGGTGCAGACCAGGGAGGATATCTCCATGTGGCGCAGTCGGCAGGGTCTGCTGGCGGTCCCTGCACAGTGTCGGAGCGTGTGTGGAGCTGTCCGATACTACGAGCTTCGTGCGTCACCGACCCAGGACGTCAAAGTTGAGTGGTCTACACTGCTGGCCACCGTAAATGCAACCCCAGGAAAGACAAGAGGTAGCACAACAAAATTTATTTTGTAGATAACATGTTGACCAAGTATCAAATGATTACGTTTACAGACGTCTGTGACATGTGGTTCCTGCCAGAATCAGTAGCCAGAGTAGCCGCCATTGTTGGAGATCACCGCTGCCACACGTCTCGGCATTGAGTCAAAGAGACGTTGGATGTGTTCCTGGGGTACAGCAGCCCAAGCAGCTTCCACACGTTGCGTGGCAGCTGGGGATGTAATCTGGGTCACTCGTTGAGCAACCATGGACCACATGTTTTCTATCGGCGAAAGATCCGGAGAGCGAGCCGGCCAGGGAAGCAATTCAATCTGGTTATTGACGAAGAACCTTTGGACAATGCGTGCCACGTGTGGTCGCGCATTATCCTGTTGAAATATGGCTGTGGCCGAGCCCTGAAGGTAAGGAAGGACAACTGGCTCCAGCACCTCGGATATGTAGCGCCGGCTATTTAAAGTACCGGTAATGCGTACTAGAGGCGTGCGAGAGTAATATCCAATACCGCCCCAAACCATAATACCCGGTGCAAGATCAGTGTGGCGGTGCATAATGCAGCTGTCCAGCATCCTCTCTCCACGGTGTGTCCACACTCGAATCCGACCATCGTGGTGCTGCAGACAGAAGCGTGCCTCGTCAGGAAAGACAACGTCATTCCATTCTGCCGTCCACATCCGTCTGTCATCACACCATTGGCGACGGAGACGTCTGTGGTTCTGCGTCAATGGTAGACGAAGCAATGGACGTCTTGCGGACAGACCACTCTGCTGTAGACGGCGTCGAATGGTACGCGCAGAAACTGGATGTTGCGTTACAGGCGCAATGCGCTGTGCTATGGTTCGGGATGTCACTGAGCGATCCGTCACTGCCATGCGCACAATTTGCCTATCAGCAAGTGCAGTGGTGCACCGAGGTGAATGCGATCGACCATGTCGGTCCGTCGTACCCTCCTGCATCCAACGGTCACATATCCGCATTACAGTTGTTTGGTTTCGTCCAACACGACTAGCGATTTCTCTGTATGATAATCCACAATCTCGGTAAGCCACTATCCTTCCTCTGTCGAACTCGGAAACTTGATCAAAAGATGTTCGCTGTTGTCTACGAGGCATAACTGATCGTCTTGTGAAACAACCACAAGGTAAACACACGTGCCGAACGTAAACTCGTCGAAATCGCCAAGCCTTAAATGGCGGTATGAGGTGGCACCACAGGCGCGCGTGATGTGCGTCTGCGCTGAAATTCTAATCAGTTGCATATCTCATCGCTGCAAACTCATGGTGTAAATTTCACTTGATTCGGATGCTTCCTTCAGGGTGTTGCATTTACGGTGGCCAGCAGTGTATTAAGTACCCAAGCCACATCCGTTCATGTTGTGTCGTTCGTTTCGGTGGTTCGCTGTTGGCGAGCTTTACCTGTGAGCAACACCGAGTGGTTATAGTGGTGAAATCGAGCCGCCGTACGGTGGAATTAACTATATTGGTTTACTACAATTGAAGTGCACCAGCGGAATTTTCTGCCTTTTGGCCGTTAGTGTTCTGGTTACCTGCCCTGGCCACTGACGTAAATTCAGGCGGTGTTCTTTTTTGGTGGAGTTAACTATATTACCTTATTTTATATTCAAGTGTACCACTGGAATTTTGTTCCTTGTGGCCTTTAGTATTCCGCTTACTCGCCCTGGCCACTAACGTAATTTCAGGCAGTGTCCTTTCCTCACCTGTTGCCGCTGTCCAACACGGTGTGTAGTTTTGACAGCTTAATATATATTTCGTTGTGGATAATCATGTCCGTAACGGTTTGGTCTTTGAGTTTTCATGTACCGATTGGTGTATAGACAGTCGTTTGGTCGGTCGGTGCGTGACTGTCTCTTGGTTGGGTTACTGACGAATCAATTGTAGTTGGGCCCACCACACGTCTACCTAAGTGAACAGTAATGTTTCGAGGGCAACCCCCCCCTCCAGGAGGCACCTGTGAGCCGTTGTCTATACTGTCCTTTTCGGGGGTGTTTAATGGTCTGTTGGTAATCTATTATAGGCAATGCTAAAAAAAAATTATTGCATTTTATGTAAATGAAGGGCCTCCAGCCCGTATAAATAAGTCTGAATTCTGTCAAGTGGGTATTTTGCTGAAAATTACTGTTGTTGTGCTTTTTTATTTAGCTTTTTATGCTACTCTCTTTTGCCACAAATACTGGACAGATATTGTCAGATAAAGTTACGGTGTATTTTGCGGCAATGTATTTTGTATGCTTCTTCATCACGAGAAATTTATATCTATACTTCTTCAGTGTATTGATCTCTCTTCTGTCAGTAGTAGTGTAGCGTTCGATATCCACAGCTGCTCCGTTTCAAAGATCTTAGTAAACTGTTCTGAAAGCGAGGAAATGACTGTCTCTTCCATGTTGTGTCATGTTAGAGAGCTCCTCCTTTCTCCATTAGTTGTTTGATTTTAGAGCTTATTCTTTCCCCAAAGTCTTTGCGCCTACTTCTGTCTGTATTACGAACCTGTCTTGTTCTCACCTTGTTCATGAATTTACTCGCATTTTCAAGGACAGCATAGTATCTCACCGCCACAGTTAACATCAGGAAGAGTCTTGCAATGCAGGACTGAAGCACGCCAACGTTGCCTCATCAAAATGAAATCAGTCTGATCCCTAACGCTTTCTGCAGGAGAAATCCATGTGTGATGATGAGTGGATAATTCAAGAAAAAATCTACCCTCACCTTTGGGATAAACACACGCACACACACACACACACACACACACACACACACACACACAGCACACAAAAAAAGAAAAAAAAATTGTATCATGCCGAAACACACACACTCACAGACAGAAATGCATACACAAACATATCACAGATACTTCAAAATCCACACTCGAAAGTTGGTGATAATATTTTAAATTCAGTAATAACATCTGACAGTCGGTAACACAAACCAAAACTTTGTATCAAAAGAAGTGTTCAGTTCCTAGTGCAGTGAAATGTGGAAAAAAATCGGCAAGTGACATCTATAAGAAGTGGAACGACACCAAAAATGGAACAGGGGCGTAATATGTAGAAAATCATTCACACATCCTGTAAGTACAGTTATAAATATAGCATAATAGCAGAAACCAACCACCAAAATTGTTTATAACATATAGGTACATTGACCAAAATGTAAACTAAATATCAAAAATATGTACATATTCCAGGCCACTGAAGATGCCTTGCAGAAAATAAAGCCGAAAGGAGAATGGCACGAAAGTTCTGTTTCATTCAGTTGAAGTCAGACGGCCCATAAAGTAGAAATTATCAATACACCGTAATATTACACGCAACTGAGGAAGACAGGACTACAGAAGTTGAAGATACAAGGTGTTATTCACACGATTCGAGGAACCACTTCTCATGTTCATTCGTCACATCTAAGCCATAAGGTTCAGCTACAGGCCTCATGTACGCATCGTCTATAGTCTCCTGTTTCTTCACATTAACATCGCCCTAGATGACTAACATTTCTTTTCCAAGTACTTTCTGGTGATCTGTTCTAGCAGTTCACAAAATTAATCGTTATTTTGTGCTCTAAAGCTGCATATGGGATTACAAAACTAGATGATGTTGACATTGCAAAAGAAGCTTCATGTTACTGCAGATTATTTCATCTCTAGCGGACTCATAACGAATACCAGCATTACCATTATTCTAAGAATCACCATGGCGACTTCATTCCTATTCACAGCCTCATTTCCAGAAAATTACACTGTGTTGTTTGCGTAAGTCACGAAGTGGCCTCATATTTTGCAGTGTATTTTGCTAAGTACCTCTAGACCATGAAGTTCCATTTCATTTTTTACGATAACCTTTGTTGTCTACAAGAGGCCTCTTATATTCCAAGTTGCTATCATTTTAACGATTCGCAAGGATGGCTTGGACGAATGTGTGAATTTAGAGGCCCAAACATGTTGCCTCCTGTGATCCGACTTGTGGCACACTCATCAATCTAATTTAAGACTGAGTAAAGGCATGACTCTGTATTGGGAAAAAAGTAGCGGTGGTTTCCTGTTGCCTTTCTCTGACTGCAATTCCTGTCTGCCCAACTACCCAGTTTCAGCTGGGTACTCAACCTTCCACGAGACTGCTCAGATCAGCAGATCCACGAGGTGCAGGTAGGAATCGAAGATTGAGAGGATAAGAGGACTCATTTGTTCTACAGACGCATCGCACCCCCATTTAGCCTGTAACACCTCCGTCGGTGGACGCTTTCACTGCCTCCTAGCGTCAGCAACCTGGAACGAAAGGAAAGTCGGACCTCATCCGGAGGCCATCAGAAATGCGAGCATGGGGCATTCTGCAACAACATGTAGTGTGGATGGTGTGGGCTTACTGGCGGATCCACTTGCCTCGCTAAGAAGGATCAGACCCTGCAAAGTCCAAATGGTTCAAATGGCTCTGAGCACTATGGGACTTAATTGCTATGGTCATCAGTCCCCTAGAACTTAGAACTACTTAAACCTAACTAACCTAAGGACAGCACACAACACCCAGCCATCAAGAGGCTGAGAAAATCCCTGACCCCGCCGGGAATCGAACCCGGGAACCCGGGTGTGGGAAGCGAGAACACTACCGCACGACCACGAGATGCGGGCTGCAAAGTCCAGGTCGGGTATTGAGAAACGTGCAGATAATTCGTGGCTCCTTGCAAGCAATAAGATAGAGCGAAGGAAAAAGCGTCAAGACTGCGCAGTTCGAGTCTTGTAGAACTGCCGCCTTGTGGCAGTGGCAGTTCTCACCTGCTTTAAAATCGAGAAACGTGCTGGTAATTGATGGATTACAGCAGTTACTGAATAGAGAGCAGGCAGAAAGATCCAAGTATTCGTACTGGGAGACGTGTGAAACTGTGGAAATATGGAGGAAGTCAGCCTGCCCAAAAATCGACGAGGATGGTTATACATTATGAAGGCAAGCAGATTCTTACACGAAGGAAAAAGGACTATCCAGGACACACGCGGAGACAGTCGTTATAAAGGTGTGTTGTACGGCTGCTTTCGCAGCAACTGCAGACTGCGGAATAACACCGAAACAACGTGCGACCACTACTCGAAACAGCCTCGACGGTGAACGTTTGAGAAAGACGCTAGTTCTCGAGTCACGCACCAGTCATGCGAGATGGAAAATTTCCGCTCTGCTCTAGGAGACGTGGTCGCGAAACGGCAATCAGTAGTGGTGCGACATGGTAAATTTAGTCCGCTAATGACAAAGCCGAGAGGAGAAAAATTCAAGGAGTGCTGAAAAATGAAGCTGTCTTAGTCTGCTCACTTTGAATCTGATCCTCACTCCCATACTAACGTTCGTCGTGATTTTTTGAGTTATTATTTTACTGTTTTATGTTAATTCGACGAATCCTTACGGTCCCGTGCTTGGAAATGAAACACTCGTCTTAGAATTGCAATTTCCTTGCCTAACATCCGCCTCCCGACACCGTGATATCACTGCTTTCGAAACGCGATTCAGTGCAGAGGACAATGCGGAACCTCGATGCCAAGGTGGGGCACCGCTGAGGTCTGCCGACTCGCCACCGCTGCTGCAAGCGGACATCCCGGACAGACCCAGCGTCTGGCGACGAAGAAAGGTGACCTGATTCATTCCTTCCACTCCCTCCCCCTAATAACTGATTCGTGCCCGAATATAGTCATACCATCCCTGAGATTTGTGAATTTGGAAAAAACAAGTACTGTAATAAACGCAATAATTTCATATTTTAATCTTATAATCTGTTCTGTTCGCGTAAGAAACCCGTAATCCCGCGACATTTTCAATTTTGACTTCCTAATATTCGTAATCGCTTAACAATTTGCTCCCAAAGTGAGGCCATGATGTTAGAAAAGCGAGACTTCAAAGAATTTTTAAATCAGTAAAACACAGAATTTCGAGGTGTTTGCAGAGACTCTCTCTAGGCCGTTTCCAAGTGCCAGACACACTGAGTTGACAAAAGTCATGAGATACATCGTAATAGAGTGTTGAACCTCCTTTTCCCGGACGTAGAGCAGAAACTCGTCATGGCATGGGCTCAACAAGTTGTTGGAAGTCCCACGCAGAAATATTGAGCCATGCTACCTCTATAGCCGTCCATAATAGCGAACGTTTTGCCAGTGAAGGACGTTCTAAACAAAGTCAAGTGTCCATTATGCCCCATAAATGTTCGATGCGATTCATGTTGGGCGCTCTAAGTGGTTAGATCGTTAACTATAACTCTCTAGAATTTTCTTCAAACCATTCCGAACAGTCGCGGCCTGGTGATGTAATATGCTTGTTTGAAAATATGAAGCCCATGAATGGATGCAAATGGTCTCCAAGTAGCCAAACACAAACATTTCCAGTCAATGGTCGGTTCATTTGGACCAGGAGACCCAATCCACTACATGTAAATGCAACCTACACCATTATGGAGCCAGTGCCTTGTTGACAGCAAGTAATAGTAGGGTGATGGCGGCAGGAATGAAATTTTGATATCCAATTGATATCAAATTTATATACAAATTAATTAAATCGATCAATTAACGATCACCCCACACCACTCCATAGACACCCCCATCACCACCATAACCCCCACCCCCATGTGTTTTCCTCAGCCTGCATATGGGTCCTCAACCTCTACCCCTCCCCCCCTCTCCCTGTCCAACCTATTTGCAGGATTTTCGAATTTTGTCGGGAATTTAGAATATGGCGGAATTGCGAATTCTGGTGGGCAATTCTTTGTGCAGGGCTGTGCTGACATCCCACCCCATCCCCCATCCAGGAATTGATGGTAAACTAAAAATGGCAGTAGTCTTTCTGGGACTTGAATCATGGTCCTTCAGGATAGGGACTTCAAGTCCTCCATACCAACATATGGAAACTGTCCAGATGCACGGGAGGAAGGTTAGGTTAGTGTACTCTACATATTTTAGTTGGGAAATTGTGGTAATGATATCTCCTAATTATATAATTAATCATAAATATCACTTCTAATTACACAACTATATGCATAGTGTCACACAAGGAGTACCTAAATAGCGATCCAGCTAAAAAATTGGCCATGCCACACAACTGGTGCTATCCTGCTATGAAAAAGTTTCACAATACCACTTAAATATACAAAATATCATTACCTTACGAATTTGTCCCAGTTGCTTTACCTTTGAGTTACAGTATCAGTTCATTACTCTTCTGTAATTGCATTGGACAATGGTCAATATTGTTAACGACCAGTATCACTTTAATCCTTCATAATCTTATGATCACTCGTCAGGGAGCAGCTGCTTAGGTAGACCACACACTATCCCCCGCAAGTGCCTTCATTCTGAATGTGAAAACACTGCAGTGTAAAAATTATATTTAACTTAAATGCACCTCCTATAATTAAGCACTACGATCATAAGTGTTCTTTTTCCATGGGAATAGTTTCAGTCCGTTTCATTTTAGTGTTACGAATAAAGTCGGTATAATTGTTACGTTTGACTGTAAGATACAATTCGGATTTCATTATTTTGCGACATCTAACCAAGTTCACTGCTGACGATTACATAAGACCAAATTTTAGAGGCCTATACTTGTCTACGCTACATAAAACCAGGAAAAAATCAGCCACTGTTTTATTGTGAAAATTACCAACCACCACAGAATGTCCTCATTGTTTCGAAACTGTCATCAGAGTAAAGAAAAATGGACAATTTAAACTCTGAAGAAAAACCATCTGTGTTAAGCAATTTCTTTCACCTTAATGGACAAATTACACGACCTGGAAGTGTCTCTCGCTGTGAAATCAGTGTCTGTAAATGGATATCATACAAATGTGTATTACAAATATCTCAGACACGTGAAATAACGCTAAAAGGTTGGTGTTGTTGGGGTTCTTTTTGGGGAAGGAAACCAGACAGCGAGGTCATCGGTCTCATCGGATTACGGAAGGATGGTGAAGGAAGTCGGCCGTGACATTTCAGAGGGATCATCCCGGCATTTGCCTGGAGTGATTTAGGGAAATCACGGAAAACCTAAATCAGGATGCCGGACGCGGGATTGAACCGTCGTCCTCCCGAATGCGAGTCCAGTGTCTAACCACTGCGCCACCTCGCTCGGTTAACGTTAAAGAATACAATCTTTACCATCATTTGCTCACATGTCCGATAAAAGACAATCATTTTATGTTTGACAACAACAAGCTGAAATTCAAGAGGATGCTGCTGTTTTTTACACTATGGCATGTCCCATTTTACCAATACAAAGCTGTATCATCATAGAGATTGTGTGATTGTATTGTCGCTGTACACTTTCCAAGGAGTCGAATAAAGATCACATGCCAGGAGCGAACGTTTCCGTGCTCCTTCATAATTCAGGGCCACGTAAGAGTACCATCACTATAACACGTGAAATGACACTTGAAGGCATACTGGCCGCCAAAAGCGGAGGTAATGATAGTAATGCGTATGTAGGCTCTAAACCGGGAGAAACGGAAAATGGGTGCAAGAAGAAAACCGCTTGTTAACATATTACGAACTTGGGGTAAGTGTCCAGAGGAATAGAATCACTGGACGAAAGTGCAACCATGGAGTAGCTGCGCAAGGTAACAAGATGAGAGGTGAGAAAGAAGGAATAGACTGTCAGATAGATCATCTGTCGCTAAATTAATCTTCTTTTAGAGTGTTGAAAAAGTCTTCGAAGAGAAGCAAGAAGAGGAGATTGCCAGATAAAGCAGCAGGGAGCTTGGTCCTTGCATTAAGAGAAAAAAATTAAGAAATCTAAGGGGAAAATGAAACACTGCAAGAAAAATACCCATCTGAAAGACTTGGAAGTCTTCTAGAAGGGGGTGTGAGTCTGACCATTGTCCGAGGGATGTTGATTTTTACACAAGAACTAAACTGCCAAATACAAATAGGCGATGGCGTCATGAACTATACACCATGCACTTTGTTTCGACATAGTTACCATCGATATTGAGACATTTGTTGTGGCGTGCTGTTAGTTTGAAGAAGAAACCACTGCAGGCAAACTCGGGTGCCTTGAGAGGTAAAGAATTGTCACACAGGCTGCTCGACGTGAGCATTGGTTTGGAAGTGACGTCCCGAGAGTGCGGCTTGGTATGCAGGGAACAGATGAAAGGAAATTTAGAAATTTGTGGTAAGGTCTTATGGGACCAAACTGCTGGGGTCATCGGTCCCTAAGTTTACACACTACTTAAACTAAGTTACGCTAAGGACAACACACACAAGCATGCCCGAAGGTGACTCGAACCTCCGACGGAGGGAGCCGCGCGGACCGTTAGAAGACGCCCGAGACCACGCGGCTACCCCGCGAGGCGAACACGTCAAAGTCTGGTAAGGCAAGACGGGGACTGTAGGCCGGGTGGTCCAGTCTCACCCGTCCGAAGGAACGAATCTGATCCTGTATGGATCTCGCAGTGCGTAGTTCTGTTTGTCGTCCAAGAGCATTTCACCTTCACTGAAGAGCCTTGGTATGTTTCGTCGAATGGCGGTGAGTCTCGCAGTAGAGTGGTGCTTCGAAGGTCCCTTGCTGGAAGAAATAAATGGGCAGAACACTATTGCCATAAGCTTTCCTGCGGAGGGTGATACATTGAATTTTTTCCTCACTGATGAAATGGGTGTATCTCTTTCGCAAGTACCACATCAAGTAATCGAGGCTGATTCCCATTCTCTCACTCATGTTATCTGGGCTCCGGTCACTCGAGACCCATACTTGGGACATTTTTCTGTAATACAGCACATCATGGAGCGTATGATGGCCCTCAGCATCGCCAATACGCATTTTGGACGCCACGTCTAACTTCGTCATGCTCTTGTCCGCTAACACCATGTCCTGTACTGTAGCAATGTTATTTTCATTCGTTGATGTGGAGGGATCCCCACGTCGACATTCATATTCCACAATCTGCTTTCCTTCTCTGATCATATAACACTAGTGACCAACCATTTGACTAGACATGACCTGGAAGTTCGCGCTGTTATTCGTTGTGGGCTTATGGAACCAGTGTGTGTATGTCGATGGATGACATACACACACTGGTTCCATAATCCCACAACGAATAACAGTGCGAACTTCCGTTTCGCGACCAAGTTGTCAGTAAACGGTCGACTGTCATCGTGATGTGTATTCGACTAACCTCGGAAAATCCGGTCTGTTGCTACTCCCTCTTCTTTGGCACACTGCGCAAGCGTCATTCCTCCATTGCTGGAGCCCTTTCTGTCCTTGAACTAGCAATGAGGGTGGACTCATACTGAGTTTGTTTGTATCATCTCGCGTACCACCTTCTTTCCAAAAACAATGACAAAACTTAGTTTTGAAACGTCCCTCGCAGTTTGACATTAGTAAACAGACTCAGGCAACGTTCGACATCTCAGATTTGGACGACAGGATTCTAATGGAATAAGGCTTTTATCTTCGGAAAGAGGTACAGATTGTGTGAAAAGATAAGAAGAAGTAATGGAACATGATATGGAGAGAGTCTAGCCACATAATACAGAAATCTAAATTTTTTAAAATAAAAAGTATTATGGAACAACATACAAATGAAACTGGCAGGAGTACCCCTCGTTAACTAAGTTTCTTACCTCATGTACAGGAAAACGGAACTAACATATAATGTGACCAAGATCAACGTCAATCGGATACTGATATAGCCCTACTCCTAAGATTTAATATCAGTAAATTTTAGCACTCACATTACAAAGAGATCTTAGATACAGCTCCAGAAGCTCCTAAAATGCTGAGGAGCTTCAGTTGTGGAAGTTTTTAATATTAATGTATTAAATATTTATGCTTCCCCGGGAAACAACTAAGAGAAAATGGGGCTAAATTTTTTAAAAGCGTATTTTTTACTCAAACTGTGCTGATTTTAGCTCTGTAATCAACAGAAAAGATCAATGGCCAAATTTTAGCTCCACCAGACAATTGGAAGCTGTGCTGACAAACAGGAAGTGGAAGGGTGTGTGGGAAGTTAAATACCAAACGATTGTGAAATATACATACATTATTAGTCGACTGCAAAGCAGGATCGGTAGAAAGTATGTAACATCAAACCTATAACATAAAATTTTGGAAGTGAAGTGATCCCCACTACCTTCTACGATCACCTCACACTGAATGCAGCGTTAGCCTGAAGAGGAAATGAAAATATTGCGGTCACCCATTGTGGGAACTGAATATCAGTGTGCGGTTAGAGACTATACTTGTTAGAGAAACTGAAGTGTTATGGCAGGCTGCTCTCCTACTGCAACATAAATGCAGGTCCCGTATCGAGTAGTGGACCTTATGGTCTAAAGATAGAGGTCAACCCTGGCAGCTAGCAACAGTGAGAGAAAGCAAGATGGTCTTGCAATACCGTAGAATTCTACTGTCTGAGGTAACTTTTAGACCAGTAAATTTCTGAAGAGATTTAATTAACATAGAAATGATAGCTGATAAACTCAGAATATTAATAGAACACAGCTGGAGGGATTATAAATAAAATTTCGAGTGAGAACAACCGTGGAGAAGGAAAATGCTTCATTGCGTCAGTCAATTCGACAATAAAGATACATAAGAAGAAGTTATATTAATTAACTCCGAGAAGAAGGCAACAGGACTCTGTCAGAACCTAACGACATTTTACGTGAAGCTGACAGATTCTATAGTCCATTGTGTACTGATACCCAGCATCATCCCGGTGCTGCAACAGATTTGCTTCCAAATACCAATATAGTGGGAGAGCCGTCCATCAGGGAGGAGTATTTTAAAGTTGCTTGTAAACACAGGGGTGACACTGCCATCTTACCAACATTATCCGTAGAAGACTCTTATAGATTTCTATAAAAGGCTTTCGGCAGCATCAACCATTAATATTTACTGAGAACGTTGACACATGTGGGTTTTAGAGAAAATTTCTTACGATTTTTAATCAGCATTGCTGAAGGAATAGAAACAAAGGTTTCCATATATAGGCACTTCACTTGACGCATTTACACTATTGGCCATTACAATTGCTACACCAAGAAGAAATGCACCTGATAGACGGGTATTCACTGGACAAATATATTATACTAGAATTGAGATGTGATTACATTTTCACGCAGTTTGGGTGTATAGATCCTGAGAAATCAGTACCCAGAACAACCACCTCTGGCCGTAATAACGGCCTTGATACGCCTGGGCATTGGGTCAAACAGAACTCGGATGGCGTATACAGGTACAGCTGCCCATGCAGCTTCTACACTATACCACAGTTCATCAAGAGTACAGACTGGCGTATTGTGACGAGCCAGTTGCTCGGCCACCATTCACCAGAAGTTTTCAGTTGGTGAGAGATCTGGAGAATGTGCTGGCCAGGTCAGCAGCAGAACATTTTCTGTATCCAGAAAGGCCCGTGCAGGACCTGCAACATGCACTCGTGCATTATCGTTCTGAAATGCAGCGTTTCGCAGGGATCGAACGAAAGGTAGAGCCTCGGGTCGTAACACATCTGAAATGTAACGTCCACTGTTCAAAGTGCTGTCAACGCGAACAAGAGGTGATCGAGACGTGTAACCAGTGGCACCGCATACCATCACGCCAGGAGATACGCCAGTATGGCGATGTCGAATACACGTTTCCAATGTTTCTTCACCACGATGTCGCCAAACACGGATGCGACCATCATGATGCAGTAAACAGAAGCTGGATTCATCCGAAAAAAATAAGTTTTTCCATTCGCGCACCCAGGTTCGTCGTTGAGTACACCATCCCAGGCGCTCCTGTCTGTGATGCAGCGTCAAGGGTAACCGCAGCCATGGTCTCCGAGCTGATAGTCCATGCTGCTGCAAACGCCGTACAACTGTTCGTGCAGATGGTTGTTGTCTTGCAAACGTCCCCATCTGTTGACTCAGGGATCGAGACGTGGCTGCACGATCCGTTACAGCCATGCGGATAAGACGTCTGTCATCTCGACTGCTAGTGATACGGGGCCGTTGGGATCCAGCACGGCGTTCCCTCCTGAACCCACCGATTCCATATTCTGCTAACAGTCAATGGATCTCGACCAACGCGAGCAGCAATGTCGCGATACGATAAACCGCAATCGCGATAGGCTACAATCCGACCTTTGTCAAAGTCTGAAATGTGATGGTACGCATTTCTCCTCCTCACACGAGTCATCACAACAACGTTTCACCAGGCAACGCCGGTCAACTGCTGTTTGTGTATGAGAAATCTGTTGGAAACTTTCCTCATGTCAGCACGTTGTAGGTGTCGCCACCTGCGCCAACTTTGTGTGAATGCTCTGAAAAGCTAATCATTTCCATATCACAGCATCTTTTTCCTGTCGCGTAAATTTCGCGTCTATAGCACGTCATCTTCGTGGTGTAGCAATTTTAATGGCCAGTAGTGTAGATAAAAACCAGCGTTCCCCAGAGAAGTTCTTTGTCAGTGATGGTACACACTATTGCACTAGAACCCTTTCAGGGGAGACTGAATGCGTACCTCGAGGTCATCACCCCATCAGGCGTTAAAAACCTCGGCAATGGGTATGCTGAAGACGTTGAAGTCATTATTAGAAGCACTGCTGATTCAAGAAGATTAATGTCGAGCGTACGTATCTACTGCATGCGACAGGTTCTATCTTTTACAAGTTTAAAGCTGATTCTTACCTCTCAAAGATGTTAATGATTTTCGTTTGAGATCAGAAAATTCCGTGGATTAGTACATCACTCCATCACTTTTTACTGATGTCCGCATCAGACAATAACAAACAACTGTTAAGTGATGGATAGATCAGAGGGATGACAATACTCAATGAGACCACAGACCTGAATATCTTAAAGAAAATTAAAAATAATTAATTGGTTCATTTTATTCAAAACCGTACACTGTGTATAGGTCAAATTCCGCCAGTCCCATAGCTAAAACGCTATGTTTATGATTTGTAGGTTTATTTGGACAGGGAATATTTCTTAAATAGCAATCGGTAAGTTGAGTTTATTCCGCAAGACGGTGGGTTACGTCTATGTGAAGTATAGCGGAGGATTACGGCATTATACCAGTACATTAAGAGTTTGCTACAGATTATTGAAATTCATTTTAATACTGTAACGCTACATTTCATTTTAATACTGTACTGTTTCTAAGGCTCGAAAATCTAAGGCCACCCACAAGTACAGAGGGAAGTAACTATAAAGTGAAATGTATTGGCCAGTTATTCCTCGAGGTGAGCTACATGCATCGTATACTAAAGAACAAAGAATTTTGAAACTACAGGAAGATCATGGAGAGATTAAAAACCACAGAAATTCTGAATAAAATGGAATTAAAATATCCAAATTAAGACTGGAAAACAATTTGGAAAAACTTTACCACTAATTTCATATCCTCAGACACCCAGGTGACACGGTACAGAATTTTTAATAATGTAATTAGTAGTAACGAAAAATTGTACCCCACCACCGTTGAAACAACGAACGTATGCACTACATGAAACGTAGCTGACATGTTGGCCTACCGTTTTATGCATCGATGATATGAAGACATATGGAAGCAAGTCCAAAAAGGAGCTGTCAGTAGAGAAATTACCGTAGATAATTTAAACTTCCCCGGCTGTTTTTTCTGCACTGCTCAGAAAACGAATGTTGTGTTGTGGCTGTCTGGAAATTACATAACTTATGTCACTACCGGAAAAGGACATTAGAGTGTGCTGGACTATGAACTATGTGAAGAAGCTGAATTTTATAAAATGTTTACGAGATAAGAGAATTAAAATACTTATGGAAACATGTTAAGTATATTGTTTCAATGACAAGGCTTAAGATAACAAATTAAACAGTCATCTCTCTCAGAAAATGTAGTCGCAAGCCAAAGTAGAGTATTACTGTTGAAGTGTGGTGGGTACTGTGTGTGCCTCAGGGCTACTGCAGGAGCCGTGAAGGACCCAGTTGAATGATAAAACAGCGATGTCACATCACAAATTACGATAATCTAAAAACATAAATAGTGTAACGAAGATATAGTACGGTAAGATATACAGAATTCTTTTTGAATTCTCAGAATCCTGATTTAATCAGCAAAGCGAAAAATAAATTTGTACTGGGGATCAAGAATCCACTTTTTTAATGATGAAAACCGAAAATTTTCGTTTATAAGACGAAAGATCCATATTTTTTGCTCTTGTTGAGGAGAGCGACGTAACTGCCAATCAAGCCAAGAAATTCTACATTCTCCAATAAATGATAAAACTATCATGAAGATTTCAGTTTCCTTTATTTGTAAGAAAAGGGATGTCCAGTCTAATATCCATGTTTTGCAGACCTCAACATCAGAAAAAGATGGAGAAAGCTAGTAAGCATGGCTGGGCCCAAGTTCGATTCCTTGCTGGGTCAGAGATCTTATATGCCCAGAAACAGAGTGTTGTGTTGGCCTCTTCATCAATTAATCATTAGAAACGCACAAGTCGCCGAAGCGACGTCAAAGAAAAGACTTGCACAATATTACCAAACAAACACAAGGTGGGGTCCCCCAGCCAAAAACGCCATACGATCATTTCATTTTTTCCTTGCATGTATTCTAATCCCTATCTTGCACTAAAATTTTTGCCCTTCACAGCTGCCTTTAGCACCATGTTAGCCACTTTATCATTTTTAACATGTCTCACGATCTTAACCCTTCTTCAGTCGGCATTTTCTCTAGTTCCCTTCCAGTTCTTCAGAGAAACTAAACGGATCTTATCAGCCCACGTACTTCTCATCACCAATCATTTCTTAAATACTTCGATTCCATATTCAACTTTTGCCACATTCCCTGCTAGACTTCCACAAAATATTGTGTGTGAGTCGTACATTCAAAGAATTTTTTTCTCAAATGAAGGTTTCTGTTGGAAACAAGTAGACAACTGATGCTGCTGAGTGCAGTTTCTTATCTGTTTTAATCTGCTTGTTATTCCCACGTTGCATGATTTGTAATGCGATATTTTTCTTACATTGCACTAGAAATCTCACCTTCTCTACTAAATGATCCATTATTTGCATGCAAAATTTATCCCATATCTCACTTTTGCTACTTCTTAAAACTTAATATGGTTTACTCTCATCCCATATTCCAAGCTCATTAGATTGCTCATTTCATTGAACAGGTTCCGTTCCTGACTTTCACTAAGTAAAACAAAGTTGTCAGTGAATTTTGTCATTGATATTCGAAATTTTTGTCCCTTTACTGAACCTTTCTTTTAATTCCACCATAGCGTATTCGATTCATGGGTTGATCAGTAATGGAGATAGACTTTTTGGTTCTAGAATATCTCTCTTGATCTCCTACACCTATTTTTCTATGCTTTCCTTGTACACATTTTATTTCACTGGTTCCCTCAACAGCGTATGCTTACAATTTTAAACATCTCGTGCCATTTTAGGCTGGTGAGCACCCTCTTTGGTCGACAAATTACATGAAAACCATTTGATTTGTCTTAATTTTTCCACTATTAAACACGGTGAGATACATCTCTTAAGTTTTTAATTTCTATGTAGCCGAATTGATTCTCACCTTTCTTTCCAGTTTTTCTGTACATTACTGTTACCAGTGACTTTAACGGATCAGATGTTATGCTGAGTGTAAAACAGATCCCATACCTATTGGGATGTGATATTATTTTTGACATGATTATTTATTTACTGGCCACTAGATTGTACTGAAGTTAGAAGCATAAGTAAAATCCATGGAACTTAAATACAATATTTGGTATCTGAGTACAAATGAATGGGATGAGCTTTTAAGATATGTGTCTGTAATCAGAAAAAACGGCACGACGAATAAAAACCTCTCAGTTTTCAAGCCATGATGACAGAATTTCTTTGAGTCATACCATCTTGAGAGTCACTTAGGATATGCATTGTTAAATACTATCCACAATTTACTGAAGTCTATATTTACAAATTCAACTATGATTTATCATCATCTATGTTGGAGGGAAATTGTTCGAGCTGCTCTAGGGGCTTCGCCTATATCTTAAATGCTATGAGAACTATGCCTCTCTTGCACCAAAGTCGTGTTCATCGTGTTCACGCAAAAGTGTGCATCGAAAAAATTACTTCCTGGCAGAATTCTCAGTGCAGTGGCATCTTTTTTTTTCATACACTTGATAAATATCACATCATAATTGGGTGCACGATGTCTCATCAGGGTACCTCATGCATCTAAATTCGACATACAAGCTTCCCACGCACTAAAAGAACTGTCAGTGAATGTCTTATGGAAAACCAAACAAGTGCTCCCGCAGAAACGTAACAATGAGATATTATGGGCAGCATTATACAGGTATTTGAGAAATACAGGTAATTTCACAGATAATCTCACTATCTCATTATCTCTCAGCTGAACTATGTTTAGTATAGTTACTTACTATCCAGCCCAATTACTTACTATCCAGCCCAATTTGAACAGACTCATAAAGTCTGCAAGTTTTTCCTTGTTTTTGTTACATGCGAAGGGGCATCTGTGTGCCAAGGACACTTATCTATGTAGTCATAATCATCGTCACATGAGCGGCCACACTAATATTTGACGTCATTCACTTTTCAAGAAGTGACATTTCACTTCAGGAATGGCTGCAGTAATTAAAAATGGAAGATTCAGGCCCAATGTAGGCCCCAGACCCGCTATCATGGCCATGTCCAAAACCATCCAAACAAACTGATTTCTTGCTTGTGGTTAATTACTTGTTTCGGAGATCATTTGAATGATACTGTTCTTAAAATAATATGGCACGTATCGGTTTGCTGTATATATATATATATATATATATATATATATATATATATATATATATATATATATATATATATATAAGGTGTTACAAAAAGGTATGGTCAAACTTTCAGGAAACATTACTCACACACAAATAAAGAAAAGATGTTATGTGGACGTGTGTCTGGAAACTCTTAATTTCCATGTTAGAGCTCATTTTAGTTTCGTCAGTATTTACTGTACTTCCTCGATTCACCCCCAGTTGGCCCAATTGAAGGAAGGTAATGTTGACTTCAGCGCTTGTGTTGACATGCGACTCATTGCTCTACAGTACTAGCATCAAGCACATCAGTACGTAGCATCAACAGGTTAGTGTTCATCACGAACGTTCTGCAGTCAGTGCAATGTTTACAAATGCGGAGTTGGCACATGCCCATTTGATGTATGGATTAGCACGGGGCAATAACCGTGGCGCGTTGCGTTTGTATCGAGACAGATTTCCAGAACGAAGGTGTCCCGACAGGACAGGAAGACGTTCGTAGCAATTGATCGGCGTCTTAGGGAGCACGGAACATTCCAGCCTATGACTCGCGACTGGGGAAGCCCTAGCACGACGAGGACACCTGCATTGGACGAGGCAATTCTTCGTGCGGTTGACGATAACCCTAATGTCAGCGGCAGAGAAGTTGCTGCTGTACAAGGTAACGTTAACCATGTCACTGTATGGAGAGTGCTACGGGAGAACCAGTTGTTTCCGTACCATGTACAGCGTGTGCAGGCACTATCAGCAGATGATTGGCCTCCACGGGTACACTTCTGCGTATGGTTCATCCAACAATGTGTCAATCCTCATTTCAGTGCAAATGTTCTCCTTACGGATGAGGCTTCAGTCCAACGTGATCAAATTGTAAATTTTCACAATCAACATGTGTGGGCTGACGAGAAACCGCACGCAATTGTGCAATCACGTCATAAACACAGATTTTCTGTGAACGTTTGGGCAGGCATTGTTGGTGATGTCTTGATTGGGCCCCATGTTCTTCCACCTACGCTCAATGGAGCACGTTATCATGATTTCATACGGGATACTCTACCTGTGCTTCTAGAACATGTGCCTTTACGACACAACATGTGGTTCATGCACGATGGAGCTCCTGCGCATTTCAGTCGAAGCTTCTCAACAACAGATTCGGTGACCGATGGATTGGTAGAGGCGGACCAATTCCATGGCTTCCACGCTCTCCTGACCTCAACGCTCTTGACTTTCATTTATGGGGTCATTTGAAAGCTCTTGTCAACGCAACCCCGGTACCAAATGTAAAGATTCTTCGTGCTCGTATTGTGGACGGCTGTGATACAATACGCCATTCTCCCTCCTAAAGATGAGTTTGGTCAGTTAGTATGTCTCTAGATATGATATATGTGATTTCACTTCTTACTTTGGATCATTATGATCACATTATGATATTATCCAATAGCTGATTTAAGAAATATACTTGAAGAGAGCTTTATGACCATAGTTTTCATTGATAAATGACACTTCCACACTCAAAAGGTCGTTTTTGGTACAAAATCTCAAGTATGATTAGACTAAATGCAACGAAAAGTGATGTTAGCCAGACACTATCATCGATTATATTATTCTAGCATAGAATATGAAGCTTAACCATATCCTCTACGATGACGATCAGAGAAGTGATGCATTATTGAAAAATTTATAACATTGTTTGAGGTAATTTCAGACATTAAAATACTTTAAGTGACACCCTTCATGAATTTTTATCGACATTTTAAATGTTAAAATAACACTGTGACTGTTCATGTCAACAGTATGTGTATTGAGGAAGGAAGAAAAGCAAAAAATCTGAATTTTTTTTCTGATCGGTTTCAACCTTAGAATATTCATCATCTCTGCTTAAACCAGTACAAAAGACAAAAATCAGTAGAGTAACTGTGCTTGCAAACAGTTTCACACAGCCATACAAGGCGTATGTAAAATACAAGACACTATGAAACACCTTGTGTGGTCACATTGATGTAAAGTTCAGGCACATGTAAACCACAGTTTGAATACAGAAGTACACATAGTAAACATTACAAAAAGCACAGCCAATGAAACCAAGTGGTTCGAAGTCTAACACCAAATACGATCTGCTGCTTACAAAAAGCTGCAGTGCCCTCTCATTGTGTCATATCCGAACATTCACGCCGTCTGTAGGGATATATCATTAATTACATAATCCAAACCAGTGACTTGTAAACAAATTACAAAACTCGCCTCACATTTTACATCAAGCTCTAGATGTATAATATTACGAAAGTTTTTGAAGTACCTAAGTTGGGTAAACAACTGTAATTTAAAACATTTATCAGATGAAGTATGTATGAGTAAAAATTACATAGTCTGAAATGCATGTCCTCCATACAAGCCAACCATTAATTTTTTCAGACCAAACTATTTAATGACATACAAATTAAACAGTTCTTTTTGCATTTATTACGTCAAAGAGTTCGTGTATAATATCGTAAAATATTTTCAATTACAGTTCCATCAAATGACCTATCTGCCACTTTCTTCCTGCCAGAAGCCACACGTTCACAAAAATGGACCTCCAGTCTGTGTTCCATCTGTTTAATGCAGAAGGTGTCACACTGAACATATGAAATTATATATATTCCTGAGATGTGTAAAACATTATTCCCATCATGAAACAGCATACGTCCCAGATTATTAGTGGTTTGGAAGGCAACTGTAACTTTAAATTTCTTAAAAATTGCAGCAATTTTGAAACTAAGTTCTTTGCAGTATGGTCATATACAATTTGTTATTTTTACTTTCAACTACCAAGTTGTTACCTACAGTGTGATTTGCATTCAGATGTTTATCTGCAATTTTACTACAGATTTTCTGCACATTAGTGGCAGGATACTCATTATCCTTAGCAACATAGTTTATGGTCTCTGATTTCACTTTCATGTTCTTTCCGTGATAGTAGGATGATAAACTAACCATTGAATGTAAAGAAGAACAACACACTCTTACGTTGATTGTGATGGTTTGCGTTATATTTGATTATGCAGCCTGTGTACTTTATTCCTTCAGGAAATATCCAAAGCTTTGTCTGCTTTCCTCATTTTTATTGCATAAATCGAGTATGTTAATGGAACATTCATTTCCTAATGCAAATGTAAATCTTATTTTACTCTGCAAGATGCTAAATTTTCAGCCTGTTTCCATAATATGATTATTAGTTCCATTAACTAGTAACATACTATCAGCAACATATCTCACAGAAAAGTAATAAAAACGTAATTAATGGTATTCCTGTGAAGAGGGCGCGTATTTTCGGATATGACACAATGACAGGCCGTTGCAGCTTTTTGTAATAAACAGCTACAGTTTTGTGTTGGACTTCGATCACGCCGGCCAGGGTGGCCGACCGTTTCTAGGCGCTACAGTCTGGTGTCGCGCGACCGCTGCCTCGGCATGGATGTGTGTGATGTTCGTAGGTTAGTTAGATTTAAGTAGTTCTATGTTCTAGGGGACTGATGACCTCAGAAGTTGAGTCTCATAGTGCTCAGAACCATTTGAACCACTTTGAACTTCGATCACTTTTGTGCCATTGGCTGTATCTTTTGTAATGACTGTTATTTATTTCTATATTCAAATTTTGATGTCAGTGTGCCTGAACTTTACGCCACTGTGACAATATTGGGAGTTTTATGTTACATACCTTTTCTGACTGTGAAATATGGGTTGTAACCATTGTTACTTTACTGAATTGTGTGTGTGTGTGTGTGTGTGTGTGTGTGTGTGTATGTTGCTGCCAACAAAGTTTCAAAGCTTAGGAATTTTAAATGTGGAAATTCTACAAGTGCAACATGGTATAAAAATAAATCAGTTCCTTTGAATATTTTTGATCGTAGCAAAGGTGGTACATCCGGGGTTTATATTGCGATTGGCTCTTTCCTTTTAAGAACTAGTAAATTACTAGGATGGGACTGGCCCTTTAATTTAATAAGCGCCAACATTCATATAAATGTTATGCAAAGTGATTGAAGTCACAGATAAGGAGAGTGCGACTTGTCTCCTGATGATGATGATGATGATGATGATGACATCATAAACAATGGGGGCGTAGATTGTGATACAATGTGCTTGCTCTTAGCATGTAGCCAATCTGCACTTGTAATTCTGAAAGTCGTTAATGTACAAAGTAGTATTACGTACCTACACCAGCACCGTCGAAAATTATGAAATGCTCTGGTGAAAAGTTAATTTCCTCCACATGTAGTAAAATGAAGACGAATATACAGATTTTCAGAAAAATTCATTTTTAGTTAACATTTTTATAAACCCACAGATTTTGTAGGGGGACATATGTACAGCATACCTTCACACATTTTCATATTTTTGCACAGCTTATGTTCTATCAAAACGAACCTAAGAAACTAAAACCAGTGTTCACAGTTTACGAAAGGCTAAAGTACAGCATATGCGTTTCATTTTTGAATGTCAGGCAATAGTTGCTGACCTTTGAGAATCAATACAAAAAGTTTCTCATTACTTTATTTCACAAGAAAAAATATATCTCCATTGTATGACAACACAAAAGAACTTGCAGAAGACCAGAAGGCTACCTCGTATATTAGAGTAATCAAAGCCATTCAGAGCGTAACAGGTAAAATATATTCAACGACTAAGATACACCCCATTAGTTCAAGGAGGAACAGACCTTCGAAAAAAATGTTCTCGTATAATATGACATTACTTATAATGATGATCTGTGTGTTTTCTTTACTGTTCTGTCAAATGAAGTGTCCCTAAACAACTTCCCTGCAGAATGTTAATGAACAATTGCTTTCTCGATGTGTTACCTGTTGTTCTCCCTCTCTTACGTAATGTGCTATCTTCCAGAACATAGGCTAGTCATGCAATGGTAACATTAAAGGCGTAATGCGTGATAACGCTATTACATAATGCAGCTGCCTGACACGACAGACTGAATTTGCTGACGTCTATTGATGAGCAACGTTTCACATCAGTTCTCTCTTTTATTAATTAAATTTTTGTTAATCATAGACAGAGTACTGTTATTCCGGAGATTAAAACAAAAGAACATGTAGTGGTTTTAGAAACATTAACACAAGTTTATTACTGCTTGCCTGCTCAGTAGTTCCATCAAAAATCTTTCTTCGTCGTGTTCCACTGCTAGTACGATATAAAACAAGTGTACGGAATTGAAAAACCTTGCATAAATATGCCTCACTGCCATAACTCGAAGTATTTTTACTCTTTACTTCAGCCAAATGATTATCAGGATTTTAGTTTATCTAATGTTTCCTGTTTAGTACAGAATAATGGCTTTACAGAAGCAAAACTATCCAAATAGGATCCTGGAATCAAAAAGTTCCTTCTATCATTACACCATTTATTATAATATTCTAAACATAATAATAATAACTACTAGGAGAAAGTTTCCATGTAAAACCTCGCTAAAATTATTCATGTAATTTCAACAGAAAACAACATTTCCTCTACAAATAGAAACAAATTAATCTTCATACGATGTGTAGCTCAGTTAAGTAATATTTTCTGAGAATAAAAACAAAAAGTGAAATGACAAGCTTAGTTGGTTTACTCATTTAAATTCAAGGCAACAAATGTACTATCCTGGTACATAAAGAACTATGGAATTTGACAGTCACCTATATGGGATAATGATGTATGTGGCTGCCTTATCCACAAATTAAAATGTATTCTTAGTAACTCTAAACAAACAGTTATTTTAATTTTGATGTCATACTGCTCAAAGTGTTATCTTTACCCACGAATGCAATTGTAATTTATTTCAATCATAAGCGATTAAGTTTGTTGTTAATTTACTACAGCTTGCACCCTGTAACCAAATATCACATTCACAGCACACACGCAAGGACTTTCACAAAAAAGAATACTCACAATGCTTAGATAGGAAAAAGGAATTGTTCTGTAATAGGTCAAGTTCACAGAGACTACGATCTCACGTACATATGTATAGGCCGGCCGGAGTGGCCGAGCGGTTCTAGGCGCTGTAGTCTGAAACAGCGCGACCGCTATGGTCGCAGGGTCGAACCCTGCCTCGGGCATGGATGTGTGTGATGTACTCAGGTTAGTTAGTTTTAAGTAGTTCTAAGTTATAGGGGACTGATGACCTGACAAGTTAAGTCCCATAGTGCTCAGAGCCACTTGAACCATTTTTGAACATATTTCTAGACAAAGGTATGCAATGTGTGCAACATTAGTAGCGAAAGCTGCCCCGAGTGAAAGTAAGAAAGCGCAAAAACATTCCAGTAAATATCAACCCTGAAATGACACATTTGCAAGATACCTGTGATTTTGCCTGTGTGTTTACTAGTCTCTACTGATTACTGTAAGAAGTATGAGCGTATTTCTAGTTAGTGCAAATGCATGCATGTAAACTTTTCGGTTCGGTCGCCATCCTACTGTGGTCAAACTTGGCCCATGATTCGTTGTTGGGGAATGTAGGACATGCATGACTGGCCAACGACACATTTTCTGTTGATGTACGACATCTAACGTGCAAATGTGGTGCAAACAGATTGTAGTGGCTTCGGTATGAATAATTAACTGTTCTGGCCTTCGAACATTACGCGATTTGGTTGTGGTGTGATGTTACTGTGAACAAATGAAAGCAACATAAACCACTGTAGTTATTTTCTTCTGGGTGTTGTAGCTGTACTGCGTGGATAAATGATGACGCCATCGTCTTATGTGAAATACCGTGTATGTAAAATATACTCGCGTTCAGGCCTCCAGGAGGGCACTACTCAGGAGACTGTCCACATTAGAAAAAAAGAAGTCTGTAATTCTTTGGGTTTCAGAGTGGAATTTTAGGTCCTTTAATGGAATCGGGAGTTTAGAGGATACGTAAAGGGACGGAACTAGCGAACTGCGATGGTACGTACGATAGAACTTCTGATAAGGTGAATACTGGGCTATCATCACAGTTAGCGATAATGCTGGAGTAGGTTTAGTAATGAATAACACAGGCACAAAGCCAACAGTAGCACCAGTTTAACAAGAAACTGTGTAGTTGATGAAGACATTGAAGGAATATATGGTATAAAAGGAATTACTCTGATATTTAAAGGGGACCGAAGTTTAATTTTGAGGGAGACCTGAATTCCACAATAGCAGGCAAGCGAATAGAAGGAGGTATAGTAGGAGAACAATTGGATGTGTGAAAGAGACCTGCAGACAATAGAAGGTTTCAGGTTGAGTATATAGTGTTAAGATACAAATGTTTAAATGAGGTTTTAAACAGCAAAACAAATCCAGGGACAGATTTGGATTCCGTTCTTAGTTTATCGGTTATGAACTCCAAATTAAAACTTAAGTGATTTGTAAAATGGTATGAAGTAAATGAGATAATAACTGAAAAATGATAAAGGAGTACAGTAGAAGACAAATAGGTGAGAGATGAAATATTGAAGGCAGTGGATGATAAAATACATAAAAAGGGAAGCAGGAAGTATTCAATTTAATGATATGTGGATGAAATGAATGATTCAAACGGTTTTGAGAGTTTCAGCCACAGCATTCGATAACGACCGACTGAAATATGGTAAAGGAATATAAGTCGAGTGGGTAGTTGTGAGAGATGAAATAGTGAAGGCAGCCGATGATAAAATATGTAAAAGACAGAAAAGAGTTACTGAATTTATTGAGAATCTATAAAGATGTAGCAGATGAAGCAGGCGAATGAGAAAACAGTCGTCTGAAAAAATGAGATTGAGATAAAGTGCAACAGGGATTAAAGAAATGGCTAGAGGACAAATCCAAGTCTGTAAAAACATACATAAGTGCATAGGATACATAAAGTTTGAAGGAAAGAGAAGCACCAATGTGAATATAAACAGCTCAGAGGACAAGCCAGTATTAACAAAAGGAAAGCTGAAAGATCCAAGAAACATGTAGACTGGTTATGCAAGAGAAATGAATATGAAAGCAATATCATAGAAAGTGAGAAAGTGGTGAGTTATATGATATGGACGAGAAGGACTGGGCAAAGCACTGAAAGTCCTTAGTCGTAACGAAACCCTTTAGATTTATTGAGATCCGTGGGAGAGTTATAAATTAAAAACTACTCCACCACATGTGCATAAGCATCGACATTCCACAAACTTCTAATTCCAAAGGAGAGGGATGTTGATGGGTTTGAATACAACCAACTGTTTTATCAGTCATGGTTGTAAAATAATTTATGTAAGAATCGAAAAATTGCTACAAGCCAGAAAAGGTTAGTTTTCATTATGGAGAAATACTAGACGATGTACGACAATATTGAGCCTATGACTTATTTAATAAGTAGCTTAATGTAACATCTCCGGACCGATTTTTCGACTTCCAGTTACAATATAATGGACTACAGCTCTGAAACTAAGTAGCCCTTGCTGTATCTGCTCGATAAACCTATTTAAATGCTACTTGTCAAAAACTTAAACTCCCGGAATAATACCGTTTATTTCGCCATAATTACTTCACCCAAAAAGGTATCAACAGCACAGAATGGATGATGAGCGCAGAACAGTTCTTCATATTTAGCAACACGGCAGTGAGTACCATCAATGAGTCATGGTAAAGGGGATTTCGTCTTTGGAAACTTTGTTAATCCTTGTCATCGCTTTTGAGTTCCATATACACCTCCAGAAGAAAGCCCTCTACCCACTGGATCTTCCAGTTGACTGAGCACAGGTTCATTAGTGCCAGACACCTTGTAATGGAGACTTTAGGGAAGAGAAACAATTTGTAAAGAGTAAATAGTGGTGTACAATGTAGATTCAAGGGAAAAAGAATCAGACACGGAAGAACCACGCTGTTTTAGTTGTTCAGAGATTCAGCAGCAGCCAGACATTCTGTTGTATGCCGTTCCATATACAAAAATAAGGTGAGATGGGGTACAGAGTGGCCATAGGAAAGCTGGACAGGAGCAGATATCATTAGTGAACAAGTAATACAACAAACAGAAGATTTGCTGATCTTGTATTTCTCCAAACGTATGAAGACTCATTACAAATGGTGCAACAAGAAATAGAGTCAAGCTATGAGAATGTCCTCAAGGATAAGACACGAATGAAGCTGTCGTTGAAAGGTAGCTCTGAGACCCGAGTTGCTGCCACTTGCCATCCTATATTCCAGAGGCAGAGGGCGCTCAAAGTACAGAGCTGCTGGTATGTGGCTCAGTGGGTGGACACGATTGGGTCTACCATTTTCTGTAAGACCACTATCAGAGTCCAACGGAAACTTGCTGTTCTGTTACCAATGTAATGATGTGGTGGTATCGACATGTGACACTACAGTTTCCAATGGGGGAAGAAATTGTGGCATCGGCACAAGGCAGACCATTATGACCAGCCAAGCAGTATGTGAGTCAGCTACCGAAGTAATTCTGCAGCCAGGAATACCAACAATGCTGGCAAAGTTTAGTAACAGACGGTATTACGGATTCCCCGCCTATCACGAGTGCAGACAGAGACAACACCGTTAGAGATACTCGGCTTCCAGGCTACGGCTGCAGCCACATGGTGCAGCAGCGTCAGCAAGCACGCGAGGTGGCACTGCATTCGAAGAGTGTTTATCACTAAACACCGCAGCCTGGCTATTACTAGCCAGTTTCTCGCTAGACGCTGAATCCTTCATTTATGGAACATTTTATAGCAGAGTTTTGACATTGACTAATTTACGTTTCTTATTTCAATTGGTCCCTGGATTATTGTATGTACTTGAATTTATTACGCTTGGACTTATTTTGGTTATTCGTTCACCTTGTGAACTCCGCTGCCATTTACCTCTGTAACTACCTGCTTTGTTCCGCTACTCTCCATGTTACCTACAGTGTGAGCTATTCTAAACTATGTTCTAGCTATCCAGAGTAGGATAGAAAGCATAACACTCTGCAACGCGGTGGTCTACCGTTAGTGGTGGACGACACTGCTACATATGGTGGCACCAAGCGACATTTCCACAGCTACCTACTTCACGGTAACCTAGGTCTTGTCGACCAGATAAAGTTCATTTGCTACCAGCTTTGCCATTAGCTTCGTTCCGTGTCCGCTGTTCATTCGAATAGTGCACTCTCTACGTCAGTCATTAGTCGATGTTTTGGCCAAGGAGCTAAAGCCTCATTGAGCAGCGTCATCAGCCAAGTGAAGCCGCTGGTCTACGAGTCTGTCAGCTAGTGCCGATTCTTCTTGGCTTCACATGGGACCCACCGAGGCGAAGTCCGCATAGGGATTTCATCACCTGATACTTCAGACCAAGAGCCCTGCGTTCAACAGAAGAAATCATTTCGTTCCTGCCTGCCGCCAAGGGCCGCGAGCAATGTACACCAGCTCAGGCATAAGGGTCCCGTTGCGGATATGACTCTCGACTTTGGTCAGCAAAGGTACCGTCGACGCCAGCCGCTGTTATGGTGCCGTAGCATTCTGCTGACTTTGTATATTCGTTGGTTGCCCGCTACCTCCAGCCGGCTCCAGAGCCTCAGCCATAGACCTCCTGCATGTAATCAGTGAATAGCAAATAATGTTGTTTTTAAAATAATTGAAAAGCCACGATCGCTTCAATATCGTTTACTAGATGACCGGTTTCAGCACTCTGAAGGTGCCATCATCGGATCTGAAACGTGGATTAACATTCATAAAACCATATGGACATCATGGCACATGAGGCAGATCATGTGATAAAAATCATTGTCACAACCAATAAAAATAATAAAAAAAACTGCTCTCACGGTCGTTCGTTCCATAAAATATAAAACTGAAGTCACCAGATAAAACTACCACTGCTCGCCTACCACCAGTCAGCATTATCACTATTTATTGGCTGTGACAATGATTTTTATCAGATGGTCTGCCTCATGTGCCATGATGTCCATATGGTTTTATGAATGTTAATCCACGTTTCAGATCCGATGATGGCACCTTCAGAGTGCTGAAATAGGTCATTTAGTAAACGATATTGAAGCGGTTGTGGCTTTGAATTATTTTAAAAACAGAGTGATCGCCCCACGACACATCATGTGTTCACTGCCAAATTGTTGTTGTTGTGGTTTAGTAACTATTCTTGATTGCGTTCGCTGCGGTACTGAGAATGTTTACACCACAGGTTCCCGCCCGCACGCCACACCAATGTGTCTGATGTAACAATCTAGCAATAGTGGTGTTAGTCCTCTAATGATGCATATGGCTGCCTATGTACCGCATGCGCTCTCCAAAACTCGCTGCACCATGTTACTCGTATATCTACTTGCCCTATTCCACTATGGCCAAGTACAAATAGTGGTGATAATCTTAGCTTTTGAATGGATACACTCACATAAAGATGATAGTACTTGTTTTTCCAAATACAATTCCTCAGATACAAAAATTTCAGAACAACGTTTACAATGTTTACTGTCAAAAAGTCTTGATCACAAATTTTTTTATTACAGTGATCGGTTTTGACCACTACTGTGGTAATCTTCAGACCAATGATTAAGAACCACCTTCTGCTGGAAAATCACTACTTGAGTGGTTGAAACCGGTCACTGTAATAAGTAAATTGTGATCAAGACTGTTTTTGATAGTAAATATTTGTAACACATTGATCACTGTTCACTCCCATAATGTATTTAAAAGTAATTAATTTAGAATGTTGCTTTTAGAATATAGAAACGACCTGGGCAGTCACTATATAGGCAGTAATAAATTGAAGATGAGATTACATTCAAACGCAAAAGATGTTCGATGTTTACACGAACACACATTCTCTGCAGATCAGCCTGAAGTAAATGGCAAAAAGTATACACTGTGGCCCAGGAAGAATGGTCAGTATTTAGGGATATGATAGGAGCAACCATTCGAAAAAAAAACATGTGCTTTAAAATGCTACACTTCTTAATCTTCAATACTATGAAACAAATCTTGTCTATTGCAGGGTGCTTACTTTCCATATTTTTGGAGGACGAGGGAGAAAAGACCAAAAGAAGAACACATTTCCCAGTAAACATCTGATCTAAAATGCACTCCTTGACAGTTATGAGCTCTCGTTCAGCAGAAGAGATATCTTTCACAGTAGCAAATATGATAGGTGCTCCTAGCTCTCAGGTATGCATTTTAGACCCCATGTTTACTGGATAGCTTGTTCTTATTTTGTAATAAGGTCTCATTTCCGTGAGAACAGGCTGGTAAGGCTCGCCGGTACCGACCGACCACCGTGTCATCCTCATAATTGGCGTCATTGCATGGCGAGGAAAGTAGTCAGCACGGCGCTCTCTCGGCCGTCGTTAGTTTCCGTGACCAGAGCCGCTACTTCTCAGTCAGGTAGCTCCACAGTCGGGCTCACTGGTTTGAGTGCACAACGTTTGCCAACAGCGCTCGGCAGATACGGTCGGTGAGCCGTCCAAGTGCTAGTCTAGACCGACAACTTCGGTGATCCGACGGGAACTACCAAAAAATGGAAGGCAAAGAGGTTGCAGTACAAGAGATTCGTTTATCGAAGACGAAGACATACTCATTGCTCTCTAGGTTTACCGTTTTAGAACTAACTATTTTTCCTTGAGATGATCGTTCCTGTGATATCCCTGAATACTGACCGTTTGTCCTGGGACACCAAGTCTGACTTTTCATACTCTCCGCAAATGTAACATTGTAAGTAGGCTGTTCATGTTTTCTTTATGTAAGTAGGCTGTTTATGTTTTCTTATTGGCAACGTTACGTAGCGCTCTGTATGAAAATCACTGGCTGTGCTGTGTGCAGTCTGTGGCTAGTTCGTATTGTTGACTGCCATTGTAGTGTTGGGCAGCGGCAGCTGGATGTGAACAGCGCGTAGCGTTGCGCAGTTAGAGGTGAGCCGCCAGCAGTGGTGGATGTGTGGAAGGAAATGGCGGAGTTTTGAAATTACATATATTATGACTTTTGATGATATTAAGGTAAATATAGTGTTTGTTCTCTATTAAAATCTTTCATTTGCTAAATATCCCTATCAGTAGTTAGTGCCTTCAGTAGTTTGAACCTTTTATTTAGCTGGCAGTAGTCGCGCTCGCTGTATTGCAGTAGTTCCAGTAACGAAGATTTTTGTGAGGTAAGTGATTTGTGAAAGGTATAGGTTAATGTTAGTCAGGGCCATTCTTTTGTAGGGATTTTTGAAAGTCAGATTGCGTTGCGCTAAATAATATTGTGTGTCAGGTTAAGCACAGTAGTGTATAAATTGTTCAAAGGGGACGTTCCAACATGCTGTTCGGAACTCGACTGAGCTGTTTCTTTAGTACCTGCCCAGGATTCAATCTGAGTTAGACAAAATTCAGTTTCCCTCTACACACGGAAAACTAACGGAAATCAACTTTTATCGGATGTCCAGCCTTGCTTTCAAACCTTTCTCCTCTTTTTAATACGTAGATTGCATACAAGCGTTCACACTCGTTTACATTCAGGAATTCAACAAATGCATGGACAAATCTGATGTAGAAATAAAAATTAACTAAACGATATTATAAGTAATGGACGGACGCACAAGCTAAACGCGAGATACGTTAACGTTACTGATGAATTCTTGTAATATTTTATGCAGTTTATTTACCATACTAAAACTTTAACAAGTTTTCGTTTACTTTAATAGGTTCTGTATACCAAAGCTAAGCAAAAAGCATCTGTTTTTACATTATTGTTACGCAATATGGAGCAAAAGTGTTGTTACACAATCATGTTTCAATATACTTTTCAAGTAATAGGTTCTTAACGGTTTATATATATATATATATATATATATATATATATATATATATATATATATATATATATATATATATATATAATTGATTAAAAAATTTCCTGCTACAACAAGGGCTTACGTTTAAATTGTATCTGGATAAACTCGTCAAACTCACTACAGTACCTATTATTTCCACGGATCAAACTCTGAATAAAAGAAAATACATCGTATATTTTATTCAAAAGCTTCCTGTTGCATATTTTCCTAATTGACAGAAATGTTCGTCGCAGAACTCACAAAGTTTGTTATTCATACAGTGGGGGTTGTTATTATTTTTCTTCCGTTACTAGAGATGTTTTTATCGTACTTCCTAGCATTCTGACGTCGACAGCTTGAGTTGGATGCTGCGTGACCTCCGATCCTCTCCCGCTACAGCTATTCGTCCTTATCTGTCACAAATGGCCCCCCTGCCGCACATTTTGAGCAAATTTCTTTGAAACTACGAAGTCACAATAGTACTCCAGAATGTTGTCCATCCACTAGCTTGACGCAGATTCCCAATTCAAGGAAAATTACTGTTAAGGACTTGTCGTGGGCCTGTTGAAAACACTATCTTGCAATGGTATACACAACACACCAGATTATAATTATTCGTTTGAAGATGTACACATGTATTTAGTATTTCATTCCACACAAAATCTGTACTGGGCCCCCTCCATTTATTTCATAGCCTCGAGTCACTTGTCAGACTGCAGTTCTCACATAACGTACATCCGTTTGCCATTTACTTCAGGCTGATCTGCAGAGAATGTGTGTTCGTGTAAACACTTTCGCGTACCTCGTAAATTATATGTATATATATACTCTTTTCTATTTATTTTGTTTTTGTTTTATTATTATTATTGTGATTATTATTATTCGCGTAACAACTCATATATTAAATGAGATATGTTACTACGAAAAGAACCGCGAAATACCTTTTAGTAATGCTGTGCCAAGAATTTCTTTATAATCATTAATTTTCAACAAAACAGAATATATTGGGTTCTTATTGTTCAGTATCTGGCTTTCTATTAAAGCAGTTATAGTACGCAATGACTGTTCAACATCATAATTTTGCAGTGGATTTTTGTTAAGCGTAAAACACCAATAATTACCACGACTAGCACAAGAACATGAGACTATTATCGGAGAAAAATAAGGTTTTTACTATAAGGTTGCCAGACCAGAACTAAGCACAACAAAAATTCCTATTATGTTACGAAGGTAAATTATCTCTTTTGTACTGTTAGCAATATTATCAGCAGCCCGCGTCAACCTGCAAAACACATCATAAAATCTGCTGCTCTGCTCTGCAAGTCCGGGAGCTGAAAAAGATGATTTTATTTCACTATTACCTTCCCGCTTCTTTGCGGTATGATCGATTTCTTTTAATGCAGTTTGAATGCGCCGCGGCAGCGGCTTGTTCGTTCGTAGCGCAGCTCTGCACCACGAATAATATTTAAACAACTGAAAATGTCTTAAAGGGATGGGATAAAATACCAGGCAAGCTTGACATGAATCATAATGCAAGGTTTCACTAAATAACTCTATTCAAACATTTAAACAATTTGAGTAGTACACACCTTTTTAACAATCTTGCCTAATGGCGTCCCTCTTACAAACTTGACAAAAGAATGCTACGCTAGCATACAATATCACGTCACAGGCTATCCTTCTCACGTAACTCCAAGAAGAAGACAAAGAAATTACTGTTCGTTCTGTATTATTTATACTAGGGATATTTTTCATCTCTGTATGATATTTATCGTCTGTGCGGTTTCAGTACTCGCCGACACAGATATTATCTAATATAAATAATAATAAAAAAATACATAATTCCATACAATAACTGAATACAATGCACAATATTTTCTCTTTACTGCAAAATATGTCTTTTGCTAAGGGACGTTACAACACAGAACTTCTTTTGCGTTTGAATGTAATCTCCTCCTCAATTTATTACTGCCTATATTGTGACTGCACAGGTCGTTTCTATATTCTAAAAGCAACATTGTAAATTAATAACTTTTAAATACATTATGGGAGTGAACAGTGATCAATGGGTTACAAATATTTACTATCAAAAACAGTCTTAATCACAATTTATTTATTACAGTGACCGGTTTCAACTACTCAAATAGTGATTTTCCAGCAGAACGTGGTTCTTAATTATTGGTCTGATGATTACCACAGTTGTGGTCAAAACCGATCACTGTAATAAATAAATTGTGATCAAGACTGTTTTGGACAATAAACATTATAAACGTTGTTCTGAAATTTATAAGCACGGTGTCTTCAGAATCCAGTGTTTAGAACATCCAAAAGCAGAAGCACCTACTACGACGAACGTAGTCCAAAGGAAACAAATATCCCAACCACAATCAAGGAGGCTGACGAACTACACTCCATACCAGATAGCAGCAGCAGGGCGAGGAAAGGTATACTGCAGCGAAATTACGCTAACCTCCACTGCAGATAATTGGGCGTTAGCGGCCACTAGTCAGAAAAATACCGCTGGTTTATCTTCACCAATAAACACAAGGAATCCAATGATCAATAACAAAAGGTGGAGGATGGATAATTAATTTCGCCAGCTCCGAACACTCCATTTGTTGCTCTTCACCTCAGTGACCCTGCAAGCAGCAATGCGCGAACAAACGGCCTGATCACAAAATACGGGAGGTTTCACTACTGGGTTCACTCAACTTAAACGTCCTGGGCCCGGTGGAGAACGAGGTTGTCGCCCTCGAAACTATAATTCTCGTATATTTCAAGCTGCGAGGCTCATTCATAGGGCACAGGGGCTGTAGGCATAGGGCACAGTCAGTGCACAGGTTGCTCTCTTATTAATTCTTGACAGTAACTGTTTGTTTATACCCCTGCTGCTGGCAAGAATAATATACAGAAATATGAAATGAAAACTGACAATCTGTTAGGTTTCGATCAGTTTGGCCTTAGGAAACGTTCCGGCGTAAAGTGAAGCGCCGGCACGCCAGTCGGGAACGTTAGAACAGAGAGGGCTGTGAAGAAGTCGTCAGCCAATAGCAGGCTGACCGACCCCTCTCTAGGACGGCAACGCGACAGCAACGTATAACACTGCAACTGCATTTACGTAGCTTGTGCAATCAGATACCAAATTTGGTTTATAACGTACCATGCCCCAACAGAACAAGTAGTTCAAAATGGCTCTGAGCACTATGGGACTTAACATCTATGGTCATCAGTCCTCTAGAACTTACAACTACTTAAACCTAACTAACCTAAGGACATCACAGGCAAAGTAGTCCTGCCACGGAAAAACCACGTATAAAACATCCTTCCGGATTTACGTAGCTCGTGCAGTCAAATACCAAATTTGGTTAATTACGTACCATGACACAACTTTTTTTTTTTCGAGTGTAAGTTACCTTATATTTGCGCCCACTAAAACATCCAATGACCTGATCCTTCACTTTGCATATTTACAATTCCTTGGTTCCTTTTTCAGTGAGCCGGACGAAGTGGCCGTGCGGTTAAAGGCGCTGCAGTTTGGAACCGCAAGACCGTTACGGTCGCAGGTTCGAATCCTTCCTCGGGCATGGATGTTAGTGATGTCCTTAGGTTAGTTAGGTTTAACTAGTTCTAAGTTCTAGGGGATTAATGACCTCAGCAGTTGAGTCCCATAGTGCTCAGAGCCATTTGAACCATTTTGAACCTTTTTCAGTGATTATGCAATGTGGTGGCGATTGCATGTTGGTAGGTGGATTTGCGGATAGAACTGCTGGACTCTGTCATTTCTTGGCGGCGATGATAGATGTCAATTCCAGAATAGTTCCAGCTCTTTATCCATCCATCCGAGGCATTGGAAAGCGGCACGGAAAGCCTCTCTCGGCACCAGCACAATACACAACTTTTACATGAGCAGTTGATAGTTGGGTAGCTCGTCCCCGACTGACTCTTCGTTCCACCTCTTCTACCTAGGTCAACCACAATTTGCGCGCGCTGCATGCTTCCGTTTCCGAGGGGAATCACAACACCTTTTACATACAAAATAACTAAGAACCCAAAGTGAAGATCAGCAATTACATAACAAGAGCCAAACATATTAATTAAAACAGAACATTTGTACATATTGCTATTTCTACAAAAAATTATTTAAACATAATTACAATTATATACATTAAGTTTTGTTCCCTCCTAATGAGACAAAGAATTTAAACGACAGATATACTACATTGCATAGAATCAAACCATGACATCAAAGTTTTTTTTACAAAGAAAGGAGTATGCAATTTTGTCTTATCGATTCAATCAAACAACATTTACAGAAACTCAACGATGTAACATTAAGTAAAACAAAACAAAAAATCAGTAGAGCACTAGAGCTGTGGTGTTACAAACGGTCTCTAGGCGAAGAGAAAATAAGCGCAGCTCCCGACTGGTCGCGCCCAGTAGCGTCAAGATTAGCGACCTGGATAGAAACGTCAACTATATTACTTGACTTGTATTAGCATTGTGTACACTGAAGAGATTCCTTATTTGCATGTAGCCCTTTGCTTGCGACCCTTCTGTGCTATTGTCAAAGTTAAGTATTGTCCTTGATTCATTTCGTAATAAAACTCTTTAATACGATTTGCTTGAATTGTTCTGTAGAGATCCGAGAAACAGGTTTCCTAGCCAGGCCATACTTGACCGAGTAGGGAGAATACAACAGCAAAGATAAAGCACCAGACAGACAGTTGTGAAGTTGCGGTTGATAATGGAACTGACGGAAAATCAGGACGCGTTATTTGTATTTCTCCGACACGCAAAAAGCGGTCGACACTGCCAAATTGTGCAAGATCTTCTAAGTACAGGGAAAAATAGGGGTAAGCTATACGTAAACTTCGGTAATATACCACATGTACAAGAACCAAGAGGGCAAAATAAGGCTATAAGGCCAAGAACGAAGTGCTAGGATTAAAGAGGACGTAAGAGAGGTTCAAATGGTTCAAATGGTTCAAATGGCTCTGAGCACTATGGGACTCAACTGCTGTGGTCATAAGTCCCCTAGAACTTAGAACTACTCAAACGTAACCAACCTAAGGACATCACACACATCCATGCCCGAGGCAGGATTCGAACCTGCGACCGTAGCAGTCGTGCCGTTCCAGACTGTAGCGCCTTTAACCGCTCGGCCACTTCGGCTGGCCGTAAGAGAAGGATGTAGCCTTTCGCTCCTACTGTTCAGTCTATACACCGATGAAGGAATGACAGAAATAAAGGAAAGGTTTAGGGGTGGGTTTAAATTTCAAGGTGAATAGATATCAACCATAAAATTTGCTGATGACATTGCTATCCTCAGTGAAAGTGAAGAAGAATTACAGGATCTCTTGAATGGGATGAAGAGCGTAATGAGTATACAATATAGTTTGAGAGTAAATTGGATAAAGACGAAAGTAATGAGAAGTAGCAGAAATGAGAACAGCAAGAAACTTCAAATCAAGATTAGGAATCACCAAGACGGACTAAGACATCGTGCTACTTAAGTAGCGAAATACCAGATGAAGATCACAGCACGGACGACTTAAAAAAAGAGAATAGCACTGGAAAGGAGGGCATTAAGGGCCAGGAGATGTCTAATAGTGCCAAACACAGGCCTTAATTTGTGGAAGAAATTTCGGAGAACGTACTGAATAATTGCATGGTAGTGAAACATGGACCGTGGAAATAGAAACAGAAGAGAAGCATTTGAGATGTGGTGGTGCTACAGCAGAAATTTAAAAATTAGTTGAGCCGATGAGGTAAAAAATGAGGACATTTTCCGCAGGATCAGCTACGAAATAGTTGTGTGGAAAGCACTGGCAAGAAGAGGGGACGGGACGATAGAACATATGTTAAGACGTCAAGGGACAACCTTCGTGGTACTATGGGGTGCTTTAGCGGATAAAAATTGTAGAGGAAGACAGAGATTTAAGTAAGTCCAGCAGATAGTTGAGGATGTATGTTGCGTGCTACCGTGAGATGAAGAGATTCGCACAGGAGAGGAATTTGCGGCAGGCTGAATAAAACCAGTCAGAAGACTGATGACTGAAGGGAAAAAGAAAAAGACTTCCCCTTCCCACCATAAATTTTAGTTCAGTCTCCATCAGCCACTAAACTTCTCGTACTTAACGCAGACGATATTTGCCACTGAATGATCCTAAATATCGTCGACCTTCATTTCCTTGTTAGTTATTCATACCAATAAATACCTCCGTCAGTTATTCAAAACTTCAGTCTCCTTCTCTGTCTTCCTTTATAGCTTCACAGCCCTTCTACGCTTCAAATAAGACACGGTTCGCTAAACAGCTTTAACGCATCGCTATTACGCCAGGACGTTGCAAAAATATCTATCACTCGTCTGCGTCTTTTAGATATGATTTAATTTTATACTATACAGTTTAAGTACTTCTTTTAACTCCGTTCTCCACAAGGCAAGGGGCTAATTCCACCACACAACACTTCCTTCAAAGGAATTTTGTAACCGTCCACACTACTTTACCTCCACTCCAAAATTATCTCTCAACTGTCCCCGTTGATTAAAAGCACAGATTACGTTTATGTTTAGTCTTAACTGGGCATAGCGCGCCAGTCTCTTTAGAACAATTTTAAAATCAGATAAACTTCTCATAAATGTAGGATTCTTGACATTTACTATCCTTGTGAAAAGAAATACGTCAACAAATAGGAAAGAATGTGTACTAGAAACAGAACAAACAGTGATTGAGAATATCATGTAAACAGAAAAGAGAACTAAGAAATCTCAATCTGGTAGCTGACATACCTACGGCGTAACGCCAGATAGGGTGTGACTGCTCTGCAATTGTGTAGTAGTAGAATAACAGATCTTTCTACCTTGTTAAGGTCATTAAGATGAGGGTTAAACAGCAGTCCTTGCACCAACTGTAGGTCCTCTACACATCTTGTTGCATTTCGCTGCTATCTTGTAGCGTTGCCAATTCTCTGTACACTACAGTATCAGCTGCTCAAAGCCACATGGAAGTTCAGTTGTCATTTATGCATACTGTAAAAAACAAAAGCCCCCTAATGCTGTCTCCCGGTACGCCCAAAGTTATTTTTGTGTCAGGAGATTTACCTCAGTCATGAATTAAATGTGGTGTTCCATTTTATAACATTGAACCGTGTTGCGTCTCGCGTTGGTGCCGTTGGTAGGTTGGCATCGTATTTACGTTTTCTAGCGCTGTCTGTTTACAAGTAGCAATAGCAGCAGCAGTTATCGATATCTACTACCCTAGTACTATCTTTGGAAGTGCGTCAAGTGTTTTCCAGGTCGGAGTGTGTCGAGTAGTTCGGTTGGGACGGAGCAGGAGTGAGGTCCAGCAGTGTGGAGACATGCCGGGACTGCTGGTGGCAGGCAGGAACTGCCAGATCGAGGGGCTGTAGTTTCGAGGGCGACAACCTCGTTCTCCACGGGGCCCAGGACGTTTAAGTTGAGTGAACCCAGTAGTGAAACCTCCTGTATTTTGTGATCAGGCCGTTTGTTCACGCATTGCTGCTTGCAGGGTCACTGAGGTGAAGAGCAACAAATGGAGTTATTGATCATTGGATTCGTTGTGTTTATTGATGAAGATCAACCAGCGGTATTTTTCTGTCTAGTGGCCGCTAACGCCCATTTATCTGCAGTGGAGGTTAGCGTAATTTCGCTGCAGTATACCTTTCCTCGCCCTGCTGCTGCTATCTGGTATGGAGTGTAGTTCGTCAGCCTGCTTGATTGTGGTTGGGATATTTGTTTCCTTTGGACTACGTTGGTCGCAGTAGGTGCTTCTGCTTTTGGATGTTCTAAACACTGGATTCTGAAGACACCGTGCAGTCTGCTGGTTCCGCCTAGCCTGGGTTATCCCATCATTGTGTTAGTTATCAGATGTTAGGTAGATTTTGCAAGAGTGGTGGCCCGTGTTTAAACTGTCACTAGTTTCAGTTGCCATCGAGTTAAGTGAACACAACTCTTGGCTGCCTGTCTCATCGTTTACAAAGTTGAGCGACTCTCCCAGGTCGATCCTTGGAGCACTGTGTGAGGCCCACTTCTTTCTTCATTTGGCTGATTGTGATGATTGCCAATAAGCCCTTCAGCTGTGAATGCAATTTTTGTCTTAAGAATTTTTAATTATATATTGTCTCTTGCCAATATAAATTTGATAATTGTCCTTTTTGTAATATTTTAGTACCTCTTGGAGAAATTAACTCGTTCTTAAAAATTTTGCTATCTATGCCTTCAGCTGTCAAATTGTTTTTTGAGTTATTACTGTTGGGACCTTCAGCCGACAAATAAGTTGAATTTCTGGTCAATAAGGCCTTCGGCCGTGAGTGCAACTTGCTTAAGAATATTTTTATTATACACTATGTCAAACTTGATAATTGTTCCTTATTGTCAACCTTATTTGCAGTTATTTTCAAATAAAATGTACGTGATTTAAAAAAAAACATATATGGAGCAACCAACGCCAACTGAGTACGGCCCCGTCCTCACTGAATCTTGCCTTTCCCTAAGTACCACGTCTCAAGCATATGTTCGATCCAGTCATACAGTTTGTCTGATATTCCGTATTACCGTATTTTGTCCATTAAACGCTCAGGGGCGATTTGTTTCTAACGCCCTCGGAAATTACTATTCAGATTCCTCTGTAGGTACAGTAATTGGTCTCACATATTCTGTGTGGTCCCTATGAGAGCGATATGCAGTGGACTGCACTATTGCCAGTGCAGGTGCTTCATCATTTATGAGTGGCCCTCCTGTCGATTAAAATGACCTGTCACTATCCGTGGTGCTTTTCCGTTTTTTACATTTAACATTCCCTGTTACTTTATTCTGATATGGGTGCATGCACTTAATAAACGCATTGATATGCATTCACAGAACAAGTTGTATATTTTTGTGTTAATGTTCTTAGCTTTTGTATGACAAGCTGTAGAGTAATTAAAAAAGTAATAGAAAAATAGACTCTTGTAAGGTGTCAGGCAAATCCAACACCTTCCATGAAAACCTTGACAGATAGCAAATCCGGCAATATGTCACATAGCTCCGAATAAATCCTGACATTAAATTAACCAAAGTAATACGATCAACGAGTGAGCAAATGGAATACCACAGACTAACACAAGAACGCCTAAATGCATGTCATACCTTCCCACCGTGAAACAGACACACTTCCGAGGATAGAAACGAGAACAGAATCTGAGAGCAGAGCCGTGTAGGCTAGAAGGCCCTACGATAAGGGACACCCACGTCGCTGGCCAACCGCCAGGAGGTCCGCTCCCCAGCCCATGTTAAAAGATAGAGCTCTCCAGAAGAACAGTATAAATCTTACGATAACACTAAAAGGGCCATACCAGCTGCAAGTTTTAGCGTGACACTATACGCATCTCTGTTACGTAGCAAACTTTAAAACCATTGCCTCACCACGAAAAGTATAATGTTTCTCATTGGATAGACAGAATTTTTTTAGGCACAGCTTAAGGTTGACGTTGAGACACTGATTGGTCAGTTGAAAACACAGCCAGATACCTTTTCCTTCAACTTCGGTAAACAGTAGTAAGGAGAAGTTATGAGGGAGTTGTTTCCGAGATGGCGAGGTGCGTGGAGCTATGCTGCCCACCGCCCCCTGACGCTGCCTAAACACCGACAAGGTAATGAACGCACGCGATGCCGCACAAGAGTGCATAATGCTTCACTCAGAACTGCAGAAGTCTCATCTGTTACATCCTCTTTTTGCGTAATACTAGTGTCAATCGTCAATTAAACTTCGTGGTATTCACATTTGCTACTTGAAGTTAAAATCTGAAACGCGATGATTTTTCTGTTATATAATTATGGAGAAGCCATATCAGCCACTGTAATTTACGACAAGTTAAATAAGTGACTAAAGATAATTGAGTGTCACTGTAGACCATTTTTTATAGTTTTCTCTTTTATGAAACTTAATTTAAACCTAGATTATAGATGTGATATGGCATAGGTCATCCTTCGATCCATTACAGAACTTGGAAACCCATTCAGGGAATATTCGTTCACATTTTTGTTGAACGCAGTTGGTTTTTATCATCCTGTATTAAAATATTTCCTTTTATCAATAGTGAAATTTTTTGTGAGTAGAATAAAAATTCCAATGGTAAACTTAACTGCTTTTTCGACGTTATTTTACCAGCTAACTAAAAATAGGAAAGCCTTGAAGCCCTTCCACCAAATTTAGTTAGTATTAAGATTCTTTTACAGGGAGTGCAGTGGAGCTGACGCTAAAATCATTAAGTATTTGATTATGTCATCGCTGGTCTCACTGAACTCTTCTGAACTCTACATGTCATGTGTGATCTTGCGTCTCCTTACAGGCGACAGGTCCCAGGTCAAAACTAGTCAATTCCCTAAAAAAACACGCTCAGAGCGTCGTTGCGCGAAAGTGGTAGGAAGACACGACTTAGAACAAACAGACACCATGCAGAATGTTAGATTCTGTGACAAAATTGTATATAATTTCCTGCTCTGTAACTTTTGTAGGGGAACATAAAGCAGAACAATAGGTCTTGGCGGTAACAGAATACAATGGGGATGACTGACAGCCAGCTCTCTGCTTGTTTTTTATTGCTGACGTGTCAGTTGGGCGGCGAGTAAACCAGAAACCCCTACACCACCCGGAGAAAGTTCAACGCATTTTTTGAAGAGGACAAAGCTTCACGCTGTCCTAGCGGTAAGATCGTGATTTAGCAAATAATGAAGTCATTTGAACAGTAAGTGATCCATCTTCGTAATTAACAGCACAAATAGATAAAAAAGTAGATGAATAAGGAATGGAGATGGATGTATCATGTGTGAAATTTGAATTATTACTCAATAAAGTTCAAGGGAATGAGGCCTGGCATATGGAAGAGGGTAGAGTGTTCGCCTAATGGCCGATTTCAAAAAGAACACCAATCAGTCTGTTCAAAAACGGTGAGCGAGAAGATCATTCTCCGAGGACCCAGACGATAGAACCGAGTAGGTCAATTCCTTCTACTAAGTATTGCGTACCATGAAGTGCAGTGGCACATGTGGAGATTTAGTCAGACGTAACTGTACACAGATTTAGGTGCTAGGAGTTTCCATTATTTATTTAAGTTTCTCTCTGTTGAATTATTTATACTGTATTCAAGTGTGTAGTGATCTTACTAGAATAAAATGTGTTTCGTAGTGGCCGGATGCTGTGGCCGAGCGGTTCTAGGCGTTTCAGTCCGGAGCCGCGCTGCTGCTACGGTAGCATTTTTGAATCCTGCCACGGGCAGGGGACTGATGACCTCCGAAGATAAGTCCCATAGTGCTCAGAGCCATTTGAACCATTTGTCGATCGGTTGGGTTGTCGTCGGATCGGGAAAGGTTGGCCCGACTGCCTGTATCACCTAAGCGACCGTTAGTGTTTCAGTTTCAAGCCGACCCTCGAACATCTGAGCGCCCTTGGGTGCCCTGCCTTTTTTTTATTTGTTCTTGTTGTTTGTACTTGTACGGCTTCTACCCAATTTTTTTTAAATTAAGGTTGTTTTGACCTTAAGGTGCAAGGTTCTTTAGGCCGTCAGCCTAATTTAAAGAACTGTTTCACGTAAGACCTTTGGCATTTTAAAGGTTTTAATGATGTTGAATTTTAAGTGTTTGGCCTTCAGCCAATTTTGAGTTTGAGTTGTTTTGCTCTTAAGGCTTTCAGCGTAGTTCAAAGAACTGTTTTATGTAAGGCCTTTGGCATTCTAAAAATTTTAATGTTGTTGAATTTAAAGTGTTGGTCCTTCAGCCGATTTTGAGTTTGAGTTGTTTTGCTCTTAAGGCCTTCAGCCTAAATTAAAGAACTGTTTCACGTAAGGCCTTTGGCATTTAAATAAAATGAATGTTATGAAGTTTTAAGTTTTAGGCCTTCAGCCAATTTGAATTTAACTTGTTTGCTCTAGAAGTGTCTGATTCTTTGGGCCTTCAGCCTAAATAAAGAAGTGTTTTAAGATAAGGCTTTGCTTTTTAAATTTATGTTTCGGTTGAGTTTTGGCTAATTAACAACTGTTTTACGTAAGGCCTTTGTTTTTAAAAAGATTAATGTTCTTTTGCCTTAATTGTTGTGCTTTCAGCCGAATTTGAAATCGAATTGTTAGCTCTGAAAATCTCAGATTCCTTGGGCCTTCAACCTAAATAAAGAACTATTGTAACTTCATAACCCGACTCTTTTAGAATAGTTTGTATATATCTTCAAGCGTCTGCCAATTAAGCCATTTTAACGTTTCTGTAACACTCTCCGATGGGGAAAATACCCTGCCACCACTCGTACTACCGTCATTTGTACACGTTGAATATTCGCTGCTTTTCGGGGAGAGAACAATTGCATTAGGAAACAGACACATAATGCGGTACTACCTATTCTGTAAGACAGAATATGGCAATATCCTTTCTTCCAGGAGTGCTAGTCCTGCACGACTCCCAGGATAACTTCTGGAAGTTTGGAAAGTAGTAGATGAGATGCTGACAGAATTGAAGATGTGAGTACGGATCGTTAGCCATGCTTGGGCAACTCAATCGGTATAATATTTTCTCACTAGAGGCAATGGTCCAGAGTTCCAGTGTTGGTCCAGCACACAATTTTGATCCACAGGCAGTTTCAGTTTCAGACTGGTTTCCATTCTGTGTGGAATTTTATTCTCATTTTATTAGGATATGGGGCACAATTGGGACAGGGAGGAGATGGGGGGAGGCCGGGCATTATCCTTGAATAAACTAGTATCAATTTGGTAAAAAGAAGAGTGGGACACGATATGATGTGAGACACTGGGTGTGGATGAGGTGGGTAGCTGTGGTTAAACATCTTTGAAATCCATTTTGGAAATTACTGGTCACGTTTAGCTTTGTTAACAAATCCTCTAGGCGAGACGTAGGATAGTGATAAACGTTGACTGAGCATTGATAGCTGTATTTAAATCGGCACAAATGCGTAAATACCTATTAGGTTTTCTAAATATAGGCAAAAGCAAACCACAGTGACAGGTTGAGACCGGTGAAATGACGCCTAGTTTCTGAAGTAGTATAAGCTCGGTGTGGAAAGCATCTGTAACACAGAATGGCAGCGGGAGATCTCTACAAAATTTTGGCGCCACTGACTGTTTCACAGCGATATCAGCAGTAAATTTATTTGCGCAATCCATCGATGCTTCTAAACTGTCTTCCAGTGAATTGCGAAGTGAATCCAAACTAAATGGCTCTGAGCACTATGGGACTTAACATCTATGGTCATCAGTCCCCTAGAACTTAGAACTACGTAAACCTAACTAACCTAAGAACATCACACAACACCCAGCCATCACAAGGCAGAGAAAATCCCTGACCCCGCCGGGAATCGAACCCAGGAACCCGGGCGTGGGAAGCGAGAACGCTACCGCACGACCACGGGATGCGGGCTGAATCCAAACTAAACTAAACTAAACTCCGTGGGAACAGGCCATGAAGGCCCGACGGTACCGAACGGTCACCGTGTCATCCTCAGCCCCCAGGCGTCACTGGATGCGGATATGGAGGGGCACGTGGTCTGCACACCGCTCTCCCTGTCGTGTGTCAGTTTACTAGGCTGGAGCCGCTACTTCTTAATCAAGCAGCTCGTCAGTTTGCCTCTCAAGGGCTGAGTGCACCCCGCTTTCCAACAGCGCTCAGCAGACCAAGTCCTTGCTCAGCCCGACAGCGCTTAATCTCGGTGATCTGACGGGAACCGGTGTCACCACTGTGGCAAAGCCGTTCGCCCAATTGCAAAGCGAGTCTACATTTAGAAAATTTTAGTGTTTCATACACTAAATTTACATGGTCCACTATTTTGAAATCAAATGCAGTAAAGGTACAGAGCCGAAAATGTTAAAACTGTTAGGCGTCTTATCTACTAACAATTTTAGTACATGCTTGAGCTTTCTGAGCTTATAAGCGAACCGCGCACGCTCGTCATCAACGATGCCATCCAAATATATGGTGTGTGTTAGGCTCGGCCAGAAAGATAAGTGACGGAAATGGGAGTTCCATTGGCCAAGCGATAGAAGAAGCAGTTTTGGTACAGTTCGGGTGAGGCGTGAGGGGTTTATATCATCGTACTTTGTAACATGCGCGTGGGGCACACAATACTCATTAAAGCCTGTAGTATGGTAAGTGAGTGGGGTTCACCTTACGAGACAGGATTTTCGTATAGATATTGACCGCGTGTACCTGAATGGTGGCAAATCAGACTTACACCCACTCTGTAATAACAATGATCCGTCAAGTAAGTTCAAAATGCAATTACACGTCAGTATGTACCAAAAGCAACTCTGAACATGATACCAATTCGATAATAATACGGTCGCCAGCCTAATTAGGCATTAACTGAGTTTCTTCCCTGTACAAGTTGGTGTATATTCATGCAAAACAACATGTAGTAACACTGCGTAATATAGTAAAATTTTTGAACCATAAAATCTATTGAACTGATAGTTTCACGTTCTGTACTGATATGGAAAAACCACGAATACATAACACTACACTATAATGTATACTACAAAGCTTCGTACTGTCTATTGATCTGATTATTGTTGTTAAAATAGATTTCCAATATATGAGTTACTACTCTTTTTATATTATTTATTTCTTATTTAAATACCTTTATATCTGTCTCGAAATAATTAAACTTCATTACTATATCAATATTAAAGTTACCTTTCAACTTCGTTAGACCTTCGTTATTAATTTACTGGTTCATTAACAAAACAGTTCTTTAAACATCATTCTAACATAACTAGGTCTGCAAGTAATTATTATTAACACAAAATTTAATTTTTCATTTGGGGACACTCGGATTGCACAACATTAGGAAAGGTCCCTGTCAAGGTTAGTTGTGAGGATAATTAAATAAGGGGAAAGTTCTGGTAAAATTTAGTTATTATCGAACAGTTCACTCTATGGTCCAGCCGAATACAGTACTAAAAGTTTCAACCTGCTTGTATCGATGCGGCGGTTGGCGGGCGGCGAGATGGCGAGGCACAGAGCACACATACAACCACAGCTATGGCTCTTGACGTATCGGCACTTTAATTCTTCTTAGTGTCGCAATACTTTTCCATTCAGTGCCTATGGAATATTGCCATGCTGTGTGGGCGTTGGAACAGCATACCCGAGGCTCAGTGAAACTACATCTTCCAGGAGAGCCTCCTCGCTCCAGAAGGTGTTGCCCAGGCCAATGCCAAACTCCAACTACCACTGCTGAGCCCGTTGTGCCGTGCAGTGCCCGCGTGCATTTTCCCGCGCACGCCTGCCATCCATCTTCTATCGCTCCCCTACAGACAGGGTATTCATCCGAGGTTTTACATTATACATATCCTAACACATTGCCTGCGTATGGACCAGACGCACAGTTACAATTTTAAACATCTTGCAACAGTTTCAACATTTGTTACATTTCAATTCTCTTACAATACTGCTTGACATTTGACATAAACATTAATATTCACATTGAAACTTGTTTACAGTTATCTTAACACAATGACATGAAACAAAAAAGAAATGAAATCAGAACATTCTGTTACACTAGTTTATCGAAAAATTAGATGGAATTTTTTTTTTATATGTACAATAGGACAGAGTCGTTGTTGTTATACATGCCCCTGTTTCCAGTAAATTTCACAAAGTGCAAATTTGATGGGAACACTGAACTTTATTTTTATACAGGGGTTCTGAATCTTTGTGTGAATGCACCATCATATAATTTTATATCACAAAACGTCCTTTCACTCACATCGTATAGGTCTATACTCTTTAACATATCAAGAACATTTACCTATCATTTGCTCAAGTGCCTTTGGCACACCTCCTATCACAACATGATTTAAATAGCAAATTACTTATTATTAAATTTCTCAGAGAAATAAATTCAAAATCTGAAACACAATTACAAAGCTTATACAAATACCTATATACACTATAAGACAATTTGTTTGCTGCTTGCTTTGAATGGCAGTCCATTCCCTTATTTACTAATAAACACTCAATATTATTTAGAAAAATCCCCACATATATTTGCTGCCTATTATTCAGATTTGGGCAGTCCATTTCGCATAATTTTATCACATCACCTGTACCACACTTACAATTCTCCTTTGACTATTTATCTGCCGTCTTTGGTGTTTGGCAGTCCTTTATATTGTGACTCATATACTGCCCACTTTGATTTTTGGCAGTCCCATCTTTTATTTGGCTTGCAGCATTTATCCTTTCTTTTCAGCCGTTTTCTCCATACATCTTTACATTTATAGTACATTTGGTAATCTGAAACTCACGTAAGTACATTAGCACACTAACATTGGTACACATACATTTATAAAAATTTGTTACATTTAGAATAAAATAGTTTCAGCATAAGATACAGCACATTTACTGCAGATTGCTTTCTGAGTGTACTTATGTCAGTCACTCCTAGGAACATACAGTTTCAGGTCCACAACGTTTCTTACACCTAAAGGTCTCTTGGATTTTGGGTAGATCAGGTAGTAAGCATTATCGTGTGGAATGTTCTGTATTATATATGGTCCATTATAAATATATTTAAATTTGGAAATTTCATGGTCCAGTTCACCAGATTTTTCGTGGGTTTCTAAAAGAACATAATCCCCAATTTTAAATTTTGAAACTTTCAGTTTTTTATCATGTCTTTTAGACCTAGAGTCAGCTTTTTTGCTTTGCCCTTTTTCTGACTAATTCTTTCTTTTGACTCAACCCCAAGCTTGTACAAGGTGGAAACTCTAGTTTTTCTTCAATTATACTTTTACTTCTGCTGCCTAACAAAATTTCTTCCGGTGGGAACCCAGTAGATTCATGATGTAGGGTGTTCATGACATTCTCAAAGTCCGATATAAACCTGCCCCAGGCTCTATGGTTATGACTGCAGTACATTCTAGACAATCTCCCGATTTCTCACATGTACCTTTCAACCGGGTTGCTAGCTGGGTGGTAGGCTGAGATATATTTAACCTCCACACCATTTTGCTCCATTCCTTCTTTCCAAATTTTGGATATAAACTGGGGTCCATTGTCAGATAGTACTGCCTTGGGTTTCCCGATGGTTCTGAAGTATTCGACCATCCTATTAAATACAGCTTTTGCTGTTGCCTTTTTCAAGGGGTATAATTTTACAAATTTTGAGAATACTTCCAAAATTACTAAAATATATGCACAATTTCCCGAAGTCTTTGGAAGGGGACCATACAAATCTACTGATACTAATTCTAGGGTGTCCTCAGGTAATGTACTTTCCATTGGACCTCTACTAGTTCAGTTAGGTACTTTGGCCCTTTGACAGACATCACACGGCTTAATTTGTTCGTTAACCTTCTTACTGACACTACCAGCAATCACTATTACATTATTCAGTTTATCCAAACATTTCTTCGGTCCACTATGCCCCAATGCTAAATGGAAATAGTCTATGACATCAGTAGCAAACTGGTGTGGTCAACATACTCTCCATTTCTCAGTGACTAAATCTTTTCTCCTGTATAAAATGCCTTTAAGGATTTTGTAGTGTTTCTTAATTTGAGGATACTGCACACTGTCAAAATTTACCTTCACGGATTTCCATGTCGGATCCTCATTCTGATGGTACATGTTTTTACATACTTGCTCAATTTTCCTTTTTCCTGAAACTTCTTTCATATACCTTATCTGGAAAGTACCCTCTTCACCATTTTCATTGGGCACTTCACTCATACCATTAGGCAATCGAGATAAAGCATCTGCCACGTAATTCTCAGTACCCTTAACATAGCAAATCTCATAATCAAGCTGCTGCAGGTACAAAGCCCAACGAGTTAGCCTGCCATTAAGTAAACGACAATCTTTAAGAAAAGTTAAAGCTTTGTGGTCAGAATGTATGATGAGCGTATGGCCCCACAGATAATTCCTGAATTTCTTTAATCCCCATATAATGGCTAAAGCCTCCTCTTCCGATATAGTGTAGTTTCTCTCGTATTTTGTTAGAGTTCTACTTGCAAACGCGATAGTCCTGTGTTCGATATCTTTGCCATTACAGATTTCTAAGGAAAATTTCTATACCAATCCCATAAGCACTACTGTCAGTACTCATGTGGAAATGTTCTGTCAGTATGTGGTGATGCAAAATATTGTCATTCAAAAGTTCACTTTTTAAATTTTCAAAATCTCTCATGCACCCTTCAGACCAAACAAAAGCACTATTTCTCTTAAGTAGATTATTCAAATGAGGACTGTTGTGAATTGGCAGGAGCCAATTCACGGAGTTTGGAGGAAGCCAAAAGGCACGCGATTAAACTCACGCAGACTGGCGTGAGGTCTGGAACATTACAAGGAATTATAGTAGCCAAAAATAGTACACAGCTGATGTAATACTTAACTTTAATCCACAATTGGTGAACATCGCTCTTGTTGATACATTATATAATCTCAATATAAACTGGTAATGGCGCCTTGCTAGGTCGTAGCAATTGACGTAGCTGAAGGCTATGCTAACTATCGTCTCGGCAAATGAGAGCGTATTTGTCAGTGTAGCATTGCTAGCAAAGTCGTCTGTACAACTGGGGCGAGTGCTAGTACGACTCACTAGACCTGCCGTGTGGCGGCGCTCGGTCTGCCATCACTGACTGTGGCGACACGCGGGTCCGTCGTATACTAGCGGACCGCGGCCGATTTAAAAGCTACCACCTAGCAAGTGTGGTGTCTGGCAGTGACACCACAAGCACTACTAAAAACTTGCCCCTTGACGAATTTTCTATAGAACCCACATAAACCTAAAAAGGCTTTCAACTGTTTTCTATTTCTAGGAGCTGGACACTTCGCTATTGCACTTAACTTTTCTGGGTCCTTGTCAATCCCGGTTGTAGTAATAATATGCCCCAAAAACTTTATTTCCGACTTCACGAATTCACATTTCTTCCACTTTAGTGTCATGCCCCTTGCTTGTAGAGCAGCAAAAACTTTCTGCAATAATTCACAATGCTCTTGCCATTTCTCAGTAGCAATCAGTAAGTCATCTACATAAATGGTTAGCCAGGAACTCAATCCTCTCCCTAATACAAAGTCCAGTGCCCTAATACATACCGCCACAGAAGTGCTGAGCCCAAATGGCACTACTTTATACTGATAGCATTTCCCACCGAATAGAAACGCGGTATATTTACGGGATTCTTTGCTCAATGGGATTTGCCAGTATCCGGCGGTCATGTCCAGACTGGTTAAATACATCACATTATAAAACTTTTGGAGCATTTCGTCCAGATTTTCAGGTCTATGTATTTCCTTCTTTCAATTTTGTGCAAAGTCCTGGCGTCGATGACTACTCTTACTCCCCCATCCCTTTCATTCACGATGGTAAGTGGACTATTATATTCGCTGCTACTCCGTTCGATTAAGCCCCATTCTATCGTTTTATCTATTTCCACTTGACCAGCCTGCCTCTTTGATATGGTACCGAAAACGGTCTTACAAAGAAAGGATTATGCTCTAATGTCTCAATCTAGTATTCAAAGTTCTTAACTAGGCCAGGTTTGTCCGAAAATACGGTGCTATTACTTTCTAAAAGATCAAGCAATTCTATTGTCTGATCAGGAGATATCTCCTTCAAATTTTCCACAATTTCTTTAAAATCATGCCCCTGCCTGTCACTCTCATCTATTAATCTCTTGACATGGTACATTTCGTACATGTTTGTCAAACCATCATTCCCTTGGTCGATCTCCAACAATAAAGAACCAATTTCTGAATTGAACACCTTTCCATTTTCCTCAAATTTTATTTCCAAATTCGTAAATGCATTATTAATTTTGACCACTTCCTGGTTACAATCAATAATAACTTTTTCTTTATCTAGGCAATCTATACCTAGAATCATTTCAGTACTCAAGTCTGGCACAACCAAAAAATCGTGTTCAAACTTTTGTCCTTATATATTAAATTCAACCAATATCTGGTTCTTTACCAGGTTGCTCGTCTTGCCGGTAGCACCCACAATTTGTACACCAGTCACTGACATAATTACTAGTCCAGGCTTATCACAGATGTGTTCGAAAAACGATTGGGAGATCACACTTATCTGAGATCCTGTATCAAGAAGTACTTGCAATTTCACATTATAAATTTCAACTGGTATTACAGTTAGTTTAACCGTCAAATGCCTTTCATTGTTGTGTTCTTCCCTAAGCAAATCTGGGTCGATGATAACATCGTCCCAAGATATGCTTTTGACCTGCACATCGCCTATATCTGGTGGTTTCTTTGGTTCCCGTAGCTCAAAGTCATCAAATACTTGAACTCTTTGTAACATTGACACTGAGTCGTCCGGTGGCTCCTTTTTTCTGTTTTCAGTCTCAACATCTGGATTTTGTTTTGAAACTTCGTCATCAGTAGGTACTATATCGCAATTAGCCTTCATTCCCATTATTTTCACTAGTTCCGAAATATTCGTCATCTGAACCATCGTCAGAATCAGACCATTCTGGATCGCTTTCAAGTTCTAACATAAAAGCTTTTCTGACACAGGCACTAAGTTCTTTCTCTGCATTTTCGTCAGGCTTTGATTTTCACTCACTATCCTCTTTTGGCAAAACGACCTCATTATCAGCTTTACTCACATCCACTGTTACTTCATATTTAGTGTAATCCTCGTGGACTTCAATTACCCGTAGGTAATTACCTGCCCCTTCCCCATGGTGCCTTTCGGTAACAGCTTGTACTGTTGGCGGATCGTTAACAGAAGTTACTTCCTCATCAGTGCTTAGGATTTCATCCTCAATTCCTTCCTATCTTTAACCATCGTCCTATCAGCAGCACGCATACTTTGCATGGCGCTATTTACTCTCTCCTCTTCAAATTCGGGCCACGTCACCTTATCGACGTCCCTACTATTTCCTTTTTCACTAATTAACCTCCTTGCCTCATATTCCTTCTTAAAATCCTCCCACTCACTTTACTTGAGGCCCTTGTACAGATCGTCGATCTGCACACGCCAATCAGTTACTTCTGCTAATTCATTCTCGCCATTTACTTCACTGCTAACACTGCTAACCGCACACCTCTGTGTATCCATTGTTCCATCCACTACTTCCTTCGCCACAGAATTACCACTCGTAATGTATTTGCCAGCTCTTACGGCAGTGTTTGTACCTAATTCTGCCGCCTTGCTAGCGGCTTCTCTCTGAACAGCTGTTCTGGTAGGCTGGGCCGTTGCCCTCTGATGCTCCACTCGCCTGTTAACATGTATCGCTCTGCATGGCGAAGATGACTCACCTGCGCACGCACCTGACGCTCGTTTCGCCACAACAAGCTGCGTCGTTCCACGCCTGTCCCTAAGCTGTCTCATAACTTCATTGTCAGTCCGGTAACATTTCTTAAATCGGGGCCGGTATGTTCTGTCCGCTTCCGTTTCGCCCGCAACGTTCGCGGAAATCAGTTTCCTGCGTCGTCATTATTTTGCGCGGTGTACCCTCTACCGCGACCTGGATAACCCCCTCTTCCTCTTCCTCTACCTCTCTGTATCATGTTGACGCGAAACCCATCGCCGTCATTTCTCTCGTCATTATTGCGGTTATTCCTGTTACTATAATTCTGATAATTGGCGCGATTTTCGCGCCAATGATCTTTGTTTTCGATCCTTTCGAGAAACGCTTGGAAGCTACGATGATTGCTTCCCACATATCTCTTCGAATCTTCTGGAAGCTTTTTATATAGCTCCCATTCGATTTCAGAATCGGATCTTCTCCCTCTTAAGTGTGTCAACTTTCGGTACCAATATTCGCAGAAATCTCTCGAAGAATTCCTGCCCCTATTATCATGAACTTTGGCCATGATAAACTCGCGCCACAAATGATCCTGTTTTTGTTCGGACCAGTATTCTTCCGTAAACTTTTGTTTAAACTCTTCGAACGTCATTAATTCGGTATTCAAGTTAATTCCCCAGCGCTTAGCGTCACCTGCTAAGGCGCTAATTACTACGTTTATTTTCTCCTGACCAGACAAATGTTCAGGAAACATCCTCTCGCAATTTTTGATGAAATCCAACGGATGCCATCCGTTATGTTTCTTGGCGGGATAGAAGCGCTCCTCACCTTCCAACAGCTTCGTAAGTGGTGTGCCATTACAGACAACACCAGGCCTATTTTTGATTTTACTCTCGAGATCGAAAATTTTGCCTTGAATTTTCGATGTACTTTGTTCACACTTTTGCACACATCCGATAACTTTTTCGCCCAAATTTCTTTCAGTATCTGAAACTGCCTTTTTCAATTGTGAGATTCCATGTTGGCATTCGTTTACGATCTCAGTTTTAAGACCGAAAACTTTTTCGTCTACTTTTGTTTCAACTAGAGGCTCTACTTTCTCTTGAATGTAGAGAATTTCAACATCAAACCTACTGTTAATGTTGTCGATTTCCCCCCACATAGTATTCATATTTTTCTTAATTGTGTCAGACTTCATAGTATTTACTACAGAGCTTAAATTACCCACTTTTTGTTCTACCTGTTCTATTTGTTTACTAATTTTAATTCCCTGTTCTTCGACCTGCGCTTTAAGCTGACCAACTTGTGTTTTAAACTGCTCGTCAGCGTGTGTTTTAAGCTCATCATTATGTGTTTTAAGCTGCTCGTCAACGTGTGTTTTAAGCTGATCATTCTGTGTTCTGAGCTGGTTACTTTGTGTTGTAAGCTGCTCGTCAACGTGTGTTTTAAGCTGATCATTCTGTCCTGCAATTTGTTTGGTTAATCGTTCAAATAAGTCGTTCATGCTTAAAATTTTCACACTGTTTTGTTCTACGGAATCGGTGTGTTCCGACCCTACTTCAAAATTTTCTTTCAATTCATTCTATATCTGTGGTGAATCAAACATATCAGTGAATTCGTTCACATCCCCACTATCATCTACAAAGTCATCCTCTACTTCTTTATTCCTTGGTGTGTTCGAGGCAATCTCGACATTTCAATCTGTTCGTTAACATGTTCGTGGTATTGAATGTACGCCAATTGTCTTCCGCTAAGGCCATCTGTTGTCTGGCCGCGTAAACTCCTGTCATTGCCAGCCGCATCTTCCATTACGCTCGGCACATCTACTGTGGCTACGTTCTTGTCCCTACTGAACGCAAATTACACCCCACTACCGTACTTGACGTTCACTGATATTTACTTTACTAAATAATATTGCAATTCGTGCCACTTAACATCCACTGTTCGGTATTCACGTCAATTTGTAACCGACAACAACTGGATATCCTGTCACCGGGAGCCACTTGTAACGTGCGCGTGGGGCACACAATACTCATTAAAGCCTGTACTATGGTAAGTGAGCGGGGTTCACCTTACGAGACAGGATTTTCGTATGGGTATTGACCGCGTGTACCTAAATGGTGGCAAATAAGTCTTACACCCACTCTGTAATAACAATGATCCGTCAAGTAAGTTCAAAATGCAATAACACGTCAGTATGTACCAAAAGCAACACTGAAGATGATACCAATTTGATAATAATACGGTCGCCAGCCTAATTAGGCATTAACTGAGTTTCTTCCCTGTACAAGTTGATGTATATTCATGCAAAACAACACGTAGTAAAACTGCGTAATATAGTAAAATTTTAGAACCATAAAATCTATTGAACTGATAGTTTCACGTTCTGTACTGATATGGAAAAACCACGAATACATAACACTACACTATAATGTATACTACAAAGCTTCGTACTGTCTATTGATCTGATTAAAATCGGGCATAGGTTACCCTAGAAATAGCACATTCCAGCCACACACAAAATGTCAATTTTGATAAAGATAAAACACTGATAAATTTTGACTTATATATTGACTTTAACTTTTGCTGGTCAAACCGATGTGGAACACTTCAGAATTTAAATGAAAAAAAGGGGGGGGGGGACCCTGAGCTGTTATGATCACTATATTAAAAAATTGATTACTGAAATTATCATGCATTCAAGATTTCCAATATATGAGTTACTACTCTTTTTATATTATTTATTTCTTATTTAAATACCTTTATATCTGTCTCGAAATAATTAAACTTCATTACTATATCAATATTAAAGTTACCTTTCAACTTCGTTAGACCTTCGTTATTAATTTACTGGTTCATTAACAAAACAGTTCTTTAAACATCATTCTAACATAACTAGGTCTGCAAGTAATTATTATTAACACAAAATTTAATTTTTCATTTGGGGACACTCGGATTGCACAACATTAGGAAAGGTCCCTGTCAAGGTTAGTTGTGAGGAGAATTAAATAAGGGGAAAGTTCTGGTAAAATTTAGTTATTATCGAACAGTTCACTCTATGGTCCATCCGAATACTGTACTAAAAGTTTCAACCTGCTTGTATCGATGCGGCGGTTGGCGGGCGGCGAGATGGCGAGGCACAGAGCACACATACAACCACAGCTATGGCTCTTGACGTATCGGCACTTTAATTCTTCTTAGCGTCGCAATACTTTTCCATTCAGTGCCTATGGAATATTGCCATGCTGTGTGGGCGTTGGAACAGCATACCCGAGGCTCAGTGAAACTACGTCTTCCAGGAGAGCCTCCTCGCTCCAGAAGGTGTTGCTCAGGCCAATGCCAAACTCCAACTACCACTGCTGAGCCCGTTGTGCCGTGCAGTGCCCGCGTGCATTTTCCCGCTCTCGCCTACCATCCACCTTTTACCGCTGCCTTACAGACAGGGTATTCACCCGAGGTTTTACATTATACATATCCTAACACATTGCCTACGTATGGACCAGACGCACAGTTACAATTTTAAACATCTTGCAACAGTTTCAACATTTGTTACATTTCAGTTCTATTACAATACTGCTTGGCATTTGACATAAACATTAATATTCACATTCAAACTTGTTTACAGTTTTCTTAACACAATGACATGAAACAAAAAAGAAATGAAATCAGAACATTCTGTTACACTAGTTTATCGACAAATTAGATGGAAAAAAAAATTATATGTACAGTAGGACAGAGTCGTTGTTGTTACAACTTTCCAAGCGGCATTTGGCGAAGCGGAAAGAGTATAGAACGGGAACCAGAGGGACGGATTGAGTTCCTCAGCGGAAATATTTTTTATTTTCAATCTGTACATCAGTTACTCTGCAAATAAACCAAAATAATACTCAGTTTATGGTACTTATTATTTTTTTTGCATAGAAAAAGACATGAAAAAGAAAGTCCAAAAATAATTTGGGATTGAAAATGAATTTGCAGGAAGGGATTGTGTGCACGAGAACTAGGAGTATAAAATTAGGTACCAGCTCTTTTGCTATTTTACAGGTGATGAATGATTCACATGAGCTGGAGATATTATTTGCAGTGTAGTCGCAGACGTTGTAAATGTGTTTGCCACATTTCCACCTAAATCGCTAGGTCGATTTCAACCAAATCGGTAAACATATGTTAGGCAATAATCGCTGTGGCGCTAAGAACCACCTACCTACCATAGTGGTTGAGATGGGTATGGAAAGGCAGTGTAGACCACGACGAGCGAATACTCAACTATTCACCCAGCATTTGAGATTGAGAGCACTTAGTGGCTTGAAAAAACAATAATATATAATTTCAAACCTTTAAGAAACTTTTTCTCTCTGGCATCTTTCAGAAAACATGAAAGGGAAAAAAATTGTCGCTTACTACATTTTCGATATTCAGGCAGTAAAACTTTCGCATCAGGGATGATATTTTGATTTATTACTCCTTCATTCACGACACATTTTGCGGACATTATTCACTTATACGACTGATGTAGCAAAAAAATTACATCATTGCACGATACACAGTTCATCAGATAAGACGTCAGATACTGTAATGCGTCAAAAAAGTGCCGCATCATGTGTGGTGTTTTAATTTTTTATTTCTTTGCTACTAATTCTATTCGCAATATATTTCAAAGACAGTAGACGTATACCACCGGTTGTACCTACAAAATTGTATATCGTACGGCATGTAGTTCTGGAGATACGACATCATAAAAATTGAGCTACGTGAAACTGAAACTGCAGGGCGAAATTTGCTAGAGACACAGGTGAAATATGTGTAAAAAAACGTATGAAATATTATAAATATAGATATCACTTCATGTACTGTGATGCGTGATAAATTGCCGCATTCTGTATGACGTATTAAGACGTATTATTGCATAGAAATGAGGAAAGAACCTCCTATCTACATATGTCTAGGAAAGACAACAAATCGTCCTGGAACACAGTACACAGTAGCATCGCAGCCAGCTCACAACTAACGTTCAACACGTTACAAGTCTTAGGGATAGTATCGGTAGTGATTCACGATAAACGTAATCTACTTTGACTTGCTCCACTGGAGCTTGTACTAGGGTTCGTCTCAGTACCATGTAGAAAACGATCCTCCAAATATGGTGTACGCACAGTGGGCCGCCTCTTTGCACTTTCTTCTGTCTGAAATGACCCGTGATCCCACAAAGGCCCAAAAAGAACTTGAAACGTTGACTGATGTTGTTGGCACCTGTGCCGGCCGGTGTGACCGAGTGGTTCTAGGCGTTACAGTCTGGAACCGCGAGACCGCAACGGTCGCAGGTTTGAATCCTGCCTCGGGCATGGATGTGTGTGATGTCCTTAGGTTAGTGAGGTTTAAGTAGTTCTAAGCTCTAGAGGACTGATGACCTCCGATGTTAAGTCCCATAGTGGTCAGAGCCATTTTTTTGGCACCTGTGACAATACTTGTTTTGTTGTTTCCGTAATGCCCATCGACCGTCCCCATGCGCTAAGACGTACAAAGACACCATATCTGCCTGTCGCAGTAAGATGCATCTTTCACGCAGCCTGCAACACCAAGGAGCACACGGCTCGTTGTCAGAGGAACTTTCATCCGTCAGCGCCGTCTATCGTGGCCACGACCCATTCCGGACACATGTTCATAGCACCTTTTTTCTTCCGTTTCCAGTCTGGAATCCGTCCCTGTAGCTTGTCGGTTTTATTAATGTTCGCCCTGCGTGTGCGAAATACATAAATCAAAAAAAGTTTTGCATCTGCCCTGTTGCCAGAACTCCTGAAGATAGACGTTGACTGTGGATATTGTATCACAGACACCGACGTGTTACGACTCAGACTGTGCACAATAGGCTGCATGATGGATAATGTGCAACTTCACTCCCGGCGTCCACGGCTACGTCCATCTTTGCAACCATGACACCATGCAGCGCGTTACAGATGGGACCAGCAAAATGGCGAATGGACCGCCCAGGACTGGCATCACGTTCGCTTCCTTGATGAGTATCACATATGCCTTCAACCAGACATTCGTTGGGGACATGTTTGGAGGCAACCCGGACAGGTTGAACGCCTTAGACACTCTGTCCAGCGAGCGCCGCAAGGTGGAGGTTGGCTGCTTTTTTGGGGTGGCATTATGTGGGGCCGACATACGCCTCTGGTGGTCATGAAATACGCCATACAGCTGTACGATATGCGAATGCCATCCTCCGACCGATAGTGCAACGATATAGGCAACATATTGGCATTCTTCTTCATGGAAGACAATTCACGCCCCCATCGTACACATCTTGTGGATGGCTTCCTTCAGACATGAAGACTATCGAACGTGCCTGGGATAGATTGAAAAGTGCTGTTTATGGACAGCGCGACTCACCAACCATTCTGAAATATTTACGCCGAATCACCGTTGGGGAGTGGTACAATATGGACCAACAGTGCCTTGGTGAACTTGTGGATAGTATGCCACGACGAATAAAGGCATGCATCAATGCAAGAGGACGTGCTACTGAGTATTAGAGGTACCGGTGTGTACAGCAGTCTGGACCACCACCTCTTACGGTCTCGCTGTATGGTAGTACAACATGCAATGTGTGGTTTTCATAAGTAATACGAGGGCTATCCAGAAAGTAAGTTACAATTGATCGCGAAATGAAAATCACAGTGAAAATCAGAAATGTTTCATTTGTAACAGTTATCTACACCTTTCAGCTACGTCTCTACGTAGTCGCCGTTCTGACTCAGACAATCGTCGCAGCGTTGTACCAACTTTCCAATACCCTCATCATAGAAGGCAGCCGCCTGTGCTTTCCGCCAATTCTCTACGCTGGCCTACAGCTCGTTGTCCGTGCCAAAATGTTGTCTTCATAGCCAGCGGTTCGTTTGAGCAGAGATGAAACTCAGTCGGACACAATTACGGGCTGTATTGTGGGTAACCAAACATTTCCAATTGAAACGATGCAGGAACATCTTCATTGCCCCTGCAGAATGAGGCTGAGAATTGTCTTGAAGAAGAAACTGCACGACAGTAATGTAATGTTGGTTGCATAGCTTCAGGGGAAAATGCTCACCAGGCCCTCGTACTTGGCGGGAAACACTATTTTCTATAACATCTTTACGCGCTCACTAAGAGCTCAGGAATGAAAAGAGCGACATAATTCTACCTAGAGTCATACACATCTTTGCAAAGCTTTATCGGATTCCCATAGTCGTTTCCATTTCGCGACCGATCGTAACTTACTTTCTGGACAGCCCTCGTAAAAAGGGTGGAAATGATGTTTATGTTGATCTCTATTCCAATTTTCCGTACAGGTTAAGAAACTCTCACAATCTAGGTGATGGAAAACTTTTTTTGATGTGTTTGTATTTGGCATGCAAGTTTGTGGGCAAAATTATAGATAAAAGCATCATCCTAAACCTCTGGAATGATTTCAGTCACATTTTGTACACGTATTACTTACAGTCTAGAAATAAATATTGTGCAGGCAAGATTTGTCAGCTTCCTATTTTGGTGGATGCGAGAATGTGTAGATAGATGGAGGGAGGTAGAGATGGACTGAAAGGTGTGGGGAAGGAGGAGTTGGGCACACAAAGTGCTTTGAGAAATAGCTAGATAGAGAGTGGGTGGTGGGGAAGTGGACAGGGAGATGGAGGAGGAAGAGATGAACAGGAAAAGGAAGTGGAAGAGATAAAGAAAAAGAGGAAGAGACAGGCAGCGAGAGGTGACAGCCCAGAAAGCGGTGACGGTAGGAGATGGACAGAGAGAGGGGAGATGGGCAGTGAAAGGAAAGAGGAGATGAATAGACAGAGGAGGGAGGAGGAGATGAACGGTGAGGTGGAGGAGGGGGGTAATTGTGAGATGAACAGACGGTGGGAGGGGGATGGAAAGGCTGGGGGGAGGTGGAGCAGCTGGACGGGGAAGGATAAAAGATGAAGAGCAGGTATAATCCCGTTGTCATCTGTCAGAAGTCCGCCCCAGGTAGCTGAGTGGTGCCGGCACGGTAACTCAGCGTGTTCAGTCAGAGGGTTAGTTGCCCCCTGTAATAAAAGAACTGAGTTACTGGATCAACGACGGACTGAAACGGGTGTCTTGTGACGTCCGCCACGAGCAGATACAACGAACGAAAACGAAGAAAATGAGATTAAAAAAAAAAGAAAGTGGTCAGCACGACAGACTGTCAATCCAAAGGGCCCGGGTTCGATTCCAGGCTGAGTCGGAGATTTTGTCCGCTCAGGGCCTGGGTTTAGAGTTGTCCGTAATCATCATCATTTCATGCCCATCGACGTGCAAGACGCCGAAGTGGCGTCAAATAGAAAGACTTGCACCAGGCGAACGGTCTACCCGACGGGAGGCCATCGTCACACGACATTATATCATTATCTGTCGGAAACAATTATTCTGCGAGGAAAGGAATTATCTGTTGCCAACAGGACACAACTCGACACTGGGCCTTTTGCAGCGAACGCGAACTGAGCTGCCAATAATTGTCCTTGCTGATTGGTGACACAGCAGCACCGATGTGCAACTGGAACTTCCACAGACTGGCTGGAATAGAGGCGACGTCAGACTCCGCGATGTTGTTGCGGAACTGCCAGTTCAGCAACCGTGATGCGTGGCGCGTGGAGTGACGTGCTATCAGCGGGCCGTGTTCGATCTGGACGCCGGCGAGTAACTTGGTGATACACAAGCCGCCAGCTGCCCGTGTTCGCCACACATGAATGTGAGCCGCGGTGTTGCCAACAGTTTCAGACGTTAGGTGCGGTCGCGGTGTAACTGGCACTTCGTCGGCTTTCGCGGTGGATGTTTCACTGTGCGAAGCGGAAGGCGTTTCTGACCTGCCTGTGTGGTACTCGAAGCTGAAGGGGAATCATTATATTCGACGTAATTCAGTCTTTCATGAGACACGGGTGATGGGAGTTACTATGAACATGGCGTCAAAAGGAAATGCTTGCGATGGAGAGTAATTAGTTTTGATACTTAAATTTGGTTAGTCGCGTTATGGCTCTGAGCGCTATGGCACTTAACTTCCGAGGTCATTAGTCCCCTAGAACTTAGAACTAATTAAACCTAACTAACCTAAGGACGTCACACACAGCCATGCCCGAGGCAGGATTCCTACCTACGACCGTAGCGGTCTCGCGGTTCCAGACTGAAGCGCCTAGAACCGCAAAGCCACTTCAGCAGTCGCGTTATGCTGAACGTCAATAGTAACCTAGAGAATTTAGCAATCTTAAGAACTTCATTAACCAAGGTACCGCATCTACCCATCGACTTCCTCCAGATGTATCGTACATGCAGGTTTTGGCCAGAAAAAAAAGTGACAGAAGTGCGTATTTGGCACTCATCGGGCCGGCCACTGCGGCCGAGCTGTTCTAGGCGCTTCAGTCTGGAAACGAGAGACCCCTACCGTCGCAAATTGGAATCCTGCCTTTGGCATGGAGGTGTGTGACGTCCTTAGGTTAGTTAGGTTTAAGTAGTTCTAAGTCTAGGGGACTGATGACCACAGATGTTAAGTCCTATAGTGCTTAATGCCGTTTGAACCATCAATGTAAACCAAGCTTGTTTTTCTACAGAAACTTTAAAATAACCATGTAATTGTGAAAATGTGGAGTTCATAATGTATGCCAGATACCGAGAGTATTATTACTTCCGTGTTTTACGATGAATGTCACACCACCACGTGTAAATCAGCAAATGTAAAATAATAAAACTATCTAATATTATATTCTCGTTCGAGCCTTACTGGAAACTAATCAGCAATCGTAGAGTCTCCTTTGCCTTTATTTTTGATGCTTTTTATGAAAATATTAATAAACACAGCATGTTCAGGATTATTTCAGTTTATTTAGCAGTGTAGCGTAAAAATTGAAAATTTTAAAAAACCTTCCAAAGTGGGAACAACCCCTGACATACAACAGAGCATTGCACATTACTTACCTCAGTCCTTGTACTTGTTGTTACCCTTCATATTACAGTCCAGTCTTCCTACAAGGAATCACAGCCAACGTACCAGTCCGTATACAACTGCACGATACGAATAATGGCGGCCGGAGTGGCCAAGCGGTTCTAGGCGCTACAGTCTGGAACCGCGCGACTGTTACGGTCGCAGGTTCGAATCCTGCCTCGGGCATGGATGTGTGTGATGTCCTTAGGTTAGTTAGGTTTAAGTAGTTCTACGTTCTAGGAGACTGATGACCTCAGAAGTTAAGTCCCATAGCGCTCAGAGCCATTTGAACCATTTTTATTACAAATCATCTCATCTCTTCAGTCTTCTTATCTGTCACAAAAACTGTGAAACGTAAACTTATGGTAGTATAATCTATTTTGTATGCTACTTATACCTTCAGCACGACATTGGTCCCTTACTTAGTTTGCACACTGAGCACAGATGACTTCTCTGTATAAGAAGGGCAATGAACAGACACGCAAAGTTACAGAATAATGCCCTTGACGTCAGTTTGTTGCAGATGCAAATAGTACACACGATGAAGAGAGATGTGATACCTCACCAGCTTCATCGTACGGCGAGAGGTGTAATTGGCGTTATGTAAAGCTCAACTGAGAGTGTGTTAAGGAAACCGTATACAATGTCTCAATAATATGCCCACATAAATCCGAGGCAGTTCTCAGGGAGAAAACGAAAAACTCTTAGAAATTAGTTTGGTAGGGACGATGACAGTAAGAAGGCTTTAGCAACTGCTCGCACAAAGCTCTACGAGAACTAGTTATAAAGGCATCATTATCCTACCGAAAAAATAATGTTGAGTTTTATTTGTTTATTTACCTGCAGTCCTGACAACGTGCAGCGCGATACTGAAGAAGACAAAATAAAATGGCGGAGTCACTGCAATAATAGAGGTGGGTAACACCATTTTATTGCGGCGCTTCTACCGGCGTTTTGCGGTACTGTGGCGCCGGAATTCCAATGTGGACCAGAACTGCAGACATTTACAGCAAGTAGACAAAACAGTAATTACGTAACTTTACTTTTTAGAAGCGATAATTTAATTATTATTACCATCCATCGTATATTCTTCCTATGGTTAGAAAAAAACTAATATCTATCAACAAGTGGAATGGGATGTGCATGTTAATGTGTGAGTGAATTCCTAAGGGACCAAACTGCTGAGCTCATAGATCCCAAGACATACACACTACTTAAACTAACTAATACTAAGAACAACACACACCCATGTGCGAGGGAGGATTCGAACCTGCGGCGGGAGAGGCCGCGCAATCCGACACAGACCAAGCGCCCACTCCGAGCGGCAATATATTATTATAGTCAGATTAAGACATGTTTTGTAGGAGACAAGAATGACGGCAGTACTCGTAAACAGTTAGCTACAGGGAATTAAGATTTTTTGTACTTTCCTTGTGCTGAATGATTTTTCTGGTTCAGCAGTCCTCTGTTTCGATGTGTTCCTTCACGATTCGTCTTTGTTCCAGTCTCTTCCTCTCAGACTAGGACTTAACCCCAGCTTCCTAAACTATTTGTTGGGTATATTCTAGTCTGTTTCCCTTAGAGATTTTACGCTGTACAACTCCCTATAATCACACTAAAGTTGTTCCCTAATGTTGTAACACATGTCCTATCATCTTCCCCTTCTTCTTGTCAGTGTTTATACATAATTCTTACCTCGACGATTCCATTGAGAATCTCCAGATTTCTTATTAGTACATTAGTTTTCAGCTTCTCTCTAAGGCATCACGTTTCAAGCGCTTCGATTCTCTTTTTTTCCGATTTCCCCCCCTATTTGTGGTTCACTTTCATACAATTATATCCTCTAGACATTATGTACGAGCGGTTGGTTGTATGGAAATGCTGATTATATGAAAATAGTCAGTGTGTGTGGGCTGCGATGTGTGTTGTTGGCTGTGCTAAAACTAAATGAAATAAAACTGAGTGCTGAGTGGTGAAGCCATTCACTGCACACTATAAGATCTTACATCAACTAGCACAAATTAACGATTTAAACCGAATATCAGTGCACCCAAACGGCAGTCTCATTGAGAAACACTTAAGAGGGTAATCTTCGTTACACCAAACAACATCTGATACTCTACGCCTATTCGGTGGGAGATAAAATCTTAAATATATCGACGTCTTACAGGCATTAGTCATTTCCATTAAAATAATTGCTCCTTCAGCACATTCCAAATAAATAGTTTAAATTTTGACAGGAAACGTAAGACACTCGCTTTATCTTGAACTACTCTTTTTTAATGCGTAGGATGCTGCCTAGGGAACTGAGGTGAGAAAATTTGGGGAAATTATATAGTGATACAAACTGTAAGCTTTTACAATGTAAATTTATTTCCGTAAAAGTAGCATTAACATGCAAGAAAGAACTTCCTAATGCCAAGGGCAGATGGCGCCTAATTTACTCGTGAAATAACATTACAATAAAGTCACTGTAGGTGCCAAAAGTCTTTTGTTTCTTGAATCACATACGAAATTATAGGCAAGGATAGATTAACTCGCTTGTGACTTTGGATTCACATGGGAAACATTAAAGACGAATGGAAATTAGACCATTACAATGCACACACAGTTACAGCTAAAAAATTCGTACCGACTTACCTTAGTTAACAACAGATAAAATCAGAACTATAACAAGTGATCCGAATACTAGTATGGAAAAAAAATTAAAGAGCGGAAGTGAATGAGTAATTCGACAAACATATCAAGTACCCGAATTATCATAAACGATTGAAAATTGAATGCATAAGCAACATCGCCTTCGGAAAAGGTTAAGGGAAATTCAGTAGTGCCAGTTAAATAATGAACCGGAAAAGTTGGGAGTTAAACTCGTTCCTAGCAGCATGGGCTACACACAACAAAGCAAGTTTCACGAAACATGGAAATCAAGGATTAATTTCGCACAAATAAGACACGGAATACAATGTAACAAAAGATTATAACTGGAATTAGGAAAAAGTGGAGGTGAAGCCTCATTGAATGAAATGGGACAAAACACACGGACAGAGGATACAAAGAAAACTCGGATACATATTGAAATTATAGCAAGGGAAAGAATTACACTTTCACGGAGACACAGCATAATCATTGACACCAAAGAAAGAATTATTCTCACATACTCAAGCTTCATGAGTAGACTCACACTATTACACATCAAAGTTCCACTGAAACAAAGGTAGTCCCTGAATAAGTCAGTAAATCATGAGAATTCTGTGGCTCCCTTTTCTAAATAAGTTATGGAATATGATTCTGAAATCAAACCTGCAAAATAAAATGACGAAATCCTTCATTTAGTCTGAAAACACAAACAGCTTGTAAAGTGACATCCTCCACTAACATTTCTTTTGCTTAATAGTAGTAGTCGATACCAGAAATATTTTTCGAATTTTGGACAGGTCAGAATTATCTCAGCTGTCCTGAAAACTTACATATAATTTTATGCACAATCTGTTATATTTGAATCTAAAATATATGAAAAGGCATTACTTTATTTTCGATGTTACAATCGATATGTACTAGTTCTGAATGTACAGTTAAAATTTTTTTTTATAAGCATTTGAAATTACGTAATGTTTGGCATACTTTAAATTTCAACAATTTACTACACAATCTAGTACTGTTTATTATGTTTATTTCTGGCTTCATTTATAAAACAGTAATCTAAACTAATAGAAACTTATATGTCAAGTAAAACTGTAAACCCTTTGGAAGTGAGGTAGTAGTAAGCATGCCTCTGATGTGATCGGACGTATTTTTATATTTTGGACGACAATGTGACTTCGGCTTTGTTAACGTAAAAATTGAAAAGACAGTAAAATGTGAGACAACAGATTATCGTAAAGAAAACAATTTGCAACGTCATTTTTCAAAATTATTTAGATCAACTGAATCATGAGAACCTAAAATGTGAGAGTTTCAGCTTCAAGAATCAGACCCCTGGAAATGAAGAAAGGTAACCAACTGTGCTAGGAAAGATAAGTAAAAAGTTTATTATAAATCTTACTCCTCGCGAATCTTCTGAAAATACTTTACCACAGTTGACCGTGCCAACAACAAAGAAGGGAGGGGTAGATTACAAGCCTCATCACTATTTGTAATTACGAAGCTTGTTCCTCACTGACAATGGTCAGTCACCAAAACTCATCAGCAGAGATCCAGAACATGCATGTGACCAGAGAAACACCCAAGGAACAGGAAGTGACCAAAGGGATCCATTCTGCCACCAACCTAACAACAGTCGAATGACTTACACAGAGGGAATTAAATTCTTGGTGAAGCCGCTTAATTTCGGTCGTATTGTCAACACAGCAGACGAAGACGCTACACTAAAACCCATGGAAAATACAAATCTGAAACACACGTTCACTGATTCTTTTACCCAAGACGGAACGAAAATGCAATAACATAGGAATATAAGATACAAGTAAGATAAAAGACATGTGCTGGTTAGGTGGGAAATAATGGATAATAATTATACAGTTATAAATATGTTTCAAATTGATGCAGATCACATGTCTTGGCATCATAACGTTAACTAAAGTTGAATTAATATATTCCACTTTTCAGTTTTTCTCCAGGTTGACGTAAGGAGCGCACCGAAGGTCAGAGGTGTCAAAATAAGATGGAGTAACAAGCTAAATCAAGGAAAATATCATGAACCGGTTCTTACTAATACCTTTCAACGAGCATTCTCATAAACTACTTCTTCAAATTAAGGCCAAATTTTGATAATAATCGATTTCGTTTGGCTACTAGAGCCCTTTTTGGCTGTACCAATCAGCTTTATATGTCCTCCAAGGTAGGAGAACATAGCTTCATCTACACAATGGATCCCAATTTTTATGTTAAGTTTATTATTTTTAATACTTGTCATTAGCTTCTTATTTCTTCAATTCACTTTCAATATATACTGTATGTACATTAGACTGTTCATTTTATTCAGAATCTTCTGAAGATTATTTACACTTTCACTAAGTATAGCAATGTCACGTCCGAATCTTGCCATAGACATACTTTCACCTTGAATCTTCTTCGCAGTCCTGAACCTACTATTTATTTCTGTGATTGTTTCATCACCATATAAATTAAAAAACGTTGGAGATAGGCTGCATGCCTGTCTTACATCTTTTTTCTAAACCGAAAAAATTCGTTTTTAATGTTTGCGACCTCACAATTCTCATAAATATTACCAATATTTCCCCATAGCCTATGTGTTATCACGTATCGGTACCACCATTCCGGCGTATCAGTGTTGTCAACGTAACTGCAAGTTTCCGTTAGATGCCGATAGTGGTAACGCATGTTATGGCGGACACAACGGTGCACACCCAATGCGCCATATCTATACTATGAGCGCTCTCTGCCGCCACAGTACAGGACGCCCAGTGCAAGATGCTCATCCAACTGCTGCTTGCCGTCTGTTCCTTCTGACGTTGTAATAGCTGGACTCCATTTCTTACTGCATTATCTGTAATGAGTCTTCGTACACGTGGAGAATTACAAGTGAATATCCTATTACTTGTGTTGATTTGTTTGCTGGTCTTTTCTGTTCCCATACAGCTCAACGACAGTTGCCACACCACACTGTAGCCCACTTCTCCTCACTGTTGTGTGTGAAGTCCTACACCACAGCTTACACATATTTTTCTGCGAATTTCGAAAACCTTGCACAGTTTTACGTTACTAAACTCTTTTCCAAGCCGACAAATCACGTAAATATCTCTTGATTTTTAATAAGCCTTGCTAGGGAATTATACAGTGAAAATACCTTTCTTGTGGCGGTATCATTACTAAGATAGAAAAAAGGTTCAAATGGCTCTGAGTACTATAGGACTTAACATCTGAGGTCATCAGTCCCCTAAAACTTAGAACTACTTAAACCTAACTAACCTAAGGACATCACACACATGCATGCCGGAGGCAGGATTCGAACCTGCGACCGTAGCAGTCTCGTGGTTCCGGACTGAAGCGCCTAGAAACGATCGGCCACCACGGCCGGCTACTAAAATCAAACTGATCTTCAATTTTCTTTTCCGATTTTTATTATGTTGTTGCATGAGCTGTTAAGATGTGCTGAAGGAGAGAAGTACTTAGTTTTGTCATCGTTCAACTGGACTCCAACAACGAAATAACACACATTAAAAAGTTTTGCATCACCCCAGTTCCCAGAACTGACGTTGACTGAGGATAACGTACCAAAAACACAGTCCCTTTGACTGTTTAGAGATGTCCCTAAACCTGCCCAAAGATGTAAACAACCACGCATGAGCAGCACCTATTAAACAATACGGGTCCGACAGTCGGTCAGTTCCAGTCATTCCACCAAGAAGGAGGTACACGGCTCCTGTTGTCTACATTTCAACCATGCCTCTAGTATCAATACCAAAGTTCGATAGCGTTCGCATTGTTACTTTGTGCCAGGAAGGGCTTACAACAAGGGAAGAGTCCTGGCGTCTCGAAATGAACCAAAGCGTTGTTGTACAGACATGGAGGAGGTACAGAGAGACGGGAACTGTCGATGACATGCGGCGCTGAAGCCGCCCAAGGGCTACTACTGCAGTGGATGGCCACTACCTACGGATTATGGCTCGGAGGAATTATCGCAGCAACGCCACCATGTTGAATAATGCTTTTCGTGCAGCCACAGGACGTCGTGTTACGACTCAAACTGTGCGCAATAGTCTGCATGATGCGCAACGTCACTCCCGACGTCCATGGCGAGGTCCATCTTTGCAACCACGACACCAAGCAGCACGGTACGGATGGGCCTAACAACATGCCGAATGGACCGCCCAGGATTGGCATCACGGTCTCTCCACCGATGAGTGTCGCATACGTCTTCAACCACACAGCCGTCAGAGGCGTGTTTGGAGACAACCCTGTAGGGCTGAACCCCTTAGACACACTGTCCAGCGAGTGCAGCAAGGTGCAGGTTCCATGCTGTTTCCGGGTGTCATTATGTGGGGTGCATTGGTCATGGAAGACGCCGTAACGGCTGTGTGATACGTGTTTGCCATCTCCTGACAGATAGTGCAACCATATCGGCCAGATATTGGAGAGGCATTCTTCTTCATGAACGACATTCGCGCCCCCATCCTGCACATGTATTGAATGACTTCCTTCAGGATAATAACATCCCTCGACTAGAATGGCCAGCATGTTCTCCTGACAAGAACCCTATTGAACATCTCTGGGATAGATTGAAAAGGGCTGTTTTTGGACGACGTGACCCACCAGCCACTCTGAGGGATCTACGCCGGATCGCCGTTGAGGAGTACGACAATCTGGACCAACAGTGCCTTGTTGCACTTGTGGATAGTATGCCACGACGAATACAGGCATGCATCAGTGCAAGAGGACGTGCTATTGGGTATTGGAGGTACCGGTGTTTACAGCAATCTGGACCACCACCTCTGAAGACATCGCTGTATGGTAGTACAACATGCAATGTGTGGTTTTTATGAGCAATTAAAAGGGCGGAAATGATGTTTATATTGATCTCTATTCAATTTTTCCGTGCACGTCCCATAACTCTCGGAAACGAGGTGATGCAAAACGTTTTTTGATGTGTGTAGTACAAATCTATCTAATTCGTGCTAAAAGGCCGTTGAACTATGTTCAAACAAGGATTGGTACTGTGTACTTCTTTTCGTGCGAATTTAATCTCAAGTCGCTATCGCAATACGAATCATCAGTTCAGAAACCCAGCACACCGGAAATGAAGTGTGCTGTCGCCATCTTGCTGTAGCAAGTCACGCACAGCCTTACACGAATACACATTGGTGGCTGTGGCCGAAATCGAGAGGCGCGCAGGCAATGACCGCGATCACGCGAGAATCGAGAGTGACTGCAGCCGATTCACGTCTGATAAATCACCCAGCCGTCGCCGGCGCAACCGGCTGTCCGACAGCGTTAGCAGCCTCGCGCCTAATTGAGCGCGACGGCCGTGGCTGGCGGTGCGGCGGCTGCAGCGGCCGAATACGTCACGCTTATCAGCGGTGACTTGTGGTGCCGCCACCGGCCGGCCACGCTGCCACTCTCCGCTTTGCGGCATCATTACCGAACTGTTTTAAGCTCCTCAGTACAGTAATCTTTGTCCTGAAGTGCCTAGTTTATGCTACTCCGTTACGGGCAAACATACTGGAGAATGCACCTGTAATAATTTGTAAACGAAATTTATGTTTAGTAAGAGTGCAGTCTACTGCAAATTTATTTTAGATGTCCGGTTTCAAGCTGAAAAAATCTCTCTGACTTTACGTGGTTACTTCAAACGTTCTCTTAGCGTCGCATCAACTTTAATATGGGTCTACCCTATGATAATATTGAGAAGATGAGTAAAAGGCAATAAGACTACGTAGATTTCAGTTATCCAAACACATTTGAGGCTATAAAACATCAATAGAAGATGCGGAAGTCTGCGACAGAGACACTGAATATTCATTCTACCTAATCACCGACAAAATGTCCGCCTCCGTAGCGAAGCGGCAGCGTTACCGCCTACCATGCAAGGGGGGCCGGGTTCGTTTCCCGGCAGGGGACTGGGTGCTGTGTGTGTCTTTCATCATCATTGGCATGCAAGTCGCCGAAGTGGCGTCAAGTAAAATGACTTGCAATACGGCGGCTGAACCCCGAAGGGGATTCCCGGCCAATAAATGCCATACGTACGTTTCATTACCATCTGCCCTGGTAGCTGAGTGGTCAGCGTGACGGACTGCCGTCCTACGGACCCGGGTTCGATTCCCGGCTGGGTTGGTGATTTTCTCCGCTCAGTGACTGGGTGCTGTGTTGCCTTCATCATCATTTCATCTCCATCCGTCCCGCAGGTCGCCTAGTGTGGCGTCGAATGTAATAAGACCTGCACCAAGGCCGCAGGACCTGCCCCGCAAGGGGCCTTCCGGCCATTTCATTGCCGATAAAATCAGGCGGGGTGGTGCAGCCATATATGGACAACTGAATCTAAATGCTCAGAACTCAATGCTTTATTTGAAAGGGAGCTGAGCTGAAAACAAACATCTACTTCAGTCCGTATCCAAATAAGGGTCCAAACGTAATTTATCTTGTGCGACGTATCCATACATATTATAAAAATGGATGTAACTATATACACTGGCGGAAAAAAATATCGCAACACCAAGAGGTTGTGCGACATAAACGAAAGTGGTGTGTCGTGTCGCTACCTATGGAATATGATGTCTATTCCAATTTTGCGCCAGTCGCACAATGCAAGCGTTACTAGCAACACTATGACAATGCAAATCAGATCAGCTTTACTTACAATCTGCAACGGTCAGGAGCGTTAGTTACGTTTGAGATTGGACTTAGTCACTGGGAGTCATAAAAACCTTTAAGGCGACAAAGGCGTCTTTACCAGCATCTCACTGAGTCTTAACGATGTTGTGTAATAGAGTTACGAGAAGCTGGATGTTCCTTATGCGATACTCCAGATAGACTTTTCAAGAATGTAGCCACTTATGTGATTGCTTGTAGCGGTTGTCCCGGAATGTACTGTCGCAAGAAGACCGGGCTCCAGACGGCCACGTGGCACTGCCGAGAGGGAAGATCATGGCTTTCGGTGTATGATTCTGACGCATCGTACTACATCTGCAGCTTAACACAACGAACTGTCACAATCTGTTAGTTCGGTGACAGCTCAGACAGAGACAACCTTAGTGTGTAGTCCACTGACCCCAGACCACCGCCATTTTCGACTTCAATGGTCAAGCGAGAGCTGTGGAGGTCTGTAGCATAGTCTGGATAAAGCTACACTCCTGGAAATTGAAATAAGAACACCGTGAATTCATTGTCCCAGGAAGGGGAAACTTTATTGACACATTCCTGGGGTCAGATACATCACATGATCACACTGACAGAACCACAGGCACATAGACACAGGCAGCAGAGCATGCACAATGTCGGCACTAGTACAGTGTATATCCACCTTTCGCAGCAATGCAGGCTGCTATTCTCCCATGGAGACGATCGTAGAGATGCTGGATGTAGTCCTGTGGAACGGCTTGCCATGCCATTTCCACCTGGCGCCTCAGTTGGACCAGCGTTCGTGCTGGACGTGCAGACCGCGTGAGACGACGCTTCATCCAGTCCCAAACATGCTCAATGGGGGACAGATCCGGAGATCTTGCTGGTTCAACGAACCACCTTCAAACTGTCTCTCTACCGATCCACTCTCGACAGCTTGCGAGAAAAATGAGAAATTAAATTTTTCTGTTCAAGTCCTGATTTCTTATATTTCTATCGTGATGATCATTTCTCCCTATGTACGTGGGTGCGAACAGAACGTTTTCGCAAATCGGAGAAGAAAAGTGGTGATTGAAATTTCAAGAGAAGATCCCGTCGCAGCGAAAAATTCCTTTGTTTTAATGATTGCCACTCAAATTCACGTATCATGTCTGTGGCAGTATCTCCCGTATTTCGAGATAATACAAAACGAGCCGCCATTTTTTGAACTTTATCAATATCATCCGTCAGTCCCACCTGATACGGATCCAACACCGCACAGCAATACACCAGAATAGGGCGGACGAATGTAGTGTAAGCAGTCTCTTTAGTAGATCTGTTGCACCTTTTAAGTGTTCTGCCAATGACTCCCAGTCTTTGATTTGCTCTACCCACAACATTATCTATGTGGTAGTTCCAATTTAGGTTATCTGCAATTGTAATCCCTAAGTATTTAGTTGAATTTACAGCCTTCAGATTTGTGTGATTTATCACGTAATCGAAATTTAGTGGATTTCTTTTAATACTCATGTTAATAACTTCACATTTTTCTTTATTCAGGGTGAATTGCCACTTTCGCACCACACAGGTATATTATCATTTAGCAATTTATTTTGGTCATCTGATGATTTTACTGTTTTACTCGATGACCTTTCGTCTATTACTACGAACTGTGACCTTTCTGCGCACCTCCTCGTCTTCCCTTTCCTGTCACGTCCTGCCCCCTATCTCCCTGTTCATTTCACCTGTCCCTCTTTTTGTCCATCTTTTCCTCCTCCCTGTTCTTGCCCTACTCCAAGTTTTTCTTCCTTTCTCTATGTTCTTATATCTCCTCTCTTCCATCTCCTGCACTTCCCTTTGTGTCGACTTCCTCCCTCTCTCTCTCTCCCTCTCTCTGTCTCTCTGTCCATATCCTCCCCCCATCTATCTGTGTCCATATCCTGCTAACCCCTTCCAAGAGGTTGGTTGTTCTTACGCACGCAGTATTTGTTTTCATATCGTAGGTGGTATGTCTACCAAGACTGGCTGAGGGCGTGCGATGGATATAGGAATAGTTTTTACCAGTGGTTTTATCTTCGTAGGCACATATTTTACCCACATTTGACGGATTTCAGACATATTTGTATTCGTAGTTTACCAGTATCTCTAATGAATTTCGCCCTGTAGTTCGGTCGTCACGCAGTTCAATGATAATGGGATCATTTCTCCTGTGTGTTGTATAATGATATAATTTTGCAGTTCGATTCTCTGTTATATGTGAATACTGCCTCCAGTAGGTGTCACGAAAACGATTAGTGGTAAAGAGGTAATAAATTAAATCCTCATGTCTTATGCGACAGTTCTTGTTGTGGACTGACAAGACAGCAAGTCCACAGTGACGGGTAACCGAAAGGCACGCGTGCACACACGCCGGCTGGCGTGAAGTCTGAAACAGGATACGTTATGAATGCTATATAGAAAAGTACGTAGCTTCTATAATACTTAACTTTAATTCATCCTTGTGGTACATCGCTCTTGATAATACAAATGAGACTCTCAGATATGGTTAATGGCGCCTTGCTAGGTCGTAGCCATGGACTTAGCTGAAGGCTATTCTAACTGTCTCTCGGCTAATGAGAGAAAGGCTTCGTCAGGGTAGTCGCTAGCAAAGTCGTCGTACAACTGGGGACGAGTGCTAGTACGTCTCTCTAGACCTGCCGTGTGGTGGCGCTCGGTCTGCAGTTACTGACAGTGGCGACACGCGGGTCCGACATGTACTAATGGACCGCGGCCGATTTAAAGCTACCACCTAGCAAGTGTGGTGTCTGGCGGTGACACCACAGTTTTAGTGCATAAACACTGAAATTCTGATAAGCGAAAATTTCCTTTCATATTTTTGTAGGTTTTGTCAGTGAGAAGCAGTTCGTAAAGGTTCAAAATTATGTTTAAATTATTTTCGAGTCAGTAAGTGTTCTCATTCTCAAATACTGGATGAATCAAGTCTGAATATTCGCGCATCAAGGATACACTTCTTCTCAACCCTTACCCCTAGCCCGACCCCCAAAACCGGTAAGTGATATGTGTACAAATTTTGCTTGAAACTGATCCAGTGGTTCGGGAACGTACATATTTTACTATCGATTCTTATAATATGTATGGGTATACTGCGCAAAATAAAATACGTTTGAATCATTGGTTATGTATGGAACGCAAGTAGATATTATCTTTCGGCTCTCTCTTTTTTTTAAAAAAAGAAAAAAAATCAGAACTTTGAGTATTATGATTGAGTTTTCCGTATACACTGACGGAAGAATTAGTAATTATTTTTAATTAAAGTAGAGTAACGAAATTTTGGAATACGTTTATCTAGGCAACATCTTTAAGTGTTTAATAGCGCAAGAGCACAGGCTACTGTAAGCACGAGGTACACCGTCAAAAATGTGAAATACTGATACTTTAATACCGTTTTCACCGCCAGAATGCTGAATGAAAGCATGAAAAAGTGCAGATGCCGGATGCCGGTTTGTGGGATTGAGATCCTTGCCTGTTGGACTTGGTCGGTCAATATAGGAACCGTTAATTCTGTTTGTGGCTGACAGTGGAGATGCCGTCCGATAATGTTCCACGTGTGGTCCACTGGAGACATATTTGGTGAGCGATTTGGCCATGTAGTTACAAATCCGCAGTCAGAGTGCGTAGCATAACCACGAGAATGTGGCTGCAGTAACACGAAATCACTCCACAGACCATAACTCCAGGTACTGTTCCAGTGTGCTTAGCAAGCAGACAGATTCGTTGATGGCCCTCAGCTGGGCTGTTTCTAACGTACACATGGCCATCACTGGCACTGAGGCAGAACTACACTCCTGGAAATGGAAAAAAGGACACCTTGACACCGGTGTGTCAGACCCACCATACTTGCTCCGGACACTGCGAGAGGGCTGTACAAGCAATGATCACACGCACGGCACAGTGGACACACCAGGAACCGCGGTGTTGGCCGTCGAATGGCGCTAGCTGCGCAGCATTTGTGCACCGCCGCCGTCAGTGTCAGCCAGTTTGCCGTGGCATACGGAGCTCCATCGCAGTCTTTAACACTGGTAGCATGCCGCGACAGCGTGGACGTGAACCGTATGTGCAGTTGACGGACTTTGAGCGAGGGCGTATAGTGGGCATGCGGGAGGCCGGGTGGACGTACCGCCGAATTGCTCAACACGTGGGGCGTGAGGTCTCCACAGTACATCGATGTTATCGCCAGTGGTCGGCGGAAGGTGCACGTGCCCGTCGACCTGGGACCGGACCGCAGCGACGCACGGATGCACGCTAAGACCGTAGGATCCTACGCAGTGCCGTAGGGGACCGCACCGCCACTTCCCAGCAAATTAGGGACACTGTTGCTCCTGGGGATTCGGCGAGGACCATTCGCAACCGTCTCCATGAAGCTGGGCTACGGTCCCGCACACCGTTAGGCCGTCTTCCGCTCACGCCCCAACATCGTGCAGCCCGCCTCCAGTGGTGTCGCGACAGGCGTGAATGGAGGGACGAATGGAGACGTGTCGTCTTCAGCGATGAGAGTCGCTTCTGCCTTGGTGCCAATGATGGTCGTATGATGGTCGTATGCGTGTTTGGCGCCGTGCAGGTGAGCGCCACAATCAGGACTGCATACGACCGAGGCACACAGGGGCAACACCCGGCATCATGGTGTGGGGAGCGATCTCCTACACTGGCCGTACACCACTGGTGATCGTCGAGAGGACACTGAATAGTGCACGGTACATCCAAACCGTCATCGAACCCATCGTTCTACCATTCCCAGACCGGCAAGGGAACTTGCTGTTCCAACAGGACAATGCACGTCCACATGTATCCCGTGCCACCCAACGTGATCTAGACTTCAGCATGTTCGTCACCAGAAAAATGTAAAAAACTGCTCCTTCTCCATGACAACACGAGGCCTCACACAAGTCTGCGCACCCGAGAGACGCTCACAGAACTTCATTCTCCTTCCTCATACATCCTACAGCACGGATCTCGCACCTGTGTTTGCTCCAATGAAAGAAGCACTCCGCGCGAAGCGGTGCGTTGATGATGGAGAGGTTATTCATGCAGGATGACGTTGCGTCTAACGTTCCACCATAATAATGATACCTCTAAGGTGCCGTGAGGTAGTCGCACTAAACAGATATTCTGTTAAAAGTTACGGTTTTGTAGCCACGAGAGTGGGGAATATGGTGTACTGGAATCTTGAACAAAACCAACCTGCTTTCATGGAAAAATTTATTTTGTGTGAATTATTGAACGCCCATCGTACAATGTAACTGAAGGAAGGCTACGATACATTGCCGATCAGAAAAGAAACCATGTAACTATAAAGCTGGAAAAAAGTATTGTTCGTCTTGTGGCAAATCAGTTGTCATTGGAAAGCAACGAAATTAGTGACTAGAAACAATACTTACATTAATAGTCAGTGCAAAATATTAGTTCTATATTACAATAATGATGACGATTGAATTTCTTTTCAAACAGAGGCTGCAGCTTCGACATGTGAATGTTGAAATGGGAAAACGATAGCGCTCTTACGACGCGCGTTGGTCGCTTCAGCGAACTGACTTTTGAGACTGTTAAAATTTAAATTACTTTCCTCACTCCAAGACTTTTGGAATTCCCTTCTTTCTCACTCACCTTTATTACTGAACTATTTATCTATGGCTTCTTCTTGTTGGTTCGTTGAGGATTAGTTATTTCCTTGCAGTTTCTATTATCGCGTTTATCAGGACTTCCACTTATCAGTTTTTTTGTGATGGCTGCCGCTTCAGTCAGACTTAGTCGTAAATAACTCTTAAATATTCTTCAGATCTGTAAGATCGAAATTACTCTGGGCTTTATTTTTCATCTTGTCTGTAGCTGCAGTTTAGGTTACATGCACAAAAATGTATGCTCACGACAAACATCAGCACCAGGTTATATCTTTTACTCTTTGATTTACTTTCGATACCTATGTCTGCAATACAGCAATAAATATAATATCTGCTGTTTCGTGTGGCACAATCCACGCGTATCTCCTCCTCATCTTCTGTTGGAACATTGTGTTGGAAACTCTCATTTCCTATTCTTGGGAAAAATTAACCAGGTGCTATCCTGTGTTACTTCTATTCCCCATCCGGAAATTCCCAACACCAGTTCTTTCTACGTTCTTCCCCACTAATGAATTTCCAGTCTTCTTTTCACTGACGAGATCTGAAGCTTCTCCAATTTGATCATAAATTTCTCGACTTCTTCTTTGGTGTGCCCCGTAGTTGGTATGTAAACCTCAATAATAATTGTACCTCAGGATTTACCAGCATCATTCTGTCAGTATACTGCAAGTGACTTTCTGTTCCAATTCTTTAGTTAGAATTATTTATACTACTGTTTCTCTGTTTACATCTCCACAAAAAATTACTTCGCAGGCTTCACCACACAAAACCTCCTTTACAGTTAATTTAGTTTTAGTTATATCGATGACATGCACTTGCAGTCTCTTCATTTCCATTTTAACGTTTCACCGTTTTATAGGGTAACCTAATGACTTCACATTCCACATACTAATTGTATAACTCAGTGGTTTCTTATTCGGGATAGACCCAACCCTGAAATTAGGTTGTGGAAAAAATTTCTTCCGGTATAGTTTCTGAAGGAAGAAGCTCATCTTTGCTACATTTACTTGTTGGGGAACATAATGAGGTACTGCTCTGCTTCCTTCCTCATTGCACTGTTGTAAGACCTACAGTGGAAATATCTTTGACAACTGCTCATTTTCGCTGCCGGATTGAGCTGTCGACTTCCTCCCATACCGAACTGACTGCTACCTTAGTTCAGAAGAATCCTGATTTAGAGGTGGCATCATTAACCTCGTCTAAGCAGCTTTGTTTGGCATTGTGATATTTCTTGAGGTAATAAATCCCAAGTGCTATACGCCACACCCTGTTGCTGCTACAGTTCAATTGTCCACGACTGGTTTCAGATTTCTCTGCTCATTCCTCAAGCAACCACATTATCATTTAGCTACTGTTCGCAACCAACGGACGTAGCTAGTGTCCTACAAGTCAACACCAATTTTCTGCTCCCAGGAGCATCAAACATCGGGCCTTGGAGCGTTTAGACATCTGGAGCACAATTCCGTAATCATAATAGTAGGAGGTCTTAGATCGTAATTTCAATACTCGTGGAATAATTCAACAACAGCTGTCTAGTGAGTAAGCGACGGGGACTTGGACAAAGCTGCTGGCACACCATACTGCTGGCCATAACTTGTATCACCATTGCACAGGCAGTACTCTCGTCAATTTCTGTTCCATGAATTGATGTTCATATTTTCCTCTACATAGTTGTTGTGGACTGGAGACGTTCACTTTAATGAATATCTCGCTGACGCTGAAAAGGACTAATAAAAGTGTCTTGCCAGGACGGATGCATGGGTTCTAGGTCAGAATACACACAGTGAAAGTAATACGGAACAGTAAATAGTAAAATGTATTACTCGACTGTGGTAACGCTCGTTACAGCCACTGTGGAATGCAGGTGTAGTGTATGTGTCCTGCATTGACTACAGTTCCATGAACCAACTAAATCTCATTTTCTCAACTAAAGTCATAAGAAAACTAATCTTCTATCTAGATGTACTCCTCAGAGAACAGTTCCATACTAACAGTACTCAATTAAATCTCTAGGCAGGTGGTCTCTACGTCCGATAATTCGATTCACTGTTCTTTATGTACTGAAGCCCAACCACTGTCTATCCATCGGCCACTGTTTCTATCTAGCTCTACCACTAAAGACACTGCAAACGCTCTGCACCAACTCCCTATTAGGACTCAGACTGACGTAAAACTTGCAACTGACAACATCGGGTCGTGAACGGTAAGGGCGCGTCTCTCTTCCTAAAGTGCGCGTCATTTATGTTGGCGGCCGAGTTTAGGTTCGTTCTGCGCATCTGACGTCACAAAACACAGTCAGCCAATGAACAGAGAACGACGTTGCCACATCTCGACTGCAGTGCAGAGCATGGACGAGTGTCTTCAGTTTTAGAAACGTTCAGTCATAAATAACGTAATAGAACAAAAGCAGTGTCTTGATAGCAGACATTCTTTTATAGAAAGTTTGGAAAAAGCATTCTTTATACCAATTGCTTCATATTCTATTAATTAATTAAACCAAACAAGCAATAAGACTCCTAATTCAGGCGATAGCAAGGAAATATGTTTGTATCACTCTCACGAACCGCTTTTTCGCAATAAAGAACAGCGGTAATTGTTTATTTCCTATTGTACTTCGACGAAGCATGAGTAATACATAAACATACCAACAGTGTTTGTCAGTATTTTGCGTGACGTGTTCTACTCGTCATGGCGTGATCTGGTCACACGAGGTGCGTTAGCGTAACGGTTAGGGTGTTGGGCTGCTACGCGGAAGGTTATGTGTTCAAACCTTTTGCAGTGCTTAATATTTTCATTATTTAAAAACGATATCGAAGTGCCTTACTTCACGAATTATATTCGTTTGAATGCAGTTTTTTGAAATTTCTAGTGCTTTGTCTCTTCATTAACCCTTTCGCTGCTGCAGACACGTGCTCGCCGCATTCCGCGCTGTGCGCGATTTTGTCATCACTGCACTGCTCGCCTGTGCAGACACATGGTGTTCCCACTGCTTTGACAAAAACTATTTGGCCCAAAAATTTGATTTTTACATGTCTTCTTGACTGACATCTTCCCCCATTAAATGACTTAATTTTGTTTCGATGTTCAACGTAGTTATTATGCAGCATTATATGTAGTAAACCATTGCACGAAATTTTGAAGAGTTTGCAGAGGTAGAAGTCCGTAGCGTATACTTTCCGTATGGTCGATTTTAGTTGCCACAATGTTGAGAATGAAATGTGGACAAGATACCTAAATTTAATATAAAACTTACTGTATAACAATATCTCATTTAATTTAAGTACGACATAGGTGTCCTATATAATATTGAGAAATATTACGTCTTTCACGACTGTATTATTTACACCGGACGCGTTTGGCTTTATTTTAACGCACTTCAATCAAGGAAAGGTATGGCACATGCACAATGGTACTCATGTGCTCTTTCTTATTTTTGTTCCACAGTCGCAGTTTTACCAATGGTACTGAAATATATTCCTCTTTTGCAACTGTAATAAGGGGCTTATTTAGTGGACAGTATTTTGTCTCCTCCATTGCCAAGTCACCTTTCGTAGTTTTTTGCTGCCGTAACACAATATTCAACGTTTGTGTTGGCAGATCAGTTTTTTAGCAAATAAATGATGTTTGTGTGTGCCACACACAAAAATTGTATTTGACATAGCTCAGAGCACTTCACTGACAGACGGTTTATTCAAGTCCTAATGTTTTTGTAAGTCCACAGTTTTGTTTAATGTATTTTGTCTACTTCCTTTTGATTGATTGAAGTGCTTTAAAATAAAGCCAAACGTGCTCAGTGTAAATAAACTTTTGTTACAGTCGCGAAAGACGGAATATTTCTCAATATTACATACGACACCTATGTCGTACTTAAATGAGCTGTTGTTATACAGTAAATTTTATATGAAATTTAGGTATCTTGTCCACATTTCATTCTCAACATTGTGGCAACTAAAATCGACCATAGAGAAAATATACTCTATGGACTTTTACCTCTGCAAACTCTTCAAAATTTCGTGCAATGGTTTACTATATTTAATGCTGCATAATAACTGCGTTGAACATCGAAACAAAATTAAGTCATTAATGGGGGGAAGGTATCAGTCAACAAGATGTGTAAAATCTAATTTTTGGGCCAAATAGTTTTTGTGGAACCGATTGATAAGAGTGTCAAGGCAGTCGGAACACGATGTGTCTGCACAGGCGAGCAGTGCAGTGACAAAACCGCGCACAGCGCGGAATGCAGGGAGCACGTCTTTGTAGCAGCGAAAGGGTTAATGCGGCTCTGGTGGCTTTACTTCATGAACTACGCGCTCCCCCCTAAACGTAAGCTTGCGAACTATGCTACACTATGGAGCTGCTTCTATTGGCGCGTGCGTTGTGTGCAACTGGCAACGCAGCAATCTCCCGCGTCTTGGCGGGCATGCGCGAGCCGCCAAGATAAAAGAATTGAACTACAGTGACGCTGCAGCTCCAGGCAGCGTGGTTCTTGCGGGTGGCGTGATTGGTTTGCTCCCACCGATGTTCCTGCTGCGCTGTCGCAAATTCTTTTGTGTGCTCTCTCAGTACACTACGGTAATACACCTAATTGAGGACGTGGACTCCATTTCCAGCATTCTGAGCATAGGAAAAAATTCTCCTGTCTAAATAGAAAGTAAAAGCAAACACATGTTTCCCCACTTATGAAGTCAAAATAGCTACAGCTTTTCAAATAACTACGATGCTGATATTAAGTGTCAGGAGAATAACTCAACCTTGCTGCTAAATTTTAAAAAAGTTTGCTATAGAACGTGATCATAAAGACGTAAAACTTGTACGAGAGCTATAGAAAAATCTCGTCATTTCTGTCATTTGTTCCGCAGTTCTTCTCGAACGACTGACGTAGCAGGATTGAGCTAACTTGCAACCAATCACCTATGCTTGTTATACACACATCAAAATAAGTTTTGCATCACCTCAGTTCTGAAAGTTCCGGAACCCGTACAGAAAATTAGAATGCAAATCAACATAAACATCATTTCCATCCCTTTTTATTGCTCATGAAAAACACACATTGCATGTAGTAATACCATACAGCTAGACCTTCAGAGGTGGTGGTCCAGATTGCTGTACACACCGGTATCTCTGATACCCAGTAGTACGTCTTCTTGCATCGATGCATGCCGGTATTTGTGATGGCAAACTATCCACAAGTTCATCAAGGCACTGTTGGTCTAGATTGTCCCACGCCTCAATGACGATTCGACGTAGACCCCTCAGAGTGGTTAGTTGTTGACGTCCATAAACAGAACTTTTCAATCTATCCCAGGCATGTTAGAAAGGGTTCCTGTCTGGAGAACATGCTGGTCACTCTAGCCGAGCGAATTCATTCACAATATGAGCACAAAGGGTGAGCCAATTATCGTCCATGGAGAATAATGCCTCGCCAATATGCTGCCGATATGGTTGCACTAGCGGTTGGAGGATCGCGTTCGTGTACCGTACAGCCATTATGGCGCCTAGCATGACCACCAGTCGTGTACGTCGGCCCCACGTAATGCCACCGCAAAACATCAGAGAACCTTCACCTCTCTGCACTCGCTAGACAGTGTGTCTAAGGAGTTCAGCCTGACAGGGTTGCCTCCAAACACGTCTCCGACGATTGTCTGGTTGAAGGCATATGTGACACTCATCGGTGAAGAGCGTATGTTGTTGGGCCCAGCTGTACCGCGCTGCATGGTGTCGTGGTTGCAAAGATGGACCTCGCCATGGACGTCGGGAGTGAAGTTGCGCATCATTCAGCCTGTTGCGCACAGCTTGAGTCGTAACACGATGTCCTGTGGCTGCGCAAAAAGCATTATTCAACATATGGCGTCGCTTTCACGTTTCCTCCGAGCCATAATCCCTAGGTACCGATCATCCACTGCAGTAGATTTCCATGTTTCTCTTTCTTACATTTCGTAGTTTTTAATGGTTACATTTAATAATTTTCATCAAATGAATAGAAATTGATAGATATATTAAGTTTACTCTCGAATCTTGGAAAATTATATGCCACTACAGGATGTTGAAATATTTCTAGTTTCCAACAAGATCAAGACCAACTTTCCCATATTTTGTAACTTCTTCTACATTTTTATCTAGTGGATAAAATGCAGATATTATAGACGGCAGCAAACAGTTTTGATCTTTATTTTTTACATTAGCACATGGATTCTTTCATTTTATTTTATTTGGTAATTCGATGTAACATGATGCTCTCAATGGAACATACCTCTTAAATCCTAATTGCAATCCAAGAATTCTGATTAGTGCCCATCCTGATCCTCATGCTTGAAAATTACCCATTCTCAATAAGTTCTTAATTTTTTGTAATTAACTACCTTTCAATTGTAATACTACGGTTTTCTGTCTGGAAGCTAATTTTGATAATATTTTTTCTCATCTACATTTGGTACTGCCAAAAAAATTCTAAGGTTACCTTCAATCCACAATGTATTTTTACATTATCTCCTATAATTTTTATAATTTTCGGTCAACAAATGGTTAGGTTACATTGAGTTTATATTATTTTCAAATTTTATTGTTTGTAATCTATTCGGAAATGCATTATCATCCAGGTAATCCTGAATTGTTTTCTGTTGTTTTTGTTTCTGAAAGATGTTGGTAAAAATGGAAACATTTATCAGTGTTTATCTTCATTAACTACCAAAATTTCATCATTAAAGCAATATAACTGTTTCCAAAGACTTCCGTCTTGCATTAATGATGCAGTCTTTCTGACATAAGTCTGCAACTTGATGTTGATTAATAAATGTAATTAGATTTGCTTTCCTTAATTTGATGTATCCTCTTCATTTATTTCTTATACAATAATCACAAAGTTGAACAACTGTGAGTTCTCCATTTGACCATCCTTTTTACAGAAATTAAAATATACTAGATTACCAAGAAAATTGAAGGTTTCTAATTTAACAGATGTTTTAAAATTAGGTACAAGATGGTTCTCCTTTCTTATTTTTCATATATTACAAAATATATTTTTCACATTTATCATTATGTTTATCTTTATGTGAAGGATTTTTATAGAAACAACTGAAATCTTTAAGTTCTTAACAACAATTACAGTTTTTTATTTTGTATTGGTTCTTGATTTTCATTATTATTCATCAATAATACTTCAATCACATTTCCTTGTAAATGTGTATAATAATATTTAAAAATATTTTTCACATACACAAACAATTTATTTACATGTTATTTACTTAAACATTGTCTACATATCGTTTAATAATCATGTTTTGTGTATTACTGTGATGCAAAATCATGAGTTGACTTCTCAGTGTTGCAGTATTTACACAGTTTAGTTTGGATGCAGCTCATAGACTGGTCACAGACCAAAGTCTGCTTTATCTCGCACTGCTTTATTGGTCACTTAATCGACTCCATATATGTAAATACGTTTTTTAATTTTTTTGTAATTTTCTAATTTTTGTAATGGTTCCTTTCATATATTTGTTACCTTAGAAACTAATCCTGATGGTTTATTACAATCAATACCAAATAAAGATAAATTTGGTGTACCTACTCTAACTACATATTTGTTAAATCAATATATTCATTAAAGTAGTATCTTCCTTGGAATATAAAATAGTCCATTAATATATCTGATTATAGAATTTATTCCCATATGCAATCCTGAATCCTCTAGCAATAGCAGCATGTACTTTATATTTATATTTACATTCATACAACTAAGTGTGGAAACAATCATTAAAGAAATAAATATGTTTAACCCATATATGTGTTGACTACACAAGTCACTGCAGTATTTTGTTCTAATCCTGTGCTAGATAGTGGTTCTGGATATCCTGGAGTTAACTGTAATGTGTGTAAATGTGTAATACAATTCTTGTTGTCATCAAGTATTACAATTTCACTGCTAGGTCTCTTATATATACCAATTACTGTCTGTAAATTTTGTGCTAAGAATGTTAACCAATTGGTTATTAATTAATTGTGCATTCATATCATTATCTATCTACATCTTCTTCTTAAAAACTTGTTAAAATTGTGTTCGGTAGTAACAAGTGTTCGTACTTCACACTCAGCCCTCCAGGGCGACAGAAACTCTTAATTTCATACAATGATTCAATGTCTCAATTGGTACAAAGTTGGTGTTGATGGTTGAACTGGTGTAGTTGGCACAGTCAATTGTGTTAATATTTGTTACCATACAAATTTTGAATAGAATTAATATTATCTTGAAATAATTCTAAATGTGAAACATTATAGTATCAATACATTATCGATTCATAAACATCTGATGTATATAAACGTAATGAGTGATCAAGTTCATGAATTTAAACTTCAGACAATTCTGTTTGATGTGATTCTTCAGTTACTCCCAGCGTATTTCTTGCTTGAACAGTCCACAGGTGTACGGGCAGTCCATAGTGTCCTATGGGCACAATATTTCAGTGATCAAACATGTCATCATGGTCTGGTGTGCTGACGAACTGAGTCCCTTGAGGGTGGGCGGCTGTCAAAATATTCCCTCCCCTCATGAGGCATTCTAAACACGGTCTGCCCCACGTGTCAGTGGTCGGTGAGATGCTGGCGACAGCATCTGTAGTGGCGTCAATACAATTGCCTCTTCAGCCCTAGTCGCCCATTTGCTTCCTTTGCTGAGCATCTTTTTAATTAGGCTCATGCTGGTTCCCACACCCTGCTGAGGTTGTAGCCGCAATCTTGGTTGATGAGTCCATCCCTGGTACGAATTTCGATAGCATCTCTAACGACACTATCCCAGTTTTTAGATGTCTGTGCCAGGTCCCTGGTATGTTGGTAGTCCATTTCTGCTCTGCGACCGCCGACTTTTTGGGGTATCCAAGTCGAGTTGCCTCTGATGTTCTTGCCAACGATCTGTCGATGGTGCACACTGTCTGTCCAATATAAGTCTTCCCACATTGACATGAAATGTGGTATATGTTGGCCTTCTGCAAACCGAGATCGTCTTTGACACTTCCCAATAATACTTGCATTTTATTTGGTGTGCAAAGGACTGTTTCTATTTGGTGTTTCCTTAATATTTGTCCTATTTTCCATTTAGATTAGATGATATTGCAGTCAACTGTAATTTGTCTTGAATAAAATTTTCAGATAATTTTTGATTTCATGAAACTGCATTTCAAATTAAATAGGCTTGAAACTCTCTAATAAAACTTTTAGATAAATTTCGATTACAATGTATAAAGTACCACACTGTATTATTAAATAGATTGTTCATTTTTATATAATCTAGGATTATTACTGCTATATGTTTCAGTTGATATTGAATTCAATGGATATAGTTCCTCAAAATACAAATTTGCAATATTATAATTAATTGAAGCAGTAAGATTTTACCTATTTTAGTTTAGCATAACCTTTCATTCCTAGTTGTTTTGCTCAAGCTCTTAGTCTGTTTACTTTTAGACTATTTAATATTGTTACTTATTAGAAATTATTTTTATTAGATTTGTAAAAAAATATAAATTCAGAAATGTTATTTTCATTTAAGAATAACCCCATTATTTGAGAAAAAGGAATGTGTTCATTGTAAATGATATTTTATGTTTTACTAAGTTTCTAATTACAATGTCTTGGAAGCACATATGGTCTGTTTTTTAAAGTATTCATATGCAATAGAAAGATCTTCTCCATTTAGTTGTATATATAATTTAAGTTTTCATCAGGTAATTGATCTATGAATGTACATATATTTTAATCACCAGGATATCATACAGTTATAAATTGTTAAAGGTCTCATTTTCTCATTCTTATTGTTTCATACATTTATAAAAATAGATTTTATCTTTATTTAACGAACTATTATGTGATTTATCAAAAACTAAGCATTTAATATAAGCCTTAACTCCTACCTTTCTGAATAGTTTTTTGGCAAGATATACATTCGCGTATTTTGTTTTCTGTGATTCATAAAAATTTCCTTTTCTTTCTTCTCCATCCAATGCCTTTAATTTGTATGTGATTTAGTTTGAATAACTACTAGATTCAGTTTCAAAAAATTCTGTCGACCATTTGGTAATATAACATTTCTACATTTTTCCTTTAATATACTAATTCTAACATTACACTTTTTAAAATTTCGCTTTTTCATTAGATACATTAATAGTTGTTTTATAATTCTTTCATTAACTTCCATTGATGTCATTTTCGTAGTTGAATGCTTTGTGATATTGTATTCATCAACTAGTTTTGAAACCATGTTAGTATATTTCTGATTTCTTTCGAAGTGACATTTGTCCACACCTTTTCTCTGAATTTTTTGTTAAATCGTTCAGCAAGAGATACATTTAGTTTAATAAAAGCTGTATAATAATTAGTGTGATATTTATTCATCAGTTCTTGAAATTCTTCGTTATAGGATTCTGTACCATTATGACTTAAATATTTATTCACAGGAATTAACTACATTCTTGCCTGATTTACCTCTAACTGGAATAGCCCAAGCAAATTCTAAAAAATATCAGCAACAGTCTATAAATATTTATATTCTTTAGTTATTTTTGAAACTACTTTCAGATAACCTAAATCAATTTTACCTAAATCAGCTTGCCATAAATCATAGTTATGAAGAGAAATTTCATTTCTTCTTTTAAATTTTATCCTCATTAGTTTATGTAATTCAGTAACAATATCTTCACAAATATTTGATGAGACATCTTATTCATTCAGCCCTTTACATATAATTGTATTTAAATGAATTTAGTCTTTCTACTTTTACAAATTTAACAAAGACCTTCAATTTTCTCCCTTCCTTTTTTATTTGTTAAGCTGTCACAGCAAAATTTTTACACTTCAATCAGTAGATATGGTTACCCATCCATATAGATAAAAAGTTAATAGAAGTTTACTTGTTGTTCCATTCCCTCATAAGTCAACCCAGACATGAGTAATTCACCTGAATTAGAGAGAGTTTTAACTGACTGAGTTACAGTTACAAATTTTTTATGTTTCAATTTCGTTTCAAGGAATGGGTTATGGAAGTGAGTTAGAAATAAAGTTTCTAATTGGTCAAGATTATGTCCCTTTAACTGTATTTTAAAATGAGTAGATGACAAATATACCATGTGTACTGGCTACAAAATAAATCTCTTGATTATTATATCATATTCAAATGCATATTTCAATATATCCCCACCTCTAACAAAATGAAATTTCAATTCTTGTTTGTCACACATTCTTTTCTGAAGATTATTTCACTGATTTATGTGTGGTGTTACATCTGCCTTAGAGAAGTAATATGCAAAAGCTCTCTCACCACTCTTTTTGTAATTAGTTAGATTGGTTTTATCAAGTTGGTTAACTTTTTCATTAAAATGTGATGTAGTGACATATTTGCTGAGCTTTTTTAGAATGACCCTGTATTGAGTTTTTGTAACAGTACTAAATATTTTTTGTTAACTGCATCATTAGCAATCATAGGAGCTGATAAATCTACTTGTGTCCGACCTTTAAAAGCAATACACCCTTTTGGTACTTTAAAAATGTTACATAATTACTTACGAAATTGTTAAATTAAAGTTTCCACTCTTACATCAGTTTTTGTGTCTGATTAATTTTCTAAGTTTTCTAAATTTCCCTTACCATTAATCGTGTGACCTTCAGGCTGCAACTTACTTCCAAAAATGTCTAATTATCAAATATTAGTTATAAAACATATAGACACAAATGACCATAGTTCCTTCATCAAAGTTTTGTGTTTTCTCAGTATTGTAACATACATCATTTTTTTCCAAATAGTTCATTTTTTGTTTAGGTATATTTCCTCCAAATGAATCAAAAACAAATTTCAAATTTTTCGATTTATATTAACAAATCCAATGAGTAACAATATGATTAAAAAGTATCTAAATTTACTATTCAATATTCATATTCTCCATGAATAACTATTGATAACTCATCAATCATGACTACACAACAAAAGAAATTAGTTTTTAATAGTTTATGAATTTTTGTCAAAATTAGATAAATTGTTTTGATAATTTTTATTTGTTTCTTCCATCCTTTTTTACATATTTTATTCCAGTGCCAGCTTTTTTTCTCGTATTAGATTTTTCTTGTTTATTACTGCAATTGCTGATGATCCACCAGGTAGTGAACCAGTACTTGTTAGATATTGTAATTCAACCAGTAGTAAGGTTAAAAATCCAGCTTTATGTTTTGTTAATCCGGGACTGTCTTTCTTTCCATCACACATTTGATAACCTTTTCCAGAACTGGAGTACCTAATTTAATAACTCTCACTCTTTCTTATTGCTGCATCAGTTAAAACTGATCAATTCCTTTGTAATTGTTCACTGTTTCATTTAATTTTAGTTCAGTTTGGTTTCATTCTGCCACATGGTAGCAAAGAATGAAAAATTGAAAAGTTATTCATTGATATAGATTAAAAATTTATGAAGATTAATAATTATATAGGCCCCAACCACTTTCATCAAAATTAATGCCGATTCCTAATTTTCGTTTTCTATGCATTATACATCTGCTTCAGTCACTAATTTTTCTCCTAATGAAGCATAAGAAGCATGGACTCCTTCATTTCCATCTAGTTGAAGTTCTTTACCAGCTTTGTGTACTTTTTCTAACTCTCTATGAATTCTGTATACAATGTTACATATTTGATGTATTTTGCTGAATATTTCTTTAATAAGCCTGCATCCAATTTCTCTTCGGGGCTTCATGGTTTCCTTATTTCCAACCATATCAGACTCATTAATGAATTATATGTCTCATCTCCACTTGATTTATATTTATTAATATTAGGACAATATGTTGCAGAACAACATTAGTTCATATTAATATGTCTTCATAGTTGTCTCAAGCACCTTCATCATATTTATCTTCGACATTACTTTTAGTCAAATGTTTCATTAAACCATGAGTAGCTTTCAAATTTTTATGTTTCATTAAATTATTATTATTGTAAAAATTTAAATTCATTTTTAAAATGCAAGCCAAATGCTTTAACATTTACAGCAACAATATATGTTGACATTTTTATATCAAAAGATGCAATTTTAGATAAAATTTGTTTTCCTTTCTCCTTTTCATCTACCTGTTCAGCATTTCTTCAAGTTTCTTTTGTCTTTTTGGTGATTTATTTTCAATATGAAATAATTATTTTTCAAATGAAGATACTGACAGTGTAGGAAACATATCATCATAAATTTCTTTATCATGAAAAGGAACCATTTACTTTTCAACCTTTCTGTTTTCTGCAAGAGCTTTCATGATTTTATCATCTAAATCCTAGATTCCTTGTTTTACTTGTTCAATAGTGTCGATAGCAAGTTTGATCTCCTTTTTTATATTCTTGCTGTTCTGTTATTGGTTATTTTTTCCAAAGCTTGAATTGTTCTTTATATTCTTCAACTTCTTTTCAAATTCGTTTAGACATTTTAATAACTTCAGGATTGTATTTTGGAGTCATTTATTGGGGATGAAAAAAGTGATTTAAAATTATCTTTATCATTCAACAATTATGATAAACGATTATGCTCAACGATTATGATATGCAATTATGATCAATGATTATTTGTTAAAAATCTATTGTTTTATTTCTATATTTACTTCATTCTTTTTTCTAGTCATATCTATTGTAAAAAATCCAAAGTAATCATTCCAAATTTTACTACACATTTCTTTAAAATTATCAAATTTGAATTCGCCTCCATCCAACTCATGGTAAATATAATTCAAATTATGTCATCTCTCTGGAAATATTTAAAAATTTAAGATTAGTTTTACTAGTCATTTTGTTATTTTTCAGTACTTTGGTCTAAGTAAAACAGACTATTTTTTATGTATATCTATAGTAAAATATTGTTTAACTCCATCTTGGTTTTCAAGAATGAAGTTGTCAAAAATTATAACTAAATTTTCTTGACCTTGATTTAGTGGTTTAATTAAATCGTTGTTTTCAACAAAAGTAGTTAGTTTTTCACTGTGCATCTCTTCTATTTTTCACACCCTTCTTATATATTCCAAACAGTTTGGCTGATCTAAACTTTTGGAGTAAATGTACAAATGTTTAACTTTATTCCAATTTAACGACCTTGGAACTAGAATATATTTGTCATTCATAATACTCTGTTTCTGTATTCACTTGATCCTATGATTGCATATTGAATAGAATTTGGTGAAAGTTTACCACATTTATTTTTTTATTTCATTCAGGAATTCTTAATTTTGGTTCCTGATCAGGTTTCTTTTACTTACATAAAAAAATTATCAACAAATGATATATCTATTTCAGTTGATCGGTAAGGTATCTGTTCTCAAAAAAATGTTGATACTTTTATCTCATTGTGATTAAACTATTTAAAAGCAGTCTTGATCACAGCTGATGTGAAGTTTTGACGAGTTTCTGACTTTTGGTTATAGGTCATCATTAGAGTTTGCACCATCTGGTTGATGGCGAGTTACATCTGATCTTATGCCTACCACACTTTATCACTTTATCGCTATATGCGACAGCCAAATGAAAACGAGACATGTGGAAAATTGTAAATTGTTGATTATTTCAGACGTAATAGCAATACATGTAACCTGCTGTGAGATAAGGTAGTCATTATGTTCCATGAAAAATTATTGCTGTACCCTAAATAACCACAATGAATGCCAGGCATACACCCCCTCAAGAGCAAATCGATGGCAATCTTTCCCAAGCGTCCAAAAATATGGAAGCCATATGGAGAGAGATCGAAACTGTGTGGTCTGGTACTGCGCTACGAGGATGGATCTCGATGGACGGTAAAGTGCAGTGTTGCCGCACCGTTGCACTCACCTAGTCAGTGCGCCACTATCTCGTGACGTGGATATATGGGCAAATAGTGTCCCTCGCAGGCGGCATATATACCGCCGTACTTTAACCGCATCTTCGTCTGATAGCGTTCGTTACTAACTCCACCATACTACTGACTACTCGTCGCCAACTTCACTTTGGTATTTGTTTCCTCTTTGGTCTCGACTTGAACTCTGGTTTGTACTTGACCTGTTGAGGTTCGTTTCACTTCATTATTGCATAGGTTTCTATTGGCGTGCTCTTGTTATGTCGTATTCACTGTTCGGTCAACACTATTAGTCGACTCCGGCGTAGGTTTGAGTCCTGTCTGTAGCTAGTTTTCTCGCCTTGCGTCGTCATCGTTCGTCTCCTGTTTTTTTCTGATGTGTGCACCTGTATTCGACTAACCACGTATATAGCAGTTGAGGACAAGGAAAAGCAAGTTGTTTCGTAGCATGGAAGCTGAACTGGATAGTCCATTCGTGCAACAGTAGTAGCTGCTGCACCAACACCAGATGCAGACAGACCTGTTACAAAAGTCGCTTCATCTCTTGGTGGACAAACTTCGTTTTTAGGAGACCATTGTGCCCCAGGGACCGGCACCCCTGCTCTTGACACCATATTCCGTACTCCGCGTTTTTCGCCTTCCAGTGACGCTATGGAGGTCTGGGATACATATTTTCATCGACTGACACGTTTTTTTGTCATCGGAAAACTAGCGCCTCAGTCTGACCTCGTCGCCCTCTTCTTCAAGAGCTCCAGGCTAGAAGTTAATTAGTGCCGTGAAGAGTCGATACGTTATCTAACTCGTGGGTCACTGACTTTCAAGGACTCAGCCGGAAATACGTGCACCATTTAACGCTGCAAGGCTTGCTACGGCGACTCCCTGATTCGTGAGATGGTGGTTCAACAAGCGCTTGACATGGAGGTTCGCATGACGGCGTTGAAACTTGGTAGCCTGTAGTTAGAAGATATCTTGCGCATCGTTCATTTGTTCGAAATTGCACAGGCGGCTAACGAAGGATTCATGGTTAAGTCGCAAGTGGCGGCAGTTAACGCACCCCCCCGTGTGCAACCTCAGCATCGTAAAAGTAGGACGACCACCTGGTTGCAGGAGCATCGTGTTCGTCTATGTCCGATGTCTCTAAGGCTTCTGAGTCTCCAGTCGCCCCTCGACTACGGCTGAATTGTCTGCTTCCTTCATGCCCCCAGTGTTTTTCCCCTCACTCCTGAGCAGACTGTCCAGATTGCTGGGATCCTGTACACGCTTTGGGAAGGTGGGGCGCTTATGCTCAGTATGTCGCAGTCGCATGACCCGCCTCCACCAAAGCCATGACCACAGCAGGACACGATACACACGCTGCAGAGAGCAGTCCCCCGGGGAGACCCCTTCACACAGAAATTGTTCGTTAGGCTATCTCACCAGGGCATCCGTTTTCAGGTGGACACTGGGGGCACCATCTCCTTGATCAGTCAGGCATCGTATGTCCGACTGAGTTCACCTGACTTGTCCTCAAAATTGATGGCCTACTTAGACGGTACGATTCCTTATCGTGGGCAGTTCTCGATTGCATCAACTTACAAATACATTACTCGGCTTTTGACGTTGTCTGCCGTCGAGCATCCGTCGGCTACCAAAATTTTTGACCTCGAGGCCTTCACGAAATTCGGATTTCCTATTTTAGGTGAAGTCAAGGTGGTTTCCACTGCAGGCTCTTTCCAGGTATGGTATGACCTCTGCATGACGTTTTTGTCTCTTTTCAACAGGATATGGGGTGTGCTGCAGACTTTCAGGCTCACTTCACTTTTCAGCAGGCTGCCACGCCTCGTTTTTACCGTGCCAGACCGATTCCGTTGGCCTAACTGACTGCTGTGAATCAGGAACGCGATCCCTTGCACGTAGCTGGGTTTGTCGCACCTGTTAAACCTAGTGAATGGGCTGTGGATATAATCCTGAAGCCCAATGGCTCTCTTCATGTGAGTAGGTACTTCAAGGTGACCATCAATGCTTAATCTCTGGCAGACACCTATCCCATTCCGCAGCAAGAAGATCTCGCCAAACTGCTTATGTAATATTTTCCGAAGATCAACCTCTAAGCCGGCCGCGGTGGTCTAGCGGTTCTAGGCGCTCAGTCCGGAGCCGCGCGACTGCTACGGTCGCAGGTTCGAATCCTGCCTCGGGCATGGATGTGTGTGATGTCCTTAGGTTAGTTAGGTTTAAGTAGTTCTAAGTTCTAGGGGACTGATGACCATAGATGTTAAGTCCCATAGTGCTCAGAGCCATTTGAACCATTTGAACCATCAACCTCTAATGTGTATTCCCAGCTACTCTTAGATGAGGCATCGCAGACTACTGTTGTCCTCAACAGGCCGTGTGGGCAACTCTCCTTTCGCATTCCCTCAGCTCCTGCAATGTTCCATCGATTTCTGGGACAGCTGATACATCATATTCTGGCTTAGATTAATTATTTGGGTGACTTTATTGTCACCCCCATAACTTCCTTACCTTGCCCAGCGACCTTCCCCCATTACAAGCATTTCTGGGTAATCACAACTATTATGCTATGGTCAACGTTGCACAATACCTCATTCAGTTGCGCAAATAAAGGGGGGTTCCTTGTGCCTGGACCACGGTCTGCAAACAGGCTTTTGTAAAATTGAAAACCATGCTGACATCCCTTTTTGGGACACAGTTCTCTCCAGATGGCGTAAACATTTGGTCCAGACCTTTAATCAGGAGCAGAAGAAGATTATTGAATCTCCTGCCACAATGCCGGCCCTTACTTTGCTTTTGAGACCCTATCGCACCACACCAATTAACAATCATAGCCTTGCGGATGACCCCCATGGTCATCAGCTTTTGACCTTGCTTCATCTGGTGACGCCTCCGGCATTTGAACCCCGCACTCAATCCACCTGAGGTTACACCATTGGCACGGCGGCGTGTGCATGCCCCTATGGGAGTGCTGACGTTAGAACGCCAGCAATGACAGTGTCCACCCACAGGCGACGAGTGACGTCGGTCCAAACACAAAAAGGCCATTAGCGCAATCACCACAAGCAGCTTCAGTCTTGGACACAAGCATTCTCTTCACAGCCCCTCTTCCACAGCCTTCTGGTGCGAGTGTGACCCAAAGATCAGAATCCCGGGCAGCTACTGTGGACATCCTTTGCCTCACCTGTCCCCTGGCACGCCCACTTCAAGCACACACGGCATTTTCTTTTTACCGTCGACAAGGCTGCACATTCGCCTGCATCTTCTTTCCACCTTCCACGGCACCGCATGTACCCATTCCTTTGGGTGGGGGTGGGGGGCAGACTTGGGGGTAGATGTAAAGGGATCTGGTCTCGGGCTGCGTGGTAATAATGCCCACCGGAGCAAATGGATCTTGATGGGCGATGACAGTGTCGCAGCAGCGCTGCACTTGGCTAGTGAGAGCGCTCTCGTCTCGCCACGTGAATACAACGGCCACTAGTGTCCCTCGCGGATGGAATAAATGCCGCAGCACCTAGACCACTTAGTCAGTCGTGTATTTCGTCTGACAGCGTTCGTTTCTATCTCCTCCGTACTACTGCTACTCCTCGACGACATTGCTTTGTCTCCCCTCTTTGGGGAGCGTTGTGTCGAAATTCGTTGCGATTTGTTGTGACTTGAATTGCTCTTCTTGTGTCGTGTCCGCCGTTCGGTCAGGCCAGTTGCCCGACACCGGAGTGGGTTTGAGTCCCTTCCGCAGGCAATATTTCCGCCTTGCATCGTCATCGTTCCTCTCCCGTTTTTCTGACGTGTACACAGGTATCCAGTTACTCGTGGATTTAGCATATGGAGAATGTGCAAGGGCTTCCAACGAAACTTCTGTAGCGTAGTCAAAACAATCTTGGCGACATGTGGGCGGGTATTATCCTTCAACACAAAAATGCAACCTCTTTGGACCTGATTGAGTATTTTCATTTTTGACAAGTGTCCACTGCGTCTTATACTTTGGTTTACTTTCAGTCTAGATTCGGTGTTCACTACATTTTTCAATCAATAGTTGTAATTCTTCCTCAGTTTCCCTGAGGGTAGCAATATCAACAGCAAATCTTATTACTGATATTTCTTCTGCTCGAATCTCCATCCCAATTTTGAAAATTGCATAACAGATGAAATTGGTCAGTAATGGATAAAAAGCAATTGTTATAGGCTGAAGTGGAATGTTGTATCATGTCTCAGATTTTCTGTGACTGTTGTACTTGCATGAAGAATGGTAATATCCTTATAATTATTGTCTCCGATTCCATTTTCCTATTCTCAATTTCATTTGCCCTTGAATTAAGTGTGTGTTCCTTTCGTGCTTTGAACATCCCATCCGTAATTTACTGAGAATTTGCGCTAGTTATTGCATCTCTGTTAGTGCGCACGTATTTCTCCATCCGTTCTCTCACATAGTCCATAAAACTCCTTGCTTTTATTTTGACTCATAGTTCTTCAGAGCTTTCCCCGCTTTCCATTTAAATTCATTGTATCTGTTTCCCTCTCGCTAACGGCAATACCGTTAACGTAATAGATCATCTGCCTTTTTCTCTTGTTTATGTGTGGAATAAACTGCTATTGTGGTCCTATGATGGCTAAACACAATACATATCAAATTCATTAGAGTGGGTATCCACTGCACCGAATTATACGTCCATTTTTTTTTAACAACTAGCAGACTGCCTATTTGAGTACTGTGATATTATATTCGCTGTTAACAACATAGCCTGTTGCTTTTATTTGAAAAGTGCCAACTCTTGTCGTGCTTTCATGTGTACATGAATGTGTGCAAAGCAGCCAAATGTTCTCAGCGAGTGTGAATTTAAATATGTGCTGACATAAAGCAAACACAGTGGCTACAAAAACACGCGTGAGTGAAAATGCAGCAACCGCCATTACTGATTCCTGTCTCGTTGGAATAAAGAAAGTAACGGTCGTGCGTTAGTGAATACTGTTTTAGAAAAGGCACTTTAAGTAAAAGTAAAACCCGACTCCGCTAAGTTTGTATCAGTACGACAGGGAAATAGGAGGATAAATAAAACATGTAATCACTATCTCCTCCGATATCTGGGTTTGACGCTAATTTTTGCTTTTATTTACGAGGCCTTGATCGAAAGTCTCACCCAAAAATGAGAATAGTAGTTACAGCATTTTTTTCTTTGTATGTAAATCTATATTGCCTCTCAGTGGCTCCGACTAAATAAATAAGTATGGAAAGAAGGTAAACGTAGAGAGTAAATATGACATGACTAACGGATACTTACCAGTGAGCAATAATAGCGCTAGGGTTGGTTCTTACACAAGTATTCGGTGCATAGTATGTAAAAGGTAAGACATACTTTACACTCTTAGCAAAATTCACAGTGTTTAAGGAAAGGATTTTTGTATTCATTCCAGTAATGAACAATGATATTTTACACCGGATACTTAATTTTCTTGGGTGACTATCTACAAGATCTGTAATACAAAGTTTTGGAAATATATGACATACTCATTTTCCGAAGATAACTGAACCGATTGAAAAGCTGAGTACATTTCGTACATCGGGAAATCCCAAACACTGATACATATGCTCGCTTAGAACACTGTTAGTCATTAAAACTACAATATAATGGAGGATAGCAAATAACGAAATTTTACTTACTATGAGTATATACACGGTCCAGCCACGTTAATATTCAACATCGACGTGCAATAACCACCACAGACAGGAAGTGTAGATACTAGAGATGGTGGATACACACTCCTGGAAATTGAAATAAGAACACCGTGAATTCATTGTCCCAGGAAGGGGAAACTTTATTGACACATTCCTGGGGTCAGATACATCACATGATCACACTGACAGAACCACAGGCACATAGACACAGGCAACAGAGCATGCACAGTGTCGGCACTAGTACAGTGTATATCCACCTTTCGCAGCAATGCAGGCTGCTATTCTCCCATGGAGACGATCGTAGAGATGCTGGATGTAGTCCTGTGGAACGGCTTGCCATGCCATTTCCACCTGGCGCCTCAGTTGGACCAGCGTTCATGCTGGACGTGCAGACCGCGTGAGACGACGCTTCATCCAGTCCCAAACATGCTCAATGGGGGACAGATCCGGAGATCTTGCTGGCCAGGGTAGTTGACTTACACCTTCTAGAGCACGTTGGGTGGCACGGGATACATGCGGACGTGCATTGTCCTGTTGGAACAGCAAGTTCCCTTGCCGGTCTAGGAATGGTAGAACGATGGGTTCGATGACGGTTTGGATGTACCGTGCACTATTCAGTGTCCCCTCGACGATCACCAGTGGTGTACGGCCAGTGTAGGCGATCGCTCCCCACACCATGATGCCGGGTGTTGGCCCTGTGTGCCTCGGTCGTATGCAGTCCTGCTTGTGGCGCTCACCTGCACGGCGCCAAACACGCATACGACCATCACTGGCACCAAGGCAGAAGCGACTCTCATCGCTGAAGACGACACGTCTCCATTCGTCCCTCCATTCACGCCTGTCGCGACACCACTGGAGGCGGGCTGCACGATGTTGGGGCGTGAGCGGAAGACGGCCTAACGGTGTGCGGGACCGTAGCCCAGCTTCATGGAGACGGTTGCGAATGGTCCTCGCCGATACCCCAGGAGCAACAGTGTCCCTAATTTGCTGGGAAGTGGCGGTGCGGTCCCCTACGGCACTGCGTAGGATCCTACGGTCTTGGCGTGCATCCGTGCGTCGCTGCGGTCCGGTCCCAGGTCGACGGGCACGTGCACCTTCCGCCGACCACTGGCGACAACATCGATGTACTGTGGAGACCTCACGCCCCACGTGTTGAGCAATTCGGCGGTACGTCCACCCGGCCTCCCGCATGACCACTATACGCCCTCGCTCAAAGTCCGTCAACTGCACATACGGTTCACGTCCACGCTGTCGCGGCATGCTACCAGTGTTAAAGACTGCGATGGAGCTCCGTATGCCACGGCAAACTGGCTGACACTGACGGCGGCGGTGCACAAATGCTGCGCAGCTAGCGCCATTCGACGGCCAACACCGCGGTTCCTGGTGTGTCCGCTGTGCCGTGCGTGTGATCATTGCTTGTACAGCCCTCTCGCAGTGTCCGGAGCAAGTATGGTGGGTCTGACACACCGGTGTCAATGTGTTCTTTTTCCCATTTCCAGGAGTGTATAATGCGCGTCGTTGGGACGTGGAAAAAAGTGTAGTCGCTGTCAGAATATGGAAACGGAGTGATTTATCTGACGTGCAGGTAGGGCATGATCATTGTCTTTAGGACCAAGGGCAGAATTATTTCCGAAATAGCTAAGTTCTTAACCTTTTCGCAAACCATCGCGGTTAAAGTCAACCGTTTATGGCAATATGGCACTATTCAAAACTAGGGACGAGGCAACTGTGGTACATTACAGGCCATAGATGACAGGGATGAACGACGGATGCGGAGATGTGTACGGCCGAATAGACTTCGCACTGTTGAGCAACTGACCGCTCAGGTGAGCCAAGGGGCTACCAGCGGTGTCTCCTCAATGCCCTTTCAGCGAACGGAAGCTACGTGTGCGCCTCCGCTGCAGGCACCTGCTTCGTCCACCCATGCTGCCTGCCGGTCATTGGCTCCGAAAGTTGGAATTTCCCCGACTGTACAGCATGTGAACGTCCACTGAGAGCCGACAAGTGGCCTTTTCATATGTCATGTTTTATGCTCCGTTGAACAGATGGCCGACACCCTGCAACAATCGTAGAAAGGGTCCATGCTGGACGACGGAACGTTATGGTCTGAGGAATATTTTCGTGGCGTTCCCTGGCTGATCTCGTCATTCTGGAAAACGTAATGGACCAACACATGTATACACCTACAATTGGGGGTCATCTACACCCCTAAGTGCAGTTTGTTTCTCCCAGACATGATGGTACGCACCGGCAGGAAACAGCTTGCAGTACCGCACATCTGGTGCCACCAGACTTCCGGATTTAAGCGCAATAGAGAATCTGTGGGATTATATCGATTGTGTTATTCGCACCATGGAGCCTCAACTGTAAAAACTACCGAAGTTTGCCGCGACAATGTAGTCGACATGGCTCCTCACCCTCTTTGTATTTTCCATAACATTACTGATTCTCTTCTTGCATTTCCTGCACCGGTCCCCACTGCAGAAGGTAATTATTATTTTCATTAATGTGACAGTACAGTAGTAACTTGGCTAGGTAGCGAGTCGAGTTGAGCTTCTATGACAGATGAGAATACGTCATTCTTTTGTTTCCTGATTCTATGTTCGTGAATCGTAGCTATTGTAGAGTGGCAGCCTCCAAACCAGTGGGTAACTCTTGACAAGAGATGTTAAATGAATGTGAACATGGGTTAGAACGAGCTCACAAGGGGAACAGTCGAACAGTCTTTGTGTTGAGGTAGAGTTTGAAAGCACGAGAAATGTGTAGTCCTGCGTTACATCGTTGAAAGATAGTGTCATGAAGCCACCAAACATACGGCTTTAACACGTCAGAAATGAGACGCCGAATGTTCATATTGTTAGCTATGCAAACACAGAACAGAGACTTTTCTGAATATACAATGTGGTGTGTGCGTGTTACTTTTCAGCGCACAGCTCTCGGTGCGTTTCTCTCTACTGTCGCACCGATGGAATTTGCTTCAGGCGTCTTCGCACAGTCCACTGGCTACTTATCTTGCTACCAAAAAGCCACTTTCCTGACACAAGGTACATAATTTGCCTACATGAACCTGTATGGCCAAACGAACTACATATCTGACCTCTCCGGCAGTAGTCTCAAGGGACCGTTGAGATATCGCAAGGCGTTTAGCAAGGCCTTTCTCAATCAGTCGATTCCACATTCGCATGGTAGTCATGGAGTTCCAATAAATGTGAACACTGATACCACATTCTGACAAATCCGTATGTCGATAGGCTATAATGTTCATAATACCAAACTGCGACAAATGCAGGCAGACGATTTTTCTTGGTACAGGGGACATATCACGAGCTTCTGACGAACAATCAGTATTCAAATGCGATTTCCGAATTGGAAGGCCGCTGATGAAGTTTCCCAGCATTCGGAATCTATGTGGCCTTATACCCTACTGCTTTGTGTGGTTGCGCTGAATTGCTAATCATTTCAATATCGCAGTATGTAGTACAGATAAGGCCAATGTGATGTTGGTTCCATGTTTCCGTCTGGTCTGAGAGTTTTAGTGGATTTCGTTGCATAAATCTGTTTCAACACTGTGACAGTCGTAAATTATGTATATTTTGCAACTTGAGAGGACCTCCACGAAAGCACAATGAAACTTTGTGAAAACACTTGTAAGGACCTGCCGAAGGGGAATAGCTAATCAACCAGGGTTGTGGTCTTCAGTCCGAAGACTGGTGTGATGCAGCTCTCCATGCTACTCTGTCTTATGCCAGCCTGTTAATCCCCGAATAACTACTGCAATCAAAATCTTTCTTAATTTTCTTGCTCTCTTCGCCTCTTGGACTTTCTCTACGAGTCTAGCACCCACACTTTCCTCCAGTTCTAAATTGGTGAGCCCTTGATGTCATAAAATGTGTCGTATCAACCGATCCCTTCTTTTGTCAAGTTGTGCTACAAATTTCTTGTCTCTCCAATTCTATTCACTACCTCCTCAATAGTTACGTGGTCGTCTAGTCTAATCTCCAGCATTCTTGTGCATCGCAGCGTTTCTAAAACTTCTGTTCTCTTTTCATTAAAAGTGTTTGTCGTCCTTGTTTCACTTCCATACGCCGCTACACTCCAGGCAAATACAGAAAATCTCAGCTACTGCTTTAGGTGTCTCATTTCCTAATCTAATTCCCTTAGCGTCATTTGTTTTGATTCGGCTAGAGTCCATTATTCTTGTTTTGCTTTTGTTGATGTTCATCTTATACCCTGCTTTCAAGAACTGTCCATTCCGTTCAACTGCTCTTCCATGTCCTTTACTGTTTCTAACAGAATTACATTGTCACTGTCAAACCAAGAAGTTTTTATTTCTTCTCCCTGAACTTTAATTCCTATTCGAAATATTTCTTTGGTTTCTTTTACTGTTCGTCCAGCGTACATACTGAATAACATCGGGGAGAGGCTACAGCCCCGTCTCATTCCTTCTGAACCACTGGTTCCCTTTCAAGCCTCCTGATTCTGATAACTGCAAACTGGTTTCTGTACAAGTTGTAAATAACTTTCCGCTCCTTGTATTTTGACCAGTGAAGCAAATATACTTTAAATTCCTAATGAGAGCGTTCAGATCTGTTCATCTCGGTGGTTACATCGTTTGGAACGATTGACCAATGATTCAGTTAGCTCCTGAGAGAGACTAACGACCAACTGCGCCACAAATTGTTGAAGACGTTAATTTTGCCATGGCTGAGGATCTGGAGACATGTGCGATCTTCAAACAGTGCAAGAGCTGCGCCACGGTAGCTGAGCATCCCATGGTCCACCGTACGAAAAGTGCTGCAAACAATTGTGAGATTACATCCGCTCAATCTTCACATTACTCTGCAACGCTTGAAACCAATGCTGTCCCAGCTCCCAGCAGTGCAATTGCGGCTGTGGGTGATCTACGTATTACTCGGCAGTGGGGACAGTCTGCTTACAGTTTACACATTTCATTTGGTATTTGAGGAATTTGTGTTCTCAAGTTTTTTTGAAATTAGTTGGATTATTTGTGTTAAGCTCTAATGTGATAACTGCACTATGAAAAAAGTTATTCTATCGCACACAAGACGCATCAGATACCATATTCACTAAAAACAGTAACGTATTTCCTTCAATTTCACCACAATCGCGGATCTTCCGTTTTCCTGTTGTGCCAGGTACATTTTCAAATATAATGGTAAAGTTGTGCTTCAGAGCGAAAATTGCCAACTACCAGGAAACCATTTCCTGTCATATCGATAACTAGCTTCAGTACGTCAAATGGTCTGTAGCTGACCTGTGTTTCCAAATGCTAACCCCTTCTCCATACCCCTAGTATTCGAAAGTGAAGCAAAATGGAATTTAGAGTCTAAGGTCCCATTGACAACAAGACCGTTAGACATGGATCTAGACATCTTCCTTGATAAACTGAGGAAAATCATCGACAAACTAAATCTGGGTTGCTAGTTGGGGATTTGAACTGCTTCTACCCAGTACGAGATGAGTGTACTAGTAACTGCGTCATCTCACTTGGTTATGTTATCCAGAATCGATGTGCTGTCCACAAACTGACTGAGTTCTAAGAGGGCAAACTACCAAACATGGGAACGGCAGTTTCATTTGTTATTACATCGTTCATCATATTGTATATCAGTCTGTGTTCCAGAATTTGCATACATTCGTGCATTAAATGACTGGGCGGCTGATTCTAAGGCATCCAAAGAGAAGACGGGTCCGTCCTCAATTTCCCGCTTCGAACCACCCGTGCCAAAACGTTCGTGTGTCCTACACTCTACCTTCGCCGTGTATAGTATTTTACACAGGGCCATATGATGTTCTGTGATGTTTTGGTTTTTACTAATGGTTATCTTCGTTGGGAATGGTCCGTATTGTCCATACCACACTGTAATTAAAAGACTGTCCTTAGTGATAAATTCGTAATCTGTTTGGACAGTGAACACGTTTTCTTAAGCTCCTATGTACAGCTTCTGCTTTGGTGCGATTCTGCTCTATAGGTACACAGACAGAACGAGCGTTGTTGGCGACCCATAGTCTTCCCTAGTCTGAATACAAAGTACGTCTGTACTCGGCCAGACTCTTTGCTGTATTTGCAAACCGTTATACACACTCTGTCAGCTGCCTGTTTTAGTCCTGTTTATGTCTTCTGTGGTAGTTTGATGGCTATACATATGAAGCAGGTGACATACGCTATCTGGCAGCAGTTTACTCCTAGCTCCTTTTTTTAAGGAGCGTAAGGAGTATTTTACCTTGCGACCTCCGTGTGTTATAAAAATTTCTGCTAGCCCTGTAGAAACGGCAGCTATTTTACCTTAATAGATGAGTCGTTCTGTAGCTTTCCTTCTAAATAGACTGTGGGCTTGAGTAAACTATAGTAGGTGAAAGCAATACACGCGTTAAATTTGATTAAATAAAGATTGCTACAGATGATTGAATTAGAGGTGCCGCAAAACTATATTCCATCGTGGATACCAGTGTAGTGGGCAGAGTATTTTGGGAGAAATAGTAGTTCTTGCTTGTCGGGATGTGCTCGAGTCTTTGGGAGACAGGTGTGATGTTGCAGACATACTGTCAATGAATACAAAACACTGCTTACACAATGCTGCTGACACGACAGCAACAACCCGGACGCCACATGTGGCTTAGCTTGGGGTGGTATGGGGAAGGGCAGAGACATTTTGTACTTTATTGTATGTTGCCGCACCCTGGTGGCACGGTGACGGCACTGCCCATAGCGGAGTTGGACCAGTGGCACAGGGGTAGGGGCGGGTGGCTGGCGGAATGTTGGCTGCCAGAGCTACTGAGACAGGCGGAGGTGCCTCGTTCACAGCCCAGTGTCGGCATAGTGACGGTGAAGATTCTTGGTCGACACAGACTGGACGTTACATACTACCCAGCTCACCGATGTCGCTGACGGCTCATCAGGGTAGGGTTCAAATTCAGCGCTCAGTGCTGACTCCGTGAGAGCATACTGTGTGTGTGTCACCATTGAAAGGTGTGAAAATGGTCGGTGACCGGCATCCATCTGTAGTCAGGCCATAGTGTGTGGAACGGCAGAAGCAACAGCTTCATGGAGCTTGAACTGGCTTCATCTGTCAATGACAAATGAGGCCAGTAGTATGGATGCAGACAGTTGGTGACGTTTGCTTCTATTAGCAGGATATTGAGCTCTGCAGATATGGCATTGGAACTGACTGTGGCTTAGGCTTTTACAAAGGAGTACCAACAGAGACACACATTGTAATGGGTTGGAGGTATCATAATTTCCTTGATGATGTAGGACCTCTATTAAATCAAGTCACAAATGACCACCCACACCTCATAACCTCTTATACTACATTTAAGTCCGATTCAGACTCATCTCTTACTAGGACTATACTGCCACTGTGTCCTTTTCACTCAGTGGGCTATCCAAACGTTTTAATGTACTCACTAGTTTCTCACAATACTCGTTCATGCTCCCTTTCGTTCTCCTACAAAAAACATAAGGCCTTCTTAAATTACACAATTACTTGACTTAGTTTTTGCCAATAAGGTTGAGGTTACGGATATGAAAGTAGCTAGGATGATGGCAGATACTAGTAGATGGGAACAATGGCAGGAGGGTGTCCACAATGAGGAAATCAAAGAAAAACTGGGAATGAATTCTATAGATGTAGGAGTCAGGGCGAACAGGCCTAGATGGTGGGGTCATGTTACACGCATGGAAGAAGCAAGGTTACCCAAGAGACTCATGGGTTCAGCAGTAGATGGTAGGAGGTGTCGGGATAGACCAAGGAGAAGGTACCTGGATTCGGTTAAGAATGATTTTGAAGTAATAGGCTTAACATTAGAAGAGGCACCAATGTTAGCACTGAATAGGGGATCATGGAGGAATTTTATAAGGGGGACTATGCTCCAGACTGAACGATGAAGGCATAATCAGTCTTAAATGATGATGATGATGATGATGATGATGACTGAAACGTTTAATGCCATCTTCAGTTCACGTTGTTTCTCTTCCCAATTTCCTAGTCTGTTTTCCACTTAATTTTGAATATATTTATAGTTTCACAGTGTTTTGTTTCTAGCGTGTTGCACTTCGTCTGTTTTCTTCCGTAAACTGCTACCTAATTTATCTAGCTTATTCTCCGTTTCCATTAACATCATATCAAACACACTCTCTTTACCAGCATTTCAGCTTTACTTTCTTCCGATACTTGGTTATGATTTACTAATTACCTCCTTTTACACCTCCTCCAGAAGAAATCCGTCTTCATTATTTTCTACTAGTTAATCTCCTCAAAGCATAAGCTGACTTCCCTCTTAACATCTTAAAAGATTATTGTGTGCGTTTTCGGATTCTGAATCTAAATGCCACAAACTCATAATAGGACAGCACTCAAAATCCAACTCTTTTGTTACGGAATGATGCTATAGGTAATGAATCGGAGATATCCTAGCTTTCGTGGCGACTGATACTCCCTATAACACCCATTCACAGTAAGACTGTATGAAGCAACTTTAGTATATTCCATCAGCGTTTACAGAAAAGAGCAACAATATTCTCGCCTGATTCGTAAAAATGTAACATTAAACGCTTGAGAGATGGAAGCATGCGCCTCACGTTACCTATTAGGAAGCGAGAACAAGCGAGTATGAAGTAACATTAACCGTTTCGTGATACAAACTCACGTGAATCGTAGTATGTTTCACAAATAACTGAAAGAACCTGGTAGTTCACAAACAATTTTAGCTAATTAATAAAAGGGGTACGTTTCACAACGTAAACCAACTCGCACTTTCAAGGTATCCAGCGCTGTCTCAACTTTCCATCATGAAAAATAATGTGCTGCGCTCAACTTTGCCGCAGCCTCGTAATAACAGACATGAGTAAAATTTATAAAGATCGCACACAATAATCTTTTTTAGGTGTTAATAATATGAAAATGGGTGACCTATGTACACCCCCCTAAATAACAGCTCAATGGCAAAATCAGTCACTAAAGATGCAAACTGAAAAATTATTTCGAACTAAAGTATTTTGAAATGTAATTATGTAATATGACTGGAATAGGGATTTCAAGATTACGTAAAAAGTTAATTGTTGGCTATTAAATTCGGAACTTTTACTGTTTATTTTGCCACATTCACTAGTCAGTTTTCTTCGTTCATTAGTTAACGCAGGTCTACTGCAAGGATACTATTCTGGAACCACTTGAGTTACAGGTGAGTTGACCAAACAGGCGACAGCCTGCTGCGCAGTACATTCTGCGTCGCCAGTCTGTAGAGGAACTTGTGTTACAGTGAAATTTGACGAAAAGCTTGTTTTAGAGTCAGATGATGCGGTTATCTCTTAGCGGATCTACTTGGTGCTAGGATCCTGTTTGGCTTTGTGCCTGATGAGTACACTTACAATAGGATTTTGTTAACCATTCACAGCGAGCATGGCTATTTTCTTTGTTAGCTTCACGAAGATTATGATGGAGGATCTCACTGAAACTCAAACTAAACTCCTTCCGAACAGGACAAGGAAGGACCATCGGTACCGACCAACAGCTGTGCCGAGAGGTGTGACTGTTTGCCGATTGGAAGAGCATGTGGTCAATACACCGCTTTCAAGGCCGTTGTCAATGTTGGTGACCTGAGCCGCTACTTCTGAAATAGGTAGGTCCTATATTGACCTTACAAGGCCTGAGTGCATCCCTCTTGCCAACAGCACTCGGCGTACATCGACGATCAAGCTTCAAGTGCTAGCCCAGACCAACAACGCTTAACTTCACTGATCTGACGGGAGCGGGGTTACCACTGCGGCAGTGCCACTGGCCTTCACGATTACTCAGGTCCATGTAAATTCAGTTGCCGATCGCAATGCCTGTAGTAAATCGTTGTGCAAAGTAAGATTTCTCTGCCTTGATAGTAATTCGTGTTTAACATCCAAATCACGTTACTGGTTTGATAGAACATTGTGTATGAGGAGCAATACTTTTTTAAAATTCAGGTCGTATCCGGAAATACTTTCTTAGATGATTCGTTGTCAAAAGTTAGCAGGATCCACGCAATCTGAATACAGGTACCAACAACTAGTATGCTAAAGTTTCGCTCAGTTACTGTTACTGCACATTTGTAACAAAATAATAACTTGATAAAACCTTTAAAGAAGAAATACATTCTAAAAGGAAATAGAAACTGATTTAAACTTCGCATGAAATATTTTAAATAACACGTTACTTACTGATAGTGACTATTACATCATTGACCATGAAAATAATGTCTGTTTCAAATGAAAGTATGTGGTTCCTTAACGTGTTCTCTAATATCTATGGGATATATACGCAGAGTGAAGTGACAAATGAAAGTCTGTAGCAAGATCAGGAACAAACCCAGGTCTCCTGCTCAGAAGGCACATGCGCTAACCACTACACCACAGTGGCACAGCACCTATGCAAAATTGCACGGACTACCGTAGGAAGCCTTCCTCCTCAATAAATTGTCATTCACGATTCAGTCCACTTGCTGTTCGAGTTTAGGGGGAATACCAACTGAGCTGACGCGAGAATGAGAATTTGGGTTGCGTAGGGAGGGCTGATAGTGAGTCAGTGCAGTTGTGGAAACCCAGTGTGGAGGGGTGGCGTGAAGTGCTGAACTTATCTGACTAGTGATCAGGGGTTCGAACCCCGGCCTTGGTATCAATATTCGTGTACCACCGAATGTATGCTAGCTAGAAGCAGTCGATATCGTCGTATACTTAAATTCGCACTTGCAAAGTATATTTCCACCACAAGTTACTCTTACTGTAGTCATTGTCAAATATTATGTGCATGAACAGTGTCATTATCCCGCATAACATTGTAAGGAAGTCACCAGTCTATCTGTGTCATGTGTCACATCAGCGAGGATGCTGAATCTGGCTCTCAAGGTCGCTGTATACCTACTTTGACTGTATTTATTTCTGCTAGACACAGGACAGGCATCCTGCTGCAGGAGGGACAGATTCAGACAGAGTACCTATGAGCTCTACGAGAAGGTGGGCCAATCCAGCAATTTGCTCATCATGGGGTGCAGTTCAGCCTCGCATTACCTCAGGCCAATCTTGACGCGAGATTTGTTTTTCCTCTACAGCAGCCTGAGAATAAAACCATCTGCACAACACATGAGGCCAATCCAGAAAATCAGGTAATCATGTTACCATATTAAGACGTTCAGCTGGAATAATATTTTTATTTTTAACCTGCACACATGTCGAGAAGGTATGTTCGGCAGACAAGCGACTAGTGACTATCCACCAGAGAGCTAAGTTTAATAACAACAATCACGTCCCGCTCTCTCACTCTTTTACCCAATGCCTACTGTCCGATCATCGACTTACGGTACTTTTCTGCGCTGTCCCCTTTGCATGATACTTTTATACTCGTATTATATTTACTGTAAGTATGATAAAGATTTACATGAAAAGGGAACGCCATACTCTAGAGAATAAACATATTAAATATTACAAATAGGACGCGTAGAAGATATGAAACTGTTACTAATGGACAGAATACGAACTGACAAAAATATCTAGATCCTGTCAGCGTAGCGTAGTACTGTATAACGAGAAGAAAAAGATGTTGTACAGCACCAATTGTATACTACCAAACCAACAATTTATAACGTATTTGGCGCTGTGGTCTCAACAAATATGATGGAACTGGTAAGGTCGTATAAATGTTCTCACGAATCCCTACTAAACCATAAATTCACAATATATGACCGCTGTAGTCTCATCAAATATGATGAAACAGAAAGGTCCTGTTAATTTTGTCGTGAATAATAATGTTCCAATACTCAAATTCCATTACTCATTAAAAAAATAATTTTGCATTTTGGCTGTAAGAGCCCTGAACCCCCAGGTTCCCTCTAGTTTCCCTGTGTACGAATAACGAATTCTGTTTCGTAAAATATAATTTCAACTTATTTATGTCAATAACATGTTAACATCAATGTCTGAACTAGCTAAACGTGCAAAATTCGATCCAATTTTATGCAGAGAAATACACTGTGTCCCTCTTTACATTTTTATCCCCTATGTTCGCGTTTTAGAGTGTCACAACGGAAATTATTCTCAGTGTGCCGATACTCAACAGTCTGGCTAAAAACAGACGTGCAGTGCTGTTCATGTGTGTGTGTATGTGTATGTGTGTGTGTGTTCTTAATAAAATATTCTTGTATTGTTTGCGCCATGGAGCCTGATTACTGCTGATATCAAGCCTAAAGCTGATAAGTAAACACATCCGCCACTCATTCTGTGAAACTGCAGCTGTTTAAATCGTATGATGTAGCTCTTAATCGCTCTGCCAGTACTATCCTATTTCACGATACGTTTCCATTATTTCTTTCTTTCTAGGCTTGCGTTAGTGGTTTTCCTATTGGACTGTTAGTCAAAATTATGTTTTTATATGAGCCCAAACATATTTCAGTTCGTCTGTGGCAACGTTAGTGGATATTCTTTATTCAGCTCTGTAAAACGTAAATATGTTTTAAGTAATGATTATTGTAATGAAATTAGGCCTGGACACAGTTTTGAATGTTGTTGTCGATACGTTATTTGTTTCTATATTGCTAGGCTATGTAGGACACTCTGTGTATAGATACAGTGTCATCTTCAAGTAAATAATATTACTGCGGGTTTGGTTGGCGAGCTAATAGATCTCTTTATCTATAAACGTAATTTTTCCGTGTGAAGAACATCACTACCGTATTTTACGATTGTTTACAGATTCGAAATATCTTTTCTTATTTGTTGCTGAAATCCGAACAAAGCACCGTGCACGGTTTACGGAGCTTCATTCGCAAGTAGTTCTTTTCTCCTTACAAACAGGACTTATGTTTCTGCTCCAGTCTATGAGGACGTACACTTGTTGGCATACAAAAACTGCACCAAAGCTGAATTTTATCTTCAATAACATTCTTCAGGGTATCAGACCGCATCGTCATAATTTGAAATGCGCCAGCGTTTCGGCCCGCGTTGCAGCTAGCCTTCATCAGGGCCTTACGTTAAACTCTCTCGCTCGCTCTGCGTGCGCCCGCCGCACTCGGGTGTGTTCGTGTGTGTTCGTGTGTGTGTGTGTGTGTGTGTGTGTGTGTATGCTTGTGTGCGTTTGTGCATGTGTGCGTGCACGCGCGCGCTCGGGTGTGTGTGTGTGTGTGTGTGTGTATGTGTGTGTGTGTGTGTGCATGTATTTATCCGTTTGTGTCGTCATTTCTGTACAGCTCCATTAATCTATTAAACAGTGTGCCGTTGCATCGGGTAGTGTAATCATTGATAATATGTTTTCGTTCTGATGATGCCTTCCATAAGTGGAACATCTCTTCTATTGCACATATAGGCTGTGACAAGATTTTTATAATTTTAGATCTGTTTATATTTTAGTTTGGTCATCGTTGGCTTAGATTAAGTGATCTGCAAATGAGCTAGGGGAGCTCTTGCATCTAAAGTGTTCTGACTCTCTTGTTTCATAGATCTAACATGTCTGACCTATGTTAACTGACTTACAAGAGTTATATTTATGCTTGTTCAAGCGTGATTGAATTTTATATGTGGGTGTTTCCCGTCTTCCGATTTTCTTCTGTCTTGAGTTGTCATTTGGTTTACCATTTGATGTCTCCTTTTATTTAAAACGTTGGATATTCGGGGAACGATTTTATATTTTTAGGTGAGGAAGTGTCACTTGTTGTCAGTATGAGTTTGACTATCTATAAACGAAGACATATTCTGTATTATTATGAAAGATCTTGTGTTAGTCTGCACTGTTCCATTCTTGTCTATTTACGTATGTTCTGGTATAACTTCTGTACCGTATGGTTATCATAATCGTTATCTCGTGTTATTTGTTTTGTTATATTTAACTTCTGTATGTCGTTCTCTTTGTTCCGTGGTGTTCTGCGCATTTTGTGCAGCATCCCTTCGTGGTAAATGGTACAAAGGACGCACTGTAGACGAACGGTATACTGAGAGCCGCCGGTACACCAACTTTCTGTTCCCCAAAAATTCTACAGTGAGTGATTATTGTACGAAGACATACTAAAAAGTTATTACGAAAACTTTTTGTGTGAAAACGTGTAAAGATTTTTAAATAAAAGCAAAAATAGTATATTCACCATTTTTATCTTCAGGTCCACATATTTGCTTCTCATCATAGCCACACTGACGACGAACACATTTCTCTCAACGGGATACAAGTTTGTTGATAACATCTTTGTAGAACGTTTGACTTCGTTGATGGAGCAACAACCTCACCCCTTTTTCATCACTATGAAAGTGAAGTTGTACAAACTGCTCTAAAACTCCTGGAAACAGATGAAAAGTCGGAACTGTGTGAATAATGATGGATAATAGTGAACTCAAGGCTTCAGAATGTTGCAGATGTCGCAGCGCTCGTGTGGGGTCTGATAATGTTATGATGAAGAATGATTCACGAGTAGACGAACTCTTCGAATTCGAAACTCGGTTACAGCGTGCTGTTTCTCACGTACCTGCAAAGTTACATTACACAGCACCATGTTAAACGCTATAATTCGATATCCTCTAGTGTTCAGGACTGAAAACATGTGGACACGAAGAATAAAGACGTAGAATGTTAATAACATTTGTTTTATTTAAGGGATCTAAGAATTTTCCCATAAAAAATCGGAGGCATTAATTTTCTGCGCGCCGTCGTAGTTCCAGTGGGCATTATCACCTCTACAGGACGGTCAAAATACTGGTCACAAGCTGCATGGTATCAGTGGAAAATTAGGCTATGAAAATACACTTAGCAGGCAACCTCATCAACCGAAACAAGTGATCTAAACAACTTATTTCACGTACTGGTATATACTCTCAAAGAAATTATTGTTCTGAATCGTCATTGCCTGGCATTCCAACACATGCCAATTCAATGTGAGACCTTAACTTTTCCCGGCGAATTGAATGTTCAAATAATTTACGGGTTTGCTGCCGTGTGACGTCGTCGACCACCGCCGATATTTCGGCAGGAGCACACCCTGCCATTCTCAACGCACAACTGCAAAGAGGAAGCAATGTCAAGGGAATTTAATACCTCGGTTCACAGAGGAGAAACGAGGAAAATACCACACACAGGACAAGTAACCGCAAAGTAGTCACACTACCGGCTCTGTGCTTGCTTTATTTACTCTTACGTACACAAAGCTTTAATATGTGAAAGACGCACTTGTTGACGACAGCTTTACCTCTGACGCGCCCTAGTATACTCGACAGTATTGTGTCAAGTGATTTAATGTCTACCAGAGACCGACGTAAAGATGCATGTACGGTTATTAGCCGAAATATTGCTAGCCGAAATATCGGAAGCAGTGAAACGCTGAGCCACATGCACGCCAGATATATGCTGAAACACAGGATGTTATCATACTGAATAAAATCGATAGACTTGATGGTACAGTATTCTAGATCGTTCGTCTGAATGAATATATTAATCCGCTCGCAGTTGCAGAAGCAGCGCGCGTGGTGGCGCCGCTCGGCGGGTACGTGTAGCGCGGGCAAGCGTCGAGCGCCTGCTCCCCAGACAGAGCGGCGCGGCGGTCCCAGGGGGGGTCGTCTGGGTCGCTGCGCGCCGCCGCGGCCAGTGTCATAGCCGCGGGCGGAAGATCGAGTTGCTCTCGGGGCAGGGATTTATTTTCCCAGCGTCCGCGTCCGGGAAAGCGATTTTCTGGCGTCCGAGAGAGACGTTACCGCCCCCGCCGCCACCGCTGCCACCGTCCCCCATCCCCCACTCCTACGCGTTCCTCCCTTCTTTTTCCTCGCTGGCACCACCCTCAATCGAATCAGTCGCCCCGCGATATAATGGAGAAAGGGAGAGTGAACGCCTGGGGCGGGAAGACAGCCGAGCATCGCTGGGGCGTTAGCGCGTGGGTGGCTGTGACGACGTAGAGTGCGTTACTCCGATGACACCCAACTACTGGCCGAGAGAAACAGCCGTAGCCTTTGCCTAGCAGTCTCGTGCCGGGTGTAAGAACAGGGGCGGTTCATTAAACTTACCATGCCTTCCTTAATACGAGGCGCATCCAAAACGGTTCTGTAGGCGTGCGAGAGTAATAGTAAAATTAGACAGGGCTGTGTCAGGCAGGGTCGTCGAGAATAGAACTCACAAACCTCACAGCGTCGGGAAAATACACATTTCTTACCAATCATTAACTAAAAATCACGGAGGGCATTCAATAATCAACGTCACCGAATGTTTTGTCTATCTTAGCATCACTGTAACAGTTAAAGAAACTGGCAGTAGCATCACCGTCGTCGTTGTGTGAGAGTTCGTCGAGAGACTCAGAAACTGGTTTAAACGTTTATCACAGTGTCTGATCTTGATCAGAATGTCCTAACCTTAGCATGTATAAGTTCTCTCGAACACTCTTACGTGCAGCGATGACCTTATGCTTAGTTGATATCTTGCTATATACTAAGCAGCCTGCTTCACAGGCTACCCCTTATGTACATTTCGCTCAAACTTCAGAGTTGAGTCATGTACTTTCCTTTCAGTTCCATCAACTTCTACACTTAAATCACCTATCTTCTTTCTCAGAATGATGCTGGTTCATGCCTCTAGTTCCTTAACCGTAGTATCTAATTCGTTGATCACTCTCAGAAGAGTCTGGGCATACATCTCTAGATCCTTCACTTTAAGTTCGAGAGACTAATTTTCCATATATGTACAGACGTGATTCTCCGTCTATGCAAAATTCTCCTGCCTGGCTGAGAGTCTGACATGTGTACGAACTTGTCCATATTGTATACTAAGCTACACATAACTTTTTTATAGCTAAACTCTTGGAAGTTCCATTATACCTACCATTACTTAATTTATCAATAACAAGAATCTGTGATTGATTCCAGCAACCTGCACATGTCTTTGCAAAATCACAAAATGGTATGTTGGTTCCTACATAGGCATGCTAAAGGTGTTTAGATAAAAATTGTCTTTTTTGAAAACTGTATTGCGGTTTGCATTACCCCTCACTAACTTTTTCTGGATTGTGGAATATGTTGGACTCAAAATACGTTAGTACTATACATACATCAAAAAAAAGTTCTGTATCACCTCGGTTCCGAGAGTTCCCGAATCTGTACACAAAACTTGAATAGAGATTAACATAAACATCATTTCAGCACTTTCTATTGCTCATGAAAACCACACATTGCATGTTGTACCACCATACAGCGAGTCCTTGAGATGTGGTGGTCCAGATTTCTGTACACATCGCTACCTCTAACACCCAGTAGCACGTTCTCTTGCATTGATGCATGCCTGTATTCGTCGTTGCATACTATCCAGAAGTTCATCAAGGCACTGTTGGTCAACTTTGCCCCACTCCTAAACGGCTATTCGGCGTAGATCCATCTGAGTAGTTCATGGATCACGATGTCCACAAACAGTCCTTTTCAATCTATACCAGGCATGTTTGATACGGTTCACGTTTAGAGAACATGCTGGCTACTATAGTCGAGCGATGTCGCTATCCTGAAGGAAGTCATTCACAAGATGTGCACGACTGGGGCGCGTATTTTTCTCCATGAAGACGAATGCCTCGCCAATATGCTGCCGATATGGTTGCACTATCAGTCGGAGGATTCACGTATTGTACAGCCGTTAGGGCGCCTTCCACGACCACGAGCGGCCTACGCCGTCCCCACATAATGCCATCCCGAAACAGAACCTCCACCTTGCTGCCCTCGCCGGACAGTGCGTCTAAGGAGTTCAGCGTGACAGGGTTGCCTCCAAGAATGTCTCCGACGATTGTCTCGTTCTAGGCACATGCGACAGTCATCGGTGAAGAGAACGTGGCGCCAAATCTGAGCATCCATTCGGCATGTTGTTGGGTCCATGTGTACCGCGCTGCATGGTGTCATGGTGGCAAAGATGGACCTCGCCATGGACGTCGGGAATGAAGTTGCGTATCATGCAGCCTGCAGTTTGAGTCTTAACACGACGTCCTGTGACTGCACGAGAAGCATTATTCAACATGGTGCCGTTGCTGTCAGGGTTCCTCCTAGCCAAATTCGCAGGTAGCGGTCATCCACTGCAGTAGTAGCCGTTGGATGCACAGAGCGAGGCATGTGATCGACAGTTATTGTCTCTCTGTATTTCCTCCATGTCCGAACAGCATGGCTTTGGTTCACTTCCACGAGCCTGGACACTTCCCTTGTTGATAGCAATTCCTAGCACAAAATAACAACGCGATCACCATCGAACCACGGTATTGATCTTCTAGGCATGGTTGAACTACAGAAGACACGAGCCATATACCTCCTTCACGGTGGAATGACTGGAACTGATCGGCTGTCGGACACCCTCCATCCAATAGGTGTTGCTCATGCATGGTTGTTTACATCTTTGGGCGGGTTTAGTCACATCTCTGAACAGTCAAATGGACTATGTCTGTGATACAATATCCACAGTCAACGTCTATCTTCAGCAGTTCTGGAAACTGGAGTGATGCAAAACTTATTTTGATGTGTGTATTATTCGAAAATTATACATTGGATGCAGTACATCTGAAAACTCAACAGGTTCCTTCTTCACCGTCGCTCCTGTACAGAATTCACAGCAAATAACAGTTTCTTGAATGCGTGAAATTCGGCTTAAATTTCTCTTAAACTTATTGACTGTCTTTTAGTTTCATTGTTACACTGATGTAAATCGTCAGCATGCACACTACACATTCGGAGATAGTCTACAATGACTTCATACACACATTTTACACAGTGCAGCTGTCTGTTGAATCTTTCCAACATACATAATAATGACATCACTAGACCAAATTTGTTTGTAATGGTGGAGTGTTGCACATAAATTATTGTGTTCCTTGATTTCACACGAGTTCTGGGTCATCATGTAGTTGAGAATTAGAGCATCACAGTTAATGCCTGGTGTGGTACGAGATGGATAGTACTCGGTGTCCATCTGCTGACTGATACAGGCTCCAGCACATTTCATTTTATCCCATTCATGCACAGTAGACTGTCTATGAAGATTTTTAGACAAATCTCATTTTCTAACAACACACCACTCTCATTGGTTTCTACAGTTGCTAATATACTGATATCATATGTTTTTTACCTGTGGATGTTAAAATGTATGTTGAGGCAAAAAGCAAGTGTCTGCACCTCATCCTCATTGCAGTGACACGAGAATCTTCTGAGATGGCTCATATAGTGGTAGCCAGTACTGACCTGTACCATGTAGGGTAGGATCACCAGCACAAGTGTGCAATTCAGGGACAGTCTTGGTGTATTTATCACTGAGTGGTATAGACAACAGCACATCATTGTCCCACTCCAGCATGCTGGCCTGGTGTCTAACAGCATCACACAGTGCCAATTCTGATGCTTGTCCTGATGTGTCGGAGGTCACTGCAGGTCCTGACAAGCCTCATGTCATTGCTGCTGCTGGTCTGGACGCGTCAGCGGTCACCGCTGAACAAAGAAGAAGAAGCAATAAGCATTCACACAGACAAAGAAAATGCAGCTAAATGAGGGAAAAAATGGAACTGGAATCCGTTATCTTCCCTTTCCATTCTTCATGTAGGGAGCTATTGATGCAGTCTTCAGATGTGTGCTTGCATAAAGCAATTAAAATAATCCTCGCTCATCAACCGCATCTCCTCGGTTGTACGTATGGGTGCTTGCACTGTAGTGGATAAGCATCTCACCTCTTTTGTTTCGGAACACTGGTCTATTGTTCCAGCACAAGCATTTATCATTGTGAATTGTAACTTACCCAAATCTCACTGCTTATTCATTATTTCGTGAAGTATATTTGTCTTCTTCCTACAGTCGTCCAGTGTCATCACCTTCCTAGAATTGTGCAGGCAGCTATGGACACATTCCTCAGCTGCATGATTACAGCTAATATAGTTATTAATCTCTTTTTTGTCCAACACAGACATCTCGTCCATTGAACAGATCATACAAAATGAAGATGTCCTATCTGTACAGACTGAAGCCCCATCAAAAGTGGAGGAGGAGACGCAAGTTGGGGGTCGAGGGAGTGAAGGAGAGGGGACCGATAGCGCTTTGGTAGTGATGTTGTGAACTACATCAGTTTGTCTCTGAACCTGAACATATTAAATTTTATATTCCCATTATTTAAAGTATATTCCAGTGCCTTTAAGTATTTGATGCAATGTGATTGACAGTATATTAGCCTACTGTTGTGACATCCTCACAGTCCAACAATCCAGCACAGACAGAGTTTTTTTGGGCAGTTTTTTTTTCTAGGAAGGTATGATGAGAGGGACATACTGTGTCCTAACTGTTTGAGTAAATATATACGATATTGATCATCCCAGTGCGACAGCTCAGTACAGACAATGATTTCCTTTCATTCCCTGTGGTGTGCGGGATAGTGGGAGGAGAGGTGGAGGAACGGCGAAAGGGAAGGAATGGGCGTGCGGTCAGGATTTCCCAGGGGGTTTGAGGGAAGGGGCCCACATACCGGTTGGGGAAAACACATGATCTCATCGGGAGGTGGGGGTTATTAAATGGTGAATTTAGTTAATTTGCATAAAATTGTCCTTAATCTGCTATTTCATTACTAGTTTAGATGTTACATAAAAGTAAGTGTGCTGTAAGGAGTGGATTTGTTTGATTGGCTTCATCTACAAGACAATCGGAACTACTAGCACTAAGACATTTTGCTCTTTCTTGTATTTAGTTTTGTATGTCAAACGCTGTAAAGAAGTTCTTATTTACTGGACATGCTACTTTCCTTTTTTTCCTTGCAACATGTTCATGGACATTTAATTTTTTATTTGTATATGCTACCGACAGAACAACATGATTAGCATATGGACAAGAGAGGAAATACTCGGTTTAATAGTATGGGGTACCAGGGGAAGAGGTAGGATGTTCTCCTGATTTTATATCAATTTGCATCGGGATGGGAATTACATTGAATTACATTTTATACTCCACCTCCTTGAGGTACACTTTGTCTATTATGCAGTGGATAATAATTAACGCTGGACGAAACTATTTGGGCCCCTGAGTGAGCAGTTCAAAAGTTGACATTTTGCACCATAATATACACTACTGTAAAAAATTAAAGAAACAAATCGCTATTCCTCCATCCTCAGTCTAATCCACAGTACATACTGTCAATCAGACGTTCGTATGGTCGTGTCTGGACAAAGGATAACCCTGTTGAGCCGTGGTAAAATTTGAATTTGCTGTTTTGAAGGGCGCGCTGCAATGCGTAGTGTGACGCAGTCCCCCTCCGTTTCTGGCGGTGGCGCCCCTGTGGCTATCGCAGCTTTGGTGTCTCCCTCTGGTAGGAAAGGGGAAAAGTTGCCTGTTCACGTGCATTTAAGGGGCGCTATGAGCTCGCCAGAGTTAGTTAGTCAGTCTGGGGTTAGTTTGGGTCAGTCTCTCTTCCCCAGCTGGCTAGTCTGTCTCTCGTCCGCATTTGTTGGGCAGTTAGTGTCTGTCTCTCGTCCGGAGTGCTAGTATGTCTGTCTCTTGGATCAACTTTAAAGCCAGAAAATGAGTCTTGCCACTCCGCCAGTAACATAAGTCAGCTAGTGGTCGCCCAGTCGGGGCTGAGTTCCTGCATCTGAGTCTGTGCGTTAGGCCGCCAGTCTGCTCGAGTTGCTCGGGCAACTGTCATTGGCGGTTGGATCGGTCGGTTGGTCGGTCGCGCACTGAGACACGAGATGACGTGTCCGCCTTGAGCGTCGGCGCATGTGATGTCTCACGTGAGTCCAGTGGGCAGCGCCGTATAGAAAGGGGTAGTAGCTTCGCGGTTCACACGAGAGCAACATGAGCGAAACCACGACATCGAGCTGGCAGGGGCGAGCTGCGACGCCGTTGAAGCGGCTGGCAGCGGACGGTTGGGGAGAGCGTTATGGGTGCAGCGCCAGGTCGTCGCCAGAAATCGCAGTTTATTAGAAGTTAAGTGGTTGGAGATGTGTTGTTTCATTTACTTGCTAAATTCTACTTGTTTTCTTAGTGAGGTCGCCAGCCGCTTTGTTTTGGGGTCGTCCCACCATTCCTGTCCGTTTTCCCACCCGTGGGAAGGTGGTTATTTGTGAATTGGGTGGTCCGTTTTTCCCTTGTGGAATTGGGGAGGTTTAGAGCAACCTGCGGTTCGGGTTGTTTAGTAACTCCCCCCCTCCCCCCTCGGGTCAATCTACCGTACGTTAATGGCTGCCTCTGTCATGTTTGTCGGTTTCGGTGTTAAGGATTTTATAGAATTAAGGTAAAGGCCGAATTCCTGAATTATGTTTTTATCTTGCCTATCATCTTGCGAGGCGGTATATGTGTAATGTAGAGCATGTTATACACTTGATGCGAGTCTGAATTTCATGAGTTTTATTTAAGTAGTCATTTTAAAAAGTTGCCACCCTTCCACCGTAAGAGCCCTTTTAAAAGCAAATTGCACTTTTGGTGGCAAATAATTTCTTAGTGTGAGTGTTTGTACCATTTCCATCCCTCTTACTGGGTGCACAGTTAATGTGTTTGTGTGAGTTGTAAAAATTTTTAGTTTCAAGCAATCTGGTGTGTTGCAGATTTGCACCAATGTAGTTTTCAGAGGTCGTTGTGAGCGGTCGTGACTACGGCCGTGTTAAAAGGGAGCGGAAGCTTCTCAGCCCGAAGGCTCCTACCGTAAAAAAAATTGTTCTTCTGCCTCTAAATAATTGTAACTTGATATTTAGAGGGTTTTTTGTGATTGTAATTTTAAATCTGTTTTTGAAAGGGCTTTTAGGAGTAAAATTCACATTTATTAAACGTAATTTTATTTTCCATCAGTTACTTCCTGGCAACTACTTCCATGCTCACCTAGTGTGATTAAATGTGCTATTGTTCTTGGTGAATCGCTATTAAATAAAGTAAATTCTTTAAGAAAAGATTTCGAAAGTATAAATCTACGGTTCAGGAGGGACATCATTTGTTGGGGGCATTCCTAATTTTTTAAATAAATAAATTCGATGTTGATCGTTCCAGGCCGGCCGATGTGGCCGTGCCGTTATAGGCGCTTCAGTCTGGAACCGCGTGGCCGCTACGGTCGCAGGTTCCAATCCTGCCTCGGCCATGGATGTGTGTGATGTCCTTAGATTAGTTAGGTTTAAGTAGTTCTAAGTTCTAGGGGACTGATGACCACAGATGTTAAGTCCCATAGCGCTCAGAGCCATTTTTTTTTTATCGTCCCATTATGGCAGCTCAACACAGACTGAATGATTTCCCTTCATTCCCAGGGGTGTGCGGGGTAGTGGGAGAAGAGGAGGAGGTACGAGGAGACGGAAGGAATGGGCAAGAGGTCAGTATTTCCGAGAGTGGTTTGGGGGAAGGGACCCACATGCCGGTTGGGGAAAACCCATGATCTCATCAGGAGGTGGGGGTTATTAAGTGGTCAATTTAATTTGCAATATCAGTCCATATCAAAATTGTCCTACTAGTTTAGACGTCGCTTAATTGTGAGTGCACTCTAAGGGGTGGATTTGTTTGATTGGTTTCATCCATAAGACAATCGGAACTACCAGCACTATGACATTTTGCACTTTCTTGTTAAGTTTTGTATGTCAAATGCTATAACAGTGTCCTTATTGACTGGACATGGTACTTTCCTTTTTTGTCTTGTAACATGTTCATAGATATTTAATTTTTCAAGAGAGCAAATGCGTGGTTTAATAACACGGGGTGCCAGGGTGAGGAGGTAGAATGTTCTCCTGATTTTATATTAATCTTCATGAGGATGGTAATTACATTTTGCCCCCCCCCCCCCGCCTCCTTGAGGTACTACTATGGGTATTATTTATACAGTGGATAGTAATTAACGCTAGACGAAACTGTTTGGGCCCATGAGTGAGCAGTTTAAAAGTTGCACTTTGCACCATAATACACACTGGTGTAAAAAATTAAATAAACAAACCGCTATTTCTCCATCCTGTGTCTAATCCACGGTATAAACATACTGTCAATCATATGTTCGTATGGTCGAGTTCTGCACGGAAGATGGCATTCTGGAGAAAGGATAACCATGCCAACGATTACGTCAGGGCACGCATGAAACGAGATTGTGTTTGCCAGGTAGCTCCACGTTCACAAGATAGTGCAGTATCGCACAGAGAAAATGCCTACCAGACTCTCTGCAGTGGATGGCCATACAAAGAAAGGAAGCAGGAATGTCGAAAACTTATTTGGGCCGGTGGCTTAATGCGAATCGTTCTGTTGTTTCTAGGATGTGATCATCTATAGAGACCGAAACTGTATCCGAAGACGAGGGCAGGGCCGACCAAGTGTGATATCAGATAGAGAGGACCGTTATTTGACTGTAATCGCATGACGGCACCGCCTTAATACTGCACGGTAACTGGCATCTGACCTCGCAGCACCCAGTGGACATATTATGTCGACGAAAACGGTGTAGAGAAGTTTCTCGCTGAGTGGCCTTTATTGCTGGAGGTATGTTGTATGTCTAACTCTGACGTAACTTGGTAGAAGGGAACGTCTACAGTGGAGTCAACAACATGAAACCAGGACAGTCGAGGAGTGGGCCAATTTTGTTTTCACAGATGAGTCCCGACTTTGGAGACTGATTCTCGACGCATTCGCATCTGGAGGGGACGTGGAACAAAATATCGGGAACCAAATAGTGTGGAAAGAGATCGAGACCGAGAATGATCCCTAATGGTGTGGACAGGGATTATGTTTACGACACGAACCCCTCTTCATGAAATAGTACGAGTGAATAGGCAAGGTTTAACTGCTGTCAGGTATCGCGGCGAGATCTTTGGACCTCATCTGCGGTTGTCGCGAGGTGCCGTGGGCCCCGACGTCGTATTGATGGACTATAATGTCCGACCTCATAGAGCGTGGGTGGATGATGTTTTCTTGAACCCATGACGTGACCTGCTCGCTCTCCCGATTTGAATTCCAAAGCGCATGTCTGGGATGCTCTAGGGATGCGACTTGCGTCACGTCAGCGAACCACTCTCCAAGACTATGAGCAGCTTTGCAGGAAGATTGGGCGTTACTGCCTCAACATGAGGCTTATGACATCATTCCTAACGTGTCCATTTTTTTCAGATCTATATTGCTGCCAGAGGTGGTCACAACCCGTACTGAGCACATTAACTAGTTGGCGGGATATGTATGCAAACCCGTTAAGTTGGAAAAAACGTAGGACACTTTTGTCTACCGTTATGCATGTTGGACTTATTTTGCGTTCTGTATTCACTACATTGTTTCTACTTTACTATCACCTGTTTATACTGTTTTGTGACAAAACAAATGCAACCTTGCAAAATTTCCTTTTGTTTCTTTAATTTTGGACACCAGTGTATTTTGATGATGATTTAACATCCCCCAAAAATTGAGAGAAAGGTAATTAAACCTGGTGCCTTAACTTCTGAAATGATAATCAGATTGGATATCACTATAAGATTTATTATCCTAGGACAGAGAGGCAACAACGTAATAATTCTGTAATATAATCGACAAAAAGAGGTATATGAGAATGAGCTGTTGACAAAGTCAAATGGGTCTACCTCGTACCCACAGTACTCTACGTTCAATAGTGAGCAGGATGGAATTTCAAATGGATTAACAACCAGACCACGCTGTGCAGCAGTGATCGAGTGAGATCACTCACGTGTAATAATTTCTGGTGTGGTCACAGTGTAATAGAGCATCTAGGTGAGAGCGTCAGCATGAATGAACAAGTCCCTACATTGCCAGGGATGTGAACACTTTACCAAACTCGGAAGCCGGGTAGTAGGTAGATAGCTGTCAGTACTGAGTTGCCCTGCAGGCTGCAGACAAGATTTGAAAACCTTCATTATAAACTGCAGCCGTGGATAATTTCCCAATAGGTCATGGATTCAGAAGATAACTCATTCCGACCGACAATTGCGAATGGGGTCTGCAAAACTCTGTCCGGACTGCCGTGACAGTAATCACTCCTATGTCGACCAATAATTTGGTCTTCTGCCCCACGATGAAACACTCATTCTGGTGGTCCAGGACAGATGTCACGACCTCTCTCTGGCGGCCCAGACCAGGTTCTCCGAAATCTTTCCTCAACGCACCAGCTCTCAAAAATTAGCTAGCCTCGGTCCCTCCACGCTCCTACACTTCGGTAGGTTATGCGCGGAGTCATACGCCAATGATTCCCATACCGTACACCACCTACAGCCCATCCAAAACCACCACTCAAACTCCAGCTCCATTGGGATACTTGCCGCCACATTTGAGCGGCCCTCTATGACGTAAGCGTGAGCCATCTCCAGGCCCTCCATTCATCTCTCTCCTTTTTTGCCTCATGCAGGACAGAGGCCTTTAGAAACTGCAACTGAGAACTGATAAACAGCGTGGATTTGTGGTGCCTATCTGTCAGACACCCACAGTGTCAGGAATCAAGTGTTGACAAGGCCATCCTCACAATGCATATGTCTGACGCAGAGACGGCGTCCAGTACGCGCTGCTAAGCAGTGAAGCTATTTTCCGGAGACCCAGCAGCCACTTGCTCCAAGTTTCTGCCGGGCCACTGGCCTCGATATCCAGGCAGATAAAAAGGCATACAGCCGACCGTTCCCCACGGGTCGCCTCTTTTCTCAGCCCGCTATTTGCACCTACCGGCCGCCTTCTAGGAACTCTGTAGACCGACCACACGGGATTACCTCAACCACACCGTCTCTCGCAGAGCGGCCACACTCACAGATTGGCTAAAAAATATAGAAACGATACCAGAGCCTCCATTGAAGGTAATCAGAACAAATGCATTTAAAGTACACAGCACCCGATCACACGTTAATCCACGACCTTAATCGTTCCGGCCCCATGGGTAATATTTCGAGTGTGTGACAAACATCATAAAAATGGAAGAGGACAAGCCAACACGGGCTTAGCATCTTTCAGTAGAACTAATTCAAGACTTTTAAGCTACTCCATTTCGAAACAGTGTGATGTGCGAGCCAGATACAGTCGACAACTGCCGTCGGAGCGTGCGGTGATGTTGTATACCACTAAGAGAACACGTACAGTATTATTTATTTATTGCCAAATTACAGACTTGTTACCTGATGATTAAAACAGGTCATACATCTTACAATTTTCGTTTTTTATCTTTTTAAAGTTTTCTTTTCTTTTGTTTTATCTACAACATTTACAAAGAATGATACTTTTCAAAATAACAATAATTTAAGGTTGAAATATAAATAAAATTTTGTTGTTTTTTATGAAGAATTGAAAATAAAATAGGATGGAGGAGAGATTTGTTACTACCATCACCGAATGTGACTGACGGGAATACCTCGGAATGGTTTCTTCGAACCGTTGACAGCCAGTCACTCACTCACACACACACACACACACACACACACACACACAAATGGTTATTAGTAGAGAAATGATGTTGCTTATCCTATTTATAACTAATCCTACATATTAACTACTTTAGGTGCCCATCCAGGTACAGCATTTGGTGTTTTCTTGGCTAGATCGCCAGCACTTTTGCTTATTTACTGTTGTAAGTAGGCTGTTTATGTTTTCTTATTGGCAACGTTACATAGCGCTCTGTATGAAAATCACTGGCTGTGCTGTGTGCAGTCTGTGGCTAGTTTGCATTGTTGTCTGCCATTGTAGTGTTGGGCAGCGGCAGCTGGATGTGAACAGCGCGTAGCGTTGCGCAGTGGGAGGTGAGCCGCCAGCAGTGGTGGATGTGGGGAGAGAGATGGCAGAGTTTTGTAATTTGTCATGAACTGATATATATATTATGACTATTAAGGTAAATACATTGTTTGTTCTCTATTAATATCTTTCATTTTCTAACTATCCCTATCAGTAGTTAGTGCCTTCTGTAGTTTGAATCTTTTATTTAGCTGGCAGTAGTGGCGCTCGCTGTATTGCAGTAGTTCGAGTAATGAAGATTTTTGTGAGGTAAGTTATTTGTGAAAGGTATAGTTTAATGTTACTAAGGGCCATCTTTTGCAGGGATCTTTGATAGTCAGATTGCGTTGCGCTAAAAAATATTGTGTGTCAGTTTAAGCACAGTCTTGTATAATTGTTCTAAGGGGACGTTTCACTGTCGCATCTCAGCTTTCTCCTCCTGTTCCTCCTCATTGTCACTATTTTCGCTGTCACTGTGGGTATCGCTGCCCATCCTCTGGAGATTGTTGTTACGCTGCACATAGGCATGTCTGTAATGTCGTGTCCGCATGTACTCTTCATGTGTTGTTTTTGAAATACTGTCTGTCAGTGCGTTTAATTGTGTCCATTGTTCTTCGTCTCTTATTGCTGTGTATATATCTGTGTCTGTATCTGTGTAGTCTAAGTGTAGTGTATGTCTATTGTTCGCGTATTGCCCGCAGAAAAAGACAGTGTGTTCTGGGGAACCTTCTTCCCCTCATGTGCATGTAGGTGTCTGCCTCAGACTCACGTGGTTTAAGTGAGTGGGATAAGGTCCGTGTCCGGTTAACCAATGTACCATACCGCGACTGGGATCGATATGTCTAATTCTCAACCGCTCCCTTATGTCAGGGAGGAAGTCGTGCAGTCTACGTCCCTTATCACTTACATCCCACTCACCTTGCCATGTATCCAACGTATCGTCTCTATCGGCACACCGGTTATTGTGTGTACCTTACCTAGTCTCCCCATCTTTAACCAGTACCTTGCAGCTCTGTATTTGATTGTGATATCTATGGGCCATATTCCGAGCAACACACACAGTGCATCCGCTGAGGTGGAACCGAAGGCTCCAGATAGCCTAAGTAGGACACTTCTCTGCCATCGTCTGACCGATACTTTGTTGGTGACCACGTTCAGTCTATGTGCCCACGTGCTAGCTGCGAAGCTGAGTACTGATTCGAAGAGCGCACAGTGGTATGTACGCATGACTGGTAGAGGTAGTTTGTACTGTTTTGAATTTAGCCTCACCAGTTTGTGTAGTATATTTTCTGCTTTGTCTGTTCTTAGCCTTATGTGTTCATGCAAATTCCATTTTTCCTCTATGTGTACCCCAAGGTAGCGCGTAATGTGTGCTTGTTTGATGTTTGTGTCCCCAATTTTAACTGAAGGATTCCTTTGGAGTGATCCTTTCAGTAAAGTGAATGTTGAAACTTCCTGGCAGATTAAAACTGTGTGCCGGGCCGAGACTCGAACTCGGCACCATTGCCTTTCGCGGGCAAGTGCTCTACCAACTGAGATACCCAAGCACGACTCACGCCCCATCCTCACAGCTTTCCTTCTGCCAGTACCTCGTCTCCTACCTTCCAAACTTTACAGAAGCTCTCCTGCGAACCTTGCAGAACTAGTACTCCTGAAAGAACGGATATTGCGGAGACATGGCTTAGTCACAGACTGGGGGATGTTTCCAGAATGAGATTTTCACTCTTCAGCGGAGTGTGCGCTGATGTGAGACGTCATGGCAGATTAAAACTGTGTGCTGGGCCGAGACTCGAATTCGGGACCTTTGCCTTCCGCGGGCAAGTGCTTCATATCACCGTTAAGTTTGGAAGGTAGGAGACGAGGTACTGGCAGAAGTAAAGCTGTGAGGACGGGCCGTGAGTCGTGCTTGGGTATCTCAGTTGGTAGAGCGCTTGCCCGCGAAAGGCAAAAGTCCCGAGTTCGAGTCTCGGCCCGGCACACAGTTTTAATCTGCCCAGATGTTTCATATCAGCGCACACTCCGCTGCAGAGTGAAAATCTCATTCTGTATGTGTATGTTGTTTTGTTTTCGGCTATCTGACTTTGTTGTTGTGACACCACTGAGTAATTGTTTGTAGTATTCCACTGGTTTTCTCTTCTAACTGGGCTCTGTATGCACAGTATACATAGGTCGCATCGTTTCAGTGCATTTAGTAGCACATGGAACGCGGCACTGTAAATGTCGACGTTCGAAAGCATGGTCCGTGTGCTGACAGCGTTGAGGACAGGAGTGGCGGTGGACCCGTGTAATGTGCCCCGGGCTGGAGTACTGGTAACGAGGCATTGTCCGGGGGTTTCCCTCTAGGTGGGGCAGGGAGTTCCCCTCGCTTTGGGGCTAGCCGGCTGGGGCGGTGAGTCGCGGTGCATCTGGCAGGTGGCGGCGGCAGGCGTCGTCAATGCGCGCTCGTTTGCTCCCGGCGTGCGCAGCAGCAGCGTCCGGCCGGACAGGCGGCGTCCGGGGGCCGTCGAGGACTCAAGAGCGTCGTTACGGCCCTCATAAAGCCGTTAGCCGCCGGCAGACCCAGTCGTGCCCGCCTCTCCCCACCCCGGCCAGGGCGACACGAGTGCGTGGCCGCCGTCGCCGCCGTCCGCCCGATCCCCGGTAAGACGGAAGGAAGGAAGGAAGGAAGTGCCGTGTGGGGGCTCGTCAGGGCAGGCGCCGCCCGGGAAGGCTCCAAGTGGCGCGGGACAAGGCGCGCCGGGAGGCGGTGGGGGTGGCAGCGGGGGCGGCCTTAAGACGCCCTCGAGGCGTCTGCGGCCGCAGTGCCGTAACGAGGAAACGCGTCACAGCCGAGCCGGCGGAGGGCTCTCCAGCAGAAAGCGGGGCCCGTCTCTGCGACCTGACAAACTAGGCATCTCCTGTGAAGTCCATCGGCACTCCCGGCGTGATCGGCCACCCCTTCTCCATCAGCACTTTAGTGTCCCTCGTCGTCGATCACTTCCTAACATTGTATCATTTCATGGTTGTGCCCTTGTACTATACCTGAGAGTGACGTGTTCGCCAGAGCCACTATCTGCGGAAACTGTTCACTGTCTGGGGGTGATGACCTGGTTTTCCTTAAATCATCTAAATGGTTTTCGGCTGGAGCCTGCGTGGCTAACATGAAGGCTTATGACATTACATAAGGACCAACGTTTCCCAGTACTTAGACACAGTCTTTTTTTAAACATAGATATCGTTCAGCAACGGTGCATGTAAACGGGCGACTTCAAAAAATCAGCCGAGTTGTTGAAGGTGTGAGGGATCATTAACAATTTTTGACTATGCTTCTAACGATTGTAAAATTGTCTCCTTCAGAAGTACATGAACCTACTGAGGAAATTTTTTACACCATAGTTAAAAAAACTATCAAGATAGAATTATGTACAAAGCCAATGGATAACACCATACCAATTACTTACTCCTACAATCACACATTGTCGACGACAAACCTCAGAGTGGAGAGGCTCATTTCAAGTAATATGGAATGCTATCCATCAGTAATACCATATAAAATATATTAAAAACATTTCTACTGTAGCTGCGCGAAGCACAAAATTCTTCACATTAAAATATACGTGGAATTGAAAGGCAGTGTAACGACACTAAATGCCCATATGTGGCTGGTACCATGCAGCGACAGACAAAGTTGTCGCAGTGCACGAAATAGGAAACATAGGCAGGTGGCGTGCCTGCACGAACATATATGCGCAAAGCAGACTGATAAACTGCAGACTATCAATCACGTTGTACCGAAAAGAGACTGAGAAAAAATTTTTGGTAAAAAAAAATGGACGAAGATTGGTGGTATGGAGGAGGAGGGGGAATATTACAAATTAATTGTAACAGTAAAAAAGAGCATAAATAGAAAGAGACAACATGTTTTACAAAAAAAAATAGAAATTTGAAACAGTAATTTAATACGAACGAATGACAAGTAGAGACCACCAAACGAACTGTATCTACAGCAAGCAGTGGGATTATCAATTTAAAATCTTCAAGAAACTGTCGACTCGCATGTTCATCGCATGTTTAAATTGATCACTTAACATGTTACGATACTGAGTGTTTAAAAACTTCCATTTCTGCACGTAAGTCTTATTTCCGCCTCCTTTATCTTCTCGGGATAAATTTCGGTTTCTCACAGATCTTTAATGGAAATAATAATAATAATGAATAAATGTTCAGCAAATGTGGAATGTTGCACATAATACTTAAAGAATGTTCACTGGAAAAGGATAACAACTATCTATTCTGATTTTGATCCCACCATGACACACTCACCTGAGCAATTCACATGCTGTTTGCAACATTCTTTCGATACCTGAGCCACTTTTTTATTTTTTTTTAAGTCATCGGTCTTCTGACAGGTATTACGATCTCTCCCTATAGCTTACCCTTATTTTCCATTGCCTTCTGCATCTTCATGCCGTCGATCATTGCTGGTTCTTCCGCCTTTAGGGGCAGTTTCCCACCCCAAGTACAAGAGAGTGCCCTGAACTTCTGTCCGCTTCTCCACCCACTTAGACAAGGCCGTTGGCAGAATGCCTCACCCGCTTTAACATAGCCTTTGCCTGAATGAGGCAAGTCTTTGGCCGCCAATGCTGACCTTTAATCAAAGTTTAAGCGGTGACGGTTTTCTAAACGGGGATCGGTACATTCTGATGGATATTTTTTATTATTATCTGTGTATTACCTGTACTATCGTGAAATTTCAGAAGACCATAGTCGGATCATCAAGTAATATAAGCTGCAAATGGGAGAAAAAATTTATTATGATAACAGTATAATATAAAATGAGAAAAAGAAAAAGGAGTGAACATACCCGACAAACCACAACCAAGGTATTATTTATCTAGTTTCTTTAGATTTTTTATTTTTATATCCTTTTTTTTTTAGTTTTACATAGAATTTCAAAGCAGAAGGACAAGGAAATGATATTATATACTAAATCGCAAAGTAAGCCTTTCGTCTAGAGGAAAGTTCCAGTTTAACTGCAAGGATTCTATAGGCTCTTGTGTACATATGCTTCATCTATACACGTTGTACAGTAGAATTGGAGCTATACTGAAGCAAAAGAGAAAACCAAAACGAGCGGGTAAACTAAGAGAGAACAAGCCGGAGCAAAACAGAAGGGAACGTACATCACAAGGGAAAAGCTTGTCATCAGGAAAACAGAAAAACCAAGACCTTGAAGACGAAAAACAAGATTCATCATGTTGGCGAAGAGCTCTCGGTATCGAGACAGTAGCAAGCATGACCAGTAAGCAGTGATCATGGACTGCCTCAAGAGTATGTGATCTTTTCCCTCGTCTTCTACGACATAATGAACGAAGTGTCCCAGCAACGACATTACGGTATAGGTGCAGTTTCATGTCCGTAATGTACACCCTCAGAAGATCGAGTAAGGAGGGCCAATTGTGTCCTGACCCAAGGCCAGTTTTCCATATTATCTCCACAAATAAAACGATGTCGTATCGTACAACGAATACATAAATCTGTGTCCAAAAGAATGATTCAAATGGCTCTGAGCACTATGGGACTTAACTACTGAGTTCATCAGTCCCCCAGAACTACTTAAACCTAACTAACCTAAGGACGTCACACACATCCATGCCCGAGGCAGGATTCGAACCTGCGACCTATCTGTGTCGCTAAGACCAATAGGGGAAAGTCGCTCATTCGTTGGAGTCAAGTTATTTACTACCTTACACCCCGAGGACGCTACGCTCATCAGCAAAATAGGCTGTTTGCGGCGATTCCTTTCAACGAGAATCGGGAAAGGCATTCCTTCCCAATGACTGTAGGATTTCCACGGTGAGGACTGGTCTCCATAAAGTATCAGCCACTAAACAGCTAACTGTAAGATAGGAGTCATTAATGTGTTTTAACTTATAACTTATGCGACCAACATTAGTTGGGGGTTATATACTAGCAGGACAGACACAGAGAAATAAACGAGACATGAATGTGTGAGTTTCTTCAGTGTTCACCAAAACAGTACGTCGCAGATATAGCATCTGCGTCCGTCTTCCTTTGTATATCAGTCAGGCCCAACTCCCCAGAGAAATGAGGCTTCTTTACCATGAGAGGTTCCATGCCCTATTTTGCATGTCGCCTCTAATTTTCATCAATTTGCTCAATGTTTTATGTCTTTGTACGGTGATAACTGGCCGAATAAGGTTATTATAATGAAAGTATTTGTACTGAGAGCTCAATATACTTTTCTCTTGATTCCTATTCATGTTGGGTTCCTTCCCTGGGTGGCCTGTGCGAGGCGAGAGCTGGAGGACGCAGCACACTACGTTTCCGGTTGGGGGATGCACTTATGCGGATACTGAGAGGATCGTACATCAGTGGGCTTAAGCGCCTGGCGGAACGACTGATGTCGGTCGAGTTTCGCCTATTGTATGCAGAGCGGAACGACCTGTGAGACGTCTGTCACCGCACTTTATGTGTGTGGGTCTGGAACGAAGACTGCTGGCGACGACTGACTGCATTGTCTGCACGACTCTGAGAATAGCCGGCCGCGGTGGTCTCGCGGTTCTAGGCGCGCAGTCCGGAACCGCGCGACTGCTACGGTCGCATGTTCGAATCCTCCCTCGGGCATGGATGTGTGTGATGTCCTTAGGTCAGTTAGGTTTAAGTATTTCTAAGTTCTAGGGGACTGATGACCTCAGATGTTAAGTCCCATAGTGCTCAGAGCCATTTGTACCATTTTTTCTGAGAATACTTGTGGGCCGTGCCCTGCTAGGCACGACTTTCTGGCGCCGGATGGCCGGTGGTCTAGGCATGTTGTTTTCATAGCCGGTCAAACGACCCTCCGCTGAATAGCAGAGGCATGATTGGTCAACTTAAACGGAGGCTAGTTGACGTCATAAAGCCCTACTCGAAATTGGAGGGAACGGTCGCTATTGGCGCGAATGATGTTCTGAGACAGTGTTGGGGGAATTTTGGAATCAACACTGAATGTTGATTCGCGGGTTTCGAGGATAGTAGGGAGTTGAGCGATGTTGGCTTCACTCTAGCCTTGTGCTGGCGCAGTGCATTCGGTATCTGATATTCGTTGGAGTCGGACGGCCTTGCGACTTAGTCGCAGTTTTTCGGCAGAACTTAGAATTCTCGGACAGCCTTCGAGGCCAGGGGTTGAAAGAGAGTTGCTGCACAGCAGAAGTCGGCGCCTACATCATCAGAACGCTGCTTACCGACGGCATGCTACAGATTTCAGGACTGGTAAAGTACTTTGCGGTTCCAGATTTGTAGAACCTACTAATGTTATACTGAAGTCCTCAACATCATGCGCGCTCGCTTTGCTACAAGTCCACCTTGCATGTTTCTCCGTGTGATCCCATGTGAGCTGTCACTACTAATCGCGATACTGCAATATAGTCGGGAGAGTAATATTTGATTCATTATCATCAATCTATTGCATCACAGAGAGTAGGAGCCCCTTGTTCTCGAGCCCACTCTTATTCTCATAATAGTTAAGTATACCCTATTCTTTAACCTACTGTCTGTGTCGATAATCATGTGCCTTTATCTACTGATGTATAACAAATTTCATTGTAATATTTAATCCGCATATCATTTCGTAGATATATGCAGAATTCCATTTCCTTTTGTTTATTATTATAAAGTTCCCTTTTCTTTCTCTGAGTAGATTATGATTTTTCTTAAATTATAGTGAATGTGCACTCCCTATCTTACCAACTAGCAGGATCCACCATCATATCCTTTCGTTTCCGTTGTGTGCATAATTAATTAGGTGGTAGGTAAGGAAGGGGTCGAGTGCCTGTCTCGTTCACATGCAAAATTCGTCAGAATTAAAGAGATACAATCTCTTCCACCAAGGCAGCTTGCAACCACCTCGTACCGTAAGTAAAAGACATGGCATTTCCTTAAGAAACGACCAAACAACTGTTGCAGTTTCTTCGCCATCATAGAGGGAAGCGGATAAACTTCGGCCAAGTAATAAGTTTAACATAAGACATATGTGTCCAGTATTAGGACTTTATGGAGCAGAGTGAGAGAACGCCTTTCATGTTCTAGTATCGCTCCCTGAATGTAGTCCGTAAGAGACTTCCAGTTGAGCGTCGCCATTTAGAATGGCCAACGACCAATGATGATACCGAGACCAGTATGCTGATCCACGGCACTAGGCCATGGAACAACCACTTCGCCAAAACCTTGCAAAGTAAAAAGTCTGCATTTATTCACCTTCATTTCGTAGTGCACCTGAAGTTCGACAATAATCATCGATTACAGCCTTCAGTCGAGGCATATCCACAGGATTGCGAAGTAGAACCAACACGTGATTCGCCTATGGACGAGCAGCTATAGTCTCTCCGGAAAGCGTACAACCTTTCAGCTGGGATGCCAGCATCCGAAATATGGTCTCGATAGACAACACAAAGAAAGTTATTGACAGCGAACTTCCTTGAGGCGCTCCCCGACGGATAGTTATTGCGGACGTCAGTTGGCCATTAACGACCATCGAAGCTGAAATATATACAAACAAATCTGAGAACACTCGCCGCGAGTCAGCAGTAATGCCAAGTGTCCCCAGAATCCGAAGCAAAAAGTCATGGTTAACATGGTCAAGTGCCGTATCAAAATCTACAAAAGCAAGGGCCCTAGAGACGGACGTTACAGCAGCGACCGATATCCCATCACTACACTCGTCTAGACGGGTGAGAATAATAAGAAGGGGTAAGCAACTTCGAGGTATTGTAACAATCGTTTCGATCAGAGCCGACATCCTACTATCAAGTGCCCTCGCCACAGTCTTAAAATAGAAGTTCAACAAAGTAGCTGAGCGAATGCTATCAAGGGCAGCTGGTCCAGGGCGTTTCAGAAACAATTTTCCCACAACCCTTCGGTGTAACACTTCATTCAGAAGGGAAGTAAAGATGGCACTTAACAGCGGACAAAAGCGCAAGTAAAATTCCTAGGGAAGTCCACCCAGATCCGTGGACTTTTGAGAAGGCAATACCGCAATAAGTTTCTAAACTTCCGGCTGAAAGGCAGCTAAGAGCGTTTCATTATGTTTGAAGTGTAATTTTAGTATCCAAAGTGCTGACTAGTGGGTCGTACTAGGTACAAAAAATGTACAAATGTGTGTCAGTTTCTAAGGGACCAAACTGCTGAGGTCATCGGTCCCTAGACTTACACACTACTTAAACTAACTTAACGCTAAGGACAACACTCACACCCATGTCCGAGGGAGGACTCGAAATTCCGGCGGGAGGGGTACTAGGTACCACTGGACTCATTAACGTCGTAGGTGTCTATATAGGATCAGCGTAAGACAGGTATTTTATCAGCTTGCGCCATTACGGTGCTTCCATTATTTTTCGTGACACAATGAATACACGTGTGCCGGCGACGTGTCTGATGCCGAGGAAAATGACATAAGAATTCAGTTCTTCCGTCACCAATGAACGTGGCTTGGATCGCATTTTAAACCTTCCATTTTTATCCTCTTCGAGGCCCTTACTCGTCTAACATCCGCAATTCGTAAAGGAGCGTGATCCGCAGAATCATAGAGTTTACGCAGGATGGAATAGTAGTATTCGTAACTATTCCGAAAGTCTCGCGCGTTGGCAGTACAAAAAATTATCGAAGCGTGCCTGAACCTCGGTTTTTCCAGTTGTGTCCATCAGTCAAGGATGGAGCAGAACTTCGCAACGGACCGGATATTACGCTCCCACACGGTTCGCATCGCGTCAGTGAGAGAAGGGTCAGCTAGGTGAGCGACGTTTGATATCCACGGACTGCGAAACAATTTGATTGGTTTCCGTTAAAGATTGAGAGTTATAGACACAGCGCAGTAATCCATAAAGGAACCTGGGGTTATATCAACATTAAGAATGCTATCGCGTGCGCAGTTTGACAAAAATGCCTAACTAATCTGCTACCAGAAGTCGCAGTAAACTGGGTAAACTTAATTAACATTGGCTGTTTACATATCCAGAAGTCTTTAAGGCGTAAGGACCGGAACAATTCATGTAATTCACGAGAGTAATTAAAATTTGGAGCCAGATCCGCAGGGCGCAAGACCCAAAAGAATATCCGGTGGACTCTTAAGAAACAGATAAACAGTTTCCTCTTTATATAAACGCGAACGATTCACTGAGCGACCAGAGCCAGAAAGACCACATAAAAGAACCAAGGTAAGTTTAAAAAGTTGACAACATATGGCTCTGCCAGAATCCAGTATTCCCACCTGAGCAACAGGAAGAATACGGTGGTCCCCATAGAATACTCGGACGCTATATTAAAGATCATACGAAAACCAGGCAAGGAGAAACACCTAAGTAACACCTCCTGTAAGAGTACTATGTCTGCACATAGAACATAGATGAATTGACGCAGCGAAGACAGTTGCAATTCTGATTCCGCACGGTCAACCTTTAAGCAAATGAATGTGTAGGCTTCAGTCGTTGACCACAGCTCAATAGCGATGTACCGAACGTACCGAGCAGACTTACGTAGACACCTGAGCATCAAGACCCATTGCGGAGTCCACGCATGAATCAGACATCGGGGTACCAGAATCCCCGATCAACGAAACCTCTTTTCGCGCCACCGCACGGCCAGATTACGTAAGCTGTCTGTGTCGGTTATGTGGCATGGCGACCTCAGCTGACGAATGTGGGGGAGGAGTCATAGGCACAGCTTCCTGCCCCTTTGAACGAGGAACATATAATGCAGGTCTAGTCACTAAGGCGAAAGCATTCTGTGGAGCCACCAATGCAACAGGCGACACTTTATCGCTAATTTTATTCTCACTGTAGGCAGCAAATTCAGGAAATCGACAGCGGCTGAAGGCGAAGGAGCACTAGAACGTTGCAACGTCCCAGACTGTAAGGGGAACACAAAGACGAAGCGGGTGACGCCGCTAACTCCCCATACAAAGGCAGTTCAGAAGCGAGCAAAAGGGATGCTGGAGACAACTTCGTCATTCGCCGTACTACGGACCGGAGATACCGTTTCATCGAGAGGAGCAGTGGACAAAATCGATGCGGACGAGGTTGGAGCAGAAGAAAACACAGCCAAATCCTCACCCTCACCATCGTAAGAGGGTGGCTTGTTTGTCACTGTTGCAGGTTCTATGCTGCGGCAATCCTGATCCTGTCGCGGAGGTAAAGGCGGAAATTCATTTACGAGATTATCAGAACTGTCTTTTCGTTCATTACGATCCGAAGTAGGACATCCGACTTCCGGATTGGAAAGAAGAAGACAGGCAACCGTTAATTTGCGTCACTGCAGTAATTACGACCGAGTTCCCTCTTGACCAGTATACAGAAATGAGTGCGGTACCACATACTTGTAAATATTGGGAATATTGCGTTTGGCATGCATTTCCACAGAACGTATTCCACTATAACACTATAATTTGTGTTGAATGGACCAGCGTTCACCACGTACGTTTTACACCTTACAATAAGGAGTTAATATGTCGTTTAGAAAGTTTTCATCTGTCTCTGGAGCTCTGGAGCACTCGAATAGAGGTATAGCCACCGGCCGTCGTTGCCGAGCGGTTCTAGGCGCCTCGGTGTGGAACCGCGCTACTGCTACGGTCGCAGGATGTGTGTGGTGTCCTTAGGCTAGTTAGGTTTAAGTAGTTCTAGGTGTAGGGGACTGATGACCTTAGATGTTAAGTCCCATACTGCTTAGATCCATTTGAACCTTCAGAGGTATAACAAATACCATCATCTGCGAGTGACACCATTCTAAGGGAATTACAGCAATGCTTGAACGGGAATTGAGAACTAGGTCGCAACAGTAATATTTGAACGCGAAGGGGATCCATAAATTTCACGCAAAGCACGTACCCGTCTGCGTCAAAATAGGCGGTGTCAGCCTAATCTGAGTTCACATGAATTGTATCGACAAGCCAGTCGTGGTTTTCTAGACCCGGGCAGCACGTGTCGCGTTGTTTTATCGAAAGTAAAGCTCACAGTGCCTTTTCGTGGAATATACGTGGAAATCATGGTAGTTACAGCAGAGTGGCCGACGCCCCTGTAAGAAGACGAACACAATAGATAACTAAGGCGGGGCGGAAGCGCCACGACTCACTATACACACACAACTACACTAACGAGGTTAGTTCACACAAGCGACGCTGCGGCAAGTGAGATAAACAAGAATCTTCCCGCTCGGCACTCGAGGCGCAACTGACCCTAGAATACAGTTAGTAACAATATTCAAAGATTCGCTCGTCTAAAATATCCGTAAGTAAGGACTGGAAGGTTTCACATGTCATGCATGTCGTACGCCATAATGGAAATAGGAATAAACTGCTGAATTACAGTCACATATGACTAACGTCTATATGCCGTAGCATTATGGACCATATACCGTGTTCAAACATTATGAATCACCTCGAAGGAAACGCTTGACAAATAGTAAACACTGTTTCAGAAAATATCAGTCTTTGGAAACACAATTATCTCTTTATTCACATGAAGTAGTGAGTACTATCCACAGGGGACGTCAGATTGATTCCACATTTTTACATTTCCAGAAGGCTTTTGACACCATTCCTCACAAGCGACTACTAGTTAAATTGCGTGCCTGTGGAGTATTGCGTCAATTGTGTTGACTGGATTCGTTATTTCCTGTCAGGAAGATCACAGTTCACAACAACTGCCAGGAAAGTCATCAAGTAAAACGGAAGTAATATCTGGCGTTTCCTAAGGAAGTGTCAGAGGCCTCCTGGCGTTCCTGACCTTCATAAACGATTTGGGAGGCAGCCCGAGCAGCCCTCTTAGACTGTTTGCAGATGGTGCTGTCATTTACCGCCTTGTAAAATCATCATATAATCAAAACAAATTGTAAAATGATATAGAGAGTATATCTGTTTCGCACGAAAAGTGGCAACTGATTCGAAATAACGAAAATTTTGAACTCATCCACAAAAGTACTAATAGGAATCTGGTAAAATTCGGTCACGAGAAAACACACAAAAGGCTGTAAATTCAACTAAATATTTAGAGATTATTGTTATGAATAACTTACTTTAGAACGATCATGCAGAAAATGTTGTGGGAAAAGCAAACCTAAGACGGCAATTTATTTGGAGAACATTTACAAAACGCGACGGGTCTAATAAGGAGACTGCGTACACTGCACTTGTCCGCCTTATTCTGGAGCATTTCTGTGCAGTGTGGGATCTGCATCAGATAGGCCTGTTAAAGGACGTTGCAAAAGTTTAAAGAAGGGTGGCTCGTTCTGTGTTATCGTGAAACAGGGAAGAGAGTGCCACCGATATGTACGCGAACAAAAGAGTCTTTCCTTGCGCAGGAACTTCTCATGAAATTTTAGTCACCAAATTTTTCCTTAGAGTCTGAAAATATTTTTGGTGCCGACGTACATCGGGAGAAATAACCACATAACCAAAGCTTGTATGTAAAGATTGAAGTCTTCGTTTTTCCTGTACGCTGTTGAGAGTGGAACGTTAGAGAAATAGCTTGAGGGTGGTTCGGCAAGATCGCAGCTAGGCATTTAATCGTGGACTCTACAGTAATCATGTAGAAGCCGGTGTAGATGTGTATTTTCTCCACATCGACTCTCTGTTCGGCACACTGGGTGACGCTGAACATTGTATTCCCTTTGTTCGCTATCGACGACAGTAGCTTGAAGGTCCAACTCTTGTAAACAAACAGTAACAAAGTAGTCCTTGTAACTACAAAATTCCTTCTTCAGCTGAATCTATCTTCTGCAGCTTACAGCCAATCACATCCAACAATCCTTGCCATTCCGCTATAGTGTAGATGGTGCCGATAGTGTTTGTGTAATATAAAGCCGATCTAGGTGTGCTGATTTCCGTAGCTCGCCGAATCCACACATGTACTATCACGATAGGGCACGACAGACTTGGTTATCACAACACACTTTCACGAACTTAGTCCAAGTATACACCCACTATCACACAACTCCCCTGTCAGCACAGTGCTGCTATCCTCCCCAGTTTTTAAATTGCCGTGATTCATCAGTTAGTCGTAAATTCACTTCAGAAAAATCTGTCTTGTGAAAGGCCATTCAGCGACACTGTAATGTAAAGAAGTTTAAGCCGAGAAAAATTTGTTGAAGAGGCTATGTAATTACTCAATCTACACTCCTGGAAATTTAAATAAGAACACCGTGAATTCATTGTCCCAGGAAGGGGAAACTTTATTGACACATTCCTGGGGTCAGATACATCACATGATCACACTGACAGAACCACAGGCACATAGACACAGGCAACAGAGCATGCACAATGTCGGCACTAGTACAGTGTATATCCACCTTTCGCAGCAATGCAGGCTGCTATTCTCCCATGGAGACGATCGTAGAGATGCTGGATGTAGTCCTGTGGAACGGCTTGCCATGCCATTTCCACCTGGTGCCTCAGTTTGACCAGCGTTCGTGCTGGACGTGCAGGCCGCGTGAGACGACGCTTCATCCAGTCCCAAACATGGTCAATGGGGGACAGATCCGGAGATCTTGCTGGCCAGGGTAGTTGACTTACACCTTCTAGAGCACGTTGGGTGGCACGGGATACATGCGGACGTGCATTGTCCTGTTGGAACAGCTAGTTCCCTTGCCGGTCTAGGAATGGTAGAACGATGGGTTCGATGACGGTTTGGATGTACCGTGCACTATTCAGTGTCCCCTCGACGATCACCAGTGGTGTACGGCCAGTGTAGAAGATCGCTCCCCACACCACGATGCCGGGTGTTGGCCCTGTGTGCCTCGGTCGTATGCAGTCCTGATTGTGGCGCTCACCTGCACGGCGCCAAACACGCATACGACCATCATTGGCACCAAGGCAGAAGCGACTCTCATCGCTGAAGACGACACGTCTCCATTCGTCCCTCCATTCACGCCTGTTGCGACACCACTGGAGGCGGGCTGCACGATGTTGGGGCGTGAGCGGAAGACGGCCTAACGGTGTGCGGGACCGTAGCCCAGCTTCATGGAGACGGTTGCGAATGGTACTCGCCGATACCCCAGGAGCAACAGTGTCCCTAATTTGCTGGGAAGTGGCGGTGCGGTCCCCTACGGCACTGCGTAGGATCCTACGGTCTTGGCGTGCATCCGTTCGTCGCTGCGGTCCGGTCCCAGGTCGACGGGCACGTGCACCGTCCGCCGACCACTGGCGACAACATCGATGTACTGTGGAGACCTCACGCCCCACGTGTTGAGCAATTCGGCGGTACGTCCACCCGGCCTCCCGCATGCCCACTATACGCCCTCGCTCAAAGTCCGTCAACTGCACATACGGTTCACGTCCACGCTGTCTCGGCATGCTACCAGTGTTAAAGACTGCGATGGAGCTCCGTATGCCACGGCAAACTGGCTGACACTGACGGCGGCGGTGCACAAATGCTGCGCAGCTAGCGCCATTCGACGGCCAACACCGCGGTTCCTGGTGTGTCCGCTGTGCCGTGCGTGTGATCATTGTTTGTACAGCCCTCTCGCAGTGTCCGGAGCAAGTATGGTGGGTCTGACACACCGGTGTCAATGTGTTCTTTTTTCCATTTCCAGGAGTGTACATCCGTTCTTTCTTACTGTTGTGACTATTAAGTTAACAAAAAAGTAAGGCAGATCTAAACGACTCACAGCCAGTCGTTTGTACTGTAACATATAATGATTACAATAACCACTTCCTTTAATAATCCCATCATGGTTACGATGTGTGTGTTTATGCATAGCCTTTATCTTAACATTACAATGTCATTCCGACGTGCATGAACGAATGCCTGTAATGTGAAGATACACACACTGAATAACACAGACATTGCAACCATCAATAATGTATCCATACCTGGATGGGATAAAATGACGATAAAATACTTGTCTCTGCGTATGCCTAAGGGTTGTGGACTCCATGAAATGTGTAAATTTTTATCGGTCCTGTATGCATGCTCGGATAACCAAGGCAGTTAAGGTGACAGCTCGCGATAAGCACTCGGTCCCGGTTCGAGTCCCTGCCCGTCAGAAATTCTCATACATCGCAAACAGCTAACGTCAGTCCAAATTCGCATATTCGAATACATTTCGTAATCTTTTTAAATCACTGGACGCTTGACAGCGTTTCGCAATATTGTCAGATTTCGGCAGTATGCTCCTGTGACCATCCCATCAAGGCTATCCCAAAAGACACTCATAATTACCCTGCCCTGTGATGTTGGGTCTTCGCTTTTTCGGCAGGGTGAGAGATGTAAAGTTTTGTGATACGTCCAATTTGTTGCCTAAACTGTTAGAGAGATGTTTTTAATGTTAACAGAGTAATTAGTTCACTCACGATTTTTGTAAGTGGTCAGCCAGTCACATTACCCTGTGCCATAATTTTAGCTCATATTTCGTTTTACTTATGTTTTAATCCCAGTAATAGAACCGTTGTCCCTTTCTACATTGCCATAACACCTGACAGATAGAGTGATTGTGTAGATTACCACGAGCGAGTTTGGAGTGAGTGAGTGAGTGTCCACTTAACAAGTTTGTTTGCTCGTGTCCTTTTCTCGGTTTTCTCCTCACTCTGTGACAACAAATTTTCCCATTTTATCCACATTCGTTTCCTGTAAGAGCGCTGATAACCTCGCCGTTAGCTAAACACACACACACACACACACACACACACACGCACACACACACAGACACACACACACAATTCCGGCTGTAGTGAATCCTTTTGCTTCCACTGACTACTCTGTTCTTGCACCTAGAACTCATCGTGATACACACACCATTTGGCCCCGGTAATTAGACGGCTAAGAGAAACAATTTTATTGGCACGATACACGTGTTACATTTCTCCTGTCGGCTCGGTTCGACAGTCGCTTTGAATCTGCTTATACATCTACATCTATTCTCATCGATACACTGTGAAGTGCATCACGGAGCGTAGTTCCCATTGTGCCAGTTATTAGGACTTCTTCCCATTCCATTCACTATACAGAGCTGAAAGAACCACCGTTTAAATTCCTCTGTGCGCACTGTAATTCATCTACGAGCGCGTGATGAAAAGTAATAACTCCGAAATTTTTGTGAAAACTCTTTAAACTTTTTGAACAAAACATGTATATATATTTGCAGTCTTTTGTCGCTAGAGAGTTCCGAGAGATGGCGATGTACAAAGTTTGCCAGAAAAGTAATGAGACTTATTTTTTATCTTTTAAATTTTTTATTTTATATAATTAATTAATTTATTTTTTCAAACAACAATATTATCCCCTTCAAGATAGTTCCCTTCGGCACGTATACACAGCCGAAATCGTTGTTCCCAGTCTTGATAGCTATGCTAAATTGCTTAAATTGGTAGGGCCTATAACACGTCGGTTATATTCTTTTGACTGATCTACAGAGTCTCAAACTGACACCCCTTTTAAGACATTTTTCCATTTCGGGAGAAGACAAATGTTATAAGGACAAAGATCAGGAAGGCTTTTTGAAGTCAAAAATTCCGTGATGGAACTGGCCGTGTGACTTGGGGCAGCATCCGTTTTCCTGTAGTGTGAGGTCTTACTCGATTCGTCGTTTTCTCAAGCCTTCAGCGTAAAACACATGGTTGACAGTTTGTCTTGGAGGAAGACATTCTTTGTGCACGATACCCCTGCTGTCAAAAAAGCAAACCAGCATTGTTTTGATCTTTGATTTGCTCATGCGAGCTCTTTTAGGTCGAGGAGACGTTTCAGTGTCACACTCCTTACTTTGCCGCTTTGTCTCAGAATCATACTCAAAAATCCAGAACTGTGACCACACGACTGAACTATTCCCGTTCATTGGCAATCCTCTCAAGAAAACCAACGAACACTCTTCTTCGATTGTACTACTCAGTTGTGGGATTTTTCCTCACCATTTTGGCCGTTCTTCTCGAATGTGTCTGTCTCCTTAGCTGAGTGGTCGCACGTCCGATGCCAAGCAACTCTCGGTCTGTTTGGAGATTTTCTCGGATCAGGGACTGGGTGTTGAGTTCTCCTCATCAACATCAACACGCAAATCACTCAGTGTGGCGTCAACTGAGCCTGTAAGGAGCTGAAACGTGGACTGAGCATCTAGAAGAGGTGAATACACTGGACTACACAAGTAAACTACACCATTTTGCCAGATCGCTCGCGCTGTTGTCATCTCATTACTTTTGTCACACACCTCATATAACTTAAGCATTTCTATGGGTGAGAAACAGAGTGCTGCAGTTGTATTTCGAATTGAAGAGTTTGTGCACACAAGGAGAATTCTCTCCTTCAACATGACAATTCCGCACAGCACACGAGCGCTACATCTGCTTTGGGCTCACTGTCATCGACATCCACAATACAGTTCCGATTTGGCAGCATTATATTTGTATATCCATCTGTGTGAAGAAGTTAAAGACTATCTTCGAAGACTTCGGTTTGCTAGTGATTAAGCGGTGGGCCCGTCAAGAAAGACAAACATTCTACGGTGACGGTATCAACAAATTGGTCACTCGTTGGTAGAAATTCGTTCATCGCCAGATGTGTAGAGATGAAGAATAAAGATGTAGCATGTCAATAACTTTTGTTTTATTTAAAAATCTCTAGGAGTTTTCACATAAGAAATTCTGAGGCATTACTTTTGAGCGCACCATTGTAATATTGTAATCACCTTCGCTGCTGGAGTAACACCTTACAGTATGTTCATAGATTTATCATTTAAAGAAGATTTTACGAACTTTGTAAGTAGCCCTTATCGGGATAGTATGCGTTTGTTTTCACGTTTCTGCCAATTCTTTTCTCCAGCGTCTGCGTGACACTCTACCACTGGTCAATCAAAACACTATCATTTGTATTGCCCTACTCTGTATATCTCCAGTAACCCCTGTTAGTCCTCTCTGGTACTAGTACCAGAACGCGAGCAATATTCTAGGATGCGACGTACTAGTGATTTCTAAGCAGTCTCCGTTGTAGTTTTATTGTCATCTGCTTTATCTACAAGTGAGCCTACGTGACTGATCCATTTCAAATCCACATGAAATTTCATACACAGGTTCTTGTATCAGTTGATCGATTCCAGTTGCGACTCGTTGATATTGTGGTCATAGAACACTAAAGAAACTTTCTCGCGGATTAAAACTGTGTGCCCGACCGACACCCGAACTCGGGACCCTTGCCTTTCGCAAAGGGAGCTATGTTTTTCGTTTTCTTACACGAAAAATTACATATTTCTGAAGACCCAAGCAAACTGCGAATCGTTGCACCTCTCTGGGATCCTATCTGACTAAATATTTGTGCAGCTTTTTTCCACACAATACGTCCTTCTTTATAGGTAACTGCATCATCTGTGTGAAGCCTGAGGTTACTATTAATATTGTCTGCAAGGTCATTAATGTAAAGTATGAGCAGAAAGAGTCCCAAAACACTTCTCTGGGGCACAGCCAATGTTAATTCTACATCTGTCGATAACTCGACATCTATTAAAATAACAGGCTGCGTCCTTCCTACCAATAAAATTTATTATGATACTTCACACGATCATGCTTTTGATAATGAGCATAGGTGTGGTAGAGAGCCAAATGGTACTCGCAAATTGAGAAATGCTGCATCTACCTGATCCATAGGTTTCGGGATTCATATAAAAAAAGGGTGAATTGAGTTTAGAATGATCGATGTTTCTGGAATCAGTGATGGCTGTCATGAAGAAGTTGATGTCAATGATAGTGCACACCAGTTTTGTGGATTCCTTTTGCTCTCCTTCGTGTAGACAGCTTTGATCAATGTTTTTTTCCAGCTGTCGGTCACGGGTTTTTGTTCCAAGGATTTACGGCAGATTTTGGTTGGAAGAGAGGCTAACGAAGCCGCTAATTCCATCTGATGGGGATTCTATCGGGTCATGACTCTATTTTCCATTTTAGCGACTTTAGTAGTTGCTCGATACCACTCGCTCTAACACATACACAATGTTTGAAAGTGTTGTAATCAGACGTGTAGGTGTGATAGACCGACGTGGTCGGGTGATTGTGTGTCACTTGTGTCATATGTCTGTACGCGATATTTCCACACTTCTAAACATTCCTAGGTCCACTGTTTCCGATGTGATAGTGAAGTGGAAAAGTGAAGGTACACGTACAGCACAAAAGCGTACAGGCCGACTTCGTCTGCTGACTGACAGAAACCGCTGACAGTTGAAGAGGGTCGTAATGTGTAATAGGCAGACATCTATCCAGACTATGCCCGCGGCATTACCTGACGTGGAGCTACCAGTCTCCGCTCCGATCCAGGCCCGTTCTGCTAACGTAATCCTACTTACTTCCTTAGTTAAAATCCAAGCTGTATGCTGCGTAGTACGAACAATTTTGTCTTTATTTAAACAACTACCTTGGCATGGAGGGCTCCACTTCTGCAGCCGCAAAGTTCATGATCGCCAGACTGGTCGAGATGTCCGCCACCTTCCTGTCCGCAGTAATCAGCTGAGAGCCAAATCACTGCGCACCACTACTGCCATCGGAAGATGAGCGGGATCAAACCATCAGCCACCAGTAAAGCCGTACCATATAAGACGCATGAGTTCCGAGTTCAAATGATGGGAAACATGAGAATTTCAGCCATAACACTTGTGCTTCAACCCAGATGACAGGGATTTTAAACTGTGGTAAGGTGAAAATGGTTATAACCAACACATAAGTTCTGCATGGAAACTGAAAAATCAGGAGATATATATTCGTCTTCCTGATGCTCGAAATTGTATGCTGGGTCTACAAAAAAAAAAGTTAATGTCCAAGTACTAAGCTACTAAAATTCACCACAAGAGGAAGGAAAAATAATGTATATGGAATTGATAGTGGGTATTTACTGACAATAACATATCCTGGCACACCAATACTGGTACTTTTCCTTTATTGTCATTTCATCCCTGTCGCCCATATGGGTGGGTGGTGCGTTGTCAGCAGATACACGTCACAGCTCTTCAGCCATGTGAAGGTAAAAATTTTGAAGTGTAGTATAAAACTGGACATGGTGGTTGACAAAATGATTGTTTTGTACAATAAAAAGACAGATAGGAATCCGCATACATTAAAATATAAAACGATGATTAGTTGATTAATTAAAATATTGGCATAGTGGGAACGGAAAATGAATGTTTCACAAAATATAAAAGACAGGCGGACAGCTGCATAAATTCAACAAATAAACGCCGATTTATTGACTGATTAAGGCAAAGACATAAACGAGTGAAGTTATGAGTGGTAGAATGCCAAGGAGTTCGTTGTGAGCGTTTCATTTGAATCAAGTGGAGTCAGTTTTTCAGTCGATTACAATGATATAGTGTATTTAATCGATATAAGATATGAGAATAATGTAGACAGGGGGTTAAAAAGGGTAAGAAGACCAACAGATGGGAAAGTAAGTAATAAAATAGGTGGTATAAAATAGTTACAGAAGTAGTATTGCGATTAAGATTGACCCAAGTCATGAATATTAAAAGTCGTGTGTAAGTTATAAGACCAGTCGTTTGTTATTCATGAGACTTACCTAAATTTCGTAAGATCCATAGTACCTGTTTAAATGAAAAAGAACTGTTAAATATCGTGAGGAACAATCATGAATATCACTAACTGTATGGAAGCTGTATTATAATAACAGTAAAGAGCGGAGGTGCATTTTGAGTTGTTAGAGTTGAAATGCTTGCCGAATAAACTGTGACTTACGGAATTACTTCACTAATTCTGAAATATGGACCACAAACTATCTGACTGATATTATCCGAAGACGCCCACGTAATGCGGACTTAACTACTAGATGTCACGAGAAACAGATCCGCCAGTATAGAAGGAGACGAGAAGTATTGTTTTCTCGGTACAGCAGCGGTAACAGAGGAATGCGTCGGTTAGGACAGCTTGGTGATTTCGAACATGGAATCTTTGGATGTCACCTGAGTAACAAATTCATAGCGGACATTTCATCCCCTCCATATCTGCACACATTGATTGCTGGCGATGTGACTGTGTGGTGAAAACGCGAAGGAACAAACACAGCTGAGTGAAGACCAAGCAGATTTCATGTACTGATGGACAGGAATGGTCGAGTGTTGCACAAAGTGACAGTAATAAATCACATGAAATCGGAGGCAGCAGTCACTTGATAGTTCCAGTTACTGCCAGCAGTCCAAATGGCATAGTGACTATGCCTAGGGCGTTAAGGTGAATGGGGTACAGTGCTCGAGCAGCTCTTCACAAACCACGCGTTTCTGTTGCCAATGGCCGGCCGCAGAGGCCGAGCGGTTCTAGGCAGCTCTCCGTGCTACTCTGTACTGTGCAAGCCCCTTCATCTCCGAATAACTACTGCAACCTACATTCTGCTGCTTGCTGTATTCATCACTTGGGCTCTCTCTACGGAAACAACCCCCCCCCCCCCCCAAACTGACGTCGCCGTACACACTTCCCTCCATTACTACAATGGAGATCTTTTGATGTCTCAGAGCGTGTCCTACCAACCGGTCCTTTCTTCTAGTCTGTTTGCGCCACTTTTATTTGGTACCTCCTTATCGCGAACATAATTAACTCCATATTAGAGATCGTTACTAAACCTAATTTTATTTACTATACAAACTATTTTCCTGCACTACTATTTTTCAAATATTATTCCTCTATTCTCATATTCTAAACACATTTATGAAATACTGATGTAGTAAACATACGATATGATAAGACAAGCCTTGAATACCCTTACAAACTTTTTGAAAACTCAAAAAGAAAAAAAGGAAAACTGTTGGTCATTCGTTCTACTGGATCCCAAGTCTTTCGAGGTTTTATCACGAATCTTACTTCATCATTTTTTGTACCCACAACAATCCACAGTTATTGTATTCACCTTTATTTCTGTCCATAACTCCATATTTCACCATCCTTTCCATTTCTTTGTACAATATCTCTCTTTGCACAAAGAGCATACAGTAAGCTTTCGTTGATAATGGATCATGGCCCTTTAATGTACAATTTTCATCCAGAATTCGTAACTTTACCTGGTCTGTTGGAAAATGACTCCCTATTTACCCATAAAACTTCTCTCTGTTTTTCTTTATGAAAGTCGCGTAATCCCTGTCCATTAAACACTTGGTGCTAAGTTCATTTCTAAACCTCCAAAATCAGTTTCTATTGCTTGAGATGTTTCAGTTAGTTATTATCACCCACAATTAGATCGACAAAATTTATAGTCACTTTTGAGACTTTAATACTCAATATCATCACAACTATCACCACAGTTACTCTCTGCTTTATACTTTGTTGACTGCTGTGATGTAATAACTAAAATTTAGCAGCAAAATAGGCTGTAGAAAGGAAGTGACTGGGCATTTGTGAAGACATGTTTAAATACAGAAGTATAAAATATAAATGTTAATGGTTCTGAATCGACATTAATAATAATATCCAAAAAAATTATAATGAAAATATTCAGTGAGAGACATAAGATTACCAATAGTTCGCTAATAGTGGATCTAAGTCACTTTTCAGTGCACTTGCAAAATCACACAATCGATAGTTCGATTCTGGCTAGTTGTACTACAGACACGCAGTTACAATCAACAAATTATCGTGACACTGGCGGCACTAGTGCCCCATACTAAAGAGCACGATCACTGGTGCCAGGAAAAACAGCGGTGCTGTCATCTTGATTGGTAACATTATAAATTAAAATAATTGAAATAGGTGATTGGTAACATTATAAGTTAAAATAATTGAAATAGAAATAAAAATAGATAAGTGATGTGTCATTGAGTAATGGTTTACATTGTTTTTTTCCATGCTTGCTTGTGCAGGAGTGTTATGTACTTTTGTGTTTTCACTTACTTCTACGTTACAGGTTCTCCTTTCCTGTTACTACAGTACTCGGAGTTGGGTATTACAATATTTTCCTTAGTCCATGATTGTTCTTGTTCTCTTTTGTTGTGTTTTGTGTGTGTTGATGTTGTGTTTTTCTGTGTGATACTTGTGTGTTTTGTGCGGTGTGTAGCCATTGCGGTGTTTTGGATGTGGGTTTTGGTGCGTTATACATCATGTCATGGGCTTTTGTTATGGTCTTTCGTCTAGGTGAGGTGGGGCTTTTTCAAGATGAGTGAGTTGTGTCATTGTTGTGTTGTGTTACCCCACTGTACGCACATTATAATTTTGAAGTTTACTTTGTGAGATGATAGCAATGGTAGGCGCTGTATTATATTTATCTTTTAACTTCACAGTCCACGATATGCACCGAAACAGTCCGAGTTGTACGGTGGAAACACAGTTTAAAACTGCTTCTGCGAGTATATTTCGTCGATCATGTTCGACAATGATCAGTATCTGGTTTTCCCAATGTTTCTTTGTTACCAATTCCCTTAGCGAACTCTCCATACATATTTATAACTTCCACGCGAAATTACTATTTTATATTCGTAGAAATGTTTTTAGCAATCGAAGGCAGAAAATGAAATATAACAATTCCGTACACGATAGTTTCAAAACTTATGTGGAAATAAACACAAAACTACACTGCTGCAACTCTCTTTGTGGTTAAAAAGTAAATAAACAGAAACAGATTACAGTTTTAATATCTTCAACGCGAAATTACAGTTTTATATATGTATAAACGTTATCATCGCGGAGAAGCAGAAAATGAAAACTAAAAGTTCCTCAGAGAGGAGTTACAAGCCTTATATGTAGAAAGAAATATAAATCCTACACCTTTGCAGTCCTCTTTGGTACCAAAAATAAGGAAAAAACAAGCAAAACAAAAAAATTATCTTGCAACATACAGTATCTTCAAAATGTGATCAGAGTAAGATAATCATTTCCCCAGGTTTTTCACAACCACTGGAATTATTGGCAAGTGGATCTGACAGTTGCCCACTGTTGCATGCGCCTACTTCTACCCCACTGAAGTTAATTATAAATTGATACACCTCGCCTGAACAAGTTAAATTCGTGATATTCTGAATTTATAAAATACTCTTTAAGTGAAAGAAAGAAACGACATACCACAAAACGAATTATCTGAATGAGACTGAAATTGATACATAGGATGAAAATATGCAGACAAACAAATGATTGAAATGTCAGAAAAATTGGATGAATTTTTCACGAGGGCGAGCTTCACAAACTGAACAAGTAGGTCATGCGCTGGTCCACGACTAGGTCTTATGCAAACATTTATTCGGAGTTATTCGGCTTGGCATTGATTAATAGAGGTACTGGATTTCTTCCCGAGATATATCGTGCCAAATTCTGTCTAAATGCCTCGTCGGGTCGTCAACATCCCGGGAAGGTTGGAGGACCCTGCCCATAATGTTCCAACGGTTCTCAACTGGGAACTTGTAGGCTAAGGTAGGGATTGGCAAGCACGAAGAAAAAAGCAAAATACCCTTGCCTTGTTCGGGCGGGCATTATCTTCTGAAATGTAAATTGTGCACCTGTTTTTTGTCTTGGAGTGACTGTAGCTACAGACAGAACAAAATTTCATCACAAGTTCCAAGGAACTAAACCATTTATGCACAATTTGCGTAGAATTATAGTGCGTAATCCTAACACTGCTGTATTAGGCGGTTGAGAATGTGTACACTGATGTATCTGAACGTGTTAAATATTAAAGCATGCATGAAAAAATTACAGAAATGCTTTGAAACATGGCAGAAACATATACTGTAAGGACACACGAGGGATGAACTAAAAATTAGACGAACGTAAAAGAGGCCCGGACATACAGCATATTAAGTAAGGTAGATTACCCCTAAACTTAATTGAAATGTTTTATTGATATTCTATTGTTTCGCCAGCAGCCTACTTCTTTCAGAGATAGAGTATATAAAAATTTATTTATTAACCATTTAGCGTATACAATACCTGTCGACAACATTATTTTACAATTTGTAACACATAAAATGTAAGAAAATTATGCAAAACTACGACAAATTTGTTCTTCGAAGCTACGAAGATGCACACAATAAATTGCAGTGCTGCATAAACTCCAAGCTGACAGGGTGCCTGAGAGCACGGGACTACATGAATAACACATGTCAGTTACTGTGGGGTGGTCTGACATTTGCTTTATGAGGAACTCTTCAAAGAAGAACGAAATTTTCACTTTTTGTTTCGTTCAACTTACTTTCAACTTCCACTTTTTCAAGAAAAACAAAGGGAAGCAGGAATATAAGAATGCGTGATTATTGATTGAAATTTGTTTGTTGCACAGGCTCGTATAACTTAATAGAGTAACAGGAAATGGTGCGTTAATATTAATGCTGGGAAACTTTAAGACTTAAACTAGGGTTACACAAAAATTCTGTGTCACTATCTCATGGCAGGATAGTTTAACCAACTCGTGAATGAGTATCAGTCGCAGGTGATGTACATTTTGAACAGTAAATATAGTACCCATTTAGCCATGTGCCATGTGAAACAGCACCGCTGTTTTTCCTGGCACCAGTGATCGTGTTCTTTAGTATGGGGCACTAGTGCCGCCAGTGTACAGATGATGTGGGACTCGTGGTCACTTGCCGGCCGCGGTGACCGAGCGGTTCTACGCGCTTCAGTCCGGAACCGCGCGACTGCTACGGTCGCAGGTTCGAATCCTGACTCGGGCATGGATGTGTGTAATGTCCTTAGGTTAGTTAGGTTTAAGTAGTTCTAAGTTCTAGGGGACTGATGACCTCAGATGTTAAGTCCCATAGTGCTCAGAGCCATTTGAACCATTTGAACCAACTCGTGGTCACCGTTAGCACTGCTGCCAGGAGAGAGCATGGACGGCAGTGGTGGGTCTGCAGAGTAATAAGGAACTGACAACCTCTTGTGGAGGCCAGAGTTTCCTTAGTGGAAGGGGATGGCATTCCTGCAGTGGTCCATCAGGGGCCAAATATTAGCACGATGGCCGAAATTCTCTGTTCTCCGGGCTGGGCCTAGGGTGTTGCAGTTGGGTGATCAGTCTTCTGTACCGAGAGGAAACCGCAACTTCACCTTCAGCCAGCGCCACAGCACGCTCTGGGCAGAGGCTAACTAGTCGTGAGTCGGCGCTCGGGCATTGCTTGACTCACGGGAAACAATTGCGTGGCTGGTAGAAGGAGTAACAAGGAAAGCAGTCAGTTACTGAAGAGACGCGTACAAGGCTGATCTGCAAAGACCAAAGTCCAACGGGTCTCACGGAGATCGTGCGGATCGATATCGGACGCACAATGGTCAGTAAGGGCGACTGTCATGTGGACACCAACCTGGATGCTGTCTTCTACGGTCACACTAACAATACAGCAGTAAACGTCACAATCAGGGTGCTCTTACAATTACTGTTCGTATCCTGATGTCAGTGGGTTGAAGTTGAGGTACAGTTTTAAGTACAATTGTGTGAAGGTACATTAAGTGCTGTCAGTTGGAATTCGATGTGTTATGGAAATTTGTACCCCCCACGAACCATGGACCTTGCCGTTGGTGGGGAGGCTTGTGTGCCTCAGCGATACAGATAGCCGTACCGTAGGTGCAACCACAACGGAGGGGTATCTGTTGAGAGGCCAGAGAAACGTGTGGTTCCTTTTCAGTAGTTGCAGGGGCAACAGTCTGGATGATTGACTGATCTGGCCTTGTAACACTAACCAAAACGGCCTTGCTGTGCTGGTACTGCGAACGGTTGAAAGCAAGGGGAAACTACAGCCGTAATTTTTCCCGAAGGCATCCAGCTTTGCTGTATGCTTAATGATGATAGCGTCCTCTTGGGTAAAATAGTCCCCCATTCGGATCTCTGGGCGGGGACTACTCAGGAGGACGTCGTTATCAGGAGAACGAAAACTGGCGTTCTACGGAACGGAGCGTGGAATGTCAGATCCCTTAATCGGGCAGGTAGGTTAGGAAATTTGAAAAGGGAAATGGATAGGTTAAAATTAGATATAGTGGGAATTAGTGAAGTTCGGTGGCAGGAGGAACAAGATTTTCGGTCAGGCGAATACAGGGTTATAAATACAAAGACAAATAGGAGTAATGCAGGAGTACGTTCAATAATGAATAAAAAAATAGGTATGCAGGTAAGCTACTACAAACAGCATAGTGAACGCATTATTGTGGACAAGTAAGACACGAAGCCCACGCCTACTGCAGTAGTACAAGTTTATATTCCAACTATCTCCAGAGATGATGAAGAAATTGAAGAAATGTATGATGAAATAAAAGAAATTATTCAGGTAGTGAAGGTAGACGAAAATTTAATAGTCATGGGTGACTGGAATTCGGTAGTAGGAAAAGGGAAAGAAGGAAACGTAGTAGGTGAATATGGATTGGGGGTAAAAGATTAAATGAAAGCCACCAGGTAGAAATTTGCACAGAGCACGACTTAATCATAGCTAACGCTTGGTTCACGAATCATAAAAGAAGGTTGTATACATGGAAGCCTGGAGATACTGACAGGTTTCAGACAGTTTATATAATGGTAAGACAGAGATTTAGGAACCACGTTTTAAATTGTAAGACATTTCCAGGGACAGATGTGGACTCTGACCACAATCTATTGGTTATGAACTGTAGACTAAAACTGAAGAAACTGCAAAAAGGTGGGAATTTAAGGAGATGGGACTTCAATAAACTGACTAAACCAGAGGGTGTACAGAGTTTCAGGCAGTGAATAAGGGAACAATTGACAGGAATGGGGGAAAGAAATACAGTAGAAGAAGAATGGGTAGCTTTGAGGGATGAAGTAGTGAAGGCAGCAGCAGAGGATCAAGTAGGTAAAAAGACGAGGGCTAGTAGAAATCCTTGGGTAACAGAAGAAATATTGAATTTAATTGATGAAAGGAGAAAATATAAAAATTCAGTAAATGAAGCAGGCAAAAAGGAATACAAATGTCTCAAAAATGATATCGACAGGAAGTGCAAAATGGCTAAGTAGGGATGGCTAGAGGACAAATGTAAGGATGTAGAGGCTTATCTCACTAGGGGTAAGATAGATACTGCCTACAGGAAAATTAAAGAGACCTTTGGAGAAAAGAGAACCACTTGCATGAATATCAAGAGCTCAGATGGAAACCCAATTCTAAGCAAAGAACGGAAGGCAGAAAGGTGGAAGGAGTATGTATAGGGTCTATAAAAGGGCGATGTACTTGAGGACAATATTATGGAAATGGAAGAGGATGTAGAAGAAGATGAAATGGGAGATATGATACTGCGTGAAGAGTTTGACAGAGCACTGAAAGACCAAAGGCTTAACAAGGCCCCGGGAGTAGATAACATTCCATTAGAATTACTGACAGCCTTGGGAGAGCCAGTCCTGACAAAACTCTTCCACCTGGTGAGCAAGATGTATGAGACAGGCGAAATACCCTCAGACTTCAAGAAGAATGTAATAATTCCAATCCCAAAGAAAGCAGGTGTTGACAGATGTGAAAAGTATCGAACTATCAGTTTAATAAGTCACGGATGCAAAATACTAACGCGAATTATTTACAGACGAATGGAAAAACTAGTAGAAGCCGACCTCGGGGAAGATCAGTTTGGATTCCGTAGAAATATTGGAACACGTGAGGCAATACTGACCCTACGAATTATCTTAGAAACTAGATTAAGGAAAGGAGAACCTACGTTTCTAGCATTTGTAGACTTAGTGAAAGCTTTTCACAATGTTGACTGGAATATTCTCTTTCAAATTCTGAAGGTGGCAGGGGTAAAATACAGGGAGCGAAAGACTATTTGCAATTTGTATAGAAACCAAATGGCAGTTATAAGAGTTGAGTGGCATGAAAGGGAAGCAGTGGTTGGGAAGGGAGTGAGACAGGGTTGTAGCCTCTCCCCGATATTATTAAATCTGTATATTGAGCAAGCAGTAAAGGAAACAAAAGTTCTGAGTAGGTATTAAAATCCACGGAGAAGAAATAAAAACTTTGAGGTTCACCGATGACATTGTAATTCTGTCAGAGAGAGCAAAGGACTTTGAAGAGCAGTTGAACAGAATGGACAGTGTCTTGAAAGGAGGATATAAGATGAACATCAACAATAGCAAAACGAGGATAATGGAATGTAGTCGAATTAAGTAGGGTGATGCTGAGGGTATTAGATTAGGAAATGAGACACTTAAAGTAGTAAAGGAGTTTTGTTATTTGGCGAGCAAAATAACTGATGATGGTCGAAGTAGAGAGGATATAAAATGTAGACTGGCAATGGCAAGGAAAGCGTTTCTGAAGAAGATAAATTTGTTAACATCGAGTATAGATTAAAGTGTCAGGAAGTCGCTTCTGAAAGTATTTGTATGGAGTGTAGCCATGTATGGAAATAATTTGGACAAGAAGAGAATAGAAGCTTTCGAAATTTGGTGCTACAGAACAATGCTGAAGATTAGATGGGTAGATCACATAACTAATGTGGAGGTATTGAATAGGATTGGGGAGAAGTTGAGTTTGTGGCACAACTTGACCAGAAGAAGGGATCGATTGGTAGGACATGTTCTGAGGCATCATGGGATCACCAATTTAGTATTGGAGGGCAGCGTGGAGGGTAAAAATCGTAGAGGGAGACCAAGAGATGAATACACCAAGAAGATTCAGAAGGATGTATGTTACAGTAGGTAATGGGCGATGAAGAACCTTGCACAGGATAGAGTAGCATGGAGAGCTGCATCAAACCAGTCTCAGGACTGAAGACTACAACAACAACAACAACATGGAAATTAGTGAGGGTTTTTTAATAACTTGATTGTGGATTACATGCAGTCATGTGGCAGTGCATGTTAAGTCTTAGGGCAGAGAGCAGTCCTGTGATATCAGTATAAGCTGCACGTGAGAACGTGGTTGTTAATTGAGAATTAAACAGCCACTTTGAGCTGTCCTATGATTTTGTTCTTATCGAGCCACATCTTCACTTCAGTGTACTGAAAATCCATTCTATTGTCTTAAGTGATTGCTTCGTCGTATTGTAATTGTATTCCTGGTAATTTAGCCCCACGCAGGCGAGCTGAGTAGTGTTGTGATAATCGTTGTTCATAGTTAATGTGTTGGTGATCGTGTGTAATTAGAAGTACTAGAGTTAGAAAAGGTGGTGGCTGTATTATTAACTTCTATCCTACGTAAGTGAATATATTCCAGTAAAAGGACTTAATAAGGGCCCAACTTCTGAAGGGCAAGGGCCATTTATTTTTTATTGCTATGTTGTATTGATTGACATTCAAATGACAGACTATTTATTATTTATTTTTATTGTTATTTTAAAGAGGACATTGCTCTTCACGCTCTACAAAGTTTTATTCGGATTACAAAGAATTTCATTGTTTAAGCAGAGTAATTTATATACAGTGTATTGATACCTGCCATGTTTAATTACATTTTCATTAAACTGAGCCTACGTCTGTACAACCCCCAAGCAGAATCCGTATCCCGCCTAAATCCCGCCCATCGCACACTTTCATTACATTTTATGGAAGCTGATTTCCTCTGAGTTTGGTAGAACACCTTCAGTGCAGGAATATGCAGCCGGCGCGGAGGATAAATGTAAAGGTATTGGAATTGTTTCAATGTCTACAAAGAGCCGACTGGATTATACATCAATTAAAATACAGTAGTGTTAGGGCCCAGGAAAAGTAACACATTGTTCTTGCAATTAGGTTACACTGAACTAGGAATACGGTATTAGTCGCATCCATTTTCTGCGGACCAGCAGAATGGAGAAAATGTTAATTCCCTGAAATGTCATTACTTACGTTTGCGAGATCTTTGTTAATCTACTTTTAATGAACTTAATTGAAACTTCCTGAAAAACACCAGTTATATAAATATGTGTCATTATGCTTTTCTAAGGCAGTAACAGGAGATCGGGCTGCTATTGGAAAGGAAATGAGGCGTTTAACACAGCTTTGATGCGTTAGGGTTCGTCCTTCCCAGCAGGTCTTTTTTAAGAAATACTAAAATATCCAGTGGAAAGTCGTCTACAAAAGAAAGCAAAAAGGATCGTGTTTATAAATCAATATCATCATCACTGCTAGTAAATCTAAAAGCAGTGCTTGATATGTGACAGTACGTACGAGTGCGCCGTATGGATACCTCTGACGGAAAAAAAACAGAAGTGCCGATTTTGCGGTGTGGCACGATGGAACTGCTGCTGTGGTTGAAGTAATGCAAAAGAAATGTTGTATTTACACTTTTAAATCTCATAAAAGCATGAAAATAGCGTTTTAAGAAGTCCTAATTTCAATAACATCCCCTGAGAGGTCACAGTACGGGAACCTCTATTTCTACAAACTGGGCACTGTTTCAGAGGACAATCCAATAGAATTGTTGCGTTGTTCTCTGAGCACATGTTATTCAAGAATTCTAAATCGGTTTAGGAATGACTTTTTGGTTGACTATGAAATAGAGGAACAACTGGAATGTATTTCTTCACTGCAGACCTAACTTTGATTGGCATAAGTTACCTCTCGCCTCACAATGGTGGTTATTTCTACAAAAATAGTGAAATTACTTCAATTTCGTGGGAGCAGCGTCTCACCACATGTCGTGCGTTTTAGATGTAAGTCTATTTGGAGAAAATGTATCCGCCTCCCTCACCCCAGTGTAGCAATCACTTTCCTTATTTCATTTCTCCGTCAGGAAGGTCGCAGTTCGTAGTAATAGACGGCAAATCATCGAGTAAAACTGAAGTGATAGCAGGTGATCCCCAGGGAAGCGTCCTGGGACCTCTGCTGTTCCTGATTTATATAAATGACCTGGGTGACAATCTTAGCAGTTCTCTTAGGTTGTTCGCAGATGATGCTGTAATTTACCGTCTAGTAAGGTCATCCGAAGACCAGTATCAGTTGCAAAGCGATTTAGAAAAGATTGCTGTATGGTGTGGCAGGTGGCGGTTGACGCTAAATAACGAAAAGTGTGAAGTAATCCACATGAGTTCCAAAAGAAATCCGTTGAAATTCGATTACTCGATAAATAATACAATTCTCAAGGCTGTCAATACAACTAAGTACCTGGGTGTAAAAATTACAAACAATTTCAGTTGGAAAGACCACATAGATAATATTGTAGGGAAGGCGAGTCAAAGGTTGCGTTTCATTGGCAGGACACTTAGAAGATGCAACAAGTCCACTAAAGAGACAGCTTACACTACACTCGTTCGTCCTGTGTTAGAATATTGCTGCGCGGTGTGGGATCCTTACCAGCTGGGATTGACGGAGGACATCGAAATGGTGCAAAAAAGGGCAGCTCGTTTTGTATTATCACGTAATATGGGAGAGAGTGTGGCAGATATGATACGCGAGTTGGGATGGAAGTCATTAAAGCAAAGACGGTTTTAGTCGGGGCGAGATATATTTACGAAATTTCAGTCACCAACTTTCTCTTCCGAATACGAAAATATTTTGTTGAGCCCAACATACATAGGTAGGAATGATCATCAAAATAAAATAAGAGAAATCAGAGCTCGAACAGAAAGGTGTAGGTGTTCGTTTTTCCAGCGCGCTGTTCGCAAGTGGAATGGTAGGGAGATAGTATGATTGATCGATGAACCCTCTGCCATGCACTTTAATGTGAATTGCAGAGTAATCATGTAGATGTAGATGTAGATGAAGATTTACGTTTACAACATTTATTTCTGAAAATTTCTAACGAATTTTTATCAAGTAGTGAGACAATAATGTATAGCAGTTTAATGCAAATACAAGAGAGGAGGAAGTTTCTGAAATACGTTAAGAAACGTTAAATAGATCTTACTTTAAGTTCAACGGGGATAATAAAACTCGGACTCCTAACCGGCGAGTGCAGCATTTCCAGTTGGTGAACACGTTCATTGTCTGGGAAATGGGTCCGCCGGCTGAAATACTGGCATTTAAATTAGTCTCGTGCAGTTCCAGAACGCGTAAAAAGAGAAACCGGCCAGTATTTATGGCAGTTCTAGTGAAATATTTTAATGTGTGAAATCTAGCGGCGGGATGAGTCACCCAGAACTGGAGATTAAGGTAAACGGCGCACTACTGGAGTAATTCGGAGAGCTAAAACGCAGCTACGAGCTTCAATTTACGATGGGCGGGTAGCCCTAATTTGGTATGCAAGAAATCGCGAGCGAGTAGGAACGTAAATTGGATGAGAAACAATCGTCAAGTGTAAAAGTCTGTCTAAAAGAAAATTCACGTATTGTTAATATTTCGATAATCTCCTGAGATCTCTGTAGATATGTGCAATGTCACTAGAATAATATACTATGTCGAGATCGATTATTAATTACAACGTTCACAAAACGTAACCAGTGTCGCACTAAGTGACTTGTTCTAGTTCATCTGTCAGTTTTATTAACCCCTACTATTGGCTGTTGAACTAATCTTTTAGTGGTTGATCCATTTGCGACGGTAATCTCGGAAGCTACAGTGGAGATTTCGTCGTGGCTGCGGGATCAACAGCTTGGGAGGTGACGTCAAGCATCACCTATCGCCCAGTAAAGGCCACAGACCGCTTCCTGTAACTGAGGCAAGTAGAAGAATCGGTCCCGACCTACACATTTGCTTTGTTTTTTGAGTCATAAGTCTTCTGACTTGCTAGATGCGACCCGCCAGTGTTTTCCATGTATTGCTTTTCTCCCCGCTTCTGCGAAGAATCTCATCATTCCTTACCTTGTCAATCGCAGCAAGTCACAGAGCCGACAACAGTCCTTCATCTCGGCCATGCACCAAATACTCGCCTCAGAGGAAATTTCCTCGACAGCCTAGAAGCTCTGATATTTGAGGTTTTGCCGGAGTACTGAACATTCTTTTGGGTATCGGGATTGCAGCCGCATCATGTTGACTTCTTGGCATAATATTTCGGCTGGCAGCCGTTCAACCGCCTTAAGGTGTCCGGACACCAATGGCGGACACCTCAAGATGGCTGAACGGTTTACAGCCGAAATATTGTGGTAATAACTCATCATGATCCGACTGCAATCCCGTAACGTCTAGTTGCCGACCAGCAGCCCGAAGGGTGGCGCCCGCTAAGCATACACGCGAATTCTTATCGCCGAAAAGATGGACACCCGGCACGTGTTATCCACTGACAATGAGAGTATCTTCTGTGTCGACGCGTTTCGTCTCACAGCATGAGATGGTGTCTCCAAAAGGCTCACTTATGCTAAGACCGATATGGCCTCCATATAAAGAGCATTATCTCCTTTACAGTTCAGTTATTAAAAACTTCGTGACACTATGCAAATCATTTTACAGTGCTTCAGTCATACTTGCAATATAAAAATTTAGCCATGGGGTTCGGACGTCATTAATACAGAATTTGCGATCCCTCTCAGACCTTCTGCGGTTCATTGTCTAGTAGAAAATAGGAATGACATTTTGTTCCTCAACTTCTCAACAAATAAGGGTTGAGATTTGTCCTGTTACATTATTGGATATTCTTAAAATGACTGCAGTATGACATCACTATGACGCAAGCTTTTTGTATCCTCCCGGACAGATTCCGCTGCAAGCTGCGTGTAATGAAACCTTTCTTATATATATTTCGCGAGACGCCTTCGATCAGTCCTATTATCTGTGTTAGCAGTCAAAATCAGTGCCACATTCTGGCCGTCTTACTGTCGCAGAATTTCCATTAGTTGATTTTCGCGAATCTTAACTTGCGTACTGGCCATCCAGTAATTCGACCCTGATGTACATGTCCATATGCGTACACATTACCCAAGCCACCAGACGGTGTATGGCGCAGGGTACCTTGTATTCTAATCCACCTTGACATTTTTCCTTGCCATATTCTTTATTTGCTTTCTCCTACGACGTTGTGTTCTTCAATGCGTTCTTATAATTGATATAAGAATTCGAGGTTAGCACTTACGGTGCACGTGCTTATGCGTTGTATGCCTTTGGTATTTACCCCTTATATGCATAAATTGTGATTTAAACTACCATTGTGTTGAAGAGATTTATTCGAAATCGTTGAAGTTAACTCCCATGTTCGTAGTCTCGCCTTTCATAACAAACTGATCTACGTACATTCTACGCAGCAAAGTACATAATTTTCTTTTTAATTCTGCATATTGCTTGAGTGTACAAGTTGCGGGACAGATACACACAGAGGTGCCATTGTTCAAATTTTTATTGACTGTTGATTCATTTCAGTGCTATAGTCAACAATATGGATTCTTAATGCACATAATTTATGGGATTCATCCTCTGGAATAGGTAGTGTATGTTTTCGATGAGATGGGTTGGTAATTAGCAGTGGGAAACTAAGCATAAAACAACGTTCAACTCAACACTCATTTTTATTTTCATGAGTGGTCTCCTTTCTTTGAGGTTCTTTGGGTTCCGAACCCCCGAGAACATTACAGTAAATCTTCTAATACCTGTGGTGTTTTTATTGCATTTCTTGCTTTATTCGGTCATCGTCATGGGTGTAGAAAGTCACCAGGTCCACTAACTTTGGATTAATGTAATTTATTTGTTTTTCGTGTATCCACAATAGTAGTCCTAAGCAAGAAATCCTTACAGCTGTGTTCGTGTAACTCCAATGGCAGACACCACAAGAGTTGAGATCTCAATCACAATGGTGCTCAAAATTCGGAGGCCGTAAGTCCCCAGGAACGTTAACCAATCTGCGTATTGCTTCCTCCCATGCATGGCTCCTGGAAAGACCGCAGATGCGTGACTGGAGTGTTCGAGTTCACTCCCAGAGTTACTTGTAACCGTTCTTACCGCACATTATTCGACACTGCAACGTGGAATTGTGGTACTGACAGCAGTACACAAAATACTCACTACCATACACCATAACGTAACTTGTAGAGCGTAGATGTGGATGCAGATATAGTCGTAGTAAACAATTTTTTCACCTTCTTAGAGCGAATTTCTTATGAAAAACCAAGACAAACTTTCGCTTAAGAAGTTACCAAAAATACCTTTTTAGTTATTAATGAGAGAATGATGCACAACATTAAACTGTGGGCCGGACCGAGACTCAAACTCGGGACCTTTGCCTTACGTGGGTAAGTGCTCTACCGCACTACTGCTCTACCGAGAACTTTCCCGCGAAATGCAAAGGTCCCGATTTCGAGTATAGGTCTGGCACACAGTTTTAATATGCTAGAAAGTTTCATATCAGTGTATACTCCGCTGCAGATTGAAAATCTCACTCTGGAATGTTTCAAAAAGTTCTGAAATCAGTAACTCACAATATCTGCGCAGCTCCCTCTGACAGAGGTTCGAGTCCTCTCTCGGGCATGGGTGTGTCCTTAGCGTAAGTTTAAGTTAGATTAAGTAGCGTGTAAGCTTAGGGACTGATGACCTCAGCAGTTTGGATCCATAAGATCTTACCACAAATTTTTCCAATAACAGCATCAAATGTCTCTTCTTCCTTCGTACATGCATGCATTCTAAAATCGATGAACTTTCGCACCGTTGCAGACACCTTTGAATACTGTCAAATGGTTTCGCAGAATTCCATTATATGTTAATGAAACGGTACCGAATTAGGAAGGTTTATTTCACAAAACAACTGCTGGAGGTACTATAAACTAAAATTAAACTACTTCCGAACAGACCCCGGAAGACCCAAGGGTACCAACCGACCGCCTTGCCATCCTTAGCTGATAGGCATCACTGGTTGCGGATATGAAGTGGCATTTGATCAGCACTCTGCTCTTCCGGCCGTTGTCGGTTTTTGAGATCAGAGCTATTTCTCAGTTAAGTAGCTGCTCAGTTCGTCTCACAAAGGCTGAGAGCGCCCCGCTTGCCAACAGCGTCCGACAGATCCGGACGGTCACCCATCCAGTTGCTAGTCAAGCTCGACACCGCTTTACTTCAGTTATCTGACTTGAAACGACGTTACCATTGTGACAAGGCCGTAGGCACTTGAAGTAGTCACAGCGATAACAACCCAAAGAACTGAGCCCTGAAGAGTGTGGATGCCATACCTCCCTTATCTATTAATCGGACATCGTCCATATTTGTCAATGTACATCAAATATTGTGACAAATGGAAGAAACATAAGTCTTCTTATTAACAAGGACGTATCCTTTTTGAATGGTTTTCCTAGTAGAAACGTGACCCAGAATGACATTTAGTAGAGATGGATGGAACCATTTCATGTCGGTTTTATGGTCAGGAAACCATTACTTTCGCAAGGATCACCCCTTCACTAGGAGAAGCAATCGATATTGAGCACAAAAACCTTTAAAGTGAATTCGCAAGTTACCATACCGAAAGATACAGGAAAATTAATGTGGGTCGATGTAGGAACTGAAGTGTTGGGTAGGTCCTTGTGTATGGTTGAGCCTTTGACTGAAGAGCTAGTTAATGTACAGTGTTCCCCTAGATGTAGTTGCGCCAATGTATTGGGAAGTGATGGAAACTTAGTCGGACCAGTCAACACCGATAACTTTAATTCCGAGCAAAAATGGTTCAAATGGCTCCGAACACTATGCGACTTAACTTCTGAGGTCATCAGTCGCCTAGAACTTCAAACTAATTAAACCTAACTAACCTAAGGACATCACACACATCCATGCCCGAGGCAGGATTCGAACCTGCGACCGTAGCGGTCGCCCGGTTCCAGACTGTAGCGTCTAGGACCGACCGGGCACTCCGACCGGCTAATTCCGAGCAAGTGAAGCTGTCATGTAGTATTCTGAGAGGCAGTTTAGAGCTATTAGATGAGGACGACATGGATATAGATGCCAATCATCTTTGCAATGCCGGCAGTTTTCTAAGTGTTGTCGTGATCTAAAATATAATCACCACTTTGCACTATACGTGTATTGGCCATGGTGAACTGTAACGAATATGTCATATGGCAAAAATTTCTTGCATACCTGTTGAGCCGTTGGGGATTTAAACTTAGCAGTTCAATTATTTTCGACGGTATCTGACCAACAGAGAGGCCTTGTCCCGCACCTCCCCCGACTAAACTGTCAAAGCAAAACTTTGGGAAACTTTGTTGTAGGGAAGATCCGACAACAGACGATGCCATGTTCAATACTGTACAGTGAAAATGGTTATTCTAATAAACAGTGGACTCCAGATTGAAGTAATACTATTAACAATATATACATTACTCTACGAACGTAGGTAGCTGGAGTGAAGGAAAACGTTCCAAACTGTTAAGCCTATTCCACAGTCCCTTACTTTATGTCAGTGTTGACGTATAGTGACACAGTTGTAGCTCTATATTAAATCTGATACGTATACCAGAATTTAATTAGATTATTGCGACTGCTTAGTAACTTCGGATTTTTTAGCTGGCTGCTCAGAAAGTGTCTTCATCCAGTGTTGATTCAGTACCTAGTTAGTAGGTGGATAGCATAAAGAAAGAGGGAGGTGGGGAGGAGTGGGGGTGGGAGGGAGGGAGAGAGAGTGGGGTGGTGTGGAGGGGGCTGGGGCAACAGGACATTTACTTTGGGTAGCGGAATTTTAGGTCACATGAACATTAGAGGAACACACCATCTAATCAGTCAAACATTACACATTATTGCTGCGAGCGCCAATGAATGAAACAATGTAAACACTGACGAGCAGCGAAGGAACAGTCCGGAGGAGAACAGATTTAACCATCCAGCGTTACTAACTGTTAGGTGCTCATACGGAGACATGATCTCATTGGCTGCCAGTTTAGATGTGCAGAACAGTTAAAATCTGGGTCTTCTGCCGACTTGACATTCGCTAAGACGTTACTTTCTTTCTTTCACTTGCGCCTGCGTCCCGCAATGTTCGCAGAGTCAGCGTGGCTATTACGGATTTGGCAGTGTTAGGGATGGCCGGATGCCCTTCCTGCCGCCACCCCATATCCCCAAGGACGGAATCAGTGTACCCAGCTGTCTGCGTCTAGTGTAAACTATGAAACAGTGAGGAAGTGTTATAAATGTCTGCGTGTCGTGGAATTGAGGTGGGATGTGGGGACAAGCCCGGTATTCACCTAGCGGGATGTGGAAAACCGCCTAATAACCACATCCAAGCTGTCCGACACACCGGCCCACGTCGTTAATCCGCCGGGTGGATTCGATCCGGGGCCGGCGCGCCTACCCGAGTCCAGGAAGCAGCGCGTTAGCGCTCTCGGCTAACCTGCCGGGTTTCGCTAAGACGTTTCACTGCTATCAAATAAACATTTTTTTAAGTTTACTACCAATGATACCAGTATATCCTCAGCTGAAAGTCTGATCAGTGTCCTAGGATACTATCTCTTCACCTGGAGGAGTGGCCTCCCAATTTGAACTACACGTTACTAGTTGAAGAGTGATGTGGAGTAGCTTAATCAGACATCACTGTTGTAGCACCTAAGACGATAGCCACAGTTTCTTACTGTATACGGATTTATATGAATGATAATGTATTCGAACTACCGTGTACGTGAGCCGTTTGTGGATCTACTTTTCATCTCGATACGTGACGGTTAGCCTCGCTTCATTATTGCGGCAAAATAGTTCCATGCAGGCATGTACTGGCCAACGGAATCTCCAAAGTGAGCGGAATAGTCGTTGCCTAGCCGACTGAATACACTGCTGTTTTCCTCGGCACGTGCGTGGTCGCTAGTAATAGATTCGAGAGTTGTTTGTACGACCCCGGTGAAAACTGGTAGCAAGAGTGAAAAACACATACAGATAAAATTTCCGTTGCGCTGACTGTAATGGAAGGATTTTTATTTTGTGAGATCTAGCCATGCTTTGTGTTTAAATTCATTTTAGCAGTTAGTTCACAGAGCTACTTTAATCCAGAAGCTTTGCCCGATTTCTCATTACACATGATTTAGTATTAATGGCAGTTGTATATAGAATAGGGACTTGCCGATCCTGTGAACGGTTTTGCAGTAGGTAGCCTAAAGGGCAGCTGTATCCATTCGCAATTTGCTCATCTGTATTTATACCAGACGTAATCAGCTCCGTTCAAATGAAAATTGTAATAAACCCTCGTTTGCAGACAATATTTTGTGAGGACAGCTTGTAAATTTCACAGCAGAGTTATTCGTTATTTTCTTTTGTTTCATGTGAATTTCAAGTTAATTTTCTCTTTTTACACCACTTCCATGTATTTTCTTGGTTGTGTCAGTAGGAAATTATTGTAGAAGCGATATTCATTATTTTTTTCTTGTCATATATCGAAAAGAGACAGGATTTATGACCTGGGGACCCTTCTGTAGTTAACATTATTTTCATGCCGAGACCACCAAAAACGCTCACACATATAGCGACACGTTCAAATAAACAAGTGTGCATACATTCATTTAGGCCTCAAGAATGGTATCACTAGAAAAATTGTAATATCTCCTTCTCTTTTGACAGAGACCATCATCAGCGTATGTTAGGGTATAATTATTCCATGAAATGTAATTTACTATGCAATCCTCTCTCTGTTGTGTTAATCATTTTTTGTATTTGCAGCTTCGTTAAAGTAAGTTCACCGAACTTAACGTCTTAGTGAGGAGTGGGATTTTGATGACTCCTGTGGACGCAGGCAAAAGTGTTTAAATGCTTCAAGGTATACAGCATTAAAAAGCACTCCATCTGACTGCCGTGTCATCCTCAGCTCAGGAGGCAGATAGGAGGGGTATTTGGTCCGTACATCAAGGTATACAGGCTTATAGGTACACCAGCAGAAATGCACCAGATGAGTGTATATTTACTGAGTTACTTATTTGTCTTATTTTGGCGTGGTATGGAGAGCACGAACGGGTGGTCCCGATATGAAATGACCCACATGTATTAATGTTGTGGTCATGTAATATATGCTTCCAGGGCTTAAAAATGTGAATTAATTACTTTATTCACTACATATTTTAACTAATTGCGGCGATGCCGGCAGTGATCTTTTCAGTGCAGGTGTACACCAGGCTCGAAATCTTACGGGAATCGGCGAGATGCAGCAAGCAATGAGGCTAATGAACGGAGACACAGGGACACAGTGGGGTGTAGCATAAGTTGAGAGTTTGGGTCTGATGGGAAGCATGCTAGGGTAGTCCGTGTGGTTGTGATGACCACTGTGTCCGGACTGGTGTGTTAGTCAGCGCTTCTGCCTAGTAAGAGGGCCACCTAGAGTCAAATCCTGCTGTGGTACAAATTTTCAACTTGACCCATTGATATAAATCACTGCCCACTGGCGGGTAATATTCAGTATTCCTTTGTGTCTTTATTTTATTGACCGTTTACTTTGCCTACTGTCAGGCTAATTCAGTCATTACATCAGCTCTCACTACAGGTAACTTCCAAAATGAGAGTTTAATTCGAGTAAAAACTGCAGTCTCGCAAACTGACAACGTCTAAGACGCACTGACACAGTAATCCTACAAATGATACCATTTGCCAGGATACCTTACACATTGAAAATGTATCCCAGATTTTAATTAGGATAAAAACAGCAAACATAGTCTTAACAATGGATGCTTGCATCATAAATCGTGTCGTATGGAACAATTAATTATACTCCCTGTACTGTAAAAATGAGAAATACAACAGAGAAACTTACATATGCACAAAGTAGATCAGGTAACACAGGGTGGAACACGAGTAAGAGCAGACATCGTGGCTCAGGGTAGCAGCATTGACCGTAGCATTAAATTTCAGGCTGCACACGAAAAGACATCTTTCAGTGAACGTAAAAACTGAATTCGTTGTTGTTGTTGTGGTCTTTGGTTCATGAATGGTTTAACACATTTCTGCTCGCTTAACTATCCTATACAATTCTCTTCATCAATGTACAGCAACTTCTGCCTTCATCGAACTGAAATTGCTTACTGTAGTGAAATCTTCGTCTCCCTCTACAGTACTTACTCCCCACGCACCCATCATTACCAGACGAATTATTCTTTGAAGTCTTCTGGTGTGTCTTATCAACCGATCCCTTCTACTAATAAAGTTGTGCCGGAAGTACCTTTCCTTACTAGTTCGAGTCCTTAAGTCTTCATTAGTTATTCCATCAACCCATCCAACCTTCAACGTTCATCTGTAGATCGCATTTCAGAAGCTTCTGTTCCACTCTTGTATGTACTTACATTTTACTATATGCAAGGCTAGACTCTGTCCAAATACTTACAGCAAATACTTCCTAAAACTTAAATTTATGTTTGATGTTACAATCATGCTCTTCTCCTGAAAAGCTTCTCTTAGAGTTGACATTTTGCGTTTAAATCTTCTCTACTTCTCCGTTGTGTCATTTTGCTCCCGTAATAGCAAATTCGTCTAGAGCATCCAGTGAGTCAGAGTCTCATTTCCAAATCTAATTTCATCACCGTCGCCTGATTGGACTGAACTACATTTCGTTAATCTTGTTTCACTTTCGTCGATATTCATGTGATAACCTCTTTTACCATAGCAACGACCACTACGTTCAACTTATCTTCAAGGTACTTTGCTATCTCAGACAGAATTAAAGTGTCATCAGCTACGTTTGAAAATGTCTGCTTCTTCTCCTTTATGTTTAATTCACTTTCTCAGTTTCTCTCCGCCACGCGCCCCCCCCCCCCCCCCCCGCCCCACAACTCTGCTTACTTCTTGCTTAATGAATGTATCGGGAAACATGAGGGACAGCACAACACGCGTCTCAAATTCTTTCTCATGCTACCTTCGTCTCTCATGTCCCTCGATTGTTATAACTGCTGCCTTGTTTCTCCACAAGTTGTAGGTAAGCCCTCAGCTCTTAAAATGGCAGTCTTGTACTTGCAAAAAAGCTGTAGACAACTTTCTGATTCGTGTATTTGTACGTTCTTACTTCAGAATTTGTTGACTCGACGAACGTTCAAAAATAAGTGGTTGGACGAGCGAACTGGCTGCCCATGGTAAACCCCTACCAGCAATCTAATCAGTTAACAGTTACTAAATTCTTGGTTTCGTGGCGTAAGTTAAAATCGACCCGAAGTTTCTATCTTCATTCGTGCAGGACATGTAGTGTTGTGAAATCGGATGAATCATTTCTGAAGCACCCGGTACCACACACGATGTGAAAATTAAACTGAAATGACGTCTTGTGTAGTTCAAAGTAGAATAAAATGATTGCTGTGGTAACAGGCAACAGTATTTCAGTACAGTACTTGGCGACATTGTTTCTGGTCTGTGTTCGCTTACATAAAATGTCAAACAGCAGTGACGCATGCTTATCCTTGGATCCTGTAAATATTTTAATTGATGGCTTTTAATTGAGTGTTATCCATAGACTACTCTGACGACCTGAACGATGTGTGTAGCTGATGAGAGATGATGCTGCGTAACGATGTATTGAATGAAGTAAAGAGTTCGTGTATTGTAAGACCATTAAGTTGTGTTATTCTGGACCATAATGGAAGAGACTAACCGGGAAAACTGTTAAAACAGGGTTAACATTAGCGTGATCCTTTTTGGAAGTAGCTTCCTTTCAGTATAGGTTGACTCTTACAGGGGAAAATATGGCAACCAGCCACTTTTTAGAGAGTTATTTATTTACATCTATAGCGTCGTTACTGGTTTCGAACCAACTTCAGACGGTTAGTTCACGTTAAGATACAAACAAAACAAGATGTCAGACAATGTCTTTTCAACTCTAACTGTGCCTCATAGCGATTTTAAATGATGTAAACAAAACGTCTTACTTAAGATGATGTATTACTAACGTAAGTAACCTAAACATCTCCACTTCAATAATTCGTTTGCATTATTTAAGATCGCTATGGGGCACAATTACAGTTGGTTGTAGGATACCACTACACCAAGGAAATTTCATCATTTGGAAAAACAAAAAGTGAAACCTAATGTAAAGTATATCTTAAAGCGAACCGGCCGTCTGAAGATGAACGTTTCGGTTCGAAACCGGTAAGGGCGCTATTTAAGTTAATAAATAGCACTGTAAAAATTGGCTGGTTGCTGTTGTTTTCTCTGTAAGAGTCAACCTACATTTTGTACACAGCCACGGGCTCAGAATGTCTGATTTTGACAAAATAGAACTTCCTTTTACCTGCAGCGAGGAAGTTACTTCCTTTCACTTGCAACGAGTACTACGCAGAGAAAGCAATGGTTTGTTCTCGACATATCTGATAGCAAATTACGATTCTGAGTCCAGGCAAGAAGATCCTAAAACAGTTTTTAGACCTTTCAAGACGATTGTGTCTCAGCCGGCACTACAAGACGTTGCACCTTATACTCTACTGTGCGCTAGTGGGTTTTGTAGCAAATGCGATTTTATCGTGACGAACAACCATAATCCACAAAGAGAAGGCTTGTGATGCACGCTTATATGGGTGTCATGCCAATGAAAAACTGTCGGACCGATCACCTGGCGATCAGCGAAGATATCGAACGTCGGCGGTCCGGAAAGAGGCGCCCGCTAGCAGAGAGGCGGGGCTATGCGGTGGCGTGCATAACAGTTCTCATTCACTTAGCAGCGGATGTGCGGCCTTCCCTTTTCCTTCCTGGCCCAGATTGGCTGGCTGCGCGCCCGAGGAAATGGAAATGGCTTTTCCACTTTATTGCATATCGCTGCATCAACTCCAGAGTGAACTCCCTGAGGCAGGACTGGGGTGGAGCGATGAGGGGAGGGGGGGGTTAAGGCACGGACAGCCGCTAGGCAGGTGAGGGCGTAGCCAGACGGAGTCAACTCACGTCTCCGGAAAAAGGCGAAGACTGGCTCGCTGCTGAAACCAAAGTCTGATAAGGCTCCATTGCCAAGGCATTCCAGTAAGTAACAGGGAAACTCTTTTTATTATTTTCCTCACCTTTGATACGTACTATGTGTTTTTATTCACTGAACGGACTTTTCTTGACCCTGTACCACATTTCAACTGTGGTCTGCCAGTAGTTCAGTTCGTCCATGATAGAAATCCGCTGTCCGAACGCCCTCATCGTTGGAAAACGTGCGATTGCTGAGAATCGGTTCCTCGACTGCCCGGACGTTATAGCCTGTGGTCGATGACAAGGGCCTTACTTCGGGATTAGCATCAATCACAACTGTACGGCCTTTTGGCACCATTTCACCAAGGCTGGAAGCGCAGTTGCATTTGATCCAAGTACAGTCAGACTTTCATGGGGAGTCTGTTTGCAACTGAAGAATTTTTTAACACAAGAATCGTGGTGTCCCACGTACTGCAACTTGGGAATACCCATACCACTACAGTCGCACACTATGATCTATTGTCTGTACTGCAGGAGAACTGTGTCAGCAGGCGAGCATGTACTCTCGCCTGACAACGGGCCATTCTTATTGAGTAATGGTCTTAGCGTGGGAGGAAAACTGTGACTTACTTCAAGAGGTACTTAAAGAAAATGAATAGAGGGCACAGACATCCACTTTCCGTTAAAACTACGACATCACAATTTTCTTCGACTGCAACAATAGCTGCGATAAACCAGTGTGTTTGCAACCAGAAGAGTTGATTTTGGTCCAAGGACGCACTGCTTTCTCGACTTTGAAGAGAACTTTCTTCACCACTTAGAAGAGAACACAAGGACGAGTACTCGAAACATTGTCCGTGGTAGGGCTCCTGCAGACTTTCCAGCTCAGAGCTTTTTGTCTCCACTGAAGCATACCATGGAGCGGGAGATTTGAGAGTGATTCGAACTTCTTACTTATTTTACATCCGAACGGTATATTTCCAGACGTGGGTTCTTTGTCAAACTTTTAGCCACTAAGTCCCTGTACGATAACTTGAAGACTGTAATAGAATTGTCAAATCTCATGTATATGCGGGGTGTTTCGGGTATAAACGCAGATTTTCTACCGATAGCTGGGACAGTGGTTCAAATGGCTCTAAGCACTATGGGACTTAACGCCTGAGGTTATCAGTCCCCTAGGACGTAGAACTACTTAAACCTAACTATCCTAAGGACATCACACACATAGTACCTGCGAGCGTAGCGGTCGCGCGGTTCCAGACTGAAGCGCCTAGAACCGCTCGGCCACAAAGGCCAGCTGGGACAGTATACTGCGCCACAGTACATCAACATTTGCATTATTTTCTGACTGATAATTATAGACACTACGAGTAATATGTCTATAGGTTGGTTAGTCCCGTCGACAGCGCAATTAGAGTTGGAGCACAAGCTCGGATAACGAAAGGATAGGAAAGTAAAGTGACCCCGAGACCTTCTGAAGGGAACTATCCTGAAATTGCCCTGGACCGATTCAGGGAAATTACGGAAAACCTAGGCCTGGATGGTAGTATAGCGATGTGAATCGTCAACCAGCACAATGGAAGTCCAGTGTGGTAACCACAGAGTCGACTCACTTTTTTGCACCACCAATGTAAATTCTGCACTTGAGATAGCCAAACTTTTGAGTTTTCTTTTGTAGCACGAAGTACAGCGTGAAACTGTTACTGATTTTCTTTAACAAATACAGAATACCGACCTATTAGCGAATCGTTTCGTAGCGAGCTTCTACCACAGTACCAAACTATAAAACATACTAAGATTTCTGCTTGCGCTATCCTGCCTCACGGCTACTGTGTTTTGAAGGAAACATCTCAGAATTCACCCTAAGCGAATAATGGAAATCGCAGAAGAATAATTCGGGATGGACAGAAGTGGATTTGAACCGCGGCTCATCTGAAAAGATTCCAGCGCATAATTCTGTGCCACGTCTCTCAGTTAGCGACGTCGACACCATCGCCCTCAAAATTCGAATTCTGCAACGCCAAAGCCATGCATACCCGAATACAAGTTACCTTTTGCCGCTCCGTTCGTCATAGACGCCTTTTTGGTACTTTTTATACATCCTGTATAAGACCGATGCACGGCTCTACAATTCCCCATTATCTGAGACGAAATTGGCAGGACAATGGCAGCCTTAAAAGAATTTAATATAATCCCCCCCTATAGTTAGTGCAGGCAGTAATGAGTATGATGTGGGATTCCTGAGAACAGTGTGGGAGGCCCTTCTATACTGAGCTGGTACATTCAGATGATAGGCCCAGTATTCTTTGTCTGGTGGCTCTGAGGAGAGCTCGTTAGCTTTAAATTGAGAAAATAGTTCTAACTACCATATCACTTTTTCTCGTTTAGTACCAACCAAGGATCACATGTATGGTATTTAACGATCTAGCACTTGCGCTCCTGCACAAAGAGTTCAAAAGTGCTAGAAACAGTGTAACTATTAATTCAAAGAAGCACCATGTGGAGACTCACACTCAGTCTTTCTAAACACAAGGTCACGACTTTCCACTTAAACAACAGAGCATCATGGACGAGACGTTGGTTCATTAACAGTCTCCCATTGAATCCGGGAATCCAGGAAGCATCTCGAAAGAAACACTGGAAAATAAACACAGGAAATAACCTTACTTAGAAATATTACTGTACTGTACTGTATGGGAGCACCATTATAAGTATACGCTTCTAACTGCTGCGTTGTGTTTAATTTTTCCTATGGATGAATATTTTACTCCTGTCTAGTGAACAGCTAACATGTAAGTAAGATGCGCATTCAGCTCGATATAGTCATGAGAATCAAGTCTTGGTGAATGAGGACTACTCCACTGTACTGATTATCAACACTCGACTACACAGCCCTCCTGTGTTGAGAAGAAGTTCTACTAAAAAATATTCCAAAACAATGAATAGTCTTTTCAGCATCCCATCCATTGAGGTATTCCCACGTTGACAACAAACCGACTTCGTTCAAGAGATATACCACTGCATTTGGTACAACAGATTATTGACAAATACCTCACTACTTACAGAAAAGGGATTGTAATCTGGACTTCTAATGCTTCATCTGTAGTGCGACACCTTATTGACTCACTACAGAGACCGAAGGACTCTGATATCTCACGTCATGAGTGGCAAAACAGGAAGCGTGTTCTGACAAGACGTAAAGTATGACAATACAAACGGCACAAAGGGTTCAAATGGCTCTGAACACTATGGGACATAACATCTGAGGTCATCAGTCCCCTAGAACTTAGAACTACTTAAACCTAACTAACCTAAGGACATCACACACATCCATGCCCGAGGCAGGATGCGAACCTGCGACCGTAGTGCTCGAGCGGTTCCAAACTGAAGCGCCTAGAACCGCTGACAACCGGCACAAGTAGCGTAAGCAGACCAGCCCAAGTTGTGGTTGTGGAGCACTGAACGAGACCAACTGGCACGTTCTCGAGGGGTGTAAATTGAGAATCTACCAGGGCGATCCAAACGAGTTTTTCATGATTACGCCGTCAAGCATTGACCACATAAGGAGGCTGGACAGTAGAACATAACAACTATTTGTAGCACTTGTATTCATGTTTTTCGTCTCATGATATTATTGCTTTTCGTGCATATTATTGTACGATGAAGGAAACACAGGAGGTAACTAGTGGATTCCGAATTTGAATCAGTTGCTACTCCTCATTAATAATTATTTCAAGTCACATTCCACTCCCAGACAAAACCTCTGTACGACCCCTAATTTCTCCTATTTTATCTTCGTGGTCCTTACGCGAAATGTACGTTGCCGGCACTAGACCCGTTCTACAGTCAGCTTCGTATGCCAGTTCTCCAAGTTTTTCAATAACATCTCCATAACATTTGCGTGTTGATCAAAACAACCTATAACAAATCTAGCAGCTCGCCTCTGAATCGCTTCGATGTCATCATTTAATACGACCAAGTGAACCTCTAAACGCTCGAGTGAGATTCAAGAATTTGTAACACAATTGTTCTATATGCGGTTTCCTATGTAGATGAGGTATGCTCTCCTTAAGTTCTCCCTAACAACTGAAATTCATTTTCCTTATTACCGCCGTTGCGTGCTCGTTCCATGTCAGATCGCTATGGCAACGTTACGCCTGTAAGCAGCACACTACTAAGGCTGTATTAGATCAGAATGCGGTTGTTTCACCCACTCATCTATATTAATTCACATTTTTTTATGCATTTACAGCAAGCTTCCATTCATCACTCCAACTAAACTCATACTCATAAATTATGGATAATGCTGTTTTATGGGGAAACAACGCTCTGGTGGGCGGTTTTCGGGTCTGACCATGCGGTGCATCTGACCTGCGGTCGTCGCACGGTGGCGCTGGCAGTAGTCCACATACCCAGAGGTGTGTAGGTGCATGTCAGAGTACGGTGCAGCGATTAAGTGTGCAGACGTTTTCTGATGTGCTAATAATCACTGTATGTTGAAAATGTCTCAAAGAACACATTTTGATGACGTTATGAGGGGTAGAATATTAGGGCGACCGGAGGCTGGTCAAACACAATAGGTCGTAGCACGGTCCCTCCGTGTGCCACAAAGTGTGATCTCAAGATCATGGCAACGATTCCAGCAGACAGGAAAAGTGTCCAGGCGCTACAGTACGGGACGTCCACAGTGTACAACACCACAAGAAGACCGATATCTCACCATCAGTGCCCGCAGACGGCCACGGAGTACAGCAGGTAGCCTTACTCGGGACCTTACCGCAGCCGCTTGAACAGTTGTCTCCAGACACACAGTCAACAGACGACTGAAAAGACATGGTTTATTTGCCGGGAGACCTGCAAGGTGCCTTCTACTGAGCCCTGGTCACAGGAGAGCCCGTAAAGCCTGGTGTCAAGAACAAAGTACATGGTCACTGGAACAGTGGTCCCAGACGAGTCCAGGTATAGTATGAACAGTGATTCTCGAAGGGTTTTCATCTGGTATGAACCAGTAACCAGATACCAACCCCTTAATGTCCTTGAAAGGGACCTGTCGTGGTTTGATGGTGTGGCATGGGACTATGACTGGTGCATGTACACGCCTGCATGTCTTTGACAGGGGAACTGTAACAGGCCAGGTGTATCGGGAGGTCATTTTGCACCAGTATGTCCGCCTTTTCAGGGGTGCAGTGGGTCCCACCTTCCTCCCGATGCATGGTAACACATGGCCCCAACGAGCTGCCATCATGCAGGAGTACCTTGAAACATGTTATGTCAGGCGAATGGAGTGTCCTGCCTGTTTTCCAGACCTAAACGCCATTGAGCTCGTCTGGGATGCTCTCGGTCAACGTATCTCTGCACGTCTTCAAGCCCCTAGCACATTCCAGGAGTTCCGACAGGCACTGGTGCAAGAATGGGAGGCTATACACCAGCAGCTGCTCGACCACCTGATCCAGAGTATGCCAACCCGCTGTGCGGCCTATGTACGTGTGCATGGTGATCATATCCCATACTGATGTCGGGGTACATGCGCGGGAAACAGTGGCGTTTTGTAGCACTTGTGTTTCGGGACAGTTTTCTCACCAGTACCATGGACTTACAGATCTGTGCCGTATGTGTTCCCTATGTGCCGATGCTATTATCGCCACTTTTGTGTAGTGCCACGTTTTGTGGCACCACATTCTGCAAATATCCTTAATTTATAAGTGTAGAAATTTATGAGTGTAGAAATTCTTTCTAAGTCATCATGCATCGTAAACTCAATTATGATACTCCCTCGTATATTACTGCGTTCTCAGCAGACAGTTGTAGATTACTGCTCACCCGATCGTTCAGATCATTTAAGTTCATACAGAACAAGTGAAGGCCTTTCACGCGTCTCTGGGGCACACCTCACGATACTCTTCACTATGATGATTTCACCTTTGAGGACAACGTACTCCGTTATGTTCTTACTTATTGTTCTATTACTTAAGAAGTCTTCGAGCCGCTCTATTGGAGGGAATCTATTACGTGTGCTCATAAGCAGCGTGTAGCGATGCACCGTGTCAAACGGTTTCCAGAAATCTGTGAATCTCTGAATGTCGTATCCATCTGTCGTCTTTCAGCAATGGTTCGCAGGCTGTCTCTCGAGAAAAGGTCAAGCAGAGTTCTGCACAATCGATACTTTCTAAATACTTGCTGGTTAGTGGACAGAAGCTTTTCCGTCTCACGGGCATTCGTTATGTTCAGACTCAGAATACATTGTATAATTATGCAGCAAATTAATGTTAAGGATTTTGGTCTCCAACAAAGTTCGTTCTCTAACGCTTCTTATATAACAGAGTCACCTCCGCTTTCTTCCATTCGCTTCTAACCTTGCGCTGGACAAGAGATTTGCGATAAATTCGAGCTAAGGAGGAGAAAAGTGCCGTATTCTCTGTAAAACCTGTGTCCGGCCGTGGCGGCTCACCTGTTTTCAACTGCTTCAGTTAGTCCTCTACCAAAGAGATGCCCATTACTATGTCCTCCGTAGGGAATAATATGCAACGATCGAAAGGTGGAATGTTTTCGCGGTCTTTTTATATGAACAGTTTTTTAAACGCGAAATTTAAAAGGTAGACTTCCTTTTGCTGTCTTCTATTCCTTCATCAGACTGATCAACGAGTGAGAGGCTACAAGCGATTTTATGTAGGTCCAGAATTTTCTCGGGTTCTCGACAAGATTTTTTTGCTAAGCTAATGGTTGTGGAAGTTGTTGTACGCTGCACACATCGATATCTTTTAATAAAGCACAAATTTCTACTAACTTTTGCCTGTCGTCATTAACGCGTTCTTCTTTGAATTGAGGGTGCACCCGCCTTTGCCTCCTCAGCATTAGGCGACGCCGGTAGATAAACAACTTTCAAGAACAGTACAAGCAAGGGTAATAGCATTAAGAGTGCAATGGAAATTTCAGTGTTAAATTCAGAGCAGAAAACGCATAGGTGGAAGAAATACACTGCAGGACTCTATGATTGGAGGACTTGTCTTAGAACGTAATAGAAGAAAAAGGGTTTAATATAGAAGACATAGGAGATTCAGTACTATAATCAGCATTTAAAAGTGCTTTGGAAGACTTAACATTAAATAAGGAAGAAGGGATTCTTAAAATTCCTTCAGAATTTCTAAAATAATCGGTGAAAATGGCAACAAAGCGGTTATTCACATTGCTGTGTAGAACATGTGTGGCTGGCGAAATACTACACATCTTTCGGTAAAACATGATCCACATAATTCTCAAGTTTTCAAGAGCTGACAAGTGCAAAAATTATCACACAACGAGCTTGACAGCTCTGACAAGAATAATATACAGAAGAATGGAAAAGAAAATTGACAATGTGAAGGACCATGATCAGTTTGGCTTTAGGAAAAGTAAAGGCAAAAGAGGCAATTCTAACGTTGCGGTTGCTAATGGAAGCAAGAGTAAAGAAAAATTAGTACACTTTCATATGATTTGTGGAAGATAGACACGAAGCCCATGCCTACTACAGTAGTACAAGTTTTTATACCAACTAGCTCTGCAGATGAGGAAGAAATTGAAGAAATGTATGATGAGATAAAAGAAATTATTCAGGTAGTGAACATAGTAGGTGAATATGAATTGGAGCTAAGAAATGAAAGAGGAAGCCGTCTGGTAGAATTTTCAACAGAGCGTAACTTAATCATAGCTAACGCTTGGTTCAAGAATCATAAAAGAAGGTTGTATACATGGAAGTATCCTGGAGATACTAGAAGGTATCAGATGGATTATATAATGGTAAGACAGAGATTTAGGAACCAGGTTATAAATTGTAGGACATTTCCAGGGGCAGATGTGGACTCGGACCACAATCTATTGGTTATGAACTGTAGATTAAAACTGAAGAAATTGCAAAAAGGTGGGAATTTAAGGAGATAGGACCTGGATAAACTGAAAGAACCACAGGTTGTACAGAGTTTCAGCGAGAGCATAAGGAAACAATTGACAGGAATGGGGGAAAGAAATACAGTAGAAGACGAATGGGTAGCTCTGAGGGATGAAGTAGTGAAGGCAGCAGAGGATCAAGTAGGTAAAAAGACGAGGGCTAGTAGAAATCCTTGGCTAACAGACGAAATACTGAATTTAATTGATGAAAGGAGAAAATATAAAAACGCAGTAAATGAAGCAGGCAAAAAGGAATACAAACGTCTCAAAAATGAGATCGACAGGAAGTGCAAAATGGCTAAGCAGGGATGGCTAGAGGACAAGTGTAAGGATGTAGAGGCTTATCTCATTAGGGGTAAGATAGATACTGCCTACAGGAAAATTAAAAAGACCTTTGGAGAAAAGAGAGCCACTTGTAAGAATATCAAGAGCTCAGATGGAAACCCAGTTCTAAGCAAAGAGGGGAAAGCAGAAAGGTGGAAGGAGTATATAGAGGGTCTATATAAGGGCGATGTACTTGAGGACAATATTATGGAAATGGAAGATGATGTAGATGAAGATGAAATGGGAGATACGATACTGCGTGAAGACTTTGACAGAGCACTGAAACACCTGAGTCGAAACAAGGCCGCGGGAGTAGACAACATTCCATTAGAACTACAGACGGCCTTGGGAGAGCCAGTCCTGACAAAACTCTACCAGCTGGTGAGCAAGATGTACGAGATAGGCGAAATACCCTCAGACTTCAAGAAGAATATAATAATTACAATCCCAGAGAAATCAGGTGTTGACAGATGTGAAAATTACTGAACTATCAGTTTAATAAATGACAGCTGCAAAATACTAACGCGAATTATTTACAGACGAATGGAAAAACTAGTAGAAGCTGACCTCCGGGAAAATCAGTTTGGATTCCGTAGAAATGTTGGAACACGTGAGGCAATACTGACCTTACGACTTATCTTAGAAGGAAGATTAAGGAAAGGAAAACCTACGTTTCTTACATTTGTAGACTTAGAAAAAGCTTTTGACAATGTTGACTGGAACACTCTCTTTGAAATTCTAAAGGCGGCAGGGGTAAAATACAGGAAGCGAAAGGCTATTTACAATTTGTACAGAAACCAGATGGCAGTTATAAGAGTCGAAGGCAAGAAAGAGAAGCAGTGGTTGGGAAGGAAGTGAGACAGGGTTGTAGCCTCTCCCCGATGTTATTCAATCTATATATTGAGCAAGCAGTAAAGGAAACAAAAGAAAAATTTGGAGTAGGTATTAAAATCCAGGGAGAAAAAAATAAAAACATTGAGGTTCGCCGATGACATTGTAATTCTGTCAGAGAGAGCAAAGGACTTTGAAGAGCAGTTGATCGGAATGGACAGTATCTTGAAAGGAGGATATAAGATGAACATCAACAAAAGCAAAACGAGGATAATGGAATGTAGTCGAATTAAGTTGGGTGATGCTATGGGAATTAGATTAGGATGTGAGACACTTAAAGTAGTAAATGAGTTTTGCTATTTGGGGAGCAAAATAACTGATGATGGTCGAAGTAGAGAGGATATAAAATATAGACTGGCAATGGCAAGGAAAACGTTTCTGAAGAAAAGAAATTTGCTACCATCGAGTATAGATTGAAGTGTCAGGAAGTCGTTTCTGAAAGTATTTGTATAGAGTGTAGCCATGTATGGAAGTGAAACATGGACAATAAGTAGTTTGGACAAGTAGACAATAGAAGCTTTCGAAATGTTGTGCTACAGAAGAATGTTGAAGATTAGGTGGGTAGATCACGTAACTAATGAGGAGGAATTGAATAGGATTGGGGAGAAGGGAAGTTTGTGGCACAACTTGACTAGAAGGGATCGGTTGGTAGGACATGTCCTGAGACATCAAGGGATCACAAATTTAGCATTGTAGGGCAGCGTGCAGAGTAAAAATCGTAGAGGGAGACCAAGAGGTGAATACACTAAGCAGATTCAGAAGGATGTAGGTTGCAGTAGGTACTGGGAGATGAAGAAACTAGCACAGGATAGATTAGCATGGAGAGCTGCATCAAACCAGTCTCAGGACTGAGGACCACAACAACAATAACAACATGATTTGTGGACCTAGAAAAAGTGTCCGGCTGATGCAAGATGTTCGAAATTCTGAGAAAAATAAGGGTCAATTATAGCGACAGAGGGGTAACATACAATATGTACAGGAACCATGAAGGAACAATAAGAGTGGAAGAACCAGAACGAAGGGCACGGATTGAAAAGGGTGTAAGACAGGGATGTAGTCTTTCGCCACTCCATATAGTGAAGAAATGACTAAAATGTCGGGAAAGGTAGAAGTGAAATTCAAGGCCAAAGTATTTCAATTATGATGCGCTGATGACATTTCTATCATTAGTGATAAAACTGAAGAAGAATTACAAGATCTCTTGAATGGAATGAATAGACTAACGAGTACAGAATATGGTGTGAGAGTACCATTGAAGTCATTTCCTCATCTCTTAACAGACGTCCTATCGTCCCGTCCCTTCTCCTTATCAGTGTTTTCACATGATCCTTTCCTCTCCGATTCTGCGCAAAACCTCGTCATTCCTTACTTTATTAGTCCACCTTATTATCAACCGTCGTCTGTAGCACCACATCTGAAATGCTAGAGGGCAAAACTGTAGAGGAAGACAGACATAAGAATATATCCAGCAACCGATTGAGAATGTTTGCTGCTTGTCTGAGATGAAAAGGTTGGCACAGGAGAGGAATTCGTGGTGGACCACATCAAACAAGTCGGATGATGAGACTCAAAAAATGTACAAAACTAAATTACGAACCGATTACAAACGCTACTAGTAAGGTACTATTACAACAGTAACACTAGGCCCAAGAATACTACCGAACGGTTCCTAACAACAGAATACATAGCAGCTGAGCAGTAGAAGTAATTCAACGAGCAGTTCTCAACACTCATGAGTTTTTCGTAAGCTTCCTTCCTCTTTTGTGAGTGGAGCACGAGTGTTCCTACAGTGGATGCAGAACTGCGGCCCTGCATATTCGACGACCACATTTATGCACATGCTTCGTGGGCCAGGCACGGCTCCTGTCTCATCCCCGAGTATGTTCGTCAATAGAAGAGTTACTGAGCTGTTTATCATCAAGCCTCCTGCAACCGCCACAGTGCCTGAGGGAGGTACCAGAGCCGATACGTGGCGTGCGGTTCGCGGTACACAGCTCTGCAGTCGCGTCTGCGCGGTCACGTGTCCTCACATGTACTCCTCCACATACGTGTATTCAGTCTGTGCTCCACTTATCAATGGCCAGTTACGCTCTATGTTCTGACCAACCACAAGCCCCAACAACCCCCAGATACGGGACTAACACCTGCTGCTGCTGGTGCCCGACATGTGACAGACGCTGTCAAGGGTTGAAATTTCTGTTATCACGTTATGTGAAGATACTTTCTCAGAAGATGCATACAGTTTATTCATATTAACAAAAAATTGTTATTGCAAAATGTGTATCTCAATACTGGCAGTTACACCACGCAGCTAGAGGGCACTGAAATTATTATGCAGCTTAGTCTTCTCCCGCTACTAATTTTTCATTTTTTGTCGCTCCGTATGGGTTTTCCATACTATTCTACAATTTATATTGCGTTCATTGAATGATCACGAATCTTGCTATTATATGGCAATGGTCCTTCCTACCTTTCTACAATTCATACTACATTTAGTCTATTCGTATCAGAATCATCTCAAAGGCCAAACAACAACATAGTTGTCAGCAATTCCTATATTTTTCGCCCATAAGGTGGCTACACCAGTTGGCACTACTAGCGAAAGGTACTCGAATGACCATTTTGCCGAACGTAACGAACAGTTAATGAGATGTAACGTATACCCTTCGTTTCAGGTGCAGCAGCAATATACGGACAAGGCTAATGGGGGTGGAAGCAAAACATCGTTGTTACGTTCACAATGTTGGCTCGGGGTAGTCACTATTTAGAGGTATTTATTTCGTAAGCATAATAACCCTAGCCCCACTTGGGGGGGGGGGGGGCAAAAATTGCCCGCAGTATAGTTTTATTTGTGTAATATATCTATTTGTTGGAGTGAAGAAGCAAGAATTTAGGTTGTTGTAGAAAAATATCTAGAGTATGTGCTGTCATGATTTTATAATTTTTGTGAATTATTTAAATCTGCCTGTTATGTTTAATTTAAGTGTGGATAGTTCTTGGTTCCCCTTAGCCATCGGTGTGAGAACTTTTCTCATTAAAACATTTCTCAATATGGCAGAAAGAAATGACGTTCCCGACTGTTGGTACCGCTGTATGGTGGTGCCATTGTTGTTTTGAAATAAATCTCCTTTTTTGTTCGAGAAGTTGTACATTACTCGCCGTTCTAATAACATTTCTCGCCAGTATTAGAGGTTTCTCACAGATGAATAGGTGTCAGCTATAATAAATGAAGCAAGTGAAGGTGATGAAAGTGATCCAGAAGAAATTGATACAGTTGTGACATACGAAAGTGACACAGCAATTGAAAATGAGTGAAGACCATAAAGTTCATCCTCTGATGAGCAGCATGCAGCTGCTTCCAGCATCATTTTTACAGCAAAAAGCAGTAGGGAATATATTACTGCACCTCCAAGGCAAGTACGGAAGTAAGTACAAAATATAGTGAATTGTCGTGAAGGTTTAACTCATGAAGGCTTGATCTCTAGTGTGTCAGAATCTTTCAGAAATTTTATAACTCCCGAAACAATTAAGATTATCGTGGAATATACAAAGCAGGATGCTCGTAATAAGAACTTAAAACTTACAACCATAGAAGAAATCTACGCTTTCACTGGTGTTTTGAAACTCATGGCCACAAATAATGACACTAGACTGTCTCTTGAGGACTTATGGGGGAAACTACTGGGAAAGAATATCTACATAGCTACAATGAGCTATGTGGAGAACTTCTGTCCCTCATTAGTTGTGATGATAAAGAAGCATGAACTGAAAGACGAAAACGGGATACCTTCCACAAAATTGATGAAATGTTTGTGAAATATTACGTACCAAGTGCAGATCTAACGCTCGATGAAATGCTCTCCCTATTTCGAGGAAGATGTCCATTTAAGGTCTTTATGAAAGACAAGCCTGGGAAGTATGGCATATTGATTAGGATGTTACTGAGGCACACTCCCGGTATGTTGTAAAAATGGAGGATGAACGACCTGCCGTGAAACGCAGGGAAGGGCAGTTGTTAGACGATTAGTGAACTCGCTGGTAGGAAGTTGAAGAAATATAAAAACAGATCGTTATTATACATCCATAGACCTAGACAAGGAGATTTACAATGATGACAAGTTAACTTTGGTGGGAAAATTTTGAATAACAGAAAAAAAACAAGAACAGATAAAGAAGACACAGGGTCGAGAGCTATTTTCCTCTACGTTCTAATTCACAGATCCGAAAACAGGCAATGCACCAGTTAGCTTGGTTTCATACATCTCCAAATTGAAGCCTACTAAGAATCTCCTACTCCTTTCCACACAACACAATGATGACAAGGTGGATGAGTCGACAGAGAAGAAAAAGACAAACAGCTTTCTCCACTAGATTGAAAGCAGAGGGGACATAAGCAGCTTTGATCAAATGACGCGACATCATTCAATAAAACGAGGGACGAGAAGGTGGCCATCGTCTCTCTTTTCTCCTTCATAGATATTGCCTGCCTCAGTGCTGGAACAATTGTCATGATGTTGTTGTGGTCTTCAGTCCTGAGACTGGTTTGATGCAGCTCTCCATGCTACTCTATCCTGTGCAAGCTTCTTCATCTCCCAGTATCTACTGCAACCTACATCCTTCTGAATCTGCTTAGTGTATTCATCTCTTGGTCTCCCTCTACGATTTTTACCCTCTACACTGCCCTCCAATGCTAAATTTGTGATCCCTTGATGCCTCAAAACATGTCCTACCAACCGATCCCTTCTTCTAGTCAAGTTGTGCCACAAACTTCTCTTCTCCCCAATCCTATTCAATACCTCCTCATTAGTTACGTGATCTACCCACCTTATCTTCAGCATTCTTCTGTAGCACCACATTTCGAAAGCTTCTATTCTCTTCTTGTCCAAACTATTTATTGTCCATGTTTCACTTCCATACATGGCTACACTCCATACAAATACTTTCAGAAACGACTTCCTGACACTTAAATCTATACTCGATGTTAACAAATTCCTCTTCTTGAGAAACGCTTTCCTTGCCATTGCCAGTCTACATTTTATATCCTCTCTACTTCGACCATCATCGGTTATTTTACTCCCTAAATAGCAAAACTCCTTTACTACTTTAAGTGTCTCATTTCCTAATCTAATTCCCTCAGCATCACCCGACTTAATTTGACTACATTCCATTATCCTCGTTTTGCTTTTGTTGATGTTCATCTTATATCCTCCTTTCAAGACACTATCCATTCCATTCAACTGCTCTTCCAAGTCCTTTGCTGTCTCTGACAGAATCACAATGTCATCGGCGAACCTCAAAGTTTTTACTTCTTCTCCATGAATTTTAACACCTACTCCGAATTTTTCTTTTGTTTTCTTTACTGCTTGCTCAATATACAGATTGAATAACATCGGGGAGAGGCTACAACCCTGTCTTACTCCTTTCCCAACCACTGCTTCCCTTTCATGCCCCTCGACTCTTATAACTGCCATCTGGTTTCTGTACAAACTGTAAATAGCCTTTCGCTCCCTGTATTTTACCCCTGCCACCTTCAGAATTTGAAAGAGAGTATTCCAGTTAACATTGTCAAAAGCTTTCTCTAAGTCTACAAATGCTAGAAACGTAGGTTTGCCTTTTCTTAATCTTTCTTCTAAGATAAGTCGTAAGGTCAGTATTGCCTCACGTGTTCCAACATTTCTACGAAATCCAAACTGATCTTCCCCGAGGTCGGCTTCTACCAGTTTTTCCATTCGTCTGTAAAGAATTCGCGTTAGTATTTTGCAGCTGTGACTTATTAAACTGATAGTTCGGTAATTTTCACATCTGTCAACACCTGTTTTCTTTGGGATTGGAATTATTATATTCTTCTTGAAGTCTGAGGGTATTTCGCCTGTCTCATACATCGTGCTCACCAGATGGTAGAGTTTTGTCATGACTGGCTCTCCCGAGGCCATCAGTAGTTCTAATGGAATGTTGTCTACTCCCGGGGCCTTGTTTCGACTGAGGTCTTTCAGTGCTTTGTCAAACTCTCCACGCAGTATCTTATCTCCCATTTCGTCTTCATCTACATCCTCTTCCATTTCCATAATATTGTCCTCAAGTACATCGCCCTTGTATAAACCCTCTATATACTCCTTCCACCTTTCTGCCTTCCCTTCTTTGCTTAGAACTGGGTTGCCATCTGAGCTCTTGATATTCATACAAGTGGTTCTCTTCTCTCCAAAGGTCTCTTTAATTTTCCTGTAGGCAGTATCTATCTTACCCCTAGTGAGACAAGCCTCTACATCCTTACATTTGTCCTCTAGCCATCCCTGCTTAGCCATTTTGCACTTCCTGTCGATATCATTTTTGAGACGTCTGTATTCCTTTTTGCCTGCTTCATTTACTGCACTTTTGTATTTTCTCCTTTCATCAATTAAATTCAATATTTCTTCTGTTACCAAAGGATTTCTATTAGCCCTCGTCTTTTTACCTACTTGATCCTCTGCTGCCTTCACTACTTCATCCCTCAGAGCTACCCATTCTTCTTCTACTGAATTTCTTTCCCCCATTCCTGTCAATTGTTCCCTTATGCTCTCCCTGAAACTCTCTACAACCTCTGGTTCTTTCAGTTTATCCAGGTCCCATCTCCTTAAATTCCCACCTTTTTGCAGTTTCTTCAGTTTCAATCTGCAGTTCATAACCAATAGATTGTGGTCAGAATCCACATCTGCCCCAGGAAATGTCTTACAATTTAAAACCTGGTTCCTAAATCTCTGTCTTACCATTATATAATCTATCTGATACCTACTAGTATCTCCAGGATTCTTCCAGGTATACAACCTTCTTTTATGATTCTTGAACCAAGTGTTGGCTATTATTAAGTTATGCTCTGTGCAAAATTCTACAAGGCGGCTTCCTCTTTCATTCCTTCCCCCCAATCCATATTGACCTACTATGTTTCCTTCTCTCCCTTTTCCTACTGACGAATTCCAGTCACCCATGACTATTAAATTTTCGTCTCCTTTCACTACCTGAATAATTTCTTTTATCTCGTCATACATTTCATGATAAACAACCCAAACTGGATTAAGAAGAAGCATAATGTAAGAAGGTAGTATTTGCTGAATTAGGTCAACAGCTCTTTAGGCCAGCTGTGGAAGAGAGAGCAAAGAATATCATGGGTTCACAAAAGACTGTCATCTCTGCAGTGGAAAGTGTTCTAGGGAAAACGCTGCCCATCATTACTGCAACTGTTCAATCTGTTGAATTTTATTCAAGAGGAAGATGTCACATCTGTTTGAAGAGTAAAAGCTCTAAAAAGGAAAAAGACAAGACGACAAAGGATCTATAGTTTGGTGAAGTTATGCGTGTTCCACTCATTCTGCAAAAACAATCATATGCAAAGGTTGTGAAATTGAATGGCAAAGTGAGTAGGAAGGAAAAACTCAGTTGTAATTTCTGACTTTAATTTACTGTTTTTTTGTTTGTGGTTTGCTATTGGACATTCTTTTATGATTTCTTAATATAAGTCTGATGTATATGAAAGTGTTTCTTGATAAAAATATAAAAATATTTCTCATATGCATTACTTTATTTCTTGTAATTGTATATGTTATAATGTTCCTGATAACTATGGAAAGTGTGTTGCAGCCTAGCAAAGAAATTCATAATTCATTGAATAATCGAAACAAAAGAAACAAAAATATTAAAAAGTGAAAGGCAATTTTTGCCTCTCCCCCACCCTTAGACATTCTTGTGACAGATTCCAACTTAGTGGTGATACGGTTAAGTAACGCACTTTGTGACCTGTTCTTTCAACCATTATCACAGCTTGTTTGTTGGTTGTAGCAGAATTAACCCTCTAGTCCCTGTGTACAGCAGAAGTATTTTTTCCCAATGGAAACCTGAGGTAGATAATTGTGACTGTTCACTTTTTTTTATGCCTAAGTCCTGCCAGCTCTTGGGCAACACTATGAAAGTGCGTAGCGGTGCGCAGCATCTCATCTCCACCGTAATACACGGATGTGGTTGGTTCCCTACATTCCACTGTGTAAGTGAATATTGGTATAGTTATTTTCCATGGTAATATTTGGATCATCATTTTATTAATTATTACAGTAGAGAATATTTCGTAATTAATTATTTTAGTCCATAGAACGAAACCAAGAGAACAATGCATGTTTTGAAAACGGTACATATTTTGTATAAATCTTGCATCTAAAATGATTGAAAAATAGAATAAGGGCGTTACCACATAAAGAAAAATTTTCCCTCCTCCAGAAGAAATTTACGTCGGAAAGGATTACCGTAATGAGAGAAGAATCTTGTCGATAAAAGTGTTCTTTGCATCCCATTTATGTTTCCCTAGTTATGGAAACGTAAAATGATTTCTGACTTTGCTGCTCCAAAGTAATCGATAAGTTGATGTATTTCAGCCGATGTGCTATTACTGAATATTGCGTTACACGAATTTCGTTGCTGATTATAGACTTTGTATCTTCATAAAATTAAATTGGTAAGAATGCATAATTTGGACCATTCACTTCCTATCCTTGGTAAAAATTCATTAAATCGCTGCAAAGCTACTTCACTGAATAGTTTACGGCCGTTTATTGGTATTTTCGAAAGTTTTGTAACATGATTTAGCAGGAGAAAAGTCTTTTGAAACAACTTTATTATATACTTCAGCATTAATCATATACAATATACAGAATCCCTCTGCCATAATGAGCTGTATTGCTTTCAGCATAGTTAGGAGCCTGGAGTATAAAGCAGCCTTAATATTTCAACGAATCTCCGTAAACTGAATGATTTACGGTGTCCTAACACTTTATAAATTTTTCTTTAACGATGTAAAGTAATTAAATAACAGCTCCGCAAATAATTCCAGCAGCATCTTCTCTTAGTTGGCCAGCGGCTTCCAGGTTTTCCGTGAAGAAGTATGTGCACACCGTTGGTCTCCTCCGCTCTCGCTTGGCGACGTACAACAAACAAAATAAACAGCATTATACTTTAAATCGCGAGGTGACTTTTCTGTAACGTATATCACGAGGTGAGGTCTCTGGAACCCCTATGTTTAAACCGATATTTAAGGCAAAAATCATTTGAAATTTTTAATTTATGCTATATAACAATTATTTAAATGTTTTTAGTTTACTTTATTGCACTAAACAAAGCCTGCAGCATTTTACAATTTATCAGACAAAAGCACGTAATTTTTTGTGGTTCTTTTAAATACTAGGCCTAAATAGACTGTTATAGTACTGAAATTTACATTCTGAAAAATTGTACAATCTCTGCAGCAAATAAAGTTTCAAATAAAACTAAATTCCAGGGTTTAAATTTGAGCATAAAAATTCCACCCGATAGCTACAAAAAGGAAGTCTGTCAAATTGACATTCATTTCTGGGACCTAGGTTTTTATCACTACTCAGAACACATTCTGTTTTAACAGAAACTTCAAGAATTTCGTTGAAGAAATAGACAGATCCCCATCAGAACTTTCCTGAAGTTCTTCCTCTGAATGATAATCTTTTTCGATAGCAGATCTGTGATCAATGGCTAGTGTAAATTCGTCGTCTTTTTCGTTCTTTTCTTGATCTATATCACTGACACCTTCCTCCATAGGCCGACTAACAGCTTCATCAAACTCGGAAAAATTAAAACTGATACTTCCGTGCAAACACATTTTGAGCTATACGGTACCGTTCTGAAGAAAACAGGTAAGTAGTTCACGAGGCGTGGCCTGGAAGACCCCAACACCTATCAATAACACGTGTGAACAATATACACAGAAAGTGATAACGCAACCGAAAACAAAACATTGTAGGTTTGGAAATTTAAGGAGGGTAGGGGGGAGTATAAAAGCATTCCACAACAACTGGCTTTGAGGAGCGATTTCGAAAATTTTCGAACGGTCAGAGAGACCACACCTCGTGAGTTACGAGTAATTCCCGTTTGCTGATTTGTCCGCATTGCTATTGTTGTGGTGGTCTTCAGTCTGAAGACTGACTTGACGCAATTCACCATGCTACTCTATCCTGTGTAAGACTCTTTGTCTCCGAATATCACCTGCAACCTACACTCTTCTGAACCTGATTACTGTATTCATCTCTCGCTCTCCCTCTACGATTTTTATCCTCCACACTTTCCTCCAGCACTAAATTGGAGATTCCTTGATGTCCCAGAATGAATACTACCACCCGACACATTCTTCTACTCAGGATGTGCCACAAATATCTTTTCTCTTCAATTTTGTTCAAAACCTACTCATTAGTTATGTGATCTACCCAAATAATCTTCAGCATTCTTCTGTAGCACCACATTTCAAAAGCTTCTATTCGTTTCTTGTCTTAACCGTTTATCGCTCACGTTTCACTTCCATACGTGGCTATACCCCACACAAATAGTTTCAGAAAAGAATTCGTAACAGTTAGGTTTAAGTTCTACATTAACAAATTTCATTCTTCAGAAACGCTTTTCTTGCCATTACTGGTCTACATTTCGTAACCTCTCTATTTCAGGGTCCCGTCAGTTATGTTGTTGCTCAAATAAAAACACTGATAAATGTCTCGTTTCCTAATCTAATTTACTCAGCTGCACCTGACATAATTACGCTACATTTCATTATACTTGTTTTGCTTTTGTTGTTGTTAGACTTATATCCTCCTATGAAGACACTGTCCATTCCGTCAAACTGCGTCTCCAAGTTCTTTGCTGCCTCTGGCAGAACCATAATGTCATCGTAAAACAAAGTTTTTATTTCCAGAATGAGACTTTCACTCGGCAGCGGAGTGTGCGCTGATATGAAACTTCCTGGAAGATTAAAACTGTGTGCCGGATCGAGACTCGAGAACTTTGCCTTTCGCGGGCACACTTCACTGCAGAGTGAAAATCTCATTCTGGAAACATCCCCCAGGCTGTGGCTAAGCCGTGTCCCCGCAATATCCTTTCTTTCAGGAGTGCTAGTTCTGCAAGGTTCGCAGGAGAGCTTCTCTGAAGTTTGGAGACGAGGTACTTCCAGAATTTAAGCTGTGAGGACGGGTTGTGAGTCGTCCGTGGCTAGCTTAGATGATAGAACACTTGCCCGCGAAAGGCACAGATCCCGAGTTCGATTCTCGGTCCGGCACACAGTTTGAATCGGCCAGGAAGTTTCAAAGTTTTTATTTCTTCTCCATGAACTTTAATACCTATTCCATATTTCCTTTAGTTTCCTTTACTGCTTCTTCAGTGCACAGACTGAATAACATCGGGAAGAGGCTACAATCCCGTCCCATTCCCTCTTCAATCCCTGTTTCCCTTTTACGATCCTCAGGTCTTATAACTGCCGTCGTGTTTCTGTTTGTGTTGTAAATAGCTTTTCAGATCCCTGTATTGTACCCCTGTTACCTTCAGAATTTCAAAGAGAGTATTCCAGCCAAAATCTTCAAAGGTTTTCCCTAAGTCTAGAAATGCAGTAATCATAGGTCTGCCAGTCCTTACATAATAAAACACGAACTTACATAACTTTGCTCACTTGTCCAGGAGAGAAGCGGGACGAAGGGTAGATATTACAAGCACTGAAACTTCCTGGCAGATTAAAACTGTGTGCCCGACCGAGACTCGAACTCGGGACCTTTGCCTTTCGCGGGCAAGTGCTCTACCATCTGAGCTACCGAAGCACGACTCCCGCCCGGTACTCACAGCTCTACTTCTGCCAGTATATCGTCTCCTACCTTCCAAACTTTACAGAAGCTCTCCTGCAAACAGAAGGTTCGCAGGAGAGCTTCTGTAAAGTTTGGAAGGTAGGAGACGATATACCGGCAGAAGTACAGCTGTGAGTACCGGGCCTGAGTCGTGCTTCGGTAGCTCAGATGGCAGAGCACTTGCCCGCGAAAGGCAAAGGTCCCGAGTTCGAGTCTCGGTCGGGCACACAGTTTTAATCTTCCAGGAAGTTCAATATCAGCGCACACTCCGCTGCAGAGTGAAAATCTCATTCTGATTACAAGCACTGTTTGTCCTTCTACGCATTAACGCATACCTTTTTAGCACAGAAAACTTCAGATTGTTCTTTCAACTCTAGATATAACCACTCATGTGAGAAGTTCATCCTATGTCCACGTCGACCATGTCTCTTCGCATAAGGGAGAAAGTTTTTCAGTAGGCCTCCTCCAGTTTAATAGGTGGCTGTTGCGTTCTCGCCGAAGCTGTAGCTTGGTCTGCAAGGCCGCCTCACACTCTACTTTATTTATGGTGTACTTCAACCCCAGTTCCTTGTGTAACAGGGTATTGCTGGTTCGGCATTTTATGCACGAAATGACCTCCGGATTATGGTCTATAAATGTTCGATGAGATTCACGTCGGGTTGTGTGGGTGGCCAAATCATTATCTCGAATTGTCCAGAATGTTGTTCACACCAATCGTGAACTATGGCGGCTCGGTGACAGGACGAATTGTCATCCACAAAAATTCCATCGTTGTTTGGGAACGAACATAATAATTTCCAATCAGTGATCAGTTCAGTTGGACCAGAGAGTCCAGTTCATTCCGTTTAAAGACGGCCCACACCATTATGGACTCTCCACCATCTTATACAGACCTAGTTGATAAACTGGGTCCGTAACTTCAGGGGATCTGGGCCATGCTCGAACCGTACCATCATCTCTTGCCAACCAAAGAATTGTTTTCCTGTCGTCTAGGATCCAGCCGTTATGGTCGAGACCCAGCATAGGCGCTGCAGGCGATATCGTGCTTTTAGGAAAAGCACTTGCGTCGGTCGTCTTTAGCCACTGCAAAAAAAAAAAAAAAAAATAAATAAATAAATAAATAAATAAATTGTGGGAAGGACTATGGGTCCAAACTTCTGAGGTCATCAGTTCCGAGAATTACGCTAAGGACAAGACACACATTCATGCCGAAGGGAGGACTCGATCCTCGACGGGGGAAGCCGCGAAAACCGTGGCAAGCTGCCCTTAGATCGCGTGGCTACCCCGAGTGGCACTAACGACAAATTTCGCCGCACTGTGATAAGAGATATGATCGTTGTACATCCCGTATTGATCCCTACGGTTATTTCACGCTGGAATGCTTGTGTGTTAGTACTGACAACCCTGCGCAAACGCTGCCGCTCTAGGTCGTTAAGTAACGATCGTCGGCCACTTCTTTTTCCGCGGTGAGTGGCAACGCCTGAAAGTTGATATTCTCGGTGCGCTCTTGATACTGTGGATCTCGGAATATTGAATTCCTTGAAAATTTCCGAAATGGAATGTTTCATGAGTCTAAAGCCAACTACCATTCCACTCTCAGTCTGCTAACTGCCGTCGTGCGGCGATAACCACGGCCGAAACGTTTTCGCGTGAATAAACTAAGTACAAATGACATCTCTGGCAATGCACTGGCATATTACATGTTGTAAAGCAGATGCTACCGCCATCTGTAAATGTGCATGTCGATATCCCATGACGTCTGTTGCCTCAGTGTATTTTTGTTTGTTTACAGTCATTCAGTCTTCGATGTTTCTAGTGGTGAGCGCTGGCGAGTGCGGGCAAATACATCGACGCGGAAGCTCGCGGTGCGTTGATCTACCAGCCCAGGCATAATCAGCAGTAGCGAGCGCCTACTGATCACGCCTGTCTACAGACAGGAGACGTCTCGAGCAACCAGCCGCAATAGGCCGGCAACGGCGTCGGCTGCTGTCACAGAGTACGGCAAGCTGAGTCTTGCCACAGTGGCAATTGACAAAGGGGTCCTTAGTTGGATCCAAGGTACATGCGAAGATGCCTGTATCCTGGTGTCGTAGATCTTCTGAGGGGCCAAGTACACGACTTGTCAGGCAATGGTCGAAGGTACGAGTCCCGCCGATGGCCACTTAGTCAGCAAGGCGTCGTCTGGGAGAGGCTTGACGTCGTAACATAGCCCAACTTTTCGACGACAACAGGCTGGCCCCAGGGGTTTTAAACACCGCTGTCTGGACCTGAATATGCGATAGAAGTCGTATTGCTGTGTTTCTATGTCACACAGAAGATTCTCTAATAGGAACCTAAAAGCGGCTAGTGCCGTACAGCAATGCGCCCTACCTCTGCTGGTGTCCCTTGTTGGCAGGTGATTTACTGCCGCTAATAGTGTCAGCTTACTAACGTTCTAGGTAGGACTCTCGGATGTTTCTGTGGCACGAGTGGTTACACTTGCACGAAACGCCACTAGAGAGGAGTTACTAAGTACAGTATCACAAAATTATTGCACCAAAGAAGACGCAGCACATGTTCCAGAATTTGTATCTACAATACGTGCCACATCGGTAATTTGGAAGTAGATACGCGCCTTAGTGAGGCAGAGGAAATTCTTTCTGTCCAGAATATATACCATTTACGTTTCTTTCAGAATATGTTGAGACAATTCCATTTTTAGCAATTATAACAACTGCTCATGCTATGGTAGATCTGTACCTAACGACTAAAAAATTTTCACGGGTCACACCAGTAAATAGAAGAGGAAACAGAATTGATCCGCCGAATTATAGAGCACATTATTGACACAGGTTTGCAATTGCACTTTGAAATATATACTGTATTCCAATAATATGATGTAACTTGCAGAAACAATCCTTGGCACATAGCCAGCATGTATTCAGACTACAGCGGTGTTATGAAACGCAACTGATTCTTCACTCACAACAAGTAATGAGTCACACTGACAGTGCTTCTCAAGTTCACTCCATATTTCAGAATTTCCAGATCACTTCCATTGCCGTTGTTCACAAGAAGTTTATATTCAAATTATGTGAGCATGGGATTTTGCCTCTGTTTCGTGAATCATTCGTAATTTCCGGTAAAGTAGGTTACAGTGCGTAAAAATTGACGGAAGTTAGCCAGCGAAACCGAAGTCATATTTAACGTTCCCCAAGGAGGAGTTATGGGCCTCTGCTATTCTTCAAGTACATAAAGGAATTAGGAGAAAATCTGAGCAGCCCCTTCAGTTTGCAGATGATACTGTCGTTTTGCGAATACTTAATACAACAGCATATCATAAAGAATTACAAAAGATTTAGACAAGACACTTGTATGGTAAAAAAAAGGCAGTTTTTCGTGAACAATATAAAGTGTGACGTACTCCACATCAGTACTAAAAAGCCGTAAAATTTCGGTTATTCTATAAATCACATAAATCGAGGGGTTACAGTTAGGTACTTAAATTTAAAACACAACACAGAAAACTTCGTATAAATTGTCGAACAAAAGATTGCCTTTTATTGGCAAAATACTTCGAAGATGTAGCAAACCTGCTGTCTACAGACTGACTATACTACGCTTGTCCGCCCTCTTCTGAAGTATTGCTAAGTGGTGTGGGTTGCTTACCAGGAAAGATTGACGGAGGACAGCGAGAAACTGCAAAGAAAGGCACCTTGTTTTGTATTTCCAAGAAATAGGGAAGAGAGTGGCATAAACATGACAAGCAAGCTAGTGTGGATGTCATTAGAACAAAAACGTTTTACTTTACGGCGAGAGCTGTTGAAGAAGTTTTAATCAACGAATTTCTTCTCCAAACGCCAGAATACACTCTAAGACACACAAAAAGAAGGACTTTTCCACATCGGACGGAAAGAGGTAAATTTAATTAAATCTTCAGAAAAATTTGATGTCTTTTTCAGATCGTAAAAATCCAGAGTTGTCTGGAGGCCCCACCGATAATGCTCCAAACGTTCTCAAATTGTGAGAGATCCGACAATCGTGCTACCCAAGGCAGGGTTTTGCAAGCACGAAGACAAACACAGGAGACTCTCGCCGTGTGTAGGCGAGCGTTATCTTGCTGAAATATAAGCCCATGACGGTTTGCCATGAAGGGCAACCAAACGGGGCGTACCCATATCATCGACGAATAGCTGTGCTAGAAGGGTGGCGCAGTTGACCACCAAAGGGATCCTGCTATGCAAAGAAATGATACTCTTAATTGTTGAAGTGTATGACGGGTAACAGTCAGGCTGGCATCCCACCACCGTCCTGGGCGTCCCCAGACATGTCTTCGGCCTGGGATCTCATTGACTAGAGTAGAATTATTCCGCTTCGAATTGAATCTCTATGACCAGCGGAGATGTTCTGGAGATGCTCCGTGCAGGGATGGGCTTAATTTCACTGGTATACTACGGAAAAATGATGAGCCCTTTATTTTTCACTACATATGTTAGTATTCTGACACACAATGTCGGAATCTCCCTGAAGTTATTTGCTAACGATTTAGCGTGGCTAACGACGACGTAATTAATTGTTACTGGTATTAATCCTGTCACAAAGCTGCCCTTAAACTGTGTGGGCTCACGTCTTATCACTAGTCAAAAATGGGGAATTTTATAGAATGTCTTTCAGAACACATATACCGCGGTGTCTATTTGAACTTGGTTGTATGTCTCGTTCTTGGTCTTATGGACGATATTCAGGAGCCGTCCGTTGTGGCCGAGCGGTTTTAGGAGCTTAAGTCCGTAACCGCGTGACTGCTATCTATTATCACATACGTGGTCTACGAGCTCCAGAAAGGTCGTAGCAAGTGAGCTCAAACTGCATTTCGTAACACAGCAACAAATTAACATTAATGATGTAGACCTGTAATTATGAGCGTCTATCCGTTTTCCATTCTCGAAAACGGGGTCCTGCGCCTTTATTACTCGCTTGGAACCCTCTGTTGTTCTGTAGCCTATGATAAACGGCTACTAGGGTGGGGGAGCTTTTCATACAGACTACATAGAATCATACAGGTGTCTTACCGTGGCCAGTTACGTTTACGTTGTCACAGTCAATAAAATTCTTCTGGGTTTGAGGCCGCATTGTCATCTGTAAAATTTCGACGTTTCGGCGACTGTTGCAAGACTGTTCCTCTAGGGTGTACTGCAGTTAGCTATACACCCTGAGGAAAGCGCCTTGCAACAGTCGCCGGAACGTCGGAATTTTACAGATGGCAATGCGGCTTCAAATCCAGAAGAATTTTGTTGACGATTTCAATTATTTTATATATTTTGTTAATTGAAAGTACGGAGAGAGAAGGGACTAAAAAAACAAATGCTAATTTTTCTACGAGTTTTTCGAATTTTGCTCAATGACTATAAATCTAGAGTAGCAACATCTTCAGTGGATTTGCAGTTACTGGTACCATGCAGTCAGGTGAGCCTCCACCGATGACGTATGTGATAACAGTGAAGTTATGTACCCGTGTGCGTCGGTAGTTTATTGTATGGAAGAAGAGCTGTAAGATAGGTCGACGTGGAGACCTAACATACATAAACGTGGTATGGTGTATGGACGTGTCCGTGACCACAACTTCAATGAAACTAATCGATTTGTTGGTGTATCATCGAGGACTGTCCAAAATGTCTAGAAAGAATAGTTTCCATTTTCTCCCATGTAACCAGTGAGCGTAGAACGATTCTGACGCTCAGGGGCGTAGACGAGTGTGGCACATTGTGAATGACAATCAGTTTGAGACCAGACAGGAATTGGCACTGAATTATTGAATGCAGATCGCTCTCAGCCAATTCCCAAGCGAGCATGGCGAAAGGAGCTCCATGCACTACACATTTGATGTCGAGTATGCCGAGTGTCCAATGTGGCGCTTAAGCCGCGGTGTGTTGAGACTGTAGTTCCAGTCAGATATGGTTCCGTGATGTTTCCGAAGAGGTTTTGGTACCATTCTAATTACTGTTAATATGAACCAGGGTGTCTATTTCAGCATCCTCTGTGACAAAGTTCCCGTCTCTTGTACGCACTACTTCATGCTGTGGGCACTCCCGCCTTCCACGAAGACAGCAGGGTTGTTAACAGAGCTGAAGGAATCCTATCGCACCCCGACTGCCCCGCTAGATCAAATGATATGAATCCCATAGAAAATGTCTGCCTTTATTCAGCATAGACGGCGAAACGTAGCGACCAACATCCTCGTAATTTGATAGCTGTACGGGATCTAGAGACAGCGAATAGAAACATTGACGCTGTCACACTTTGGCACCAATGTTGTTGCGTCAAAGTGCTGGGGTAGCGTTGTGGTCAGTAGTTCCAATGCATAATGAGCATGAATGTTCCAGTGTACACCCGGAGACATCAGTGATTCAGTGATATCTGTTCGAGCAGAGTCTACAAATACTTACATGTCTTCAAAGCTGCAACTAGTGGCTGGGCTAAAGCAATACATAATGGCCACCAGTTTAACAGCGTGTTGGTCTACTATGCAAACATAATACAGCACTGATTCTGCTCTGTATTGATTCTTCATGTCCTTGATAGGATTCCAGACGTACCTGTATGTGGTATCAGATGTCTACGCACAGGTCAAGCAATTTACCTCAAATTACGGGATGCAGTGGGTACAGATCAGACACATTTACTAGCCAAGACATCAATTTAAGATCACTATATCGCCTCTCAAACCAATGTAGCAGGATTCCGACCTTGCAACACTGACAGTTATCATGCTGAGAGATGTCATCTCCGTAGGGGGGGGGGGGAGGGGGGGACTTCAAGCATGGGGGTGATCCGCAATAATGTTCTTGTAGTTCACTGCTCATGCCTTCTTTTACCACCACAGGTCTCATGTAAGCCCAACTCAGGGCATCCCACTGAATAAATCTGTCCTTGCTGACCTGCATCTGAGGCACAGTGCATGTGTCCTCAGTCATCCGCCTGATGACGGAGTACAAGGACTCAACCATCAATCTGGCGTAACATGAAATGCTATTCATTTGACAGGCGAAAAAGTTCTATTGATCCACAGTGAAAACTCAGTGATAATGTGCTCACTGTAATTATAACTGATGAGTCGTTGGTTCAAAACAGGAACATGTAGGAGTCGTGTAATGTGGAGCTCCATGTTTAATAATGCTCTTTGAACGGCGTGATCTCAAACACTTGTGCCTGCATCAGCACTGGACTTTGCCGTCAGATCTGCCACAGTCTCTATCTATCCTCGTTTATATCGTACAGTATCCCGCAACTTATACGTTTTGTGCTCAGACATGGTCGTCCAACAGCATGTGGTCTACTCGTTATTTCGCCACCCTCCAACCACTTTCCATAGATGCTCAAGAAGTAGTACGCCAACAGGCGAACAGCTTCGCCGTTTGAGAAATTCTCGTTTCCCTCTCCAGCGCCACAACAACGTGTCCTGGATTCAGGCATCTGCTGCCTGTATCTTCGCTGTAATGACTGAAAACTCGTCTCTCTTCCGCTTACATTCTTTCCTTGCTGGGTCACATGCCCACAACACCACCAGGAGACATTCAAACACGAGGTGGGCAAAGGCCATAATGTTTTGGCTCATCAGTGTATGCAGCAAAAGAGTGGTGGTGATGCCTCGCCAGCGGGTCATGACGTCTCCACCATAGGTCGGTGCTATGGCCGCATGCCGAACTGGAGTCGGTGGTGGGGTGAGGGAGGTGCTGCCCACACAGACGTTTCGTGATGAACAGTACGGCTTCCACCTTTGCGCTCTCGAAGACAGGTGATCGTGTGCTCAGTTGGAGACAGCCGACTACGCTCCAGGATGCCGGTTGCCTTGGAGGCTAGTCTCTGGTCACCCATCATGGATCGACCAATACTGCAGCAGATGTCGGACAGGAGGCTGTGTGGACAAGCCTCACCTGGTCAGTACAAAGAGGGCAGCTTGCGGCTCGTCCACGATGACTCAGTAATGGAGGAGGGCTGGCTGTTCACCAGTCTTCACATCAGAAGGCAGCTTGTGGTATGCATCAGGTTGTCTGCCTCTCGGTTTTGGATGATGATGATGATGATTTTAGGTGAGGGTAAATCAACATTATGGTCGTCAACGCCCTGACGAAAGTTAGCATGCCAATCTCATGAGGGGGATGGGAGGAGGGACGAAGACTGTCCCCATACCCGGAATGGTGTGTAATGCATTAAAGTCTGCCTCCCTTCCACACCAGTTTAAGGATAAGGACTTACAGTTCACAAACTGTCACCCCTCTTGTAACACTGGAATCAGTATCGGCGAGGCTGGCGGGCAAATCTTAACGAGACTGAAGGCTGCCCTAATATCAGTATATAAAACACACTTTGTGAAAACATGCTGAATGGTACACCACAAACCTCACTGAGTGGTGGATCGTCCATCTGGAGGAGGATGCCATGTGTTAAAGGGCTACATCTCATGTGCAGCGTGATACGGAGAACCTTCTTCCAGCAACGAGCTGACATGAAGTCCGCCATGTGTGGTCGATTTGAGTAACTGCAGTTTGTTTTCTGTCACCTTCAACAGTTGCACGTTGGGTAAAAGCCTTCAAAGAAGGTTGTCAAACTGTGGCAGACATGCATCGCGCAGGTAATCATAGCGTCTCTGAAGAAAAATTGCATGCTGATGCCGCGTTAGGGGACGGTGATCGACGCCATACGATTCGTGAGCTCACCCACGAAACAGGATTAACGCACACGACTGTGCTTCGCTTCCTGACGGAACGCCTGGGAATGCGAAAAATTGCATTACAATGGGTTCCGCGTGACTTGACGGAATGCAGAAATGAATGCGTTACGACGCTGCTCAGACGCAACTGGAGCGCTATGAGCGCGAAGGATGATGATGATGATGTTTGGTTTGTGGGGCGCTCAACTGCGTGGTTATCAGCGCCCGTACAATTTCCCAATCTTTGCTCAGTCCAATTTCGCCACTTTCCTGGATGATGATGAAATGATGAGGACAACACAAACACCCAGTCATCTCGAGGCAGGTGAAAATCCCTGACGCCGCCGGGAATCGAACCCGGGACCCCGTGCTCGGGAAGCGAGAACGCTTAGCGCGAAGAAGAGGCTTTCTTACGCCGTATCGTAAAACTGGATGAGACATTGGCCACATCGTACGAGCCAAAACTGAAACGCCAATCCAACGAATGGTGTCATTATGGTTCGCCGCGAAATTCGAAAGTACGTCAGAGACCCAGTATGGTGAAAGTTATGGTAATTATCGTGTACAACTGTGATGGTGTTATCCTAACGCATCACGTTCCTCTACGGCAGACCTTCAATGTACAGTATTACTGTTCGTTTTTGGAGCATTACCTGCGACCAACTTTGCTTAAGATGCGGCAACAGTTTCTGTGCAACCCACCCATCATTTTGCACGAAAATGTGCAGGCGCATACAGTGCAAGCTGTGGCTGCTCTGTTCTGTCCATGGAAGTACTATACCACCCACCATACTCCGCGGAATTAAGTCCTTGTGACTTTGATTTGATTCCAAAGATGAAGAAACGATTTCGAGGCATTCGCTTCAGAACTGTTCCAGAGATTCGACAGGCAGTAGACTGTTGCATTCGCACCATCAACAAACAGGCTCTGCTAACGGTATACTACGCCTTCCACATCGCGGGTTTTACACAACAGGAGGACAGTAACGGGTGCAAAAAAATGGTTCAAATGGCTCTGAGCACTATGGGACTTAACATCTATGGTCATCAGTCCCCTTGAACTTAGAACTACTTAAACCTAACTAACCTAAGGACATCACACAACACCCAGTCATCACGAGGCAGAGAAAATCCCTGACCCCACCGGGAATCGAACCCGGGAACCCGAGCGGGGGAAGCGAGAACGCTACCGCACGACCACGAGCTGCGGACAACAGGTGCAAACATGTAACTCTTTTGTATCGGTTGTGAATAAATAGTTGCCACTATTTACACTCCTGGAAATTGAAATAAGAACACCGTGAATTCATTGTCCCAGGAAGGGGAAACTTTATTGACACATTCCTGGGGTCAGATACATCACATGATCACACTGACAGAACCACAGGCACATAGACACAGGCAACAGAGCATGCACAATGTCGGCACTAGTACAGTGTATATCCACCTTTTGCAGCAATGCAGGCTGCTATTCTCCCATGGAGACGATCGTAGAGATGCTGGATGTAGTCCTGTGGAACGGCTTGCCATGCCATTTCCACCTGGCGCCTCAGTTGGACCAGCGTTCGTGCTGGACGTGCAGACCGCGTGAGACGACGCTTCATCCAGTCCCAAACATGCTCAATGGAGGACAGATCCGGAGATCTTGCTGGCCAGGGTAGTTGACTTACACCTTCTAGAGCACGTTGGGTGGCACGGGATACATGCGGACGTGCATTGTCCTGTTGGAACAGCAAGTTCCCTTGCCGGTCTAGGAATGGTAGAACGATGGGTTCGATGACGGTTGGGATGTACCGTGCACTATTCAGTGTCCCCTCGACGATCACCAGTGGTGTACGGCCAGTGTAGGAGATCGCTCCCCACACCATGATGCGGGTGTTGGCCCTGTGTGCCTCGGTCGTATGCAGTCCTGATTGTGGCGCTCACCTGCACGGCGCCAAACACGCATACGACCATCATTGGCACCAAGGCAGAAGCGACTCTCATCGCTGAAGACGACACGTCTCCATTCGTCCCTCCATTCACGCCTGTCGCGACACCACTGGTGGCGGGCTGCACGATGTTGGGGCGTGAGCGGAAGACGGCCTAACGGTGTGCGGGACCGTAGCCCAGCTTCATGGAGACGGTTGCGAATGGTCCTCGCCGATACCCCAGGAGCAACAGTGTCCCTAATTTGCTGGGAAGTGGCGGTGCGGTCCCCTACGGCACTGCGTAGGATCCTACGGTCTTGGCGTGCATACGTGCGTCGCTGCGGTCCGGTCCCAGGTCGACGGGCACGTGCACCTTCCGCCGACCACTGGCGACAACATCGATGTACTGTGGAGACCTCACGCCCCACGTGTTGAGCAATTCGGCGGTACGTCCACCCGGCCTCCCGCATGCCCACTATACGCCCTCGCTCTAAGTCCGTCAACTGCACATACGGTTCATGTCCACGCTGTCGCGGCATGCTACCAGTGTTAAAGACTGCGATGGAGCTCCGTATGCCACGGCAAACTGGCTGACACTGACGGCGGCGGTGCACAAATGCTGCGCAGCTAGCGCCATTCGACGGCCAACACCGCGGTTCCTGGTGTGTCCGCTGTGCCATGCGTGTGATCATTGCTTGTACAGCCCTCTCGCAGTGTCCGGAGCAAGTATGGTGGGTCTGACACACCGGTGTCAATGTGTTCTTTTTTCCATTTCCAGGAGTGTAAGTTCCAACCCTCGTATAACCTGGCTGAATTCCCGTCAGCTGAATTGTATATGCCAGGAGAAACTCAGGTCTAACACTTTGAAAAACCTATTAGGGAAAACAACGGAAAAACCGAGGACATTCTCTTGATGGTGTCTGTCTGCACAAACAACGATGAACTGTGGTACATACATAAAATGGAAGAAAACAAAGGTTTAAAAAAGGATTCTGGAGTACAAGTTCTCTTGTATCACGTCAATCTTCAAGTCACTTTGAGCCTCTGAAGATACCGAGGCGGCAACACGTTCCATCCCCCTCTGTGTATTAGCAGGTCTGATAGATTCAGATCCCTGAGACACTCAGCAGCACGTATTCCGAATGGCTGGGTCGCATGGGGCCTATTTCTCGATGTTGGAGTCAACAAGCAAATAGCAGGCTGGTCATCATCGATCAGCCTATCGTGGTTTCACTGAAACTCTGTCATTCTCTTTGGTTCTAGTGACATAGACGGAATGGGAGCATGACAGAATGTGTTCTTGCTCCAAAAGCCTTTGTCTTTAACAAGACGAGCCCGTGGCTATGTGGTATTAGCTCTGGATGTATGAGTGCGTTTTTCCTTAGTTACCAGTCGTGTTAACACGGCTTGCCTCACTCTGGTGATTTTAATAAGGATTCTGGATCGCTGATGTCTGTCCCCTATGCCCACATTTGATTTTGTAGCGGTGCTCGGGCGATGAAGTTAAATGGCGTTACTTCACAGTGCCTTTTGAAGTAGGACGTCAGTGGTTGCGTTTCTATCTGCCCCATTCCGAGGGCTAGTGCATTGGCGATATGCCTTGGTGTCGTAACGATTAGCCCATCAGTGCAGCGCCCACCTACTCACTTACGAGCTCGTCTGGTACAAATTTAACAAAATTTTGTACCTGCTCAGCAACATTATTCTGCCCTGCAACTGTAAACTGAAGCCTTCTACAGGAAGTGACGAAGTGGTAGAAGATAAATGAGAGTCGATATGGAAGACATAAGTGACCCAGTATCAGATTTTAACATAGAATTGGAACTCTTGCCATCAAATGGTGCGGGATGGTGGGGGGAGAGGAAGACAACTATTACAGTTCTTCAGAATGTTTGAAATGATTGCAGCAAATGGTACCTAAACGGCTGTTCATGTTGATGTGAAGAAATGTTGAGACTGGAGATACACCGTGTGGCTTTAGCAAGAATATCTTTCACACAATCAAGAAGATAACAAGGACAGATAAATGCGAAATTTATCATGCCTGTAGCTTAACTACTTATAATCCAAGTTACTGACTAGAATAATGCACGGCAGAATAGAAAAGGAAATAAGCATCCCTTAGCGACATTCACTTTAGCCTTAGGAAAGGTGATAGCATCAGAGAGACCGTTTTGATGTTGCAGCTGACAGCAGTAGCAAGAGTTAAGAAAAATAAAGACACGTTAATAAGATTTTCCGTCCGAGAAAATCATCCAACAGTGCACTTTTTTAACATAGTCAAACTTCTCAAAAAAACATGTGCAAGCTATAGGGAAAGACGGTGAATGAACACTATCAACCGTAAGAGTAGGATTGCCGAAACGAAGTGTTCAGATTAAAATGAGAGCAGATTGAAGAGCAGGAGATTTTGGGTTAGCGGTAAACTTAAAATCAAAATTGAACACAAAGTATATGAAGCGATGACACTCTGCTACCTGGAAAGAAAAATATTACGTAACGCATGCAACAAGGAGAAATTAAAATGCAATCTAGCACAGGGAAAGAGGAGGCTGTTGCGCAACAGTCATCTACTAGTACCAAACGTTCTCTTAATTTTGGGCACAGTTTTATATAGTGAATAATGGACTGCAAGAAAATTGGGAAAGAACAGAATGAGTTTGAGATGGAGAGCTACAGACAGAAGAGCGGTGACATATAGAATTATTAGATTCTCCGTATAATTAGTGGAAAAAAAAGAAACTTACGGGGAACACTGACAAGAAGAAGAGACATGGATAAGATATCAGGCATAATTCACATTGACCTATGTGGAGCTCTGGACGACAAAACCTGTAGGGGAAGTCAGAGATTGGAAAACATCCACCAAATAACTCAGGACCTTAGTGCAAGTGCTATTCAGGGATGCAGAAGTTGGAAAAGGGGTGGAAATAGCGACTGACCTCATCAAACTAGTCGATTTACTGAAAACCCCCCCAAAAAAGGAATCTAAACATTGGTGAGAGAATTCAGCTGGATGTGGTACACTTACAGGCAACCTCACTCGCTTGTGCTATGGATTGATGTATGGATGTATTTGAGCGTACATTTGGACAAGAAGCGTGACCTTCAAACACATACACTGAAGTGACACGTCATGGGATAGCGATATGCACATATATAGATGGCGGTCATACCGCTTACGCGAGGTATAAAAGGGCAGTGCGTTTGCAGAGCTCTCTTTTGCAATGTGATTCATGTGACGAGGTTCCCGACATGATTATGACCACACTATGGGAACTAACAGACTTTGAAAGCGGAATGGTAGTTGAAGCTAGATGCTTGGAAAATCCCACTTCGGGAATCGTTAGGGAAATCAGTATTCCGAGATCCACAGTATCAAGAGTGTGATGAGTCTACCAAATTTCAGGCATTACAGACCACCACGACCTTCACTTAACAACTGAGAGCAACGGCGTTTGCGTAGAGTTGTCAGTTTTAACAGGCAGGCCACTCTTGGTTCAAAATGGTTCAAATGGCGCTAAGCACTATGAGACTTAACATCTGAGGTCATCAGTCCCCTGGGCTTAGAACTACATAAACCTAAGTAACCTAAGGACATCACACCTGCGACCGTAGCAGCAGCGCGCTTCCGGACTGAAGCGCCTAGAACCGTTCGGCCACAGCGGCCGGCCCACACTTGATGAAATAACAGAAGAAATCAATGTGTGACATATGACAAGATTATCCATTAGGACAGTACGGCGATATGTGGCGGTAATGGGCTACGACAGCAAACGACCGACGCGAGTGCTTTTGCTAACCGCATGACATCGCCTGTAGCGCCTCTTCTGGGCTCGTGACCATATCGGTAGGCCCTTAGACGACTGGAATACCTTACCCAGTCCAATGAGTCCCGATGGGGGTTGGTAAGAAATGATGTTATGGTTCGAGTGTGGCTCAGGCACCATGAAGCCATGGGCCCAAGTTGTCAACAGAGCACTGTGTAAGCGGGTGATGGCGCCACAATTGCGTGGGCTATGTCTGCATGGGATGGGCAGGATCCTGTGGTCAAATTAAACCGGTAATTGACTGTGATTGGTTGTAATTGACAGTTTAAGGACATTTTGCAGCCGTTCATGGAGTTTATGTTCCCAAACAAAGATGGAAGTTTCACCCGGCCACAGACGTTCGCGATTGGTTTGATGAACGTTCTGGCCACCCAAATCGACCGCCTGCACAAATTCTTGTTCGAGTTACTCTTTCGTATTTATGAAGGGCTATAGAGTCAGAATGGTTCAATATATCCGCGTGGTACTTCTGTCGATTCATTGGGTCCATGTATGACGAGTTGGTGCATTGCAGTGGGCAAACGGAGGTCCGACCGGATCTTAGGAGGTATCCCATGACTTTTGTCACCTCACTGTATCTATCTCTCAGATGTGTGAGAAAGTCACTACAGTTCTGCGCAAATTGGCAAGACTGGGAATGATTCATTTTATGGTCCCATTGCGACTGCTTATACTCTATCATTATGCATTTCTTAGTGACAACGTCAGTCAGCGTCTAGACATACAAACTGCGATACGAGTAGTATATTATTCCTAATGCTTACATAGAGGAATGTGTTACTGAGACCTACAGGAGCCTTTGGGCGAAGACAGGTGGAGGCGCTGTTAAACTAGGCATGTGCCCAACAGGTATCATGTCAGATTCAGAGGATGTCTCTACTGGCTTCACAAATTGATTGTTTTCAATATGAGACAAATAACGCACGAGTAAATAACAACGAGCGAGATCTTAACTTACGGAAAGTGTTTGAGTGGCAAAGAGACGATGACAATACAACAGGTGGCAGGGTGTGAGGCATATTCCAAAACATTCACAAGAGAGTGGTCATGAATCCATCTAAAGGCATGCTTCGCTGCGTGACAGATCGTTGACCATACCATGAGTATTTATACAAGATAAAGAACGCCCGACAGCTATGCGTGCATACAGCGACATTGGTATACCAGATCACATGGCACTACAGTGCCCACACTACAAACATCTGTCCAGTGTAATAAATGGCACTGGTATCCTAAGGGACATTGTTAAAGGCACTGCACTTGACGAACGAATCGGTAAATAAGGTATCTGAAAGGGACAAGAAAACATTTGATCTATAGAAGCTACCAAATTGTAAGTGATGAAGCTGAAGTGAACTGTGCGTGAGCGAGTGAACATGACCGAGGTTTCCCCGTCGCTGGAATTAATTCCCACACAGAGGACAACCAAAAGCAGTGGGTATGTCACCAACAATGTGCCAGATAGCCTGCCGTTGTGGCCGAGTGGTTCTAGGCGCTTCAGTCCGGAACCGCGCGACTGCTACGGTAGCAGGTTCGTATCCTGCCTCGGGCATGGATGTGTGTGATGTCCTTATTAGTTAGGTTTAAGTCGTTCTAGGTTCTAGGGGACTGATGACCTCAGATGTTAAGTCCCATATTGTTCAGAGCCATTTAAACTATTTTTTTTTTTTTTTTGCAGCTATGGCAGAATCGATAGAATGGGAACTTATAAGGCGACTCACGTGGGTCTTCCAGCTAGAGCAGGCTGTGAGTGGTTGGTGTGGTGGATCCGTTATTGGGGTCATAATGTCATTTTGGGGTCAAGGGAGGAAACATTGAGCAAACAGCTGTTTGTAAACATTTGCATGCCGCCGTGGTTAAAATAAACCGTGCATAGTAGAATGGCGTCATCAAAAAACGGCGCCGACACAAGTGTGGTGCACCGCAGAGCATAGGTGACAAGAGTAATCAACAGCTGCAGGTGCCATGTTGATGCTATCTTGCTGATTGTTGTTCATCGGCAACGAAGGCTAGAATTTGCTCACCAATACCGCAGCTGGAATCCACTGAAGGGCGACAGGTAATCTCTTCATCGGAGAGAAAGCAAACACCTTGTAACAATCGTTGGAAGGGTCCAGGCCGCAGAAGGTAGTGTTGTGGACTGGGAAAAGTTTTTATAGCATTCCCTGGGTACTCTCGTCGTTCCGGAAGGCACACTGGATCAACGTATGTATCATCTGTCCTTGATGACCATATGCAGTTCGTTTTTCCTCGTCAGGATGGCTTCTGCCGTAAGGACAGCTGAACGTATCTCCCAGCTCACAGTGTATGCGAGCGGTCTGCAGACCACCAGTTTACCGCTCTCTCCTGGCCACCAAACTACCGGAGGTTAGCACCTACGTCACCACCTAGATCGGGTTGTTTGCGCCATGGGTCCTCAGTCGAATAATCTAGCACAGGTGGCCGCTCAACTGGACTCGGCATGACTCTACATTCCTGTCGGTACCTTCCATAGCTTCATCAACTCTGTTCCTGCACGTCTCACAGTGGCTTTGACAGGTTCACTTTGTTGTGACTTTGGTGTATGTTTGCCAACCTTCCAGACTATGTATATTATGATATTGTTTGTGATATTTGACAGCCTAATTTTATGTACTTCTTTCATGAATATGCACATTTTCTCTGATCAATCTGATGATGATCATAATGACTGAAGCCATTAACTGAATAAAAAGATATTTGCGATCAGAGGCTATTGCGCTGTTTACTAAACCGGATTCCCGGCAGCAGGTGGCGAAATTGTCGAAATAGTAGGCAATTTAAACAAATAACTAAATATATAGTGTCCATTATAATTATCCAGGTTGTTATGCCGTGGTCGGTTGATGAATTCCGTGTCAATGGGGAGTGACACAGAATTCATCAACCGACCACGGCATAACAGCCTAGATAAGTATAATGGACATGAAATTTCCGGCCGTGAAAGTCTAAATTTTAGTATAAATAAGTAGTACGTAAAGAAAATTATGGACTCGCCTAAGCGTCGGGTGGAGACCGTTATAAAGGCTAGGGGCAGGTATTAGTGTGATGTTTCCTTAATGTTACTAATTTTTTGGCGATCGAGAGGGGCTAGCCGGTGGCATCACACTAGACGCATTCCGCCGCTCCGCCACCGTCACACTGCGCCTCCGGGGGCTCGCCTCTCGGAGGGCGACAGCCTTAGCGCTCGGGCCTGAGGGCCACAGCCCACAGCCGCCCCCGCGTCGCCGCCGCCGGACTTATCGACCCGCGTCCGCGTGGGCCGCGACCGGAGGCCGTGGCCGGCGAGGCGAGGAGGGGCGGGGCCGGTTGACGCCGCCGGCGCTGGCGTCGCGACGCCGGGCGTCGCTTCTGTCCCAACCGGGACTGCAGCCGCTCACACGCCAGACGCTCGGCAGGCGCTGCTGTCGGTCGAGACGAGCAGTCGGGCAACTCCTGCTGGCCAAGTCAAACGATAAACGAACGGCCTCAGCGGCACCTCTGGTACAGCGGTTCCACATTAAGTCCGCTTCCACGATAAATGGGTGTGCTGCAATGCGTACAGCCGATTTGTCGGTTCCATTTTATGTGCAGTATTTCAGGACTGGTCATATCGTCTAATGGTGTTTACATCACACTGCGGATCGTGAACTATTGCGTATACACGATGGGCGTTCAGTAAATAAGGCAACATCTCTTTTCTGAAAGCACGTTGGTTTTATTCAGGATTCCAACAGACCACATTATTCCCCACCCCTTTTGGCTATATACCTCTATTTTTCAATGTAATTGCCTTTCAGTGTAACGCCCTTGCTCCTGCTTGTTGGGAGGTCCTGTACCCCCCCACATAATACCGTTCTGCTGGTCGATGTCGGAGGCAACGTCTTGCTGCGCTAACAATCTCCCCATCATCCGCGTTCTGCTTCTCACGGAGTGCCTTTATTAAGCAAAACCGATGGAAGTCGGAAGGTGCGAGATGCGAGATGTGTGGATGGATCAGGACCAACAGTACAGTGACGAGTGTGTCAGCAACAGAGACGTCCAGTTGTGCAGCGAGGTGTTTGATTGTGATCCGTCGATAACCTCAAATGAGAATGAGCGCACATTCCAACAGCGCAGGAGTCACAGCCGTGAGTAGTCGACAGGCATGCGACAGATCCGACAGGGTTGCGCAACAATGTTGCCCCGGTGACAGACGCCTCGCCCACCGACTCACCGTGCTTTTGTTCATTGCCAAGTCTCCGTAGACATTCTACAAGGATCTATAAATATCTACGATGCTCTGATTTTCCACCAGAGTAAATTCAATGACAGTTCCCTGCTTGGAACATACCTCCGTTACAGACACCATGTTCAAGGCTACATAAAGCGTCGCCACCCAGCGCAACTTCGCGAAACCATAGGGGCTGAAGCAGAAATTTCCACGGTGTCCCACGACAAATTCTGCATTTTATCAACCCAAACTGTCTGAGAAAATACATGATGTACTACTTATTGAACGTCTATACTAGAACTAAATTCGCTACTTTAGTTCTCCGAGCCGGTAGGGAGATATACACTCCTGGAAATTGAAATAAGAACACCGTGAATTCATTGTCCCAGGAAGGGGAAACTTTATTGACACATTCCTGGGGTCAGATACATCACATGATCACACTGACAGAACCACAGGCACATAGACACAGGCAACAGAGCATGCACAATGTCGGCACTAGTACAGTGTATATCCACCTTTCGCAGCAATGCAGGCTGCTATTCTCCCATGGAGACGATCGTAGAGATGCTGGATGTAGTCCTGTGGAACGGCTTGCCATGCCATTTCCACCTGGCGCCTCAGTTGGACCAGCGTTCGTGCTGGACGTGCAGACCGCGTGAGACGACGCTTCATCCAGTCCCAAACATGCTCAATGGGGGACAGATCCGGAGATCTTGCTGGCCAGGGTAGTTGACTTACACCTTCTAGAGCACGTTGGGTGGCACGGGATACATGCGGACGTGCATTGTCCTGTTGGAACAGCAAGTTCCCTTGCCGGTCTAGGAATGGTAGAACGATGGGTTCGATGACGGTTTGGATGTACCGTGCACTATTCAGTGTCCCCTCGACGATCACCAGTGGTGTACGGCCAGTGTAGGATGCCGGGTGTTGGCGCTGTGTGCCTCGGTCGTATGCAGTCCTGATTGTGGCGCTCACCTGCACGGCGCCAAACACGCATACGACCATCATTGGCACCAAGGCAGAAGCGACTCTCATCGCTGAAGACGACGCGTCTCCATTCGTCCCTCCATTCACGCCTGTCGCGACACCACTGGAGGCGGGCTGCACGATGTTGGGGCGTGAGCGGAAGACGGCCTAACGGTTTGCGGAACCGTAGCCCAGCTTCATGGAGACGGTTGCGAATGGTCCTCGCCGATACCCCAGGAGCAACAGTGTCCCTAATTTGCTGGGAAGTGGCGGTGCGGTCCCCTACGGCACTGCGTAGGATCCTACGGTCTTGGCGTGCATCCGTGCGTCGCTGCGGTCCGGTCCCAGGTCGACGGTCACGTGCACCTTCCGCCGACCACTGGCGACAACATCGATGTACTGTGAAGACCTCACGCCCCACGTGTTGAGCAATTCGGCGGTACGTCCACCCGGCCTCCCGCATGCCCACTATACGCCCTCGCTCAAAGTCCGTCAACTGCACATACGGTTCACGTCCACGCTGTCGCGGCATGCTACCAGTGTTAAAGACTGCGATGGAGCTCCGTATGCCACGGCAAACTGGCTGACACTGACGGCGGCGGTGCACAAATGCTGCGCAGCTAGCGCCATTCGACGGCCAAGACCGCGGTTCCTGGTGTGTCCGCTGTGCCGTGCGTGTGATCATTGCTTGTACAGCCCTCTCGCAGTGTCCGGAGCAAGTATGGTGGGTCTGACACACCGGTGTCAATGTGTTCTTTTTTCCATTTCCAGGAGTATATTACCAGCTCCACAATGGCAGTTGGTCAATACACATGAAGTGGGAATGTGGGAAAATTCTGATAGTAGGGAACTTGCTCCTTAGCCGACGAAACATAAAAGGATCTTTCGCATCAGACTCGACACCAACATGTATGACGTTAATGTTTGACAATATGTAAAAACAACAACGGTCTATTACCACAGGAATTTGTTTCACTCCATGGCCGGTTTCAATCGCAATTACCAAAGAGACAAGTAAAGTACAATATAGTCATGACAAGTAAAGTACAATATAGTCATGATTGTCATCGTTAATGGGATGAAAAATATTAATATTATGGCAACCATTCATGGCCCGTAATATAGTGCCATCGTTAGCTTACTGTGTGGTTTTTACATATTGTCTTTCGATCGCTGTTATCTGCAAGGTGACCAATCACCTCTCATCGTAAATGTTTGACTTATTGATAATGCAATACAAAAATTCTGTAGTTTTTATCCATACAACTACATTTACAACGCATTTTCATTCGTTAAAAGTTCAACCGCAAATGTTAACAAATGGATTAGATCATGAATACGGATGTCAACAGGTATGTCGGAACTATGAGGAAAGAGCGCCCTGTTCGAGCAGGGGGGAAATAGAGTCTACAACTAATTTTGCACACGTCTGTAGTCAGTGTCGATGATGCGAACACGTATCACTTGCCAGGATCATTTAAGTGTATGTGCTATAAATGATCATCTTGACTCCGAAATCATTATTTTTATCTTGGCAGACTCGGGCGTACTTATATTTAATATCAAACGTGCTCAAAATGATACGATCAGACCTGTAAGTCGATACATTTATTTACGAATTAGGAATAGCTCTCGCACAGGTATGATTGAGTTGGATTGGCAGAGACAAATAATCCTTATTTTCATAGAAAAATAAATCTGTATTTTCCTTTTGTCTTTCATCGCATTGATTTTACGTGTACGTCCCATTTCGGCCGGCCGGATTGGCCGAGCGGCTCTAGGCGCTACAGTCTGGAACCGCGCGCCCGCTACGGTCGCAGGTTCGAATCCTGCCTCGGGCATGGATGTGTGTGATGTCCTTAGTTAGGTTTAAGTAGTTCTAAGTTCTATGGGACTGAGGACCTCAGAAGTTAAGTCCCATAGCGCTCAAAGCCATTTGAACCATTTTTGAACGTCCCGTTTTATCTCGCTTCCTAAATATTGTTACTGTTTTTGCAGTCTTTGGTCAGAGTACAGGTATAATCATCCCTCTGTGCTAATCTACCCTGTCCAAGTCCCTTCATCTCTACATAAATGCTGAAAATTACAGAATGTAGTGACTGTTCTCAAGTCTTGACCTCCCTATCCATCATTACCTACCCACACTTTCTTCCAGCACTCTATTCTGCTCAGTATTTCTGCTTTGCTTCTCCCATATACCCATCTAATCCTTAGGCCCACATTACTAAATTTATATTCTCCTCTCGTCTAAACGGTTAACCTTATGCTTTTCACTTCCGTACAAGACTACGTTCCTGACACATACCTCTGTAAAAGAGGTAGTCACAGTAACACTTATAGTAGATGTAGTCACTTGTCTTACTCTAAACGCCTTTCTTCCCATTTGCAATTGTACTACTTCGACCATCATCAGTTAATTATTTTCGTACCCGAATGGCGACACTAATTTACTACTTTTACTGTATCATTTCCTAATATAATTTACTCCGCTTCGTCTGATTTAACCACAGCAATATCAGTTCATTTTCCGTAACGCCCATAACGTCCAATTGGTGACTACTTCATGCCTACCCCATAAAAAATGAAGAAATCAAAATTCTTTAGTTCTTGTTGACTTATATTAACATCACGCTTTTCAAACCTATGCCGATGTGTAAGTAGGGTCCAGAATGGTATCGAAAGGGGATAATTTAAGCCCACCCTAAAAAGAATTTTAAGTAATGCAAATTCTGTTCATTGTAGTTGACTTTCGCTCACAACTTACTCTTTAAATTGATACTGATTTGTAAGTAAGATTCTGCACCTGAAAATATTGATTATGACATTCATTGTGGAAAGTGACATCTATTCAAAGACTTAAGTCTTTGGGTTAGATTTAGATGAAAACTTTAAAACATTTACTGAAGTTAATAGAAGAAGTCTTTAAAAACAGTAAATACTTTCTCAGAATTTTTAAAATGTGGAGTTACTGATTAGATTAAAATAGTTTCAATAGTTCGGGCCTTACCCCACCCCCTTGGAATTTTGAAGATTAACTAAATCTCATTCCCAAGGTTTAATTTCCGTTGATATTCGTCGTACAACTTCTTCTGAGGTTACTACCCCTACCGTTTAACTGATAACGCAGTCCTCTGTCGTCACTGACAGAATTAAAATCTCATCGGCATAACTCAAAGCGTTTATTTATTCTCGCTGAACTTTAGTTGCCTTCTCAAATGTCTTTTTGGTTTCATTTACTTCTTCCTCAGTGTAGAGATAGAAAAGCACCGGAGATAAACTATAGTCCCGTCTCACTCCGTTTAAAACTACAGCTTTTGTTTTATCTCCTTCAAATGTTATAAGTCCAGTCCGATTTTCAAAAAGTGTTACACAACTTTCCTCGCCCTGTTACATTCCGAACTCTACGCCTAAGTATAACCCATAATATTGACGAATAATCACGCAACCGTATATTTTCGGTTAACAGATGTAAAAAAAGTTGAATCGGCCGTGACAACATGTTTCTATCTAGAATAGAGTATAGTGCAAGTTATGTGGTCCATCAAAACACTCAAGAAGGTGTGCAACTAACAACAGCGACACACTTGACTAAAACAACCGAGATGGTCTACTGTCGCCGAAACTGTCCCGAATACGAGCTTCAAATAAAGTACAGCAAGATCATACAGTTACGCAAACGCCAAATTCCTTGGACAACGTAATTGAAGTGTATATAGAAATAAGTATGTCGGAAAACTTAATAAACTTTGACGGACTTCTCAATTTAAACCAGGCTTGTAGTTCGTAACTCAGTTTATGATCTCGGCGGCCGTCTCATCCTTCAGGACTGGAAAACGCCGAGGAATTGAGCGTTTTATGGAATAACAGTACTGGATGCAGAAAACAAATGAGCATCAAAGGGCGTAAGTGTACTGGGGTCGAACTCGACTGTACGGTATATCATCATAGACGAACACAGCAGTCAGTCACATACACATCTGTATTTTATTGCACTTCTAGCCAGATTTTAGCTACAGTATAGTCATCACCAGTTCAAGAAACCATAAGAATCACAGAGATCAGACATTTTAACGGGATACATCAAGAAGCGTTTTAGGAGTTGATCAACTTGGATATTACATGACAAGACGAAACGTGCCGTGTACTTGTGAGTCATGTAGACTAAGATAGCTTGAAAATGAACATGTTACAACGAATTAAATCTGCCTACAGATAAATTAACATTGTGGCTGCTATTTAAAATCCTGCACAGCCAGCCACAGTGCACGTCATACATAGCACCATGCATTCATTATACTAGTTGGCACTTAGTTACAAGTGGCAATACACATCATATCCTCATAAAATATAAATAATCACAACATGAACTCTATAGACAAGTTTAAGACGTTTTAACAACATGTCTACTAGGCTCGCTTACAAACGGTGTGTTTGGTCTTGTAATATTCAAGCTGCACAGATGCTAAAACGCTTCTTGATGTATCCAGTTCAAATGTCTCATAAATATATTTCTTTTTCCTTTTAGCACTCGTGATGGCTACACTGAACTTGAAATATAGCTAGTTCTGCAATAAAATACGGATTTATATGCGACTGATTACTGCCGATGACCCTTATCGTAAAATTTTCAAACTCACTGAGCACAACCGTTCTGCTGTACTACAACCTGATCGACTATAAATATCTTAATGAATGTTGTTTGAAGTGCAGGCAAAAATACAGCTTGTATTTCCTGAACCAGACTGTAGCGATTCTCCACAAAAATTTGACAGTATTTTCTGTTGGAAAAGATCGACAGTGACTCTTACTACCGCGATATATTACCGCATCTAAACACTCTAACAGCCTAAGTTGTCTCTCATGTGAAGTTGCAGATCGAACGCTACGTCGTAAAAACAGCAAAAGTAAATAATGTCAGTGTGCTCTCGGTGTTACGATGGCTCTTTGGGAAGAGACTACCCTACGCCTTCAATCGCATCTATATTTTACAATGAAGTTAAATATGACTTTTGGAATAGATTTTGAAGCAACTAGAAAAATGTTCCTTAATTTAAGGAAAAGGGATTACAGCTTACTTCTAGCATACATGAAAGTGTAAGAGACTCTGTTGGCTATACTTAAGGAACATAAAATTGAAGAAGACTGTCTGACATTTCTGCTACCGTCAATGTTCAAGGTGCTACATAACACAGTTAGCCGTTGCGAATATCCGGCGATGGTCAAATTTAGCTAGGCAATTCATATCCCCCACATTAATAAAATCGCGAAACTTGTTAGGATTGAAATTTGAGTAAAGAGTCATGGAAGGAACTGGTTTGTTACTAGCAGCGACAGTGTGAGCGGTGACGGCATTTGTGCATTCACTGTATGGGTGAAAAGGGTACTTTTTGAACAAAAAATTGTCTACATGTCAGAGCGTGTTTGTTTCACATTTGCGGTGGAAATTTGATAGAAATTATGCATATGTAAGGCGATCTTTCTTTGTAGTGTTCCCGCATACACAGGCACCATGCAGACAAGTTACCTGTAAGTAGCTTAGCGATTTTCTAGCGCAGACTACATGGGCTGCAGAGAGTATTTTCTATTATTTTTATATTGTTCACAAATTGTGACACCTTCTATGCTTTTCACGCTAATTAAGGCCATGTAAATATGATCTTTTCCGAATGTGATTCTGACCAAAAAGCGATTCTGGTAGTCCAAAGTTCTTGTTGTTCCTTCTGCGTTCTTGTGGAGATACACTCCTGGAAATGGAAAAAAGAACACATTGACACCGGTGTGTCAGACCCACCATACTTGCTCCGGACACTGCGAGAGGACTGTACAAGCAATGATCACACGCACGGCACAGCGGACACACCAGGAACCGCAGTGTTGGCCGTCGAATGGCGCTAGCTGCGCAGCATTTGTGCACCGCCGCCGTCAGTGTCAGCCAGTTTGCCGTGGCATACGGAGCTCCATCGCAGTCTTTAACACTGGTAGCATGCCGCGACAGCGTGGACGTGAACCGAATGTGCAGTTGACGGACTTTGAGCGAGGGCGTATAGTGGGCATGCGGGAGGCCGGGTGGACGTACCGCCGAATTGCTCAACACGTGGGGCGTGAGGTCTCCACAGTACATCGATGTTGTCGCCAGTGGTCGGCGGAAGGTGCACGTGCCCGTCGACCTGGGACCGGACCGCAGCGACGCACGGATGCACGCCAAGATCGTAGGATCCTACGCAGTGCCGTAGGGGACCGCACCGCCACTTCCCAGCAAATTAGGGACACTGTTGCTCCTGGGGTATCGGCGAGGACCATTCGCAACCGTCTGCATGAAGCTGGGCTACGGTCCCGCACACCGTTAGGCCGTCTTCCGCTCACGCCCCAACATCGTGCAGCCCGCCTCCAGTGGTGTCGCGTCAGGCGTGAATGGAGGGACGAATGGAGACGTGTCGTCTTCAGCGATGAGAGTCGCTTCTGCCTTGGTGCCAATGATGGTCGTATGCGTGTTTGGCGCCGTGAAGGTGAGCGCCACAATCAGGACTGCATACGACCGAGGCACACAGGGCCAACACCCGGCATCATGGTGTGGGGAGCGATCTCCTACACTGGCCGTACACCACTGGTGATCGTCGAGGGGACACTGAATAGTGCACGGTACATCCAAACCGTCATCGAACCCATCGTTCTACCATTCCTAGACCGGCAAGGGAACTTGCTGTTCCAACAGGACAATGCACGTCCGCATGTATCCCGTGCCACCCAACGTGCTCTAGAAGGTGTAAGTCAACTACCCTGGCCAGCAAGATCTCCGGATCTGTCCCCCATTGAGCATGTTTGGGACTGGATGAAGCGTCGTCTCACGCGGTCTGCACGTCCAGCACGAACGATGGTCCAACTGAGGCGCCAGGTGGAAATGGCATGGCAAGCCGTTCCACAGGACTACATCCAGCATCTCTACGATCGTCTCCATGTGAGAATAGCAGCCTGCATTGCTGCGAAAGGTGGATATACACTGTACTAGTGCCGACATTGTGCATGCTCTGTTACCTGTGTCTATGTGCCTGTGGTTCTGTCAGTGTGATCATGTGATGTATCTGACCCCAGGAATGTGTCAATAAAGTTTCCCCTTCCTGGGACAATGAATTCACGGTGTTCTTATTTCAATTTCCAGGAGTGTATTTCCATGGCAACTCTCATCCCCTAACAAATATTTCTTTGTATCTAACCGATAAGTGAAATAGAAATTTTCATAAATTTATCTTTAAAATATTTTTTTATGGAACGAAATATTTTCTTAACTATTTTCATCCCCTTTTACGCTTCCTTGTAGGATGAATTTCCAAAAACTCTGAAACACGTATTACTTTATTTCTAACGGAGAACTCAAATACCAGTTGTCATAGATGTAGCATTAAAATCCTTTCGTAGTTGTTTAGTAATTATTTAGTTTCAATAAACCTTCACCCACTATTTTAGCGCTTTAGTGGTTGAATTTCGAAAAATGCTGAAACACCTATTTTTTTCTGACTGAGGAACCAAACCTCAGTTTTCTCTGTTGTAGCTTCAAAATGCACTTTTAGCGACATATTTTCAGAAAGCCATTCATATCCTGTTCACTCCCTTAGGAGTGGAATTTCAGACAATCCCTTCTGGAGCTGTGCCCACAATATAAGATGCACAACTCTCCAAAATTAATGTTTCTATCCTTAGCGATTTTGGCTAGGCGATGGCGAATCAGTGAATGCGTCTAACCGTACTTCAGCCCCTTAGGAGATGAATTTCCCAAAACAGTGGAACGGGTATTTTTACATCTCACCGAAAACCCAGTCATCAGTTTTGAAAGATTTAGCTTTAAAAATGCTTTCGCAATGAAGTATTTTCACAAAACTTTCCAAGCCCTCTCCCCCTATTTCACCTCCTTAGGGGTTGAACTTCCAGAAACAGTGACATATGTATGCTATATTTCTAAGAAAGAAGCCAAATACAAATTGTCATAGATTCAAATTCAAAAATGCTTGCAGAGTGAAATGTATCCATAAAAATTTTCATTCTCCGTTTCTGCCCCATAGGGATCGAATTTCCAAAAACAGTGAAACATGTGTTATTTTTTTTTATTTCTAGCTGAGAAACCAAATTTAAATTTTCATACATTTTGCTTTTAAAACTGCTTTCATAATAAAATATTTTCATAAGAAATCCCATCCCCTATATAACCCCACAGAAGTTCTGTTTCCATAAACACTGAAACACGTAATTTTTTAATGGTAACCGAGAAGTCAAATATAAGCGTTCATAGGTGTAGCATTGAAGTTAATATAGAAGTTCTTTAGTAATGATATATTTTCAAAAAAAAGCTTTCATCCACAGTTTCACTCCTGTAGGATCAAATTCCAAAAACTGCTGAAAAATATATTTCTTTACTCAAACGGCTCTAAGCACTATGGGACTTAACATCTGAGGTCATCAGTCCTCTAGACTTAGAACTACTTAAACCTAACCCAAGGACATCACACGCATCCATTCCCGAGGTAGGATTCGAACCTGCGACCGTAGCAGCCGCGTGGTTCCGAACTGAAGCGCCTAGAACCGCTCAATCACAGCGGCCGGTCATTTCTTTATTTCTGACCGAGAAACCAAAAAGTCTAGCTTCAAAACTGCCTTAAGAGGGACATTTCTCCAAAAACCATTCATCCTCTATTTCACCCTCTTAGGGTTGCAATTTTGAAAAACTCCTTCTTACACGACGTCTACAGTATAAGATCCACACTTTCTCCAAATTTCAAGTTTCTCTCCTTAGCGGATTTGCCTGGGTGATGATGAATCACTCAGACAGTTAGTCTGGACACTGCCTTTTATGTGTAGAGATTAAATCGAAGGTTCGAGGTAACAAATACTGTAGCTGACTTACCATGGCCACTTAAAATTAGTAACTACTGAGGAAAATCCGTAACTCGTTGCACAGACATCCGTTCAATCAACCAAGAATTCTGTAAAAGGAGTTTCCAAAGAAGAAGTTTGAAGAAAATGTCAGAAATATTACAAACACCTGAATCCTACATTACTACACGTCCTAAACAAGGAAGAATCTGACCTAAAGCTGGAATTCTGTAAGAGGTATGTGATCAGTAGTGAACATAATCCTAACTTTTTCAAAACAATGATGTGTGGTCTGATGAACCGACTTAAGTGCAAGAGCTAACGAACAAAATTACGTGTCTTGGTATTATGAAAAGCTGCTGGTCGGTTGACCGTCATATAGTTTCAGGGTGAACTTCCCTGACACGGACTTCACTATAAAATGGCTAGGTTTTTAAATGCTTCTGAGCTGCACTTGGTTGAACTTTTCCGTGACTTGTATGCTAAACTTGTGGCAGCTACCAGTGCGGAAAGGCTTCTGCCCTCCTCTGCATAGATAGTGCTGTGTCAAGTGTTCCCACACTTCGCCAGGCCAGCTCGCCTCGCAACATTGTGACGGCATAACACGTACGCTTGTCTACGGCTCACGCTCCTGCAAACTGCATCCCATATTCCGCGTTTCTGAGTAAATATGGTCTTTGTGCTACATCGGATATAAACGCCTGTAATGACGTCCATTCCTTTAAGCGGTCTGTTTTGTATTTATACGAGGTGCATTCAAGTTCTAAGGCCTCCGATTTTTTTCTCCGGACTGGAAAGAGATAGAAACACGCGCATTGTTTTAAAATGAGGCCGCGTTCATTGTCAACACGTCCCAGAGATGGCATCACCGTACGGCAGATGGAATTTTACCGCCAGCGGCGAGAATGAGAACTGTTTTAAGTACTTAAAATGGCGACGTTTTCCTTACTTGAACAGCGTGCAATCATTCGTTTTCTGAATTTGCGTGGTGTAAAACCAATTGAAATTCATCGACAGTTGAAGGAGACATGTGGTGATGGAGTTATGGATGTGTCGAAAGTGCGTTCGTGGGTGCGACAGTTTAATGAAGGCAGAACGTCGTGTGACAACAAACCGAAACAACCTCGGGCTCGCACAAGCCGGTCTGACGACATGATCGAGAAAGTGGAGAGAACTGTTTTGGGGGATCGCCGAATGACTGTTGAACAGATCGCCTCCAGAGTTGGCATTTCTGTGGGTTCTGTGCACACAATCCTGCATGACGACCTGAAAATGCGAAAAGTGTCATCCAGGTGGGTGCCACGAATTCTGACGGACGACCACATGGCTGCCCGTGTGGCATGTTGCCAAGCAATGTTGACGCGCAACGACAGCATGAATGGGACTTTCTTTTCGTCGGTTGTGACAATGGATGAGACGTGGATGCCATTTTTCAATCCAGAAACAAAGCGCCAGTCAGCTCAATGGAAGCACACAGATTCACTGCCACCAAAAAAATTTCGGGTAACCGACAGCGCTGAAAAAATCATGGTGTCCATGTTCTGGGACAGCGAGGGCGTAATCCTTACCCATTGCGTTCCAAAGGGCACTACGGTAACAGGTGCATCCTACAAAAATATTTGAAGAACGAATTCCGTCCTGCACTGCAACAAAAACGTCCGGGAAGGGCTGCGCGTGTGCTGTTTCACCAAGACAACGCACCCGCACATCGAGCTAACGTTACGCAACAGTTTCTTTGAAGTGATTCCTCATGCTCCCTACTCACCTGACCTGGCTCCTAGGGACTTTTGGATTTTTCCAACAATGAAAGACACTCTCCTTGGTCGCACATTCACCAGCCGTGCTGCTATTGCCTCAGCGATTTTACAGTGGTCAAAACAGACTCCTAAAGAAGCCTTCGCCGCTGCCATGGAATCATGGCGTCAGCGTTGTGAAAAATGTGTACGTCTGCAGGGCGATTACGTCGAGAAGTAACGCCAGTTTCATCGATTTCGGGTGAGTAGTTAATTATTAAAAAAAAAATCGGAGGCCTTAGAACTTGAATGCACCTCGTATAGGCCTGTTATACATACCTGTATGTTAAAATTGATTATCGTTCGATAAATTAATTGAGTTCAATGAGAACTTGTTATTTGCAGCCAATACTTGACTGATTGTAATTCTATAGCTCTCTAAACTATAACATGTCCCAGTACGCATTAATTTTATTGCTAACAGTCTGCTGGGACAGTTGCTGAACCGATTCTATCAATAATGCCGCTCTGTCGATGCTGCCAGCAAAATTAGGCGATGCCACTTGATGGTCTTCTTGGACACAGGACACGTCGTGGTCTGCTTGGACACAAAAGTTATCCTGGATACCTCGCAGAGAGTAGCATAACCATGTGGTTGCCACAATAGACAAATTCGTTTCTGTTTCTCATTTGTGGGATGTCCTCATATACTGAATGTCATTTCCTCCGCAGTGACGCAAGTGTTGGTGATTGCACAACGTTGCAAACAGAATATCGTACTGCGAGGTGGCAGGGGACACATTCAGAAGGTTTGTACACCTTGCTTGCCTCCCATCCCGCCTATTCTATGTTACACCGTAATTTGCAACTGTCGATCGATATTTAAAAAATTGCGGATGCATCCCGAGTTTACTCTTATTCCGCGGTCCATACGTTACGGACAGACATCGAGATAACTGGTGTATCCTGTATGCTGTCTCGAAATATCATCCGCTGTGATACATTTTTACTATTTCGCCTATGTAGGTGTTTCCACCAGTAATCAATGTATCAGGCTTGATTGCCTTCACGTATTGCTTATTTAACATTTTGACTGTATTTTGATCCTTCAAATAGTTACTGCACGGACCAGTCACATTAATGTGGACACTTTTGAGATGCCTCAGTGACCACCTGTTGTGGCGTGGACGTGCATGAAGAGAGTCAGTAGGTTCTGGAAGGTACCTATAGAGATGTGGAGTTTTTCCAACTCCAGTGCCATGGTTAGCTGCGCTAGGTTTGTCAGTTAAAGATCCATGTTACGAACAGTCCGACCGAAGTGGTCCGACAGATACTTGATTGTGTTTAAATCTGATGAGTTTGGTGGGAAGAGTAGTATGGTGAACTAAGCCTGGTGCTTTCTGAACCACGCAAGTAGAGATGAGATGCGTGACACGTTCGATTGTCCTACTGGTAGATAACATCATGCTAACGAAAAAAAACCTAATGTAGCGTTGCATATGGTCCTCGAAGATAGACGCATTCTTGTTCTGATCCATTGTGTCTTTGCAAACATTCCGCAGACCATAATGCTTCCTCCTCAGGCCTGGACGCATATGACGATTGTTGCATGCCGTACACGCCAATAGCCAGCTGTCCGAAGGAGCGTGAAACGTGATTCATCTGAGGAGGCCACCTGTCGATACTCGGTGGACGTCCAGTTGCGGTACTGGCGAGCTAATTCCAGCGTTTGTCTCCAATCAAAAGCAGTCAGCATGGGTGCACGAACGAGGCGTTTGCTGCGGAAGCCCATGTTGGTAGTGCCTTGTTGCTTCTCTGCAGGCAGTCGCTCAAAAGTTGCACGTTTGCTCGCCAGTACACATCTCCACTGCCGTCGTTCACCCCTATGACTCGTGGTACACCACTGTCACCTCGACTCCTGTTTTGGATAGCGCCATTTTGCCATGCACTGTATATTTTATCCGCGGAGCACTTGAACAGTTTATAAACTCAGACGCTTCGGAAACGCCTCCACGCTTTTCCCGAGAGCCAATGCTCATGTCCTTTGGAACGTCAGATAACTCGCTACGTTTCCTTATCACGACTACGACTACACTGTTTTTAGCGGTCCTCTAACATGCTCCATACATCATCCACTGCTAGTGCTGCCACCTGTCGACTGTGAGTGGTTATTGGACTTGATCTCGACCATAGGCGGTGGTCACGTTAACTGTGTATCTTTGTCATGAAGTGCGTCCTGCCTTTAGAGACGGCCCTGTTTAGCAAACGGTGGGAAATGAACGAATCTGAATTATTTTCGGAGGTTTTTGATGATGATTATTCATATTTATCTAGTGAGAACGGAGATTCTAACGACTCTGCGAAAGATTCTTTATATGCTTCTGATGACGATTCCTAGGATAGTGACGTCATTAGAGCGGTACGCGATTCCGACTACAACGATGAAGGTGATTCTGTTATTGTGAATTATTCATTTTGTCACAGTATCAATGTCAGTGTCCGAGTGCGACTCAGTCGCCGTCACGAGTGTGTTTAAGGACAGCGCACTGCTGTACTGCCTCGGAAACGTCACGAATGGGTCTGTCGCACGTCAGTGACGTCGCCTCTCATAGCCGGAAATGCAGAGTGCCGCCATACCGGAGACCTTCAGTTCGCTGTTCTGCGCTCGTTTAGAGCTTCTTGCAAGCCTGAAAACAAGACGACGTAAAATTTCAGATGGTGACAGCCAAAACTCTGTTGAAGAATTAGAATAGGAAAAGGTATACTTGGAAAAGACACAAACACACAGGAAGATTCCAACCGGATTACATTATGGTCATACAGAGATTGGATTCTAAGTCGTACCCAAGAGTACATACTGACTGAGATCAACAATGGATAGTAGGTTGAAGTTTAAGGGAATCTTACGGAAGAATCAGTGTGAAAGAAAGTGGAATACTGAATTACCGAGGAAAGATAAGCCGCGCTTGACGTTCGCTGAGGACGTAGATCCTGCAATAAGGACTTTTGAAGAAGAGTGGACAGCTCTAAAAGGGGAAACAATAGATACTTTACAGTCAGATATAGGTACAAGAACGGCAGCTCAGAGGAAGTCTTGGCTAATAGAAGAAATATTTCAATTGACGAAAGAACGAAGAAAGAAAAAAAAAGTAAACAAAATATGTTTACGGAGAGACAGGAATGCAGCTATTAAATGACTTCACAATGAAGTAAAAAAAAAAGTTCAGGGCAGCCAAGGTGAAATGGCTGCAAGAATAATTTGAACAAATCGAAAAGAAATGATCATAGAGAAGACTGACACAGCGAATAGAAAAGTCAAAACAGCTTTCAGTGAAATCGAGAGTGGAAACACTAACAGTCCAACGGACATTGCACTGCTAAACGCAAAGGAAAGAGCGGGGGGCAACTTGTATGAAGACTTGACAGAAGAAAGAACTGGAGACGAGATCCAGTGTTACAAAAAGATTTTAGAAGAGCTCTGGAAGACTTTAGATGAAATAAAGCAGAAGGGAGAGGTAACAATCCATCTGGATTTCTAAAATCATTGGGTAAAAGCCAACCAAACGGCTATTCAATTTGGTGTGTTGAATGTGTCAGATTGATGACGCACCATCAGACTTCGGAAAAATTTCATCCACAGAATTGCGCAGATAGCAAGGGCACGTATGTGTAAAAGGGATCGGGCACTTAGCTTCACATCTCATGCATCCAAGTTGGTAAATAGAATAATATACAGAAGAGATGAAAACAATACTGAGGAGGTTTTCAGAATGAAAATATCACTCTGCAGTGGAGTGTGCACTGATACGCAACTTCCTGGCGGATTAAAACTGTGCTGGACCAAGACTCGGACACGGGACTTTCACCTTTCGTGGGCAAGTGCAAGTCGGGAGAGCACTTGCCCACGAAAGACATAGGTCCCGAGTTCGAGACTTGGTCCGGCGTACAGTTTTAATCCGCCAGGAAGTTTCAAAACTGAGGAGCATTTGGATGACGATCAGTTTAGCCTTAGGAAAGGTACAGGCACAAGTCAGGAAGCTCTGACGTTGCGGTTGATAATGGAAGCGAGACTGAAGAACTATACAGACACGTTCATTGACTATGTCGAAGTATAAAGAGTGTTCGACAATGCGAAATCGTGCAATACGTTCGAGATTCAACGAAAAATGAGAGTAAGCTAAAGTGAAGATGGTTGGAACGCAAAATGTACACAAATCATGAGGGAACAATAAGAATGAAAGACCACGAACCAAGTGCGTTGATCAAAAGTGGTCTATGATAGGGGTGCAGTCTTTTGACTCTACTGTTCAGTATATACAACGCAGACGCACTGACAGCTAAGAAAAATTCAAGACCTAGATTAAAATTAACAGTAAAATGATATCAATTATAAAATTCGCCGATGAAATTTTTATCCTTAGTGAAAGTGCTGAAGAGCTACAGGATGTGATGAATGGAATGAAAACTCTAATAAGTACAGGATATGGATTGAGGGTAAACTGGAAAAAGACGAAGATAATGAAAAATATCAAGAATGAGAATATCGAGAAGCTTAACATCAAAGTTGGTGATCACACAGTGGAAGAGGTTGAGGAATTCTACTACCACGGAAGCAAAACAACACACGACAAACGAAGCAAGGAGGTCATAAAAGGCAGACTAACACAGCAAAGAGAACGTCCCTCGCCAAGATAAATCTAACGGTATCATACGTTGACCTTAATCTGAGGAATAAATTTCTGAGAATATACGTTTAGAGTACAGTATTGTATGGTAGTGAGACATGGACTGTGGGGGATCAGAACAGAAGAGTATCGAAGCCTTGAGTTGGGGTGCAACAGAAGAATGTTGAAAATTATGGTGACTTGATAAGATAAGGAATGATGTGGTTCTCCGCAGAGAGGGTGCGTTTCTGGATGAGGTATCTAATATATTGCTTCCTCCTACTTTTACCTCCCGAGGAGATCACGAATGTAAAATTAGAGAGATTCGAGTGCGCACGGAGGCTTTCCGGCAGTGGTTCTTCCCGCGAACCATACGCGACTGGATGGTAGGATGGTAGGACATCAGTTGAGGCATCAGGAGATAACTTCCATGATGTTAGAGGAAGCTGTAGAGGATGCGATCTGTAGAGGAAGGCAGAGATTGGAATACATCCAACCAGTAATGAGGACGTAAGATGCAACTGCTACTTTGAAGTAGAAAAGATAGCACAGGAGAGGAATTCAAGTGGGCTGCATCAAACCAGTCTGAAGACTGATGACTCAAGTAAAAACAAAACAAAAACGGGAGCGTTAATGCGTCGTTCCTGGATACGGGTACGCCAGCGTGCATCGGATCGCGTTCGCCTCGCGAATTACCGACGAGGGCTATGGGTCGGTCAGCTTCGCTGTAATTTTTTGGCAGTGTTCCACATCCCATTAGGTGAAAGCCGACTGGTACTTACGTACGCTAAGGAAGCATTTATAAAAGTCCTCACACTTAAACATGAGATTCACTCTAGAAACAAACATATGGGGTGCATGAATTCTGTCCCAGGGGGAGTTGTGGTGTCAACAAGATCATCCGTCCACCAACTGACATTGCTTTAACACATATAGCAATTATATGAACTCATGGTGCTATTCTTTTGGGTGTATTCAAGAGAACAACACAACACGGAATCCGCAGCTGGTATACATATTTTGTAAATTGAAGGGACGTGACGAGAAAGGAGAGGAAGGAGTTATTGATGTCACCTGCATCGGGACTTTATTCGGAATCGGTGGCAATGAGTGAAAATGTGCTCTGGAGTCGAACCCAGGATCGCCTACTCACTAGGCAGTTACCTTAACCACTCCTCCATCTGGACACAGTGTTTCATCGCAAATGCACCCACTACTCGGTACGATGCCCACCTAGAGCCGCCCATCCACAGTCCCCGTCGATGGCCTCGATGCTCGCTAATTTTAGATTCACGCTGGAGGCCGAACTATATTGTGCATCGGTGTTGAAGGTTGTGGACTTATTGCTCATCGAGACGAATCAATTAGAAGAATTTCTGGTTTGTGTACTTTCGCACATGAGACAGTCAGTGCATCTGCGAAGAAGCACTGAATCCGGATGGTGCATGTTTAACGCTACTGCCAAGTAAGTACGAGATCCCATGTTCGAAGCCTCGTCCGGCACACATTTTCAATAATCGTAGCCGACCCCGCATAGTCCCTATGCAGCTGATATCAGTAGCTCTTCCTTTCCTTTCTTTTTCCTCCCCTCCCACCTTCCAATTACATATAGCAATGCCGAACGTATAGAGAAAAGGGAAAAGGTATATACGAAGAAGAAGAAGAAGATGATGATGACAGACATTTTTAATACAAGTGCGTACTGAATAATTTTGAGTCACTTAACATGTTAAGATGAGTTTGTTCTGCAGTCTTGGCGTGTGCACAAGTGAAGAGCTGTTGGCTTGTCACAACTACCCGATAGCTTCAGTAGAAGAGAACTACAGGATGAGTTAAAAAAAGGCCCCGATATTGCCTATAAGATTGACGGGGAACTCATGTTAATGAAGAGAAGAACTCAGCATCTCAGAAAACTACAGAAACCGTGGAACCAGTCTGTTGCTCTCACATATCTGAGCATGCACATCTCCGGGAAGCTCTGACCAGAATATTTCACTGTATCATTACGTTTGAGTCAGCAGGAGGAGAAGATGTGTTTAGCAACAACAAATGGTGCTCACGCTAAAATAAGTACTGATTGTCGAGTGTTATGCGAACCGCTATTGGTGACCTTTAAGAAGCCAGGTAGTGTTCAAGCAAAATCTCCAGGGAAGTCCACAATGCAAAACTTAGTGGCAACGTGGCCCGATGTGGATTCACTTGAGAGTAAGTGGCGTAACTATCTGAAACGAACACCAGAAAACGTTGCTTGAGTGTAGGAAAGCAAGGAGCGAAGTCCGACGAAATATCAACGCCAGTGATGTGTGCAAGTGAGGATACAAAAGATCGTCGTGTCGAATCGTTATCAGAAATGTTCATCATCTGTAGCCTTGCATATTTACTACTGCTTAGACGAACACTCGCGTTTTGGGTTCTTGTGGTGGTTTTTTAATGAAGAGGAACCAGAACTTTTGTAACTTTAGTTTTTCATTTTTGTCAGAAAGGTTTAGTTCAGCCAGTCAACAAACGTGAGCTCACAGGTGTTCATGATCAAAGAGTCAATTCAACATCAGTCATAAAGCAAATGTTCATTTTACCCGACTTGTACGTTGTCCATAATAGCTCTGCTGATTTAGTGGTAGCAATTGGTAGTACATCTGTTTCCACATAGCTTCGATCAGGCATGCTAACCAGTCGCACCTTTCTCCCTACCTCTAGGCGTTCATCTAGCCTGTCGGCGAATTGTTCTCTGTATGACGTCTCATAAGCTACATACATAGACCACTGTGACCGCTACCCAACGCGAGATCTATTGCCACCTGTTGAAGTGACGGAATAAAGAAAACAGTTTAATTCAGATCCCATACCTATGGATTTTACGCAACGCGCAAAGCTTTCAAAAATCATGTGCGAGGTTTTCATTTTCTTCCCCTCGCTACTCACAAACTGTTAGTCCTACAGAAAACATGAACAGTTTTTGTAGGAAATTTAATGTAGTTCAACTTTGTACTGGGATACGTTTCCATAGGACACCAAGATTTTCGAGTTATTGAAGAGAAACGCGTTCGAAGGTCACTCTTGTTAATTTTTCTTGAATAATTCGGAAACTACGGCCTCCTACGAAAACGTATTGCAGTACAGAATTTAATTACACTAAATTTCACACTTAAAGGTCGTGTTCGCTTTTTTCTACAGTACTAATAGATTGCGTGTAGCACGCGACAGACTGTGAAAACCTTGCGTGTGGTTTTTGAAGGCGTTGCACGTTACATAGAGCTCATAGGGAGGGACAACCGGAGCACAGACGAATGAGAAATTATTGCATCGACAGTATTGACGGCAAATGGAGAAATCCATTGAATTAAGCGAATTTGACAAACGGCAGTTTGTTATTGTCCGGCACCCGAGAACAAGTGTCTCCAAAACGGTGATGGTGGTCAGTTGTCCATGCGCTACTATCGTGACATTCTATGGAAAGTGACTGAAGGAGTGCGAACGAAGAGAAAGCCACAACGTCCACGTCCTCACCTTGTCACAGAACATGGAGTTGTCCGCTCTATAAAGGATTGTAGAGAATGAACTGCGCCACTTCTGACGTACAGTGTTGGTGCAACCACAAGTGATTCGGAGCCCACCGTTCACCGCACGTTGCTGAAGAATTATGTCCGCAGCAAACGGCCACTACATGTTCCTATGTTGACACAACGACATCGTCGGTCACGATTGCAATGGACGCGGTATCGCTAGAGACTGGAACGTGAACCATTCGAAACGTTCCGCCTGGTTGGATGAACCACGTTTCTAGTTACACTAGGCCGATAGTGGCGCCCAGAAATGCCGCCATTCAGACGAACGGCTGCTGCGCCCTGAGCACACACCGGTAGTGGCAGTGTTTTCCTATGCGTAACATACGCCTGAGCTTGCATAGGACTTGCAGCAGTAGTCGAAGGCGCCATTACAGCTGTGTACTAAGTGAACAGTTTTGTAGGTTACGTGCATCCCATCGTGTCTGATGTTGAAAGTCGCGAGCTTATCTCGTGTTTTTTACTGAAAATCTCGTGCTTGTACTCTTGTTAACTTTACTATTACAGAGATCGCCTACACTTATTTTTTTTTAAATTGGTCCTGTGCGCAACAAATAACTTACTTGGTCTTCCTGATGCCACTGCTTGATCTGCTGCATTCCATTATTTAGCAAAAACATAAAAAACCTATTATTCATGCTGAGTGCAATGCATGTTCTGTATGGCGGCTCCTGCTGTTGCTGCGGCTGCTGCTGCTTACTACAACCACATACACTCCTGGAAATGGAAAAAGGAACACATTGACACCGGTGTGTCAGACCCACCATACTTGCTCCGGACACTGCGAGAGGGCTGTACAAGCAATGATCACACGCACGGCACAGCGGACACACCAGGAACCGCGGTGTTGGCCGTCGAATGGCGCTAGCTGCGCAGCATTTGTGCACCGCCGCCGTCAGTGTCAGCCAGTTTGCCGTGGCATACGGAGCTCCATCGCAGTCTTTAACACTGGTAGCATGCCGCGACAGCGTGGACGTGAACCGTATGTGCAGTTGACGGACTTTGAGCGAGGGCGTATAGTGGGCATGCGGGAGGCCGGGTGGACGTACCGCCGAATTGCTCAACACGTGGGGCGTGAGGTCTCCACAGTACATCGATGTTGTCGCCAGTGGTCGGCGGAAGGTGCACGTGCCCGTCGACCTGGGACCGGACCGCAGCGACGCACGGATGCACGCCAAGACCGTAGGATCCTACGCAGTGCCGTAGGGGACCGCACCGCCACTTCCCAGCAAATTAGGGACACTGTTGCTCCTGGGGTATCGGCGAGGACCATTCGCAACCGTCTCCATGAAGCTGGGCTACGGTCCCGCTCACCGTTAGGCCGTCTTCCGCTCACGCACCAACATCGTGCAGCCCGCCTCCAGTGGTGTCGCGACAGGCGTGAATGGAGGGACGAATGGAGACGTGTCGTCTTCAGCGATGAGAGTCGCTTCTGCCTTGGTGCCAATGATGGTCGTATACGTGTTTGGCGCCGTGCAGGTGAGCGCCACAATCAGGACTGCATACGACCGAGGCACACAGGGCCAACATCCGGCATCATGGTGTGGGGAGCGATCTCCTACACTGGCCGTACACCACTGGTGATCGTCGAGGGGACACTGAATAGTGCACGGTACATCCAAACCGTCGTCGAACCCATCGTTCTACCATTCCTAGACTTGCAAGGGAACTTGCTGTTCCAACAGGACAATGCACGTCCGCATGTATCCCGAGCCACCCAACGTGCTCTACAAGGTGTAAGTCAACTACCCTGGCCAGCAAGATCTCCGGATCTGTCCCCCATTGAGCATGTTTGGGACTGGATGAAGCGTCGTCTCACGCGGTCTGCACGTCCAGCACGAACGCTGGTCCAACTGAGGCGCCAGGTGGAAATGGCATGGCAATCCGTTCCACAGGACTACATCCAGCATCTCTACGATCGTCTCCATGGGAGAATAGCAGTCTGCATTGCTGCGAAAGGTGGATATACACTGTACTAGTGGCGACATTGTGCATGCTCTGTTGCCTGTGTCTATGTGCCTGTGGTTCTGTCAGTGTGATCATGTGATGTATCTGACCCGAGGAATGTGTCAATAAAGTCCCCTTCCTGGGACAATGAATTCACGGTGTTCTTATTTCAATTTCCAGGAGTGTATGATTCAAGAGAAGGGGTTTTGTCAAATCTAAACTCGATAAATGATAACCCAAACAAATAATTCCTTTTTTCAAAAACTATAATCTGACAGCGATTCTTTCTCATTCATTTAACAAAACGCTAGAGGCTCTTTGAACAATCGCTTCGTATGTAAGTCTGCCTCCAGTGGCATTAAAACAATATTACAAATTAATCAAACTCTTGAAACAGACTGAAATACTTCTCAATTATATACATAGTGAAACAATTCCCTGACAATTACAAAACAAATCAATGATAAAAACCAGTACTTAATCTATTCGTCTGACAATGGTTTCCCTTAAGAATTCAACTCCTATTATTATCAAAATTACCGTCTGCTGCTACGCACATACACAATCCCTTTTCTCTAAATTAATAAGCGCGCTGGAAATTATAAAAAAAAATCAGCTCAATACCAAATCCTGTGTCGCTGCTGGCGGACACGGCAGTACGGCAGCTCGGCGACGACCCCTCGCCCAACACACGTGCGCACCACAGCAGGCGGGCTCCTACACTGGCTTCCAAGCTGCGACTAATTAATCCGTCCGCTGCAAAAAGCGACAAAAATATCCTAGATTCCAGAGCTTGTGTATGCGCGCTGTAGCCAACCTTTAAATCCTAAGAGAGTATTGCCAACTCTCAATGTCTTATCCGGCGAAGAAGATATCTTCCAGCAGGATAACTGTCCATATCACAGCGCTATAATTGTGCTACAGACATTTGAGAAGAATGGTAGTGAACTCAAGTCAATACCTTGGCTATTAAATTACGCGATATGAGCCCCATGGAATAGATTTGGGACGCTAGTGGAGGGGGGATGGAGAGGGGTGAAGCGGCAGAGGGTTGTGGGGGGGGGGGGGGGGGAGGAGAAGTGGCAGTGCCAGGCGTACAGAAAGCTGGCTCGTAATATACGAGAACTGCGAGACGTGTCACAGGTATGTGGTGCCAACACGCCTCCGGAATTCTACGAGGAGCTTGTCGAATTCGTGACGCATAGAATCGCTTCTGTTTTCCGTTGCATTGGTGGACAGACGCATTGCTAAGCAAGTGGTCATAACGTTTTGGTTTACCTGTGCACAATCAGCGTGGACCGAACGGAAGTGCGACGCATCGAATGATTCTCTGTAGCTTAGCGCCGTTCCCACTAAGGATCTCATTATAACGTGAGGAACCATTAGTTTAGCGTCAACGGTATCACGTACACAGAAGAGTCTGCGCGCTGTTTCTGGGGAGGCTGACACAAGAAACCTGTTCAGGCGCCACAAGGGAGACGTCACGTATCACAGATATGGTTACTGTTAAGATTCCTAAGGCGCACACTGTTTGAAGGAGAGTCGGGTGACAAATTACTTCCTCCCATATTTGTCTGGAGTTGAAAGTGGAGTAAATGGCCTATCATTGATTGTGTGTCAGCAGAAGAGATGAAATTCTGATGACGTTGTGTTTGCCGTCCGGTCCCGACGTTCTGGCGGTTCTGCTATGGTACTGAATGATTTACTTTAATTACAAGAATCCCAAACACCTTTCCCCGAATGTATCATCAAGGTTTAACAGTTTCTTTCCGTTCTACATTCTACATCTACATACCTACCGCGGAACTTACAATGGAGTGCGCGGCAGAAGGTTGATCCAAGCTATTTCTCTACCATTCTAATCTCGAAGAGCACGTGGTAAAAACGAACGCTTAAATGTTTCCGTGCGTTCTCTGATTTCTGTTATTTTACTGTGATGACTATTTTTCCCTGTGTGGATGGACACCAACAAAATGTTTTTAGAATCGGAGGAAAAAGTTGTTACTTGAATTTTCAGGAAGAGATACTGCCACAGCAAAGAAATGACTGCTAAAGCACCTCGCGTATCACATGCTTCACACTGTCTCTACTGTCTCGCGATAGTAAATTCGAGCGGACGTCATTTGAACTTTATTGAAATACTCCCTCAATCTTCTGTTGCGGATCCCTCACCGCGCAGAAATACCACATAAGACGACGGAAAAGCGTAATGTAAGCAGTATTCTGACAATGAAACGCGGTCTTTGATTCGCATTCCGCAGAACAATATCTATGTGAAAAACCATTTAATTGTAATGATTAGGTATTTAGTTGATCCGATGTACTTTTATAATTTATGCTGTAATCGAAATTTGACGGATTCCTCTTTATACCGATGTGGAGGACTTGACACTTTTCATTATTAACGGTAAATTGCCATGTCCATTATAATTATCCGGGCTGTTATGCCGTGGTCGGTTGATGAATTCTATGGTGATTCCCAACGTTTCGTCTCCGACTGCGGGAGACATCTTCAAGGGGGTCCGTAGCTTGATGGAAGGTCCAACACACACACTGGCTCGCTACTGACTGCCGCTAAATTCCGTGTCCGCGCGCCCCCGCGCCGCGGCGTGACGTCACGTGTTTTGAAAACGTCAGTGCAATTGGCCGCTGTCCGTCGCCGTCGATCGCCGTTACCATCACCCAGTAGTGGACGAGTGGTACACATCTTCTTTAACACCGGCATCCATATACCGTTTAATTTGACGCCCTCCTCCTTTCGGTTGAAATTATTTGGGTGTTTAGCGATTTCGATTGGCTCCCTTTCGTAGTATCCGCTCGTGGCCGCTAGTACTTGCGTCTCCTCGAAACGAATATTGTGGTTCCCTGGCTGGAAAGCATGCTCCGCAACAGCTGATCGTTCCGTTTCTCCTCTTCTACAATTTCCCTTGTGCTCTTCCAAACGTGTAGAAACAGTTCTTTTGGTGGTACCGACATAAACATCACCACAGCTGCATGGAATCCTATACACTCCAGATTTTTCCAATGGTTTGCGAGCGTCCTTGGCAGGCCTAAGGTATTCCTGTATCTTCCTGGTGGGCTTGTAAATTACGGTAATATTCCGCTTCGTCAAGATCCTCCCTATTCTTTCCGTTACATTTTTAACAAACGGCAGGAAAACCTTAGATTTTGCAGTAGCCTGTACGTCAGTATGATTTCTGCGTGGCTGCCTCAACGCACGTTTTATTTCGGCGGACGAAATGTCTCCCGCAGTCGGAGACGAAACGTTGGGAATCACCATAGAATTCATCAACCGACCACGGCATAACAGCCCGGATAATTATAATGGACATGATATTTCCGGCCGTGAAAGTTTACATTTTGGTAAATTGCCACTTTTCGCACCATACAGATGTCTTGTGTAAATAATTTTGTAACTGAGTTTGATCTTCTCATAACTTTACCAGACAGTAAATCAACGTGTCATTAGCATGCCATCTAAGAACGCTGCTCAGGTTTCTCCTACACCACTTGCATAGATTAGGAGCGGCAGAGCGCCTGTAACGCTTCCTTTGGTACCTCCAGATGATACTTCTGTTTTTCCCGCTTACTTTTCGTCAGTTACTACGAACGGTTACACTTCTGACAGGAAATCACGAATCTGATCGCACAAATTGAGACGATAGGCACGTATTTCTGATTAGTTGACGCTTGTGAGGAATTGTGTTAAAAGCCTTCTGGAAATCTAGAAGTACGGAATCAGTCTAAATTTTTCTGTCGAAGGATTCACTACTTCGTGTTGAGAAAGTTGTATTTGACAATAATGATAATTTTTGTATCCGTGCTAACAGATTGCCAATAGATCGTATTCTTCGAAAGTAGTCCATAATGTTCGAACACAGTATATGTTCCAAAATCATACTGCAAATTGACGTTAGTGATATGCGGATTACTCCTGTTTCGTTTGCGGAGTATTGTTTTGAACTGTCCAACTTCCTAGTCCATAGGTATGGACGTTTTGTGAATATGATTGCTAAGTAAGGAGTTTTATATCAGCGTACTCTGAAAGAACCCAACTGGTATACAATTTGTACCGAAGCCTTCCCTTTAAACTTAATTTAAACCACTACGCTACGCTGAGGATATCTACTTCTAACTTACGTTCGCAGCTGTTCTCGATTTGATTTCTCGAACATTTAGTTCATCTTCTTTGGTGAACGACTTTGGGAAAGCCATGTTTAATAACTCAACGTTATCGACGCTGTCGTCTGTAGCATTACCACTTCTATCGCACAGTGAAGGTATTGACTGTGTCTTCCCGCTTGAATACTTTAGATACGACCAGAATCTGTTTGCATTTTCTGTCAAAGTTCGAGACATAGTTTCATTGTGGAAACTACTGGGTGATTATAATTAAACTGCAACTACACACGGAAGTCCAGTGTAGTAAGGGAACTTAATAGATATGGTTCAAATGGCTCTGAGCACTATGGGACTTAACATCTGTGGTCATTAGTCCCCTAGAACTTAGAACTACTTAAACCTAACTAACCTAAGGACATCACACACATCCATGCCCGAGGCAGGATTCGAACCTGCGACCGTAGCGGTCGCGCGCCTCCGGACTGAGCGCCTAGAACCGCTAGACCACCGCGACCGGCACTTAATAGATATGCTGTTGAGTTAATGCAGAAGCGATTAAGCTGTAAAGAAGTTAGTTCCAGTTTTGGCCACAAGGCGCTGACCTGGCGCTGTAAATGGAAGAAAGATCCACTGAAATGTTTCCGTATGTAACAGAGGAACGGGACTTGGGCAGAGAAGGTCAAGCAAAAGAGAAAGGCATTGTATTGTATTGTACTGAACCGGGGACCTAGAAAGGACGAAGAGGCTTCGTCCCTGCCGTAGCCATCAGTGGTTCACAACCCCACAACAGGCTACAGCAGTCCACTCGCTCCACCACCGCCCCACACCGAAACCATGGATTGTGAGAAAGGCATAATAATGTTGATCTTATTTTTCACCTATCTTACGCAATTTGTGCAGTATGAGCACCGGAGATGTCGACGAGATGTTGCATCAGTAAAAAGACGTAACAACAGTTGCTCGCAGGCGTTCCGGTGGAACTTATTCCTGTATACTTGGCTTTTCATCAGGTGGAAACCAAACATGTCCCTGCTAAACACGTTCTCTTAGATATACCGTGAGCCGAAAGTCAGATGGATTCAGATCAGGTGATTTTGCGGGCCATGCAATTGGAAAACCTCTGGAGATAACACGTTCGTGAAAGGCTGCATTAAACAGGTCTTCCACTGGGCGAGTGACGTGAGGTGCTGCCCGTGGTATCCGCACAGCTGTGCTCTTCCAAGGCACCAAAGTAGGAGTCACATGCTGTACGAGGAGATCTCGATAACGTGCCGACGTCACGATACACCTGAAACGCTCTCTGAGTGTACTGTCTTCAAAGAAGAACGGACCGAGAATAAAGGTGCTTGTGAATCCACACCACAGTGACTCTTCGTGTACAACACATGATTTAACAGTGTTCCAAATTCGGCAGTTCTGTGAATTCATTTCATCTTCTTGTGTAAAGCGTGGCTCGTCACTCCATAGAATATTCCCCGATGATATATCGTCAACTGCGATCTTTTCCAGAAACCAAAGAGCAATTTCAGAACGCTGCTGCAGATCGTGAGGTTCCAATTGCTGCTCCGTCAGGATCTAGTACTACTTAGACCGAAAAACTTTCAATACTGTTGACCACGGGATGAACCATTTTCGTGACACCGCCCGACTATTAGCACTACGCGAAGTACGTGCTAACGGTCAGTTACAGCAACAGCAACATAATATATAACTTTGAGCGGGAAAGGACGACTTCCGCTTCCAGGTGCCATACGAAGCTCACCCGCGTTTTCAAATTTCATTATGGTCTTCTATAAACCATTTATGATATCAGGCTTCTCCTCAGACCTTCCAGGCGGCGATACTCTGTCAATGTAGCGCTGTAATAGCTGCCGTTCACATAAAACAGTTCCACTAACAGCGCACGGTCTCTCTTGTCGATAGCCACACTGTTCACACACGTCATGGCTTGTCAAATGACAGCGTGGATATCGTACCACCATACAAACAGCGTACAGCGCAAGATTTGGAACTGGTGGCCACAATTTGAACTAATTTGTGTTCCAGCGTAAGTCAGTTCCACATCAGCACATTAGCATATCTACCAAGGTGCATTACGATACGATAACTACAGCCACACAGGACCTCTGTGAGTAGCTACACTTTACTTAAAAACCACTCGGTATTAAAAGCATTTCGCATTGAGGTGCCCACTAATTTTCGCCCTTGAGTAAACCATCATCAGTCTTAGAGATTTTTGGTTCTTTTAAATTTTCAAGCTTTTTCGTTTGAAACGTGCCCTTAGAAAAATTATACAAGACTATGCTTAAACTGACACACAATATTTTTAGCGCAACGCAATCTATCAAAGATCCCTGCAAAAGAATGGCCCTGAGTAACATTAAACTATACCTTTCAGAAATCACTTACCTCACAAAAATCTTCATTACTCGAACTACTGCAATACAGCGAGCGCCACTACTGCCAGCTAAATAAAAGATTCAAACTACGGAAGGCACTAACTACTGATAGGGATAGTTGACAAATGAAAGATTTTAATAGAGAACAAACAATGTATTTACCTTAATATCATCAAAAGTCATAATATGTGTAATTTCAAAACTCCACCATTTCCTTCCACACATCCACCACTGCTGGCGGCTCACCTCTAACTGCGCAACGCTACGCGCTGTTCACATCCAGCTGCCGCTGCCTAACACTACAATGGCAGACAACAATGCAAACTAGCCACAGACTGCACACAGCACAGCCAGTGATTTTCATACCGAGCGCTACGTAACGTTGCCGATAAGAAAACATAAACAGCCTAGTTACATAGCCCCCATGCTCCCCACAAAAAATTTTACAAATAGTTTTGGGCAGTGGCCAATAATGATTTGATAAAATTTTTCATAATTACAATAACAAAGATATCAAATGCACACACTTATTGATACAATGTTGGTCAAAAGCTAAAATATTCTCACAGTCCATAAAGACAGTCCAGATTGTTCATTACAGTAAAATTGCAGTGTTTTTCTCAAAGTCTGAGCAGTAAAAGACAATGCACACGGAAGTAGTTTTCCATGCAGTCTTGAAGAAGTAGTGTTGTCCTTCCAACGGAAAGACAGTGCTGACTCTTGACATGCTGACAGGTAATGGGCCACAACAGAGCAAACCCACAGCAGAGTCATTCGACGTTTTGAAGAATATTGGTAGGTAGGTCATCACAGAGTAGACCCACTGTAGTCCTGGTAGAGATTGTGGTATTGGTGTTGGTGGGCCACCAGAGGTGCAGACCCACTGTAGTCCATGTAGAGATTGTAGACAGGCCCACTGTAGTCCTGGTAGAAATAATGGTATTGGTGGGTCATCAAAGATGCAGACCCACTGTAGTCCTTGTAGAGATGGCCAGCAGCCATCTGCTGCGACTGTGCAGGTGCACAATCACCATCGAAGAGTCTTGCGGAGAATATAGCAAGTCCATAAACCACCACTTGTGCACGCACAAAGTTTTTGGAATTGTCCTTAGAACCAGCAATGCTGTTATCCAGTCCCTTGCTGATTTATTGACACACGTGAAAACACGAGTAACATTAAACTGTACCTTTCAGAAATCACTTACCTCACAAAAATCTTCATTACTCGAACTACTGCAATACAGCGAGCGCCACTACTGCTAGCTAAATAAAAGATTCAAACTACGGAAGGCACTAACTACTGATAGGGATAGTTGGCAAATGAAAGATTTTAATAGAGAACAAACAATGTATTTACCTTAATATCATCAAAAGTCATAATATGTGTAATTTCTAAACTCCGCCATTTCCTTCCACACATCCATCACTGCTGGCGGCTCACCTCTAACTGCGCAACGCTACGCGCTGTTCACATCAAGCTGCCGCTGCCCAACATTACAATGGCAGACAACAATGCAAACTAGCCACAGACTGCACACAGCACAGCCAGTGATTTTCATACCGAGCGCTACGTAACGTTGCCGATAAGAAAACATAAACAGCCTAGTTACACGTTGCTTCTGGAACAGTGTTTCGATCTGTTTTGTGTACCACGGGTGATCAGTATTATCCCTTGTTAATGTATTTCGTGTTTGTCTCTCAGTTTCCGTCGATACTATTTCTTTTAATTTAAGCCACATCTAGTCTAAGCTTAGTCAGTGTGAAGACGTGGAGACTCTCGCGAATCCATCAAGATAACTGTTATCTGGTTTTTTAAATGAAGATATTTTTGAAACTTCCTGGCAAATTAAAACTGTGTGCCCGACCGAGACTCGAACTCGGGACCTTTGCCTTTCGCGGGCAAGTGCTCTACCATCTGAGCTACCGAAGCACGACTCACGCCCGGTACTCACAGCTTTACTTCTGCCAGTATCTCGTCTCCTACCTTCCATATCATATCAGCGGCACACACCGCTGCAGAGTGAAAATCTCATTCTGGAAGATATTTTTGCTTGTATATTTGGTTGATCTGTATGTTATGGTACTCAGTCTTGTGGTGAAGCTGTCTATTGTAGGCTAACGAGAAAGTCCCCTCATTTAATAAATGTAGCAGCACAAAATATGTGATTTAGGGGCCCTTCGATAGTTTCAACTTCCATTACAATTAAGTACCGTCGCTCGGTGTGAATAATAAATGTAGAGTCAGTTCTAGCAATACACAACGCTCCCAGTTTCACCTAGCATTTACTGATAAAAAAGAAAGTTCACACTTGTAATTCAATGAAAATAAATAATCTCACAGTCACACCCATCTTCTCAATACGTAAAAGAAGCAGCGAGAGTAAGGTGAGGGACGGAAATAACGGTGGGACATTGTGACACACTTCCTTCCGCCTCCTAGGCTCATGAACTGGCTCATATTCTTGTGCTTTAAACAGAGGTACGGTTGAATGGCAGAACGGTGGGACATTGTGACACACTTCCTTCCGCCTCCTTGGCTGATGAACTGGCTCATATTCTTGTGCTTTAAACAGAGGTACGGTTGAATGGCAGTTTCAAATTAATGTAGGCGACGCAAATACAAGATAAATTCACCTCACACTCTTCCAATATTTTGCAAATACGAGCGTGATTCTAGATTTGTGCGTGCTCTTAAGATTCCCAGCGGAAGATAGTACAATTTCTCTACGCTCCTTTGTTTTTCTTTCGTTGGTAAGTACTATTAATGACTCGGTGTCATAGAAATATTTCGCTCTGGCTAAATCCTAATCTTTTACAAAAGATAAACTTCTGAAAACCACGAAACTAGATAGATTTCCTTAATTATCAGCTGAGGAAGCTGCATACTATGAGAGTTTCTTAAGATTTTATCACTGTCTATCTTCATGGACGTGAAGAAAAGGTTCTGAGAGAACGCAAATACTTCAAATTGTGGTTTCGAACCACAAGTTATTGTTGTTGTTGTTGTTGTTGAACTGGGCGCTTCGGGGACTTCGAGAGAACAAGCTCCCGTCTTCAGGTTCAGGGCAACGAAACTAAACTAGAAGATTTCCACCAGTGAAATATATTTATATAATCATGTCTTTCTCAGCTGTCATCGGAACTTTAAAAGTTAGTCTGTGACCTTCTTCATAACTGACAATTGATGCTGCATCTTTAGCATTTGTAATTCTCTCTCTCTATAGGTAATGAAACTAATAATGGCAACTAACCAAAGAACATATCCGAATATCTCTCTCTCTCTCTCTCTTTCTCTTTCTCTCTCTCTCTCTCTCTTTCGAGAAAGAGAAAGAGAGAGAGAGAGAGAGAGAGAGAATTACAATTGTTAAAGATGCAGCGTCAGTTGTCAGAGAGAGAGAGAGAGAGAGAGAGAGAGAGAGAGAGAGAGAGAGAGAGAGAGAGAGATATTCGGATATGTCCTTTGGTTAGTTGCCATTACTCGTTTCATTACCTGTAATCTCTATTATTACAATAAATGAAGAAACATGGTGTGGCTCAATGTTTCTTTCTCTAGTTTCTCTAGTTTCGGTCTACTCTGCCGACCATCTTCAAATCTAAGTTGGAAAAGTAAAAACAGACGACAAAATTAAAATAGCAAAAGTGTACTATTACAAACAGTAGCATAAAAGGTAGCCCAGATAATATCAAAATATCATGAAGCCCATGAATACCTGGCGCCACAAGGTGCAGTCTATCAGCAGTCGTACGAATGACACAAAAGAAACGAAAAATGACAAAGGATACAGTTGGGAAAATTTGTATAGTCAGTCACGTCATCATGTCTACAAGTCATTGGCTAGTCTTCTGATACAGCATAATCTCTTCCATTATAAATTAAAAATAATTAGTAGTGTTATAAAACTGTACAAGACGTTAACCTGATACATTTCAGTATTTATTATGTGCTGTAAAGTAAAACATAAATGCAATCTGGAGAACAGTCTCAAAGCAAATTGCACGTCTTAAATTTTTACTCCAATATGTACATTTCGTAAGACAGTTCGAATTTAACAAGTACATGCAATTTACAATATTTGAGTCCTACTGCTATTAAAACAACTTTCAGAACTTGCCTTCATTTAATAAATAAAAACTGAAATATGAAAGATTTTTGCTGTAAAATAAAAATGGAAAAACTAGTTTGGTATTACCAAGTACAGTATTACTACGTATTCACAAGGGCTTTGCATAATAATTTTCAGGAAAATAGAAAACTACATTAACACTCTTCCTCTAGTGAAACAGATTCAACATCATATCTGAGTCCTTTATGCCACGAACAACTAAAAGTTCTCCGCGAAAAGAACGTCGTTTTCCACCTTAGGGATTCCCATTTGACTCCACGAAGCATCTCCGCTAACACTACTGTGGAGTTGGAACCTAACTGTAACAAATCTAGCAGCACGCCCCAACATTGCCTCGGTGTCTTCATTTACTACGTCCTGGTGGGGATCTCTGACACTCGAGTACTACTTAATAATGAGTCGCACTAATGTTCCAGATATGGTGTCCTTTACAGATAAATCACACTTTCCCAACAAACCGAAATCCACCATTCAGCTTCCCCGCTACGACCCTTACACGCCCATTTCGTTTCATTTCGTTTTACAACGTTACACCTAGGTGACTGTCAGGAAGCGCATTACTAATGCTGTATTGAAACATAATGGGACTGTTCCTCCTAGTCATTTGCATTAATTTACATTTCTCTATATGTACAGGTAGCTGCCATTCATTACACGAATTAGAAAGTATGTCTCAGTCATCTTGTACCCTCCCACTGTCAATCAAAGACGAGTCCTTTCCGTAGGCCACAGCGTCATCAGCAAATACCGGCAGATGCTGTTTACCCTGTCCGTCATGTCATGTATGCACTGTACATCTGTATTTATACTAATATGTGAAGACAAGTCACTGTTTAACGATTTCATCAAAAAGCTCGAAAAGGTCTCCTCCGATTTAATTTACATTTTTACACGATATTGTAATGAGCATTCGAACTGATATAGGCTACATTTGTATATTTTTTTAACATTCGCATGTATTAGCATTTTGTAGCGCATAATGGAGAAAGCTTGTTACCAAAAATCTTGATATACGAGGTGTGGCTAGAAAAAAACCGGACTAGTACTGGTGAAACAATAAAACGAATGCAATAAGGCTGAAAGTCGCGTGGCCTGTCAAGTGACTCTCGCTCCGCCTACTGCTCGAGTTTCATCTGCCTCCTGCACTCAGTCTGCCCGTGGCGTCTGTTTTAAGTAGTTGACGTTTTGTCTGTGCGTCGGAAAATGTTGAGTGTACAGAAAGAACAGCGTGTTAACATCAAATTTTGTTTCAAACTAGGAAAATCTGCAAGTGAAACGTTTGTAATGTTACAACAAGTGTACGGCGATGATTGTTTATCGCGAACACAAGTGTTTGAGTGGTTTAAACGATTTAAAGATGGCCGCGAAGACACCAGTGATGACACTCGCACACTTTGTTCATGTTGAAACTTTCATGAAGAATCTGCCTAACACTTTCCTTGTCAACTCCTGTCAACTGAGACACTGATCTGATTGTTAAACGGCGATCTTGTCGAACAAGTTTACCGATTTTTTCAATGTTTGCATCAGTTTTTGCTGACAATGGTCTGCCAGTGCGAGTGTCATCACTGGTGTCTTCGCGGCCATCTTTAAATCGTTTAAACCACTCAAACACTTGTGTTCGCGATAAACAATCATCGCCGTACACATGTTGTAACATTACAAACGTTTCACTTGCAGATTTTCCTAGTTTGAAACAAAATTTGATGTTAACACGCTGTTCTTTCTGTACACTCAACATTTTCCGACGCACAAACAAAACGTCAGCTACTTGAAACAGACGCCACGGGCAGACTGAGTGCAGGAGGCAGATGAAACTCGAGCAGTAGGCGGAGCGAGAGTCACTTGACAGGCCACGCGACTTTCAGCCTTATTGCATTCGTTTTATTGTTTCACCAGTACTAGTCCGGTTTTTTTTCTAGCCACACCATGTATTATTTATCTATTTACTTCAATTTTTTACACGATACTCTAATGATCATTCGGAGGTACTTTTTTATGTAATGTTAGCAAAACGTTCGAAAAATTCTTGACCGACCTACTCCAAATTTTTACACGTTACTCCAATAAACGTTCAGACGGGCATAGGTCCGCTAGTAGAGAATAACAACAGTCCCAGCACACTTTCTTGGCATCGTGGGCCAAGTTAAGGATGCTATTACTCAAGATGTCTCCAAGCCACTGACATATGCTGGAGACTATTCCTTATACTCAGACCTTCGTTAACAGTGTGCACTGGGGAAATCTAGGAATACAGAATCTGCCTGTGTGTGGTGCTGAATATATTACGGTGTGGGGCAAACGGTTAACGTAGCGTCGCGCGGTCCTTCTACACTCGGAGAGGGCAGACTTCGTTGCCGGCCTGTACCTTAGAGGCGGACTCAATAGCGCTCTTCACTGGCAGACCCGCGCAGTTCTTTGGGAGCGGGTTACTGCTGGGGCTTCCGACGTCATTGATCGGCCCCGCCGGGCCGCCCAGTCAGCCGGCAATCTAATAAAAGACTCTGCGCCGATAAAACAATAATTCGGCGGCAGACGTAGCCCAGCCCGGCCCAGAACGAGCGGCCGTTTCGCGGGAGACGAGGAGATGGCGGGCAGCGATATGCCCTGCCCGGGCTTCCGTGACGGCGACCCCTCCCTCCTAGGGCTGTAATATGCTACCCGGCTGGCAATGTGCTTTATCTAGTTTCTAGCTGTGGAAGACCGGTAGACTTGCTACAATCACGAACCTCAAATACTTGTCCGCGTCGTTTGTTTATGTCTTACGTCGTTTCTTACTTTCGTCTGTATTCTTGGAGTTGTGGTCAGTATACATAACTAAACGAGATGCTGTTTCTTTTATTGCCATGCGCAATTCGCTTCTTCATATTTGTGTAGCGTCTTGAGCGGCCTTCAATACGTTTGTTTTAAGCATACTGTTGGCAAAAAATGCAACACCCTAAAGCGCAATGTCGTTTGATTGATAACTGAAATAACAGGTAGTTCATAGTTTTAAGAGTATGTGATAAGAAATTCGAACTAAGTGAAACACACATGTTACAGTAAAGGGGGAAGCAACGCCCGTATCCCACTTTGTAGGCGGCAACACAGACGTGTATTCTCGCATGCAAACGAACACAAAGGTACCGAATAGCATCCTGCGTTACACTGTCCCACGCACCTTGCGCCTTTCATGATTTACTAGACTTAATTTACTTGTTTGTTTATCTCCGTTATCTGAGAAAATTTTTAGGGTTATAATTCTCAAGATTTGTAATTATAAAATATTTCAGGTCCAATTCGGCGACGCATCTTGCAGGTCCTGGACAATGACGTCCTGTAAGTGTACAATTGGCGAACGATCTGCTGATCTTGCTGGCCAGGCCAGTTGCTGCACACAATAGGCTTCCCGCTGAGTCGCATCAGCCGTATGTGGACGTGCATTGTCCTGCTGCAAAACCACATCACCTTCTCGTCCACGAAACGTCAGTAGCATGGCAATAAAAATTGTTGCTTTACACTGCAGAGACATCACATGTGACCGCGACTTGCAACTGATGTCACCGTCGCCCCATCCCTACCATGATACCTGGGGTGAGATAGGAGTGTCGTGAAACTTCCTGGCAAATTAAAACTGTGTGCCGGACAGAGGCTCGAACTCGGGACCTTTGCGTTTCGCGGGCAAGTGCTCTAACATCTGAGCTACCCAAGCACGACTCACGACATGTCCTCACAGCTTCAATTCTGCCAGTACCTCGTCTTCTACCTTCCCAACTTCTGCATGCAGGTATGCAGAAGAGCTTCTGTGAAGTTTGGGAGGTAGGAGACGAGGTACTGGCAGAACTGAAGCTGTGAGGACGGGTCGTGAGTCGTGCTTAGGTAGCTCAGATGGAAGAGCACTTGCCCGCGAAACGCAAAGGTCCCGAGTTCGACTCTCGGTCCGGCACAAAGTTTTAATTTGTCAGGAAGCTTCATATCAGCGCACACTCCGCTGCACAGTGAAAATCTCATTCAGGAATGTCATGGGCGGTCTGGAATAGCTAGTCTGCCGGGTATATACGTGTACGACCATCACTCGCACACACACAGAACTTATTCCCATCACTAATAACAACTTAGCGCCATTCCACTAACCATTCGTTTCACGACACCAGAATAGACGTTGCTATGAAGCCAGTAGAAGTCTGGCTAGAGGCTCATGTGATGTGAATCTTGTTGCATGCAGACGGTACCCAATGCCTCTTGCTGACATAGCAGGTGATACATACGCCCGGATTAAGTCCCTTCTTGATATCTGGTTGGCTGTAGCTGCTCTGGCAAAGCGTCTATCCTGTCGTACATCTCTAATACGCAGACGTTCAGAACGTTATCTACAGGTGTAGGGAGATTAAAGAGATTACTGCTGAAATCGGTAACACACTACTAATCCACTGTACTCAGCATGTGTAGCAAACTCACAGCAAACTCCCAGCAAACTCCCAGCTTCCCAAAGTCCCACAATGCGACCCTTTTAAGTGGCTGAATCTCTTCTCCAAGAATACGTTGTCGTTTGTAGGGCGCGGCTGTACCCTAAAGCTAATGTAGCAGACTCTGTTCACTTCTAAACTTAGCATAGCTACTGCCAGTAAAGGCGAAACGGACGGTGCGCGGACATCTGATCGCCGATAACGGTGGCAAATGAATCACTTTTATCGATTGGAGATACGAAGTCCGTAAAAGAATCTGCGAGCATATTATGACACTTTATTTGTAAAGCTCCGTCTAGATCTCATAAATTGTAAAATTCATAATTGCAAGTTTCGGCCACTGCTATCTGCAGATCTGTTATAAAGAGAATTAGCGTGGTATAACAAACTATGTTCAATTAGCTGAAGAAAAATCTTCAACAAGCCTCGTGATATATCAGAACATAAAAATATTAACATCATTAACCGCCATGTATACCAGGCATACATACTCCGTCCAAAAGAGCCTCGGGAAGCCCAGCGGTACCGACCGACTCCCGTGTCACCCTCAGACCACAGGCGTCACTTGATGCGGGTATGGAGTGGCACGTGGTCAGTACACCACTCTCCCAGTCGATGTCAGTTCTCGTGACGTCTGAACCACGCAGCTCCTCAGTTGTTCTCACAAGGACTGAGTGCACCCCACTTGTCTACAGTCCTTGGCAGACCTGGACGGTCACCCATGCAAGTGCTAGTCAAGGCCGACAGTGCTTAATTTCGGTGATCTAATGGGAATCAGTGGTCCAGCTGGACGTACCATCAAACTATTCTGATGTAATTAGCAACGTCAAAATCTATATACGAGGACTATCCACAAAGTACATTACGATTTGGAATTAAAAATAAATAAAGTATTGGAAATGTTTTTTATTATATACAGATGAAAGCCACACTTTAAATACTACTTTTCTACATGTTGCCATTTAAATTAAGGCACTTATCGTAGCGATGGACGAGCTTGGAAATTTCTTCGTCGTAAAATTTGGCCGCCTGTGCCTTCAACCACGTGGTTACCTCTTCGTTTGGGACAGAAAAGGTGTGATTTTTGTGGATTTCCTGGAAAGAGGCACTACAATAAACTCTCAAAGGTATTTCCAAACTCTGCACAACCTCAGAAGAGGAATACAAAACAAGCGCAGGGGAAAGTTGGGCTCAAAGATCTTGCTGATTCACGACAACGCCCGGGCCCACACGGCAAATGCCACTCGTGAAGTTCTCGAATATTTTAAGTGGGAGTTCTTTCCTCATCCGCCGTACAGTCCCGACCTGGCACCGAGCGACTTTCACTTATTCCCAGCAATGAAGAAGTGGTTGGCTATGCAGCGTTTTGATGACGACGCACAGCTTCAAGCAGAGGTAACCACGTGGTTGAAGGCGCAGGCGGCCGAATTTTACGACGAAGGAATTACCAAGCTCGTCCATCGCTACGATAAGTGCCTTAATTTAAATGGCAACTATGTAGAAAAGTAGTATTTAAGTGTGGCTTTCATTTGTATATAATAAAAAAATTTTCAATACTTTATTTATTTTTAATTCCAAAACGTAATGTACTTTGTGGATAGCCCTCGTATATAGGCACTTAGCAAGTGAATGTAATTGCCTAGATACGTGGATACAGGCAATATTTATACAGATAACTGATGTCAGCGGAGGATATTAATGCTACAGAACATGACCAACCAGTAACGCAAATTCTGTAGTTAAAATCCAGTACTATAGTGCCTAGCACCTGCAGGAGTATTTATATCTTCAATATTAGTTGGTAATTCATTTGTCTTCTTAACTGGGTGTGAGTTACCAAAAGTATCGTACTGCCTCAAAATTTCGTCTAGTAACTGGGTGACTTTGGAGATAGGTATTCTTAGAGTTAACGATAGGACTCAATGCAACATGGGATTTATGGGTCTTAGGCTGAGCTCTCAGTCTTGGGGCGGTGAGATTCATTAAAGTGCATGTTTTTGCTTGCTTTTCTGTGAAGACAAAATCGGATTTATTAACCTTTTCTATGATTTTGTTTTGAATTTTACAGTTAGATCTTGTTTAAGCTCTGTTACGTTGTTTTCAGAAAAGGGGCCCATATCACAAAAAATCGCTAACTTATCCAAAAGAACAAATCTAACAGTTGCATTCTCAACTATTAATAATTTAGGAAACTTACGTTTGCATAACATAAAATGAAATACACAAAAATACAACAACAGTGAAGTGTACGAATTATTATGCCACAGTTGTCCTGCCAACTATGTAGGAAAAACAAGCAGAAACTTCGAAACCCCGTTTTCAAGAGTACGTAAATGCTTTCATACACAAGCACTCCGAAAAATCGATTATTGCAAAACAAAGGTTGGAAACGAAATGTGTCATCGAGATCTAGAAAACATTTGGGTTCTAGAATATAATGATAAAACCCTAAATCTGTCAGAAGAACTTGGGATATACGTTCACAAAATCAAAAACACCAGAATCTATGTTAAGAGAACAAACAGATTTCATAAGCCACAGTTAAATTTTGAAGGCCTGTTCTAAAGTTATTCCCTGCATATCTCAATTGTTTAATAATTACATCTCTGGCACTACGAATAAATTAATCTTCGATAACACCATGTACAAAAACATCTGTGAAGTGTTTACAAACATGTGTGTGCTAATGTGCCCTTGAACGAAGTGACATGTACAAAAGGATGGAGAAAAGTATGTATGATGGTGATAAAAAGTTAAAAATACTTTTCTTGGATTGTGTAGTAAGCTAACACTGATCACTTTTTCCACTGTTTCGTTCATATTTTCCGCGATTTACTTACGAAAGTCATAACTTAACATCAAACCTTTCCATGGAAGGAATATACATTTCACCTCATTCAAGAGAAAAAAAATAAAGCATATGCTAAGACAAACGTCACCTGATGATTAAGCCACAGGGTCCGAAATGCTTCGCGTATTTAATAAAGCACGAGAAGGTGTGACTGAAGGCGTTTTTGAATTTATAGTTTCAGTGTACTGAACACAGTCACGTTTGAGGCTGCTAAATATGCATGTAATTAAAAAAATCATATGTTTTACTTGTTACAAATGAATGGTTATTTACGTTCCAGACTTGTTAGGCCTTTTGTACTCTGGTACTATCAGTTGATTAAAACTACAATAATGCAGTGCTGTCACAGGGACCTGTAAGGTGCTATAAAATGAGAGGATTCGCTTCTTTTGGCTGGACAAGTGACTAGTAATACTTTATTGGCATCAGTATGGTGTGAGAGATTTATGATTTATAAATATCACATTTAAAAACAAAATCTTGAAGTATAAATATGATAAAAGTGTCAAGATTATAAAAAGGAACGCTTGAATTGACACAGTGATGATGCGATCCTTTCGATGGCCTGAAGCTGGCATCTCTATTTCCCATGATGCTTTCATTTTATTACGAAAGTTGTACATTCTACAGAACCAGCTGATACTTACAGCATCCCTAGTAAAGCGATTATAACTATTATCTCCTAGTTCCTCCAACCCAGACAAATTGTTTCCCACAAGGTGACACTAACTGATTCGTATCAAGTTTGCAGTAACAAACAATCGTCACCATGGAAGAAAAACGTCCTAGAGGTAATGCATGTGTTTAAGTGTTGAACATAGTTGCTGAAAATTAGAATAGAATCTCTGCCTAATATTTTGTTTGTATTGTGAACGTAGATAATTTGTTGCTGATCACTCTGCTGTTTCTTTCGAGCACGTGAACTGCTATAAGCTATAGTAACGTTAGGATGTCGCCCATGCAGACAATAGGTTTGATTTTGACCTAAACGGTTTTTGATGCACACTCTTCTTCGCCATTCAGATGGTCCGTGAAAGGGATCCAGTCTTCATGATATACTGTAAAATCAAATATCTGTGCATCCCAATACGACGCCAGTTTTTAAAGACCTCAGTTTGTTTTCGAATTTACACATCATTACCAACTAGTAATACTACGTCTATAGACCCTTTGAAAACGACCTGTAAAGACGAATTTAATTTTGTCGGTTCATGGATGTTTGCCGAAGGGTACAGCAGATTAGTTTTCCGACTTTACTAGATTTTGTGAACGACTTTATGTAACTATGTGTAACGCAAACAGATCATCGAACTTTTCGGTGGCGCTATGTAAGCAGTGTGCTAACAGCTTGTTTTTGAGTGTGGTAAACACTTTTTCACATTCTGTTTGTTCAGTACGAAAAGCACACGAGGCGAGTATCTGTTATGAGGCGGTTGAAAAAACTAGGTTACTGACAGATGAAAACAGGTAAAAACGACAATGCTAGGTGGTGCGCAACGTGCTAGCGCTTCGGTGTTGTTGTTGTTTCATGAAGCAGTGCGGTGAAAGGTAAGTATGAAACACGGATGGTATGTGTATCTGTTAACGTATCTACAGGGTGAAAAGTATTTAAACCGACAAACTCTGGGAGATTGTAGGGGACATCAAAACAAATACTTTTCCTTTATGCCATTTTTTCCTATGAGGATTATTCAAACGGATGGAGACCGTATTACGCTCTTCACTTGTTAGAGGCCGTATTATGATGTTTAGTTGTTAGAGGGCGTATTACAATATTCAGTTGTAGGCAACTGCTCGCCACCAGTGTAGAAGTGCATTGTCTTTGTTTACTAATGGAGCGATACACCTGGAGTGAGTACACTGATATGGTTGGTGCGCAATACGTCCTAATCGCCGTATCCCGCATCATACGACCTTTGCTGCTGTGTACCAACGTCTGCATGAGACCGGGTCATTTAGCAGATTACCGGCACGTTTCAGTCGTCGTGTGCGTCGATTCCAGGACCGACGATTCCCAGAAACGTGGATTGGCAGAGGTGGTCCTGTACCATGGCCTGCTCGATCCCCTCTGGCCTTTATTTATCTGGGGAGAGATGCGCAACCTTGTTTACGCAACTGCTGTTGCATCATAAGCGGATCTGGTTGCCTGGATAGTAGCAGCAGCAGGAACAATTCAGGATACTCCTGGGGTTTTTGCCAGTGTCAGACCGAACATGATCCGACGGTGTAACCTTTGTTTACGTGTCAATGGAGGCAGTTTTGAAAATCTATTGTAATTGAAATTGGGTTGTGTTAATGTCTCTTGGTCATAAAAATGGAGAAGTGTTTGTTGGTTTAATTTATTTGCCGCCAGAGAAATCTTCCTCTACCGGTTTAAATACTCCTCATAGGAAGAAATGACATAGGGAAAATATTTGTTTTGATGTCCCCTACAACCTTCCAGAGTTTGTCGGCTTAAACACATATGTTTTAGAGCTGATTTCGAGGCCATTTGCTGTTTCAGTGAAAAGTGCAGCTGTGCACGTGCGGAAATAAGTGATTGATCTGCAGTGTGTTTTCCGTTTCAAACACAAATCCCTTTGCGTTAAAATTGTACAGGACGTCTACATTTTTCCCTCGGCTATAGTTCTACAATATTTCGGTCAACATATGTGTGAAAAAGTTCTTTCGACTTTGAAAGTAAATAATCCTGGATTACGTGGCAACCTGAGAGCGAAAATTTGTGCAATTGTCTGCGTCGATCGGCACGCTTACAGTTTGTACCAAATAGAAATTGTATAAGTACTCAGTTATTTACGTAATTCTGAAAATTTGTTGTACCCCACCATCCCAGGTCAATCACTCACACAGCGTGGTGTAGCGGTGCAGGAAATGGGCAGCTTGACCAAATCGCAGTGGTACTCACGGGGAAGGCAGTGTCTGCAGGTCGAATTCTTGGCCGTCCCTGGAGTAGGACTTAACTTAGAGTTGGACACATGTAATGTAAAATACTGCACATTAATAGGAAAACAGACACAATGTGGCATGATTATAATATTGATGACAAATCTCTAGAAACAGAATAGTCGTAAAATAATTGGAAGTTACCAAATGTAGCGACCTAATGTAGTATGACTACATATAAAAACAAAACTGAATGCAAAGGCTTCACTACAAGAAAGAGGAGGTGATGGGAGGGAGAGCAAAGGAACATGTTATATACAATACGCTTACATTCTGCTAAGTAAAGGAGGGTCTTGTACAGCGCCATAAAAAGCAGAATGGGTCAAGATCCTATTGGGAACAGCTGAGTGCGGTATCATAGTGGCACTACGAGACAGTGAAAGTTCTGTCGACATTGTAAGAAAAATTAAAGCACATTCATACGCGTTTGTGGAGAATGTCAAAGTAAGGAATGTTATTCTCCAGCAGGTTGGACGCAGGGTATTATATACTTTCCTAAGGGGGACCGCCATCTAGTTTGTTAAAGTACAGACACAAATCCTCAAGGATTTGGCTCCTGCCATCTGGTCTGCTAAGACGTTTGAGGCGATAGACATGGTGACTGTTGGATAAAAGAGGCGCCTTCTCTAATGATGTAAGGTATTATACATGGGGAAATTTAGGTTACATCCAGAGGCAGTGTCATAAACCACAGCATAGGAAATTTGGTGCAATTTCGCAGCAGCAGGACGACTGCAGGGATGTAAAACGAAATGAAGGCATGTGGCATAATCAAGTGTTAACCAACAACAGGAACTCCATTCCGCTGCTGGGCATACTCAGAAAGCTTAAATGCCGCATCGAAGTATGCCGAGGTGGAATGTTTTTTAGTAGATGTTATAAATTATAAGAAACTCACATTTTTATTGGACACAGTGGTGAATATGTCATTGGTGACTCTGGAGATCTTGGGTTAAAAGCTGTTGAACCTCTCTCATTATGTTATGTGGAGTAAGGGCAGTCTTATGGTGCCTTAAAGTTTATTATCATTGAGTTTCCAGATGGGGATGGGATTTTCTGGGAGAATATACATGTTGTTTTTCCATGTAAGTGACAGATGCTATGTAATCCTAGGGTTGTGTTTTCGGTTTAATCATTATTCTAAACTTAATGATAGACAGTATAATTCTGGAGGGACGTTGTTCCACATGAGGAAAACTGCACCCAGTGATGTACTGTAACAATATTTGTCCTTTGTGAAGGGCAAACCAATCAAACTGCAGTTATTTCCAGTCCACAAAAATGGTAACATCCGCAAAGTGCTTGGGACTAATCTTCCAGACCAACCTAAAGTATAACGACTACATAAGGAAATTTATCTACTAAAGATGTGTATTGCAAAACATTTATTTGACCAACTTTTGAGAATTATTCGTAGTCTCACACCCATATCAGGATTAATTACTAAAGCAGGGAGACAAGATCCAGTGCAGCGTGTCACGCATCTGTCATTTAGCCAGTGCAAGATGAGGTTTACTACTGAGATTCCGAGAGTATTGTTCTCGGCGCCGTATCACTTTCCCTTTCACATGTCTCACGAAAAGACGAAAACGAGAAAATAGATTTAATACAGAGATTTACTGCCAATCATTCTTTCCACAGTCCACCTCCGTAACTGAGTAGTCTACACAGTTGCGTGCCACATGGAGGATCTGGGGTCGATTTCCGGTATTTTTCTTGGTGGGAAGACTGGTACAGTGTGCACACAGCCTCACGAGATCATCTAAGCAGCTACTCGACGTATTAGGAGCAGTCCAAAGGTCACGAAACGCGATAAACACCGGGAGAGTGGTGTGTTGGTAATGATGGACACACGTGAAAGAAATACCAGTGGTACTTGCTAAAAATGTAGACTAGAGCTGTACAGTGAGTCGTTTCCTTCTGTGTATGAACTGCAATGTGTGTGTTCTAACGTAATAATTACTTGAATATTTTTAATTTCTCAACGTTTTAGACGTCCACTATAATGTCACAGTGTCTGACTTAAGCTGGGCAGCCTGATAGTGACATAATAGTGAGTCGGACACATTGTATCGTAAATTACAGTAATCAAGATAATGAAGCTGTAATTATAGAGGCAGCCATGTTTGATAGTTGTATACATATTTGGATATAAATAACACTAACTAAAATAAGGAGACCGTCTTGGGTTAAAAGTTATAGCCATTAACGTAACTGGGTAATAAATTCGACCTAAATACACATGGGAAATGTGGCAACCATGTGGGCTGTGACAACTCTCGCAAGCAACGGGATATCATCCTATTCCCCCTTTTTAATTTCCCGTTATTTACAGCTCATCAAAAAAAGGGAAGTCAAGGGGGACAGAGGACGGGCAGAGGAGGGGGTATGACAGCAATGCAGGTTTCACCAAAACCCAATATGTTCTGTTACGTAGGAGTATATGCTATATTCTACCAACCAAACATTTCTCAGTCCATTTGCAAACCAGTGTTTGCATATATTTACCATATTCTTATGTTTTCTTTAGCTACTGTATTTTGGTAAAGTTTTTAGAAAGTTTAGTTACTTCAATTCCAAGTCGTTCCTCAGGATCGCGTATTTGAAGATTCTCTACCCTGTCCATTATATCGAAAGAGGCAATTAAATAATTCTGCCCCAATTTTCAAAAATTCTTGCGGAGGGCAATGACTAGGTTCAATTGAACCTACCGATACCTGATGTCCGCTTTGTCACATAATGATGATGTAGTGTATACGTTAGATGTGAGAAAAAGGAAAGAGAACTGAACACGTGTAACGCTTATTTTGATCCTGTATAAGTTTTTAGAATGCAGATTGTACTGACAGTTTTTGCTGTTGCTTAGCTACAATCATACAATAATCTTTAAATGAACACACCGCCATTTGATTGTACTGTTCTTTTATTTAATTACGACTCACGTTTCGGCCTTTTATGCCATTTTCAAGTGACGTATGTAATTGACAAAACTCATTTACTTGAAAATGGCATAAAAGACCGAAACGGTCGTAGTTAAGTATAAACAATACAGTCAAATGACGGTGTGTTCATTCAGACATTGTATTGACAGTCTGATATGCAGTGTAGGTCGCGTTCTAGACTGAATTGTAATTGCTTGTGAGTTAGCGAATATGTCCACTGAAATGAGCGTTTGGCGACATTGGCCGGGAGGCCTCTTACGGGGCAGGTCTGGCAGCCTTGGTGCAGGTCTTATTACATTCGACGTCACATTGGGCGACCTGGGTGCAGGATGGGGATGAAATGATGATGAAGACAACACCCAGTCCCTCAAAGGAGAAAATCCCCGACCCAGCCGGGAATCGAACCTGGGCCCGTAGGATGGGCAATCCGTCACGCTGACCACTCAGCTATCGGGAAGAACAATATGTCCAGTGATCTATGCCCACGTTCCTATACAAAAAATAAGTGTTTGAATATTTAACTAGAGAGTATGGGGAAAAAACGCAAAAAATTATTAAACATTCAAGATTAATTCACCCGGGTAACCAGAAAAAGTACAGCCTTCCTGCGGACCCACCTTTTAGCTAGCTCCATTGACCAACTGCCTTGTAGCACAGTGAGCGTTGGTACGCCTGGGAAGGCAGGGCTCGAGCGCCGTCTTTCTCTGTCGAGATAATCTTTGGGCCGCGCGCCGGCATTAACTGAAACACGTAGCCCACTGCGGCACTAACTGTCGCGGCGGGGTCTCCCCTCCCACGGCGCGCAGTGCTACCAACTTGGTGCGGAGTTTCTGGTTGTGTTTGCTGGCTGCCCGGATTACTCGCGACCGCCAGGTGAGGAGAGACGCTTTTAATTAAAGTGCGCAGACTGCCGCCACAGTCCGCGGTGTCGCCCGGTAAAAGTTTCATACTCGCCACCGCGGTCGGCCGGACCAGTTAATTTCGGGTGAGATATATTTTGGTTGCAGCGCGGCGTGTGAATTACACGGCGGCCAACTTGGCCATTACGACTAATTAATACGCCACCGTCGCGGGGACCAGGTACACAGCAGGTGCTGCGTCACTGCGTCTGCTGGGCTCTTTTACAGCAGTCGTCTTTTCTCTAGGGTGACTTAATACCGTAGATCCTGTAGCCGCTTTCTGTCGAAGAGCTGTTTGAATGGCTCCGTGTGTTCCAATCCTCTTTCTCACTACATCAATGTGGAAAGCGGAGGAGAATTATCCGCACAGCTTCCCAGCTCACTTTGCCTTTCGGACGCGACGTAATTGCACCACTGGCAGCGAGAAACTGTTAATCAGTGGACACTGATCAACTCTTTTTTTTTTAAATTATATAATTTGTAACAACAGATCAAAAAATGGTTCAAATGGCTCTGAGCACTATGGGACTTAACTGCAGTGGTCATCAGTCCCCTAGAACTTAGAACTACTTAAACCTAACTGACCTAAGGACATCAAACACATCCATGCCCGAGGCAGGATTCGAACCTGCGACCGTAGCGGTCGCGCGGTTCCAGACTGTAGCGCCTAGATGTAACAACTGTCGCTATCCCACTGTGTAGATGTGGAATAACTCCAGACGCAATTCCGACACAACTGCCTGCTGTCTTGAAATAATGTAATTCCTGTCACAAGACTGAATCATCCTCCTCAATTTTCTATTAGTAGAACTGCGCGGCGGGCCGCACCTAACCCGCCAGAGGATTCATGATTTAATAACAGAAAGGTTTTGAAGATGGTCAGTGCCGTGCACAGATTTACCAAACTTGTATCACGCTCTTTTCGTCGTTATTACTGGCTTTATTTTTATTTTCTATTTTTCCATTAACAATAAGTCTTTTCCGATTTTTTACCATTTTTATTATAAGTAATATAATTTTCATGTGACCAGTAATCAGGAAAGAAATGTGATTTGGTGAAAGAATGCAATTCCATATTTGTTTCATAAATATTCAAATGGTTCAAATAGCTCTAAGCCCTATGAGACTTTACATCTGAGGTCATCAGTCCCCTAGGCTTAGAACTACTTGAGTCTAATTTACCTAAGGACATCACATACATTCATGTATGAGGCACGATTGGAAATACGCCTGCAGCCCCTAGAACCGCTCGGCCACAGCAACCGGGCATAAACTTTCAATTAAATGAAAGTAAAAAAAAAATGTTTGTAGCGGTAATTAAAACACTGACTTTGCGGACTAAACGATTGCAACACTAGAGCATAACAGGATAAAATACTTTTCTAAGTAAAAATTTTTGTCAATGAAATCCAGGGGCTTTCGATGACATCCAGGAACTTTTTTGTTGTAAAAATATTGATGCATAATATGGCAAGTTGAAAAAGAGAGGGATGAAGAGGGAGATATACACTAAAGACCCAAAGAAACTGGTACACCTGCCTAATATCTTGTAGGGCCCCCGCTAGCACGCAGATGTGCCGCAACATGACGTGCCATGGACTCAACTAACGTCTGAAGTGGTTCTGGAGGAGACTGACAACATGAGCCCTGCTGGGCTGTCCATAAATCCGTAAGAGTATGACGGGGTGGATATGTCTTCTGAACAGCACGTTGCAAGGCATCCCAAATATGCTCGATAATGTTCGTGTCTGGAGGGTCTGCTGGAAGTGTTTAAACTTCGAAGAGTGTTCCTGGAGCCACTCCGTAGCAATTCTAGACGTGTGGGGTGACGCATTGTCCTACTGGAATTGCCCAGGTCTGTCGGAATGCACGGTGGACACGGGTGGATGCAGGTGATCAAACAGGGTGCTTACGTACGTGTAACATGTGAAAGTCGTATCTAGACGTATCAGGGGTCGCACATTACTCCGACTGAGCATGCCCCCCGCCATCATAGAGCCTCCGCCAGCTTGAACAATCCCCTGTTGACATTCAGCGTCCACGGGTTCATGAATTTGCCTTCATACCATACACGTCCATCCGTTCGATACAATTTGAAACGAGAATCGTCCGACCAGGCAACATATCTCCAGCCATCAACAGTCCAGTGTCGGTGGTAATGGGCCCAGTTAAACTTCGTGTCGTGCAATCATCGACAGTACACAAGAGGGCCTTTGGCTCCGAAAGCCTATATCGATGATATTTCGTTGAGTGGTTCGCACTCTGACACATGTCGATGGCTCAGCACTGAAATATGCAGCAGTTTGCTGAAGTTTTGCACTTCTGTCACGTTGAACGATTCTATTCAGTCGTCGTTGGTCCCGTTCTTGTAGGATCTTTTTCCGGCCGCACCGGATTCCTGATATTCACTGTACACTCGTGAAATGGTAGGACGGGAAAATCCCCCCCTTCATCGCTATGTCGCAAATGCTGTAACCGATCTAAGAACTGCATCAGACACTTGTTGTCTTGTAGAGGCGGTGATGACCGCAGTGCCATATTCAGCCTCTTTACATATTTCTGTATTTCAATACGCATGCCTATTCCAGTTTCTTTGGTGCTTAAGTTTATATGTGCAGATGATAAACCTTTCTCTGCTTCGTACCTCTCCTTCGTACTTCATCTGTGTTACGGCAGATGACGTGTCACTGATCTCATTTGTATTAAGATGGCAGTACACGCGAGGTGCCTTTTGCTTCCACCGTCGTGAGAGGAATGTTAAGTTCTAATTAATGTTCATCAACCTGAAATCTTCTATAATTTTGTCCCCTGTGCCGAAAACAGCACTTAGACCGTGAGTCCGTATCTTGAGGCTGTAATAAACTCTTAGTGAGGAACTAAAATGGAAATCCCGTGTAGACAGGGCCTCCCGTCGGGTAGACAGTTCGCCTGTTGCAAGTCTTTTGAGCTGACGCCACATCGGCGATTTCCGTGTCGATGGGGATGAAATGACTATGATAAGGGCAACACAACACCAAGTCCCTGAGTGGAGAAAATCTCCGACCCAGCCGGGAATCGAATCCGTGCTGTTAGGTATGACATCCCGTCACGCTGACCACTCAGCTGCAAGAGGCGGACGGTGAGGAACTGATATTGTATAAAGAACTACATCTTCAATTGAGTTTCTTACATTGGATGCCACTCGCTTTTTGCTCGCAGAATACGGTAAATGGTGCAATTATATATCACTTTATGAATCACAAATAATTTCCGATCTTCACGCTTTCATAAAAAGAATCAAAACAATGAACTGAGTACTTGCTAATTACTATCAGACTGTCCCCAATTTCATATCCAAACAACCAGAGATCTCTCCAGACTGCCGAACCAGCTCTGGTCTACAAAATTCACATTGCATATTAAATCTTAACTGCTACCGACAGTTGCGTACAGCATGTCTGTCCTCCGAGACTGCCGAACCAGGTCTGATCTTAGAGTCGAACCTCTTCGTCCGTCATCAAAGTTAGGCGTGATCCGAAGATTTACGAAATGGATCGGTTCCCTTTTCGTCAAGCAACTGTTTACTACTCTGCTGGTAGTTAACAATTCTGAAATAATGAAATGATAGTCTTCTATTGGGAGTTACTTTTACATGGACTGAAAGTAAATACACTGTTTAATTTTTCTAACATTAATAACATAAGATTAATTATCATTTCATCCAATCGCGGAAAAGGACGACAATTTAGGCGGCCTTTCTCACGTCACCCGCAGCGAGCAAATCATCAGTCATCTCTACCTCACACTACGTTAGATCCTCTTCCCGCTGGTGCTTGCTCAGTTACTCTAAGAAGAGCTCCTAGTACTTGAATATAATAACTGCCAACCCATAAATATTACACATCCCTTTCTATCGAGAGCTTGAAAAATTGGGATGTTCTCGCAGACAAAATTCAATTTTGGAAATAAGCCTATTATGATTGAAATTTTTATAGTTTTTTTTTTGCTATCAGCTCTTAAGAGACTTGCTGATCCACTATAACTGTGATCGTTATTGTGTTTCAAAACTTTAAGCTGCTTTGCATTTTTAATTATCAGATTATTAATTAACTTATGTAATCATAGACCTAATTATTTCGTGACTAAAAACTAATTGTTGTTATTGTCGTGGTCTTCAGTCAAAAGACTGGTCTGATGCAGCCTACATCCTTCTGCATCTTCTTAATGTATTCATCTCTTGGTCCCCATATGCTGTTTTCAACCTCCATTCTTCCCTCCAATATTGAATTGGTGGTCCCTTGATGCCTCAGAACGTGTGCTACCAACCGATTTCTTCTCCTAGTCAAGCTGTACCGCAAATTCCTCATCCCCCCAATCATATTCCGTACCTCCTCATTAGTTATGCGATCTACCCATCCAATCTTCAGCATTAGTCTGTAGCATCATATTTCAAAAACTTATATTTTCTGTTTCTCTCCACTATTTATCCTCCATATTTCACTTCCATACAAGACTACACTCCATAGAAATACTTACAGAAATGATGAACAAACTTCTTTCCTTAGAAAACAATTTCATTGTCATCGGCAGTCTACATCTTATATCCTCTCTACTTCCACCATCATCAGTTATTTTTCTGCCCCGACAGCAAAGCTGCTCTACTACTTTCAATGTCTAATTTTCTAATCCCCTCAGTATCACCTGATTTCATTCGACTTCACTCCATTATCTTCGTTTTGTTTTCGTTGATTTCCATCTTATATCCTTCGTTCAACTGTTCTCCCAAGTCCTTTTCAGCCTCTGACAGAATTACAATGTCATTGGCAGACCCCAAGGCTTTTATTTCTTCTCCCTCGATTTTAAATCTTACTTCAAATTTTTCTTTTCTTTCCTTTACTGATTGCATAATGTAGGGATAGAATAACAAGAGAGTAGGCTACAACCATATTTCACTCGCTTCTCAACCACTGCTTCCCTTTCGTCTCCCTCGATTCTTATAACAGACATCTGGCTCCGTCCTAATTGTAAATAACCTTTCGCTCCCTGTATTTTATCCTTGGCATCTTCAGAATTTGAAAGAGAGTATTCCAGTCAACATTATGAAAGATTTCTCTAGGTCTACAAATACTGTAAACGTAGGTTTCCCTCTCCTTAACCTTTTATCAGAAATCGTCGGATCAGTATCGCCTGGCGTGTTCCTACATTTCTACGGAATCCAAACTGAACTTCCCCGAGGTCGGCTTCTACCACATTCACATTCGTCTGTACAGAATTCGTATTTTGTAACCGTAAATTATTAAACCGGTAGCTCTGTCATTTTCACACCTGTCAACACCTGCTTTCCTTGGAATTGGAATTATTACATTCTTTTACAAGTCTGAGGCTATGTCGCCTGTCTCATACGTCTTGCTCACCAGATGGAAGAGTTTTGTCACGGCTGGCTCTCCAAAAGCTATCAATAGTTAAATGGAATGTTGTCTAATCCTGACTTAGGTCTTTCAGTGCTCTGTCAAATTCTTCACGCAGTAACGTATCTCCCATTTCATCTTCTTCTACATCCTCTTCCATTTCCATAATATTGTCCTCAAGTACATCGCCCTTGTATAGAGCCTCTGACCCTCTATATACTAATTCCATCTTTCTGCTTTCCCTTCTTTGATTAGAACTGGTTTTCCATCTAAGCTCTTGTTATTCAGGTGGTTCTCTTTTCTCCAAAGTTCTCTTTAATTTTCCTGTAGGCGGCATCTATCTTACCGCTAGTGATATATGCTTCTACATCATTACATTTGCCTTCTAGACATTTCCATTGGGCCTTTTTCCTCTTCCTGTTGATACCATTTTTGAGACGTTTGGATTCCTATTGGATTGCTTCACTTACTGCATTTTTATATTTTCTACTTTCATATACGAAATTCAATATCACATGTGTTACCCATGGATTTCTACTAATCCTTGTCTTTTTATCTACTTGATCCTCTTCTGCCTTCAGTACTTCGCATCTCAAAGCTATCCATTCTTCTTTCTCAACTGTATTACTTTCCCCCTTTGTTGTCAACCGTTCCCTAATGCTTCCTCTGAAACCCAATACGACCTCTGCTTCTTTCCGTTTATCCAGGCCCCATCCCTTTTAAGTTCCAACCTTTTTTGCAGTTTCTTCAGTTCTAATCTACAGTTCATAACAAAAAAATTGTGGTCAGCTTCCCCTGAAAATGTCTTACAATTTAAAACCCGGTTCCTAAATCTGACTTACAATTATATAATCAATGTGAAATCTTCTGTAGTCTCCAGGTTTCTTCCACGTATACAGTTTTCTTTCACGACTCTTAAACCAAGTGTTAGCGATGATTATGTTACGCTCTGTGCAAACTTATAACAGACGGCTTTCTCTTTCATTCCCTACCCCCACTCCATAATCACTTACTACTTTTCCTTCTCTGCCTTTCCCTGTTATCGAATTCCATTTCCCCGTGACTACTAAATTTTCGTCTCACTTAACTTCTGGTTAATGTATTTTATCTCATACATTTCTTCAATAACTTCATCATATGCGCAGCTAGTTGGCATATAAATTTCTACTATTGTGGTAGGCGTGGGCTTTTTGTCTGTCTTGCCTACAATAATCTACAACTGTCAATATACCTCTTCTTCTCTCTTGATAAATAATTAGCCTAGTTACAACCACTCACACACAGAATGATCCGCACCTAAAGACGGGAAAATTGCAGAGTTTACACCAATACCCAAAACGGGAGGTAAGAACCCTCTGTATTAAATGCCCATATCACTAATGTCGATTTGGAGTAGGGTTTTGGAACATATACTGTGTTCGAACATTATGAAGCACCTCGAAGAAAACGATTTATTGACGAATAGTTAGTACGGATTCAGAAAATATCGTTCTTGCGAAACACAAATAGCTCTTTATACTCATGAAGTAACGAGTGCTATCGACAGGGGAAGTCAAATCTATTCCAAAATTTTTAGATTTCCAGAAGGCTCTAGACACCGTTCCTCACAAGCGTCTTCTAACCAAACTGCGTGTCTATGCAATACCGCCTCAGTTGTGCGACTGGATTCGCTGGATTCGTGATTTCCTTTCAGAAAGGTCACAGTCAACAGTGACAGACGGGAAGTCATCGAGTAAAACAGAAGTAATATCCGACGTTCCCCACGGATGTGTTATAGGCCCTCTATTGTTCCTGATTTACACTCCTGGAAATGGAAAAAAGAACACATTGACACCGGTGTGTCAGACCCACCATACTTGCTCCGGACACTGCGAGAGGGCTGTACAAGCAATGATCACACGCACGGCACAGCGGACACACCAGGAACCGCGGAGTTGGCCGTCGAATGGCGCTAGCTGCGCAGCATTTGTGCACCGCCGCCGTCAGTGTCAGCCAGTTTGCCGTGGCATACGGAGCTCCATCGCAGTCTTTAACACTGGTAGCATGCCGCGACAGCGTGGACGTGAACCGTATGTGCAGTTGACGGACTTTGAGCGAGGGCGTATAGTGGGCATGCGGGAGGCCGGGTGAACGTACCACCGAATTGCTCAACACGTGGGGCGTGAGGTCTCCACAGTACATCGATGTTGTCGCCAGTGGTCGGTGGAAGGTGCACGTGCCCGTCGACCTGGGACCGGACCGCAGCGACGCACGGATGCACGCCAAGACCGTAGAATCCTACGCAGTGCCGTAGGGGACCGCACCGCCACTTCCCAGCAAATTAGGGACACTGTTGCTCCTGGGGTATCGGCGAGGACCATTCGCAACCGTCTCCATGAAGCTGGGCTACGGTCCCGCACACCGTTAGGCCGTCTTCCGCTCACGCCCCAACATCGTGCAGCCCACCTCCAGTGGTGTCGCGACAGGCGTGAATGGAGGGACGAATGGAGACGTGTCGTCTTCAGCGGTGAGAGTCGCTTCTGCCTTGGTGCCAATGATGGTCGTATGCGTGTTTGGCGCCGTGCAGGTGAGCGCCACAATCAGAACTGCATACGACTGAGGCACACAGGGCCAACACCCAGCATCATGGTGTGGGGAGCGATCTCCTACACTGGCCGTACACCACTGGTGATCGTCGAGGGGACACTGAATAGTGCACGGTACATCCAAACCGTCATCGAACCCATCGTTCTACCATTCCTAGACCGGCAAGGGAACTTGCTGTTCCAACAGGACAATGCACGTCCGCATGTATCCCGTGCCACCCAACGTGCTCTAGAAGGTGTAAGTCAACTACGCTGGCCAGCAAGATCTCCGGATCTGTCCCTCATTGAGCATGTTTGGGACTGGATAAAGCGTCGTCTCACTCGTTCTGCACGTCCAGCACGAACGCTGGTCCAACTGAGGCGCCAGGTGGAAATGTCATGGCAAGCCGTTCCACAGGACTACATCCAGCATCTCTACGATCGTCTCCATGGGAAAATAGCAGCCTGCATTGCTGCGAAAGGTGGATATACACTGTACTAGTGCCGACATTGTGCATGCTCTGTTGCCTGTGTCTATGTGCCTGTGGTTCTGTCAGTGTGATCATGTGATGTATCTGACCCCAGGAATGTGTCAATAAAGTTTCCCCTTCCTGGGGCAATGAATTCACGGTGTTCTTATTTCAATTTCCAGGAGTGTATATTAACGACATAGAAGACAATCTGGTTTGTATCCCGCCTGGAAGGAGGCGCGTGGGTCTGCTCCTGTAAACTGAAGGGTAGGCCGAATGTAGGAAGTGAGTAGGACCAGGAAAAGGTGATAATCTCTCGGTACAACGTTTTACTTAAAAGTACGTTTAATAGAGAATATTAGCCAATGACACATACATTTTGGTAACGATGAGCACGTAGGTGCGAAGCCTTAAACCCGTCGTAAGTAGTACATAGTCTCAATATGAGTGCAATGTCGTGCTGATTCACTCGCCTCTGAACTGTTCCTCTATTATGTGCACAATGTTGTAAAATGTGGTCATATCCTACCGCATTTAGCGATATCTTGACTGCAATAAGGGGACCACGTCTTAATGGAGATAAACACACCCATACCGTAGCACCTCCTCCTCTATGCTTCACTGTTGGCACTACACGTGATGGCAGTTAATGTTCTCCTGGCTGTCGTCAAACACAAAACATTCCTTCGATTTGCCACAGAAGTTAGCCGGAATCGTCACTCCACGTTACTCGTTTCCAGACACCCATTGTCCAGTGACGCCGCGCGGGATTAGTCGAGCGGTCTAAGGGGCTGCAGTCATGGACTGTGAGGCTGGTCCCACGGAGGTTCGAGTCCTCCCTCGGGCATGGGTGTGTGTGTTTATCGTTAGGATAATTTAGGTTAAGTAGTGTGTAAGCTTAGGGACTGATGACCTTAGCAGTTAAGTCCCATAAGATTTCACACACATTTCAACATTTTGTCCAGTGACGTTGCACTTAACGCCATTTCAAGCTTCGCTTAGCACTCATTACAGAACAGCGTCGTTTATTAGGACCTGCCCGACCATTGTACCACATTCTTTTAAGCTCTGTGTGCAAACAGGACTACTGGTAGCACACTCTAACTAGCTTTTCATTACCACCACCCTCCACAATGTTCGACGGCTTTGTAACTCAGATGACGCCACTGACAAGTCCCCATCCGTAGTCACTTAGCTCTCCAAAACGACCCATTCTGCAGCTTCTACTTCTATAGTGACGGTGTAACACCCCCACGCCTCCTTTATTCTGGCAGTTGCACCTCAGGTGACATCTAGTGTCAATTCCACATTTGATAGTGGTGTTCAGATACTTTTGATCAGATAATGTACACTTTCTGTTTAAGGTATCCTGTAAGTATACAGGGTGGTCCATTGATATCTCACGAAATAAACATCAAACGAAAAAACTACAAAGAACGAAACTCGTCTAGCTTGAAGGGGGAAACCAGATGGCGCTATGGTTACCCCGCTAGATGGCGCTGCCATAGGTCAAACGGATATCAACTGCGATTTTTTAAATAGGAACCCTCATTTTTATTACATATTCGTGTTGTACGTAAAGAAATATGAATGAATTAGTTGGACCACTTTTTTTTTTGCTTTGTGATAGATGACGCTGTAATAGTCATAAACGTATAAGCGCGTAGTATCACCTAACATTCCGTGCCGCCCGAAGTGGCCGTACGGTTCTGGCGCTGCAGTCTGGAACCGCGAGACCGATACGGTCGCAGGTTCGAATCCTGCCTCGGACATGGATGTGTGTGATGTCCTTAGGTTACTTAGGTTTAACTAGTTCTAAGTTCTAGGGGACTAATGACCTCAGAAGTTGGGTCCCATAGTCCTCAGAGCCTTCTTTTTTTTTTTTTTTTAACATTCCGTCTATGCGGACGGTATTTGGTTCGTGGTACATTACCCGTGTTAAAATGGACAGTTTACCAATTGCGGAAAAGGTCGATATCATGTTGATGTATGGCTATTGTGATCAAAATGTCCAACAGGCATGTGCTATGTATGCTGCTCGGTATCCTGGACGACATCATCCAAGTGTCCGGACCGTTCGCCGGATAGTTACGTTATTTAAGGAAACAGGAAGTATTCAGCCACATGTGAATAGTCAACCACGACCTGCAACAAATGATGATGCCAAGTAGGTGATTTAGCTGCTGTCGCGGCTAATCCGCACATCAGTAGCAGATAAATTGCGCGAGAATCGGGAATCTCAAAAACTTCAGTGTTGAGAATGATACTTCAACATCGATAGCACCCGTACCATATTTGTATGCACCAGGAATTGCATGGCGACGACTTTGTACGTCGTGTACAGTTCTGCCACTGGGCACAAGAGAAATTACGGGACGACGACAGATTTTTTGCACGAGTTCTATTTAGCGACGAAGCGTCATTCACCAACAGCGGTAACGTAAACCGGCATAATATGCACTAGTGGGCATCGGAAAATCCACGATGGTTGCGACAAGTGGAACATCAGCGACCTTGGCGGGTTAATGTATGGTGCGGTATTATCGGAGGAAGGATAATTGGCCCCCATTTGGCAATCTAAATGGTGCAATGTATGCTGATTTCCTACATAATGTTCTACCGACGTTACTACAAGAAGTTTCACTGTATGACGGAATGGCCATGTACTTCCAACATGATGGATGTCCGGCACATAGCTCGCGTGGGGTTGAACCGGTATTGAATAGCATATTTCATGACAGATGGATTGGTCGTCGAAGCACCATACCATGGCCTACACGTTCACGGGATCTGACGTCCCCGGATTTCTTTCTGTGGGGAACGTTGAAAGATATTAGCTATCGTGATCCACCAACAACGCCTGACAACATGCGTCAGCGCATTGTCAATGCATGTGCGAACATCACGGAAGGCGAACTACTCACTGTTGAGAGGAATGTCGTTACACGTATTGTCAAAGGCATTGAGGCTGACGGACATCATTTTGAACATTTATTGCATTAATGTGGGAATTACAGGTAATCACGCTGTAACAGCATGCGTTCTCAGAAATGATGAGTTCACAAAGGTACATGCATCACATTGGAACAACCGAAATAAAATGTTCAAACGTACCTACGTTCTGTATTTCAATTTAAAAAACATACCCGTTACCAATTGTTCGTCAAAAATTGTGAGCCATACATTTGTGACTATTACAGCGCCATCTATCACAAAGTGAAAAAGTGGTCCAATTAAAACATTCATATTTTTTTACGTACTACACGAATATGTAATAAAAAATGGGGTTGCTATTTAAAATAAACGCAGTTGGTATCTCTTTGACCTATGGCAGCGCCATCTAGCGGGCCAACCATAGTGCCATCAGGTTTCCCCCTTCAAGCTAGACAAGTTTCGTTTTTCGCAGTTTTTTCGTTTGACGCTTATTTCGTGAGATATTTGACCTGGTCACTATCAATGGACCACCCTGTATATTTTCCTAACAGCATACTGAGTGTACACTATTCTGATTTTCCGGTAATTAATATTTAACTCCAGTGTCGTATTTCTTCTCTTCAACCACTGCAAAGATGAGACATAGGGAAACATGAAACCACCTGGAAAGTGGATGTAACGTAACTGAAACATGCTACTATTTCTTCTCTTTTAGTTGTGCTGCAGAACTTTTCGTCGTTGCCGTAAGTTTAGCCGTTCTGCTAATTAGCCAGCGTCTCGCCTGAAATTGAGTACCACCACTCCTATCTCAACGCTTAATTAGTGAGGATATCGATGGATCGCCGGGAAACTGATGGGAGAATCAGCACGAGTTTTTCCTTTCCAGACCAATAATACTCATCGACTTTTTCAGACTGCAAATCCCTTTTTTTCCTTGTGCCCAACTACAACACAATAATTACTATAAAACTGGAATAGTGAGATGTGATCTTACTCGACGACATTGAAAGTGCATTACCATCAATGACTACGTTTGAATGTAAGTGTGGGGAAGGTCTGTATCTTCCGATATGAGACGGCAGAGCGTAGTCTGTTGAAGAGGAAACGTGAAACCCATTGCTAGCACGCATTGTCGATAGCAAAAGGACACTTTTGGACGGTATAGAGTGACTGCTCAGAAAATAGTATATTCCATAACATTTCCGGTGGGACACGATATGTTGCTACATTCGCAAACCATGTATTGAGCCACTGGGCAAAGAACGCATATATAGTATAAAAATGAATGTACGTATAGCCGTACGGCTCGCTTCGACCTCTTGATTGCCCGCTTAACGAATGGGCGGGGAGTAGGAGCACGCTCCAAACAACAGGCCGTGACAGGAACATGATGCGTGTTAGCTATATGTCTCAGGCAACCTACGTCCTGGGAAACAAGCATATGAGAAACAACACGGACCTTGCATTTGCCGATGTTCCGTGCCGGAAGCGGGCGACCGGTTCACGTTATTACGAAATTTGTGAGGACTTTTAGACTCTGTTTTACGTTGTGGACTCTGGAGCCTTACCGTAGAGGTAAAGTCTGAATTTTCCTGCAGTGCTTTTGATACAGGTTGACTGTTGTGTTTTGCACGAGTGCTTGCGGTCGTTAATTTTTGCACAATCATTGTCTCTCTCCCCGAGAAGCGTCCTACCAGAATGTGTCCGAAGTTTCTTCGACTGTTGTTTATAATTGAGCTGTACTAGCCAGTTAGATATGCTCCCAGATTCTCTCCAAGAAGCAAAAGAAGAGAGAGTTTTGTCTCAGTTTAAACTTGAGGCTAGAAGCAACTAGTTGTGAAATTCGTCGTGAGCTTGAATTTCTATTGCCTACTATTTAAGTTAGTACAGCTATAAGGACCGTAGTTGCCATATTCCAGCGAGCTGAACATAATGATTTTGAAATTCCTGAATTGGAGCTCCCTATTTCGCGAACTGTGTAAACTGGCAACTGTAATCATAGTGATTAAGGTCCCCATACGCCTGTTACATTGTGACGTCAGAGGTGCAAATGGATTGCCTCCCTAATTGCAAGCTTGATCGGAAGTTGAACTTCCTGCTCTCTACTATTTCGTTTGCTATAATGGCCATTAATTTGCAGGCCGCGTTATTGTAGCCTATTTCCCTTAGTACTGGCGGCTTTCTGAAATTTCGCCTCAGAAAAAGTTTTGAATCACCTTGGTTCCGGAACCAGTACAGAAAATTGGAATAATGATCAACATAAACATCATTTCCGCCCTTTTTATTGCTCATGAAACCGCACATCGCATATTGTACCATACAGCGAGACCTTCAGAGCTGGTGGTCTAGAATGCTGTACACACTGGTACCTCCAATACCCAGTAGCACGTCCTCTTGCATTGATGCACGGCTGTATTCGTCTTACTCACAAGTTCATCAAGGCACTGTTGGTCCAGATTGTTCCACTCCTCAACGACAATTCGGCGTAGATCCCTCAGAGTGGTTGGTGGGTCACGTCGTCCATAAACAGCCCTTTTCAATCCATCCCAGTCATGTTCGATAGGTTTCACCTCTGAAGAACATGCTGGCCACCCTATTCGAGCGATGTCGTTATCCTGAAGGAAGTCATTAACAAGATGTGCACGATGGGGGTGCGAATTGTCATCAATGAAGACGAATGCGTCGCCAGTATGCTGCAGATATGGTTGCACTATCGGTTTGAGGATGGCATTCCCTTATAGTACAGCCGCAACGACTTCCATGACCACCAGGGTCGTACGTCTGCCCCACATAATGCCATCCCAAAGCAGCAGGGAACCTGCACCTTGCTGCGCTCGCTGGACAGTGTGTCTAAGGTGTTGAGCCTGACCGGGTTGCCTCTAAACACGTCTCCAACGATTGTGTGGTTGAAGGCGTATGCGACACTCATCTGTGAAGAGAACGTGATGCCAATCCTGAGCGGTGCATTCTGCATATTGCTGGGCCCATCTGTACCGTGCTGCATAGTGTCGTGGTTGCAAAGGTGGACCTCGCCATGGACGTCGGGACAGCCTATTGCGCACAGTTTGAGTCGTAAGACGACTTCCTGTGGCTGCATGAAAAGCATTATTCAACATGGTGGCGTTACTGTCAGTGTTCCTCCGAGCCATAATCCGTAGGTAGCGCTCATCAACTGCAGTAGTAGCCCTTCGGCGGCCTGAGTGAGGCATGTCATCGACACTCCTGTTTCTCTGTATCTCCTCCATATCCGAAGAACACCGCTTTGGTTCATTCCGAGACGCCTGGTCACTTCCCTTGTTGAGAGCCCATCGTGACATAAAGTAACAATACGGACGCGATCGAACCGCGGTATTGATAGTCTAGGCATGGCTGGACTACAGACAACATTCCTGGTGGAAATAATCGTCTGTCGGACCCCCTCCGTCCAATAGGCGCTGCTCATGCATGGTTCTTTACGTCTTTGGGCGGGTTTAGTGACATCTCCGAACAGTTGGTTCAAATGGCTCTGAGCACTATGGGACTCAACTTCTGAGGTCATTAGTCCCCTAGAACTTATAACTAGTTAAACCTAACTAACCTTAGGGCATCACACACATCCATGCCCGAGGCAGGATTCGAACCTGCGACCAGAGCGGTCTCACGGTTCCAGACTGCCGAGCCTAGAACCGCACTGCCACTTCGGCCGGCCCTCTGAACAGTCAAAGGCACTGCGTCTGTGATACAATATCTACAGTCAACGTCTATCTTCAGGGGTTCTAGGGTTGATGCAAACATTTTTTTATGCCTGTATAAGTTTGGCGCTTTCTGTCAATCTTTTAGAGTGGCTATTTAATAGCCTGATATATTATAAAATAATGTATAGGTTTTACTTAATGAATTAAAAGTAAACAAAAGTTTTTTCGATCTATAGTAATACTTGAGGAAACTTTAGGTATCTGGTATTGAAAAGTGTATAGCAAAACAACTATTACAATTGGCCTTGGTTCGTTCGAGCATGGTTTCTCTTACTACCACAGAACTCTTGTTAGACGTTTCTTTGTGCCTGTACGTTGATTTGTGCTTCATCCCACCAGGAACGGTGTAAGCTAGTTTTAGTTTCAGTTTGTTGTATCTTATGTAATGCTCTGTATCGCCTAGGCCTTTGTTAGCTTCCATTCGCGGGCGGCACCGCCTTTGTTCCTCGAGCCGTGTGTCGCCGTCCGTCCTGGCGGCAAACAAGCTTTGTATAGTTTGACCACCTAATATACTCGCTGCGTGACTGCGCTCACCTCAGCTGGTAATGTTTCCTGTTTTAATAATTCTTTTGCTATAGCATATAATTCCCAGTTTTCAAGATGTTAAAATTTTAATATCTCGATTCTTCTATCATGTTATTTAAATCTAAGTTTATTATTTTAATTCTTTTCATTTGTCGAATCAATGAACATCACAGTTTTGAAATAAAATAATGACCTTGACATGAAGGCACACCCGTCTGGCTGAATTAGTGTAACGTAATGAATAGAATCTCTACGGAGATGTTTCGGTAATAACGCATAAATCTGTCGTTAGGCTGGCTAGATTGCATTAAAAGTCATTCAGCGGGTGAAGAATGACTTTACTGGTCACAGCGTCGCAGTTAATTATTATTTCCATCTTCAGAGATCTAAAATACACTATGTGATCAAAAGTATCCGGACACCCCCAAAAACATACGTTTATCATATTAGGTGCATTGTGCCGCCTCCTACTGCCAGGTACTCCATATCAGCGACCTCACTGACTTCGAACGTGGTCAGGTGATTGGGTGTCACTTGCGTCAATCGCCTGTACGCGAGATTTCCACACTACCTAAACATCCCTAGGTCCACTGTTTCCGATGTGATGGTGAAGTGAAAACGTGAAGGGACACGTACTGCACAAAAGCGTCGAGGCTGATCTCGTCTGCTGACCACCGACAGTTGAAGAGGGTCGTAATGTGTAAAAGTCAGACATCTAGCCAGACCATCACACAGGAATTCCATACTGTATGAGAATCCACTGCAAATACTATGACAGTTAGGCGGAAGGTGAGAAAACTGAGATTTCATGGTCGAGTGGCTGCTCTTAAGCCACGCATGACGCTGGTAAATGCCAACCGACGCTTCGCTTGGTATAAGGAGCGTAAACATTTTGCTATCGAACATTGGAAAAGCGTTATGTGGAGTTGAGAATCACGGTACACAATGTGGCGATCCAATGGCCACGTGTGGGTATGGCGACTGCCCGGTGAACGTCATCTGTCAGCGTGTGTAGTGCCTACAGTAAAATTTCGAGGCGCTGGTGTTACGGTGTGGTCGTGTTTTTCATGGAGGGGCTTGCACCCCTTGCTCTTTTGCGTGGCACTATCACACCACAGACATACATTGATGTTTTAAGCACCTTCTTGCTTCCCACTGTTGAAGAGCAATTCGGGGATGGCGATTGCATCTTTCAACACGATCAAGCACCTGTTCATAATGCACGGCCTGTGGCAGAGTGGTTACACGACAATAACATCCCTGTAATGGACTAGCCTACACAGAGTCCTGACCCGAATCCTATAGAACACGTGTGGGATATTTTGGAGCGCAGACTTCGTGCCAGGCCTCATTGACCGACATCTATACCTCTCCTCAGTGCAGCACTCGGTGAAGAATGGGCTGCCATTTCCCAAGAAACCTTCCAGCACCTGACTCAATGTATGCCTGCGAGAGTGGAAGCTGTCATCAAGACTAAGGGTGGGCCAACACCATATCGAATTCCAGCTTTACCGATGGAGGGCACCACGAATTTGTAAGTTATTTTCAGCCAGGTGTCCGGATAATTTTAGTCACATAGTGTATGAATATAACAAACAACCTGGTATACAAAATACATAGTAATTTAGGTAGCAATAACTAATCAGCTTTAAACGAAATTGTAAACCATCATTCCTGAGTATCCAGATGCAAAGGTAGCGCAACAACAGGAGCGTAACCTGATGTGTTCGTAACATAAGATGACGGACTACTAAGACATGTTCCCATAAAACCAGGGGAGGAAGACAAAATTGCTACTAGCTAGTATTAGAGTAAACATGGTGGCATTGTGTCACATATGTACTATGATAATAAATTACATAAACTGGCAAAATCAAATGTTTTGTTTTGTTTTATTTTGCTTTCGAGCGCAAAAAACAGCTGGGGGCCATACGCGCCCAAGTCAAAACTACAGAACACGCACACAGAGAGGAGTTAAACGACTACACGTCAGTCCCAATGGGCAGAACGAGACAGCTAATAACAGGCACGTGAAAAAAGGGCTAAAAACACAAAAACCATACAGAAATGGCGGTCCAAAACTAAAAATTAAATGGCCTTCGTCATATTGCTTCGGCGGATAAAAAGTAAAACGTTGTCGTCAGCCCGCGCGCCATTCGCTAAAACGGCTGATAAATCAGACGGCATAATAATAATGGCTCTGAGCACTATGGGACTCAACTGCTGTGGTCATAAGTCCCCTAGAACTTAGAACTACTTAAACCTAACTAACCTAAGGACAGCACACAACACCCAGCCATCACGAGGCAGAGAAAATTCCTGACCCCGCCGGGAATCGAACCCGGGAACCCGGGCGTGGGAAGCGAGAACGCTACCGCACGACCACGAGATGCGGGCTCAGACGGCATACCCAAGCTGGAACGTAAATTGTTAAAAAATGGCGAAGTTATATTCTGGGCGAAGTGTGAACATAGTGGTGCGGTAGCGCCTCTTAGCAAATGACGATAGCTAAAAACGCAGTGCCCAATACCCAGCCGAGTTAAATAATCTCCTCCTGGCGGGAGGGCCGAGAGGAGGACGTCAAAGGCGCTGGGAGAGGCTTAATGAGCCGAAGCTTATTCCGATGAAGGTAGGACCGTTGGCGATGCCAAAGGGACATCACCTTCTGACAGACGGAAACGCAGAGATCATCGGAGGGAATACAGGTACTCGCGGGCTGCGGTCCGGGGACTGCAGCCTTGACAGCATCGTCAGCAGCTTCGTTGCTTGGCAGACCGACATGACCAGGGACCCACAGGAACGTGACACTGGCTCCACGAAGAGTGAGCAAGTGACAGTTTTCCTGGACCCGGTGCACTAAGGGATGAGCAGCGTATAGTGCACATAGACTTTAGAGGGCACTGTGTGAGTCTGAGCAGAGGACACAATTGGAAAGGCTGTGTCGTCAGATGTACTCCGTGGCCTGATACAAGGCGAAGAGCTCTGCTGTAAATACTGAGGAGTGTACCGGAAGCCGATATCGAAAGACACGGGTGCCAATGACGAATGCACATCCGACTCCACGGTGAGTCCGAGAGCCGTCAGTGTAGACAAAGGTACTGTCGCGAAGTTCCATGCGAAGGTCGTGAACCTGGAGGCGGTAGACCGAGGTGCTAATGACAAAACGGTAACATAATAAAGAAAGCATTAAAAACGATAAACATAGATCACATGATCCAACTACAGGTCGTTATGTTGAAAGCCACAGGTAGGTCATTGACCACTAACCGTAAAGGTAATATATTTAACTCTTAACTGATATCAAACCATCATAATTTGCTGTGATAATAACAGTATATAAGGCATCAGCGAACCATTTCTCCTTCTGTAGTTTTAAATGCCTCAGTAAGTTGACTGCTATTTTCCTTTGTTAATAAAGAAGTTTACCTTTCATGTTTTGCTGAATAGTTTATTAAATAAGTCGTTGTGATTGTTATTGAATTGTGAACGATGCTGTTGCTTTTTTCTTTGGGTCAGCCATCCTACTCCAGAGTCGAGCGTGCCGAACCGTAGTGTCGCCTGTTAAAAGAATGTACTAGAATGTCATACTTACACATTTATGTATTAATGTATGTATGTATGTTTCACATCACCTGCTAAACCACTGAACCGATTTCAGGTATATGGAATGAATCGCTGTGGTATTAAGAACCAACCGCCAACAAAAGGGGTATAGGTAAGGGTGAAAATGGAAAGGTAGTGTAGCCCAAGACGCGAGAATACTCATAATTTCGTCATCCAGGATTTGAGAATAGAGAGACTTGCAACAAACTTTACACATATCTTAAAACATTTACTAAATTTTTGTCGCTGACAATCATCACCAAATGATGAAAGGAAAAATTTTTCAATTACTATATTTACGTTCTCTTGCTGGTTGGATTACGAACTTTTGTCTGCTTTTTGACGCAGCACTCACCGCTAAATGAAGTCGACATTCGCCAGAAACGAACTACGTTCCTGTGTCCATGTTAAACTGTAGGTCGCCTTCTAGAGCTTGAATAATTGTCTAGGGAGGAGCAAGTCGCCGAAGTGACATCCAACTAGGAGACTTGCAGCAGGACGTTCAGGCCACGCGAAACTACACACATCAAAATCAGTTTTCCATCACCCCAGTTCCCAGAACTCCTGAACGGTGGATATTGTATCACAGACACAGTGCCTTAGACTGTCACTAAACCAGTCCAAAGATGTAAACAATCATGTATGAGCAGCGCCTATTAGTCGGAGGGGGTCCGATAGCCGATCAGTTCCAGTCATTCCACCAGGAAGGAGGTACACGGCTCATGTTGTCTGTAGTTCAACCATGCCTAGACGGCCAGTACCGCGGTTCGATCGCGTCCGCATTGTTACTTTGTGCCAGGAAGGGCTCTCAACCAGGGAAGTGCCCAGACGTCCCGGAGTTAACCAAAGCGATGTCGTTCAGATATGGAGGAGGTACAGAGAATTAGGAGTGTCAATGACATGCCTCGCTGAGGCCATCCAAGGGCTACTACTGTAGTGCATGACCGCTACGTATGGGTTATGGTTCAGATAATCCTGACTGCCACGCCACCATGCTGAATAACGCTTTTCGTACAGCCACAGGACGTCGTGTTACGACTCAAACTGTGTGCAATAGGATGCATGATGAGCAACTTACTCTCGACATCCATGGCGAGGTCCATATTTGCAACCACTATACCATGCAGCGCAACATGGGCCTCTCGGGATTGGCATCACGTTCTCTTCACCGCTGTCGCATATGCCTTCAAAGGCACAATCGTAGGACACGTGTCTGGAAACCCGGTCAGGCTCAACGACCTAGACACCCTGTCCAGCGAGCGCAGCAAGGTAGAGGTCCGCTGGTGTTATGGGGTGGCATTATGTGGCGTAGACGGACGCCGCTGGTGGTCGCGGAAGGCGCCATAACGGCTCTACGATACGTGAATGCCATTCTCTAACCTATAGTGCAACCATATCGGCAGCATATTGGCGAGGAATTCTTCTTCATGGACGACAATTCTCGCCCCCATCGTGCACATCTTGTGACTGACCTTCAGGATAACATCTCTCGACTAGAGTGGCCAGCATATTCTCCAGACATGAACCCTATCGAACAAGCCTGGGATAGATTGAAAAGGGCTGTTTACGGACGACGTGAGCAACCAACCACTCTGAGAGATCTACGCCGAATCGCCGTTGAGGAGTGCGACAATCTGGACCAACAGTGCCCTGATGAACTCCTCTTGCATTCATCAATGCAAGAGGAGGTGCTACTGGATATTACAGGTATCGGTGTGTGCGACAGTCTGGACCACCAACTTGCAATGTGTAGTTTTTGTGTGCAATAAAACGGGCTTAAATAATGTTTATGTTGAGCTCTATTCCAATTTTCTGAAGACGTTCCGAAACTCTCGGAGCCAAGGTGGTGGAAAGCTTTTCTTGACGCGTGTATTATTGCCACAATTTAAACTGAGGTGGCAAAATTCATTGCATATCGATATGCACATATAAAGATGGTGGTAGTATCGCGTTCACATGTTATTTCTACTCAGCTCATACACATGAAAAGGTTTACACCGTGATTATGGCCACATGACTAGAGTTAACAGACTTTTAACGCGGAATGGTAGTTGGAGCTAGACTCATGGGACGTTCCGTTTCAGAAATCATTAGGGAATTCAATATTTCGAGATCCATAGTGCCGCGAGTCAGACAAGAGCACCAAAATTTAGGCATTACTTCTCATTACGGACAACGCAGTGGCTGACGGCATTTACAAAACGGCGGGATGCAGCGGCGGTTTCGTAGAGTTATCAGAGCTAACAGAGAAGTAACACTGCCTGAAATAACCGCAGAAATCAGTGTGGGACGTACGTACAAGAACTGTCAGGGCAGTGCGGACAAATGTGGCGTTAATGGGCTACGACAGCAGACGACTGATGCGAATGCCTTTGCTGACAGCACAATTCCACCTGCAGCGCCTCTCCTGGGATCATGGACAAACGGTTGTACCCTAGATGACTGGAAGACCATGGCGTGGTCTGAAGAGTCCCGATTTCATCTGGAAGGAGGTGTTGGTGAGGTTCGAGTGCGGTGCAGACCCCACAATACCCTCGACTCATGTTGTCAACAAGGCACTGTGTAAACTGGTAGTTGATCCGTAATGTTGTGGGCTGTGTTTACATGGAATGGACTGGGCTTTCTGGTCCAGGTGAACCGACCATTGACTGGAAATGGTTATGGGACAATGCGCTGTCACCAGACTATAGCTTTTGGTGATTGATTGATTGATTTGAATACCATTGTGGACGAATAGAGAGAAGGATTCGGCCACCACGATCGCCTGACATGAATCCCATGGAAGAGTTATGGGACATAATCGAGAGGTCAGTTAGTGCACAAAATCCTACACCGTCAACACTTTCGCAATTATGTACGGCTATGGAGGCAGCGTGGCTCAATACTTCTGCAGCTAACATCCATCGACTCGGCGTCTACCAATCAGGAAAACCTGGGACACCAGGCTATATTACGGTGATATAGGATACAACGTACCAGTCTTTCTTATCTCTTGGAATGCAGCACATAATTTCCTTGCAGAGTTTTCCACCCTGTTCAGGTAGCTGCCTCTCATGTCAATCTCTATTTCATTTTCAGAATTTTCATAATAATGCATACAATCATATCTCTTCCATGGTCAATTCCTTTTTTTCATGTCACTCCCAGTAATTTCTGTGTCACCATTCAGCGCTGAGCAATCTGAATTAAAGCAACATTTCAAGTCACGTGGAGATGACGAAATACGCCGTGCAAAAGGATGACCGTCACGATGTAAGGAGGTATACCATAACTTTTGGCACTTCCGTGTATCAACATACACTTAAATTGTGCTTCCATACATGTTACACATCACATCTTTTTTCTGATGGAAAATCCGAGGAGCTGTGGTAACAAAGAAGTGGTACAAACGAGAGAAAATAGTTTATCATACGCACATATACACTGAAGCACCAAATAAACTGGTATGCGCATGCGTATTGAAATACAAAAATACACTATGTGATCAAAAGTAACCGGACACCTGACTGAAAATGACTTATAAGTTCATGGCACCCTCCATCGATAATACTGGAACTCGATATTGTGTTGGCCCACCCTTAGTCTGGATGACAGCTCCCACTCTCGCAGGCATAAACTCAATCAAGTGCTGGAAAGTTTCTTGGGGAATGGCAGCCCATTTTTCACGGAGTGCTTCACTGAGGAGAGGTACCGATGTCGGTCGCTGAGGCCTGGCACGAATTCGGCGTTCCAAAACATCCCAAAGCTCTTCCGTATGATTCAGGTCAGGACTGTGTGCAGGGGAGTGAATTACAGGGATGTTATTGTTGTGTAACCACTCCGCCACAGGCCGTGCATTATGAACAGGTGTTCGATCGAGTTGAAAGATAGAGCCCCGAATTGCTCTGCAACAGTGGGAAGCAAGAAGGTGCTTAAAACATCAATGTAGTCCTGTGCTGTGATAGTGCCACGCAAAACAACAAGGGGTGCAAGCCCCCTCCATGAAAAACACGACCACACCATAACACCTCCGCCTCCGAATTTTACTGTAGGCACTACACACACTGACAGATGACGTTCACCCGGCAATCGCCATATCCACACTCTGCCATCGGATCGCCGCTTTGTATACGGTGATTCGTCACTCCAAACAAAGTTTTTCCACTGTTCAGTTGTCCAATGTTTACGCTCCTCACACCAAGCAAGGCGTCGTTTGGCATTTACCGCTGTATTGTGTGGCTTATGAGCAGACGCTCGACCTAGAAATCCAAGTTTTCTCACCTCCCACCTAACCGTCATAGTACTTGCAGTGGATGCTGATGCAGTTTGGAATTCCTGTGTGATGGTCTGGCTAGATGTCTGCCTATTACACATTACGACCCTCTTCAGCAGTCGGCGGTCTTTGTCAATCAACAGACTAGGTCAGCCTGTACGCTTTTGTGCTGTTTTTGTCCCTTCATGTTTCCTCTTCACTATCACATCGGTAACAGTGTACCTAGTAATGTTTATGAGTGTGGAAATCTCGCGTACAGACGTATCACACAAGTGACACCCAATCACCTGATTACGTTAGAAGTACGTGAGTTCTGCGGAGCGCCCCATTCTACTGTCTCACGATGTCTAATGAATACTGAGTTCGCTGACATGGAGTACCTGGCAGAAGGTGGCAGCACAGTACACCTAAAATGAAAAACTTATGTGAGACCTGAGTTTCTCCCGGCGTATACAATTTTCATACAACTTACGGGAAGTCAGCTAGGTAGATGAGACTACGAACTAGCTGGCAACATCTACTTACTTTTTATTCAATGGCCAGTATTACGAGTAGACAGGTGGAGTGGCGATGGGTAGTCCGTTGTCTCCTGTGATCGCAAATTTGTTTATGGAAGACTTCGAGGAACGTGTATTGGAGTCGGAACCTTGGTAACCCGTCTGTTTCTTCAGATATGTTGATGATACTTTTGTTGTTTGCCATCATGGCAGGGAGAATTTGTATGCCTTTTTAGCACATCTGAGTTAGATCCATCCGAACATTCCTTTTACGATGGAGGTGGAGAAGGATGGTTGCCTTCACTTTCTTGTCGTTTTGGTTAGGAGAAAGGATGATGGATCATTAGGACATGCAGGTTACAGCAAACGTACTCACACCGACTTGTATTTAAGGCTAATAGTTGTCAGCATCCAACTCATCGTGAAGGGGTACTTCGTACGTTGGTACACAGGGCACATGTCGTTTATGATACTGAGACCTTCCCAGCTGAGCTGTCCCATCTTGAAACTACGTTTCGTCAAAATGGATGCAGTGAAAGACAAATTGGACGTGCGTTGCGCTATCGAATAACTGTGCATCGGGTGACTGATGATAATACTGAGTCGACACCTACGTCTACAGCCTTTTTGCCTTACGTAGGAAGCACTTCAAAAAAGATCGGTCGTATTTTACGGAAATACGAGATGAGATGTGTTTTCCGACCTCCATCTAAAATTAGAGTGCTTTGGGGTTCAGTTAAAGATGATCTTGGATTGCGTAAGCCCGCATCTCGTGGTCGTGCGGTAGCGTTCTCGCTTCCCACGCCCGGGTTCCCGGGTTCGATTCCCGGCGGGGTCAGGGATTTTCTCTGCCTCGTGATGGCTGGGTGTTGTGTGCTGTCCTTAGGTTAGTTAGGTTTAAGTAGTTAAGTTCTAGGGGACTGATGACCATAGATGTTAAGTCCCATAGTGCTCAGAGCCATTTGAACCATTTTTTGGTTTGCGTAAGGCGGATGTATATCGCATTTCTTGTAGCTGTGGCATGGTATATATTGGTGAGACGCAGCACTGTGAAGGACCGATGTACTGAGCATAAACGGCACACGCGAATACAGCAGCCAAGTAGATCTGCTCTTGCCGAACATTGCTTGGATACTGGTCACCCGGTATTATATCACAATACCGAGATATTGGCATACACGTCCAGCCATTGGGTCAGTGTTATTAAGGAGGAAGTTGAGATGGAATTTGCGGGTAACCTTGTAAACAGAGATACAGGTTTTTGCTTAAACTCTGCCTGGAATCCTGCACTGACCCTTGTCAAAAAAAACAGAGGGACAGAATTAATGTTAACTCACCTGCTAGTTCGTAGTCTCACTATCGATATCTCTGACTTTGGTCACCTTTGGGGGCACTAGCGTTCAGTGTGTTTGTTGTCTTTCCTGAATTACTCCGATAACAGAGGTTTTAAATTTGCCTGTACATCGCCTGTCCGTTGCAGTTTGTGCCTTGAAAATGGCAGGGTGTACTGCCCCCGAAATATCGGCGGTCGCTGTAAATTTTACCTGGCTGAATTCCCGTAAGTTGTTTGAAATACTTATGTTTTTCGGGGTGTCTGGATACTTTTGATCACATAGCTGCACGAGGAAGGTTCGTGTCTATAATTTATAAATATTTGTAGCAAATTGGTTGAACTATGATAACAGTCCCCTGCCCAGCTTGATCTGTCTGTGTGTGAAGGCTACTCGCACGAACTACTGCTGGGATTTTCATACTTCATATTATAGCGTGGACTGTCGCAACCACTCCTCCGACAAACGAGAGTGGCGCCTTTGGCGCCCGGCTCAAATTTTAACAGCTTGCTGCAGGGCAGCCCATTAATTACCTGAGCTCCAAATGCTGTGGGGGAGGGCGGGGAAAGCATCCGGCAAAATCTCACGACATGACATTTAAATGATGGAGTGGTAGGAGGGGGAGGGGGGGACGGCTATGAAAGTCTCACGTCTAATTTTTGATTCAGAGAATATACAATATTATAATGGATAACATTTTGTTCCACAAAATTAATACCGAGCATAGACAGTATTAAAGTGTCCACCAGTATTTACTGTCATTCTGAAGTGAACTGAATGTCTGAAACGTGTGCATACCCGGGATCCTCTACTTGAAACAGGTGCCACAGAAGTGTCAGATTTCATATGGGGGGTTCCCTGCCCGTCGGCTGAAATCAGTGTGTGTCAGTTAGTCACTTGTGGTATTCTGCAACGCATATAAAGTCGATGTTCCTGTATTCAGCATGAAATTGTATCAAAACTTTTACAATACGTATGTGAAACGGCGACAAGTCGATACACAAATGCAAGTAATCGTTTGTGGACGGAAGCTAAGATGAAGTTCAGTGACAAGAATTCTTTTACTTAACGTATAACTCAAGAGACTGAAGATCACACAGTACAAAGGTAAGTACTAAGAATGTTGTGTTTCATCAACAAAGTAACGAATGGTTCAATGACATCGATTTTACATATCAATAAAAGGTCGATTTCTTAGGGATCCTGGAAAACGTTTAATACTAGCGTTTTTTATACACTCTCTAAATAAAACATTATTTGATTCAAGTGTTTTAATCAATGATTAAAACAAAGTTAAAACAAATCGCTTTCACATATTTTTGCGCTACTATTGGTTAAACCTTACTAGAGCGCAGTGGGCTCCCACCACATCTTTCCAAATCCAACCAAGAGGGAGGAGGTCTAAATTTAAAAAAACCTCAACTAACTAATACACGTCCCGTTAGGCGCTGTAGTTCGCGGACACGTGGCGTGTGTTGCATAAATCGTTTAATGTAGGTGAAAGTTACTATTTTCAGTGAACTGACATTGTTCTCTGATTTTCAGATATATCTCTGCCCGATAAACAGTTTTCGTCCCATGCGTTTCTCCTTAATTAACTGTATTATCTTCAGCGGCTGGAATAAACATACATTGTCAGTTAACTGCTGCACTTGTAACTTACACTACGCGCTACTAGACTTTTAAGCTACAAATAGTTATGGTTCAGAGCCTTTTATGCTCAATGCATATGCTTCATTACGTGCGGTACGTGATTGTGTTGTCGATGTCAGTGCTTAGCGCACTGTTACGTGCTGTTAGTTGCTGCATACGTGTCTAGGTTGTGTGTGTTTGTGTGTGTGTGTGTGTGTGTGTGTGTGTGTGTGTGTGTGTGTGTGTGTGTAGGTGTGTGCGCGCACGATGTAACGATACAGAAGTCCCTCCCAACCGTTTTAATACATCAAAACATTTTGTTTCTGTCCGTTGGGTTTTCTGTAAGGGCAGAGCGACAGCCTAGAGCATCTATCTGTGCCATTTGCAGATCAATACCACCGCAGATAATAGGAAATGACCACCCTGCAGGTCATAACAATGGCTCAAGTGGGTCTGTGTGAGCTGCAAACACACCTAACTGTCCCCCTAGGTGGGTACTAGCGAAGGATGCGCAACAAATATTGTCTCAACAGATGCAATACAAAATTAGATCAGAAAACCAATAATTAAAACTTACGTTAGAAGAGAGACCTTGTAGCATACGGTAGAGACAAGTCAGATTGAGATAAAAAATGGTTCAAATGACTTTGAGCACTATGGGACTCAAGTGCTGAGGTCATAAGTCCCCTAGAAAAACCTAACTAACCTAAGGACATCACACACATCCATGCCCGAGGCAGGATTTGAACCTGCGACCGTAGTGGTCGCGCGGTTCCAGACTGTAGCGCCTAGAGCCGCTCGGTCACTCCGGCCGGCCAGATTGAGATAAACAATTGGAACATATGCGAATTTTAAGAAGTTGGGGATAACCGCCTCGTGAGTTTGTGGTGCCTCTTAATAAGTGCTGATAAAGCACAGTTTATCATCTGCTTTCAATTCTGTCTCACTTCCCTGGTATACGGGGTAAAGTTCACAGCTAGCGGAGATTTAGTGCCTTTTACTTCTCGTGATGATTATGTTTGATTTGTGGGGAGCTCAACGATGTGTTCGTCAGCGCCCGTACTAATTCACAAACTCTCCAATGTCCAGTCTCGCCATTGTCTCGAATCATGATGAAATGATGAAGACAAAACGAACACCCAATCCGCAGTCAGAGAAAATCCCCAATCCAGCAGGGAAATCGAAACCGATACTCCATGACCCCAGACCGCAAACCGCTAGATAATGAGCGGCGGACTTCGACTTCTCATGTAGGCTGAGTGTACGGCAGGAGGGTGAGCGGCATACCGTCTTGGTAGTTGTTAGTGCCGCTGAAACTCGTTTCTGTCCGTTAAATATGAGAGACACTTATCTACTTGCTACAATTGTAAGCTTTTGGTGAACAATGTTGAAACCAGGAGCGTATTATAGTTGGAGTCACAAACGATGGCGATCGAGTTTAGGCTCGTTCTGCGCATGGTTCATGGTTCATGGTTCTTTACAGACAAATGGAAAAACTAGTAGAAGCCGACCTCGGGGAAGATCAGTTTGGATTCCGTAGAAATACTGGAACACGTGAGGCAATACTGACCTTACGACTTATCTTAGAAGAAAGATTAAGGAAAGGCAAACCTACGTTTCTAGCATTTGTAGACTTGGAGAAAGCTTTTGACAATGTTGACTGGAATACTCTCTTTCAAATTCTAAAGGTGGCAGGGGTAAAATACAGGGAGCGAAAGGCTATTTACAATTTGTACAGAAACCAGATGGCAGTTATAAGAGTCGAGGGACATGAAAGGGAAGCAGTTGTTGAGAAGGGACTAAGACAGGGTTGTAGCCTCTCCCCGATGTTATTCAATCTGTATATTGAGCAAGCAGTAAAGGAAACAAAAGAAAAATTCGGAGTAGGTATTAAAATCCATGGAGAAGAAATAAAAACCTTGAGGTTTGCCGATGACATTGTAATTCTGTCAGAGACAGCAAAGGACCTGGAAGAGCAGTTGAACGGAATGGACAGTGTCTTGAAAGGAGGATATAAGATGAACATCAACAAAAGCAAAACGAGGATAATGGAATGTAGTCGAATTAAGTCGGGTGATGCTGAGGGAATTAGATTAGGAAATGAGACACTTAAAGTAGTAAAGGAGTTTTGCTATTTGGGGAGCAAAATAACTGATGATGGTCGAAGTAGAGAGGATATAAAATGTAGACTGGCAATTGCAAGGAAAGCGTTTCTGAAGAAGAGAAATTTGTTAACATCGAGTATAGATTTAAGTGTCAGGAAGTCATTTCTGAAAGTATTTGTATTGAGTGTAGCCATGTATGGAAGTGAAACATGGACGGTAAATAGTTTGGACAAGAAGAGAATAGAAGCTTTCGAAATGTGGTGCTACAGAAGAATGCTGAAGATTAGATGGATAGATCACATAACTAATGAGGAAGTATTGAATAGGATTGGGGAGAAGAGAAGTTTGTGGCACAACTTGACCAGAAGAAGGGATCGGTTGGTAGGACATGTTCTGAGACATCAAGGGATCACTAATTTAGTATTGGAGGGCAGCGTGGAGGGTAAAAATCGTAGGGGAGACCAAGAGATGAATACACTAAGCAGATTCAGAAGGATGTAGGTTGCAGTAGGTACTGAGAGATGAAGAAGTTTGCACAGGATAGAGTAGCATGGAGAGCTGCATCAAACCAGTCTCAGGACTGAAGACCACAACAACAACAACTGCGCACCTACGTCACACATTCTTTTATAGCCAATGACGTTTCACTACTTTTCCGAGGACTCTGCTGTGGATGTCACAGACAATGTGGGAATTAAACGTAGTCGTAGGAGACTTATTTAGAGAATTTTTATTCCGTTTGTAGCGAGTTGCCGTGGGCTGATGGTAGTGGTAAGCGACAAATTTTACACAATCGAGTGAGAGACATTATTTGCAGGATACACGCTTATATCAAGTGCAAAGCACGAGTATACGCGTACCACAGCTGTCACTTGGAACCGGCAACAATGCAGTCCCCGCCCGTTTCTTGACCTGAGCGAACCGCCATCGTTGGTGTATCCGACTAGAGACATTCTAACACTCGTAATACTCCGCTACCTCCTTTCTAAAGGCCTTGATAATACATGTATAATAACTTTAATGCATGTAGCATATGTTTCACCGGAGTGCTCGCACTCTTGATGATCCACCCATAAGACAAATTTTAATGTAATTGTTATGTTTCTAGCCTGTTCCTCTCGTTGCTTGTCGGCAGTTGCGATATAAATATCCTGACACGTAACGTTTTGTATAATGTGTGTGTGCCTGTGTGTGCGAGTGCCTCTATTGGGGAGAAGGGGGTTGTGTGTGTGTGTGTAAAAAAAAACGAAATATGCGTACGTTTCCAGGAAAAAAGCATAAAATATAGTGCCAGTAGTGTAACAAATAACGACTGATAGTTACACCGGCTTTTGCGTGGTGTTCCGAATGACCCATGTAGATGTTAAGCCGCTGAGTATTCACACTCACATTTTTCATTCCAGTCTACTCACCCGCCTCCGTGGCCGAGGTCACCAACACACGGTTGTGTGGTGGCGCTCGACCCGGGCGCACGCCGGCGGTGGAACAATTTTTCACTGCGAGTATTTGATCAGAAAGAGGAGGAGAAACTTCCTGGCAGATTAAAACTGTGTGCCGGACCGAGATTCGAACTCGGGACCTTTGCCTTGCGCGGGAAACTGCTCTACCAACTGAGCTACCCAAGCTAGACCCATGCCCTGTCCTCACAGCTTTACTTCTGCCAGACCCTCGTCTCCTACCTTCCAAACTTTACAGAAGCTCTCTTGCGAGTCGTGCTTGGGTAGCTCAGCTGGTAGAGCACTTGCCCGCGAAAGGTAAAGGTCCCGAGTTCGAGTCTCGGTCCGGCACACACTTTTAACCTGCCAGAAAGTTTCATATCAGCGCACACTCCGCTGCAGAGTGAAAATCTCATTCTTGAAGAGGAGGAGAGATGGTGGCGTTAAGTTGCTGACCACTGTCCTGGTTTAAATACCAAACTTATTCGCAGTGTCTCGTTAAGTGAGAGTATGTGACACAGCTGTTGGGGACGGATGGGGACGTTAAGCCCAGCGACCCCCTTTGTGCTCTCCGCGAGGGGCAGGCTCTATGTCGGCAACAGCTTTTCCCCCCTCCCTTCTCACATCGTCATTATCATACAACACATACATTACACTTCACTCCACACGCACCCAACACACACATAACATAGGCCTATATGTGTTATTACAAACACTGTAATAGAACACGTTGCAAGTAAATAGCCGGCTGCTGTGATTGAGCGGTTCTATGCGCCCAGTCTGGAACCGTGTGACCGCTACGCTGGCAGGTTCGAATCCTACCTCGGGCATGGATGTGTGTGATGTCCTTAGGCTAGTTCGGTTTAAGTAGTTCTACGTTCTAGGGGACTGATGATCTCAGATATTAAGTTCCATAGTGCTCAGAGCCATTTGAACCTTTCTTTTTTTTTTTTTTTTTTAATGCCAGTTTTATCATGCACTTGCGTTTTCTGGGTAGAGAGGAAAAATATCCGCATCCTTTACAATGACATTCTGTCATGTCCGTTTACACCAGTTCTCGTGGCCGTTTGCTGTTAGATCCCAGGACGTGCACATTTTCTGCTATAATACGAAGTTTCAGCGAATGATGTCTTTCGTCATATTTTCTGTCGTGAAAATGAACAAAACCTTGGTCGGATACTGTAACTCGAATAATAACCACTTACGAAAATGAACTTGGGGCACGGTATATGTCAATTTCCAGCGGCTGCTGGTGCTTTCCATCAGATAGTGCCTAGCAATGAAACAAAGCGTCCGATTATCTCCTAATATAAGGTCTGGTTGTAGAATGGTTCCTGCTTGTCGGTCAACAACTCTGTGAACCCTCCCCACGGTATACGGATTGTTTTCCAGAAGGCAGTTCGTCAGTACTGATTGCGCCTTTAGTTGGAGGAACGGACTTACGTACCCACCTTCTGCAGATTCTGGTTCAGGTTTACCTCGTTGCTTTCCAGTAGCAGAAACTTCTCCTAGGTAGTTCATATTTGTATGTTATACTGCGTCTCATCTTGTAAGTAGGATGTTTATGTTTTCTTATTGGCAACGTTACGTAGCGCTCAATATGAAAATCACTGGCTGTGCTGTGTGCAGTCTGTGGCTAGTTTGCATTGTTGTCTGCCATTGTAGTGTTGGGCAGCGGCAGCTGGATGTGAACAGTGCGTAGCGTTGCGCAGTTGGAGGTGAGCCGCCAGCAGTGGTGGATGTGAGGAGAGAGATGGCGGAGTTTTGTAATTTGTCATGAACTGCTATATATATTATGACTATTAAGGTAAATACATTGTTTGTTCTCTATTAAAATCTTTCATTTGCAAACTATCCCTATCAGTAGTTAGTGCCTTCCGTAGTTTGAATCTTTTATTTAGCTGGCAATAGTGGCGCTCGCTGTATTGCAGTAGTTCGAGTAATGAAGATTTTTGTGAGGTAAGTTATTTGTGAAAGGTATAGTCTAATGTTACTCAGGGCCATTCTTTTGCAGGGATCTTTGATAGTCAGATTGCGTTGCGCTAAAAATATTGTGTGCCAGTTTAAGCATAGTCTTGCATAATTGTTCTAAGGGGACGTTTCAATCTGTCTGAGACGTTCACACCACCTCTGGAGTTTTAACATCACAGCAGCAGCCAAGCTGTCATTAGCGCGGATCGCGATAAAAGTCTTTCTCCTTCTAATCAGCTATGGAGCAGTACATGTGTCAATCCTACGCTGTCGTGCAGGCTAATAGGCCAACAGATGTAATTATATGTGTATTTGTGAAGCACTCGACCGAGAGGCGGTCAGCATGCGCATCAAGGTCGCGGCTGTACGTGACCTCGGCGGCGGACCTTGGATAGGGTAATGGGAAACTCGTGGCTGGAACACAAGAGATTGTAAATACCGCGACACCAGTATACTCCTAGCGGATTGGTTCAAAATGGTTCAAATGGCTCTGAGTACTATGGGACTTAACATCTGAGGTCATCAGTCCCCTAGAACTTAGAACTACTTAAAACTAACTAACCTAAGGACATCACACACATCCATGCCCGAGGCAGGATTCGAACCTGAGACCGTAGTGGTCGCGCGGTTCCAGACTGAAGCGCCTAGAACCACTCGCGCACCGCGGCCGGCTAGCGGATGGGAAATCGATGATAACGAAAGCCGCGTGCATTACTAGCACACACATAACAAATTAATTAATCGATTATTACGTCAACACAGCGATGTGCCGCAGTGGTTAGCACACTGGAAGCATTCGGGAGGACAGCGTTTAAATCCCGCGTCCGACGATCCAGATTTAAGTTTTCCGTATGTAACCTCTCCACAGAAAATATTTAAATTAAATGATGAACAATGATGTAACCTCCCACGTAAATAATAATAAAATGAATTTTTTAATATTGTAACCTCTGAACAAAATTAATTTTAATGTAACTTCTGAACAAAATTGGCTCCCATTTATAATCTCTGTGCAGAAATGCATTCACATTTAATGTAACCATAAAATTCAATTCCTAAACCCGGAAATAATAAAAAAATTCAGTAACCTGGTAAATTTTATGACGACAGCAGCGCTGCGCCTCGCCCCTGTATTCTGAATAAAAAAAAGGAAAAAATTCTTATCTCAATAAAAACTGCGAATATATCCGCTCTTATGTAGAATTTTTTTTTTCGGCACAGCTTCGTGCAATGCTGGCCTATATTTTTTTTATTCTTGGAAGGAATGATAATGCATTGGAAATTTTCTTTAAATTGAAATGAATGCTTTTCTTTAAAAAAATTACTTTATATTATAAAAATTATTATTGGGGGCATTTTTTAAAAGAAATTAATAACAGTTAATATACATTACTAGTTATGCGCAAGGCTGCTTCTTTACCTTCTACAACAATACTCATCTTCCAGAGTCCCGGCCAGAGCAGACTGCCGACACGCGCTGGCACGCGCCGACTACTGCAGACTACAGCAGACTACTGAAGACTACTGTCGACTAATGCCAACTAGCGACAAGCAACAGTCTACATACTACTCTCTGGTCAGACTCTGCCATGCCTCGCCCATCGCCAGCAACGCATATGTCTTACATAACCCTCCACTGGGGGGGCAAAAATTTGGCAGCGATGGTGAGTCAATTGGACTTGCTATGAGCAACAAATTTTTCTTAATTAACTAAGTTTAAAATCACAGAATATATACATATATATACGTGCAGAACATGAAATAAAATATAGTGCACATGCACTGAGTACAGAACACATCAAGCAAAGACAAAATGTATACACAATGAGTACAAATCATATTAACAAATGACATAAAGTGCACACGCACTGTAGTACTGAACATATCAGGAAATCAGCAAATCACAAAATGTATACGGAATGAGTACAAATCATATTAACAAATGACAAAAAGTGCACACGCACTGTAGTTCAGAACATATCAGCAAATCACAAAATGTATATGCAATGAATACAAATCATGTTAACAAAATGACAAAAGTGCACATGCACTGTAGTACAGAACACATCAGGCAAAGACAAAATGTATACACAATGAATAAAATCATATTAACAAATGACATAAGTGCACACGCACTGTATATACTTTTTTACTATTTTACAAGAACTAGGATAGGAAAGGGAAGGATTGCATCATGGTTGTAGCACTTTAGGTTGCACACAGCTGCACTGAAAGTCCATATCTTTCTACAGAAGCACAACACCAAGTGAGACAATCTGAAGTTCTTTTCCTTGAAGTTAATCAGAGTAGCCAAGACACTGAAATTTCGTAGTAATATTCCATGTTATCATTTTGGTAGTACATTAGGTATACCAAACAGTGGTACCATAATAACATCTCCATCGCTCAAGGTGGTGGACAGCATGTCGTGTCAACACCACGTTCTTGTAAGGTACACCAACGTAGAATTAGTGCAAAAACCAAATATAGTGCTCCATGGTCATGAGGATAGACAGGACAAACGGATATTGCAGTAATTTCTGGTAATTAGGTCAGAAGGTGAAGGACATTAAGTCACATACTAGTCTTCATTGAGAATTACACTAGTCTCACAACTGATTTGAGTAATTGGTGGCACTCATCGCCCAGTTACTGAACATTTCTGTACCATGTATGAAGTATTACAGAATAATGTTCATAAATCATCTGATTACAGTTAACATAGGCACTCATTGGCCAGTTACAAACCATCAGACGTCATCATTGAAAACAGGAGCTAATGAATGGCATAGTATTAACATAATTCACTTAGTTATAGTAATCATTGGCACTCATTGGCCAGTTACAAAACATCAGAAGTCATCATTGAAAACAGGAGCTAATGAATGGCATAGTATTAACATAATTCACTTAGTTATAGTAATCATTGGCACTCATTGGCCAGTTACAAAACATCAGAAGTCATCATTGAAAACAGGAGCTAATGAATGGCATAGTATTAACATAATTCACTTTGTTATAGTAATCATTGGCACTCATTGGCCAGTTACAAAACATCAGAAGTCATCATTGAAAACAGGAGATGGCATAGTATTAACATAATTCACTTAGTTATAGTAATTATTGGCACTCATTGGCCAGTTACAAAATATTCTTATGTTTTTATAACACATTATTCAGTATTATTCAGAAGTTATCATTCAAAATGAGAGTCAATTATTGGCATAGCATTTATAGTGTATAACAAAATATTATTTACAGAAATTATTGTCATAGTATTTATGCATTATTACAAAGCATCATTTAGTATTACTCAGAACTGATCATTCCAGTGACATAGGACATATTGAAAATGTAACACACTGTAACTATTACTCAAGGTCTGTGGTTAAAAAACATTACGCAGAACTCATCATTCAAGTGACATAGGACATAGTGAAAATGTAACATACTGTAACTATTATTCAACGTCTGTGACTAGAAAACATCATTCAGTATTAGTCAGAATTCATCATTCAAATGACATATTACTCAGAACTGATCATTCCAGTGACATAGGACATATTGATAATGTAACATACTGTAACTATTATTCAAGGTCTGTTACTCAGAATTATTCAGAACTCTCTTAAACTGGTAGCATTATTTGGGAGTGGTAATACATTTTTTTTTATGCTAGCAATGCATTGCGTTGTGATCGATAATTGATTGCTGGGACATAACAATGTTTGCATTTGACTTATTGCTGCAAATAAAGATTATTAACGTCATTCGTCATGAGTCAGCTGTAGCAAGGTTATGAAACAAGTAGAGTATATGTGATCACATTCATAAATGACACAGGTTTAATGACCAACTGCTTATAGCACATTAATTTCATGAATAATTTCTCCTGTAAAATATACAAAATGGATTATTAAACTGAAAGAAGAAACGCATATTATGCTGAAAAGTAGTGAACTTCGAATTAACAGGTAGTGAAATGTGTATAAAATATATATGTTCTCTAGCTGTCCTTTCCAAAACCTTCAGTCATCATACCATGCGACATAAGACATACTGTCAAAACGAACTGCAACAAATACCTAAATAACTACATAGCATTTCTTAACTAACAGTAAATATATAAACATCATCATTATTTTCATCTGAAAGAAAAACTTCACTATCATTTCTATCATCACCTGCAAAGAAAAACTTAATTATCTATATCATCATAACTCTATTATTATCATCACCTGTATAGAAAAACTTAATTATCCATATTAACATATTCTTCATCATTATTCATCACCATTCATTATCATCTGCAAAAAAGTCACTTCATTATTCATTATACAACTATTCCTTATTTCTACCATATTTCATCACTAAATCTAAGATGTTTAGTTCTGTCTGACAGCCTGCATCAATCGCCTCGTATTCTGAAAGAAAAAATTAATTAAGACTGCTATCATACGATGTGTATAGTATATTCTTGTTAATCCTTGTTAATTCTGATCCATTTACTCTTCGTGACGAGGTATTGCATCTTCTTTCGTTCATTCCGAAGGTGAAATTCCCATTTCTGTTTAATTTATTTCTTTTACACGTTATTTCTTTCTGAAAATGGCGAACAAAGATTAATGTCTTGCATTTAAATCATATACCCATTAAATAAAAACTGGTTTATAGTAACATAACTGAGCATACAGCATAACATGACAGAAAACGTAATATGTCAAAAACACAGACAGTGTGCAGGTGCAAAAATGTACACAGAGTATCACAATGTAGCAGCAAAAAAAGTAAAGTAGTCACGATATTGAGATATCATAAGGCAAAATGTTAAAGTCAGCTGGTGTTTGTTATATCTTAAATATTTTATAGTGCATACAAACAAACAGGAAAACAATCATACATACATAAAAAATGGAAACTGTGCACTTGCCAATAAAAATACGATAATCATCAGTAAGTGTTCATGTGAATATAATTGCATAAGAGGTCATAAAAATTAGGAAATGGCATTACAGTGTGATAAATCATAAAGTATGTTCATTCAATAAAGGGTTTGATGTTGGAGACATGGTGATTGCCCTTGCTTTTTCTGATTCTCAAAGTTTCAACGTGTACTACATTGGGGTGAGGAATGCTGCGAATTCGATATGGACCTGCATATAGAAGCTCAAATTTATTGCATATATTCTTTCCTCTGTTGGATAAATAGTGTGTATCTTCTGTCCAATGTGAAAGTCACGGCGTGTATAAACCTGTTTTTGCTGTCTTCTCCGGCGCTCTGCAGCACGTTTGATGTTGTTCAGCGCAATGTCAATTATTTCATGGTGTCGTAGTCGACGAGACGTAGGAAAGGTTATTAATTCTTTAATTTAGTTAGGTGGTTCAACATTTTTCAGTATAACAGACGGAGATTGCATAGTAGATTCATTTGGTATGGAATTAATTACATCCTGGAATGAGAGTATGTATGTGTCCCAATCAATATGTTTTTTATGACAGTATATTCTACACAGTTTACCAATTTCTTTCATTAATCGTTCACAAGGGTTCGAAGAAGCATGGTACCTGGATATATAGATCGGAGAAATGTTTCTAGCTCGTAACATACGTGTCCATATAGCAGATCGAAACTGTGGTCCATTGTCGGAAATTACTTTCAACACATGCCCTACTTGAAATAGAAAATGTTTTACAAATGCTTTCGAAACAGTTTTAGCAGTAGCTTTGCGTAACGGAGCGAAGGTAACAAATTTTGAAGTGAGTTCAACAGCGACAAAGATGTAGCAAAAACCTCTATTAGTTCTGGTAATCGGACCAAAAACGTCTACAGCGGCCATGTGTCCCAATTTAACAGGTAAAATGGGATGTAATGGAGGAATATGTGAAGTCGTATCTGACTTCGCTTTCTGGCTGATTTTACATGACGCTAAAACTCGTCGAATACGTTTCTCCATGTTGGTAAAATAATAGTTCTGTCTTAGTATAAGAAAACATTTTCTGGCTCCGTAATGTGCGTAACTTAAATGAGTATACCAAACTAATTTGTTAACAAGTTCGTCAGGAATGCACAATAGCTAATTGTTGCTGTCAGGGTGAGAGCGGCGAAACAGAATATTATTGCGTACAGTGTAATGGTTTCTAATGGTAACATTATTCCTATCTTGCCAAAGGTGTTTAATCTCTTTCCATACGTTGTCTTTACTCTGCTCTTGTGCTATGTCTTGTAATGATGCCGAAATGAAATTTTCAAATGCATCTTGTTGAATATACATGACGCTGAAATTTGCTTTGCAGAAGTTTGTTGCGATGTCTTGCTGATTGTTGCTGAGAGAACGGGATAGTGCGTCTGCTACAATATTTTGTGTACCGGGAATGTGAACAATTGTAAAATTAAATTCCTGCAAATAAAGTTTCCATCTACTCAATCTGTCGTGTGTAAATATAGCGGAAAGTAACAACTGTATCGCTCTATGGTCTGTATAAACGGTCGTATGTCTTCCATAAAGGAAATGCCGAAATCTCGTAAATGCCCATACAACACATAATGTTTCAAGTTCTGTAACAGAATAATTACGTTCAGTAGGTGACAGAATGCGACTCGCAAAGGCTATGTTTTTAATTACTGTAGAACCATCTTCTTCAATTTCCTGGAAAATGTGTACGCCTATAGCAGTGTTAGAACTGTCGGTGGCAATGGAAACATTTCTAGTAAGATCTCAGTGCGATAAAAGTGGTGCATTCAACAAAGCATGTTTCAGGTTCATAAATTCAGAATGTGCTTGCTTATCCCAGGACCAAATAGTGTTTTTACCTGTCATCTGACATAATCTAGGGGTGTCTAAAGCAGAGTAATGAATAAATTTACGAAAAAAGTTAATTAAACCCAAAAAGCTGCGTAGTTGTTTCTTCGTCGTAGGAACAGTAATGTCACGTAAAGCTTGAAGTTTTTCCGGGTCAGGCGCAATGCCTTCTGCTGAAATTACATGTCCAAGAAATGTTATAGAAGTTTTGCCATAGTGCGATTTACTGAGATTAATTGTGAGTCCTTGTGCACGAAAAGTTTGCTACAGTAGTTCAAGAATCAGATGGTGCTCAGACCTGTTAGCTTCTGCAATAAGAATGTTGTCTACGTACGTTGTGATTCTGTCTTTAAGTTCTGTCGGAAGTATTGTATTCAAATCGCGAATAAATGCTGCTGAAGAAATAGTTAAACCGAACGGTAATTTACAAAATTGATAACAGTCACCAAAACAAAGAAAAGCCGTGTACTTTCTGCAGTTCGGATGGAGTTGAATTTGCCAAAATCCTGATTTCATATCTGATGTGGAATAAATAGCAGTACCATGAAATTTCTGTAGAAGTTCTTCTAGCGTTTGAGGGCGATCCGTTTCATTAATAATAATATCATTGATGTGCCGCGAATCAAGTACGAGGCGAAGAGAACCATCCTTTTTCTTAACAATATGGAGCGGGTTTATGTACGGACTAACTGCCGATTCAATAATTCCTTGGTCAAGCATAGCTTGCAATTCTTTCTTAACTTGTTCTCTGTGAATATACGGAATGCGATAATGTTTCGGTTTAAATGTGTCGTGCTGTTTAACTTTAAATTCATACATAAAACCGGACATAGTACCAGGAACATTGTCAAAAACTGGAGCTTGCTGTAAAATAATTTTGCGTAGTTGCGTGCGTTCGTCGTCTGTATTTGCACTGCTCTGTTTAACTTTATCAGAAATCATCTGTATAACGTCATAGTCGGCTTCGTCTGGAGTATTATAGTTGTATACGTACGTATCTGTGAACAATGTGGAATGACAGTCTATGTTACGTGATGCGGAAATGACCTCTGTACGATTAATTGTTTGTTCTTCTGCAGATAACGAGTGCTGAAATTCTACACCCAGTTGTACATTTTCATCCTTCAACATTAAATAGGAGTTTTGAAAGTCAATAATTGCGTCGTGTTGTACCAGAAAATTTGTACCTAAAATAACGTCTGTTGTCAATAAGGGAACAATGCAAAAATTTGAGTGAAATGTTTGACCTGCAATAGAAAATGATAAATGTGTCTTTAATTTAACATCTACTCCTTTACCAGATACTGCTCCTTTTACTTTCGTTTTGCCTAATGGTAATGTAGGATAGGTATTCTCTTTGTTACATTCGTTGAAAGTTTCCTCATTTATGACTGACATAGGAGATCCAGAATCGATTACTGCTGAAAATTTGGATGATCCAATTTTTACTTCGATGACAGGGTGTGAAATGGTTTTTTGAATAACTGGTCTTTCCTGCAAAAGAGTGTCTCTGATGTCGTCAAAAGTAATAACATTTTCGTGAACAAGATTCTCTGTGTCAAAAGTATTGCTTGCGTTACTGGAAGACGCAACCTGTACTGTATCTAGTCAAATTCTATCTGATGTGCTATTATTTTCGGGAGGATGCTGTGGCATTTCAACTATTTGTACTGTTCTGTTATTTCTTCCTGACGTATTACGTTCGGGATGATATCTACTGTCTGGTTCATTCATGATAATATGTTGTTGCGGATGATTTTGTTGCTGATAAGACCGACTGTTATTAAATGTACGCTGAAAATTATGCCCATTTCTTTTACGTCTGTCATGATAATCATTTCTATACGGTGCATTGCGATAGGAATTGAAATGGTGTGTTTTCTGTACGTACTGATTCCCTTGTTGCTGTGCGTTACTATTTGTTGGGGCCGACGCTATACGCGTAGGCGGCGAAACATTAAAGCTTGGTTGACCTTGTACATTACATTGTTGGTTAGGTGTGCTAACCGGCTGGTTTTGTTGCTATTGCGGTGAAAAACCTCTATTGTTACCAAAATGCGTTCGCTGTTGCTGATAATTTTACACATACTGATGATTAAATTTTTGTCAGTTATTAAAGTTCTCGTGGTTGTCATTTCTGGAGCGTCTAATGAAAAATTGTCACTTTCGGAAAAAACTTGTCGTATCAGGTTTTCTTTACTTATTCTTAATTCTAAATAGTTCGATAGTTGAAGAGCTGTTTTGATAGATATAAAGGATAGTAGAAGAGAAGGCAGCAGTGCAGAAAACTAAAGATGAAATAGCACTACTATGGCTCGGGGCCCTGTGCACGCTACGGCACATATTCATTAAAGCGTAATGAATCCCCTGAGGTCTATTACGCGCTGCAAATAAATTTTAGCTTCTGCGTTACAGGCAATGCCGGTGAAAATTCAAAAGAAAATTGTTGTATCCAGTCCAAAGCTAGTTTCTGCATTACAGGCAATGCCGATGAAAATTCATAAGCACATTGTCGTATCCAGTCGAAAGAGTGAATCTGTGTTCTGTCAGTTTTAACTACCTTAGATTTCTTTACGGATAAAAATTGCCTGTAATCAGCGTTATCGTCTCTGTATGTTTTAGCAGGTTCAGAATTGCGTGAGAATCTATTTATCTGTGTCTCTTCAGATTCTAAGTCGCGTGGTCTCTGCAAATTACCTGGCTGTGTGAGCGTGAAAAATGTTCGGAATGTGCCGTATGCTGTGACGTGTTATTGACTGAAATATTTTTCACTTCTTGCTGTAAAGTTGACAATTTTCTACGTAATGTATTATTGGTCGAATCTATCTCATTGATCGTCTGCTGTAAATTTTGAAATTCAGGTGTTTGATTAAACGAAATCGGTGAAGTATCGTCTGATTTGCTGTCATTATTACTTTCAATAACGTCAATACGACTGGCCAATTCATCATATTTTTCAGTCAGTATTTTTACCTGATCATCGTTTTTAGTGTCACAAGCATTAATTTGTTTTTGTATTTTACGTGTGGTTTCGTTCAATCTTTTAACGTCTGCTTTGATGGCATCGGGATCCTGTATTAATTCTAATTGTTCAAGTCTGTCGGTCACTGTCTGAAAGTCTACTGTATGTGTATCTGTTTTTGTTTTAAGATCGGAAATTTCATCACGAAATTCGGTGTTCAACTGTTTGACAGTATAAATTTCGTCTGATACTGTAGCAATATTGTTGTCTACGTATGTTTTTGCTTTCGTAAACAATTTACGTTTATCTTCCTGTCTCTGTGCGGTAATTGTTTCCATGACTTGTCGTTTTACTTTATTTTGTTCCTGTATGAATTTACGGTAACGCGTTTCACTGTTTTGTAGGTGGTGAATAAAGCGTTCGTCTATTTGACTGTTCCGTTGGTCAAATTTCGCTTCTACTTTCGCATCCAGTATGCGTGAAAGTTCTGCTGACATTAATTTAAACTCTTCGCGTAACTGTGTTGCGTTTTCAGAGCATTGTTTACCGACTGCATTAATTTCGTCTCTAAGTGATTCTGTTGTGGTTGCTTGTGTATTACTTAATTCTTGTGCAACAGATCTAATTTCTTCACTACTTTTCCTAGCACAAGCCTTAATTTCTTCACGTAATTGTTCTTTAGTATCATGACATTGCGCGGCCACGGCTGTAATCTGTTCACTAAGCTGTTTGGAATTGTTATCTAGTTTTTCATTAAGTTGTTGTTTGAGATTTTCATTATTTTCATTAAGTTGTTTGAGATTTTCACTAAGTTGTTTGTGATTGTTGTCTTGTCTTTAATTATGTTGTTTGGAATTTTCATTAAGTAGTTGTTTAACATTTTCACCAAATTTTTGTTTGAGATTCTCGTTAAGTTGTATCATTAATGCTATGACTCGATCCATGCCAAAATTAGCTACTGTATTCTCTGTGCTATGTGATGGTGTATGTGCATTTGTCACGTTTTCTGTAACCATTTGGTCATTCTGTAATTCTTGAAAGGGTTTGCCAAACGGATGTGCACTGTTAGTCACTACCTCAGAATCAAATAAATTTGTCGTACTTTGAGTAAACTGTTCATTTTCGTTACAAAAATTTATTTGTTCACAATTCAAATTTTGCAAATCGGGTGTGTTAAACTGGGCAGCGTTCATTGTAACAGAACGTGCCGCGTCATCAATTGTTGTTAAATTAACAGATGACACAATTGAATTTGTTTGCTCATCACTAGGATAAAAACCAATATTAGTGGTCGGCACGTACTGATTGTCTGTAAATGGAGGATTGCTATCATTACACTGAGTGTCGCAAATATTATCGGTCAAATTATTAGAGTCTGCTATTTCACTCATTACACATCGCGATGTACTGTTAACAGTTTTTCGCGGCATTTTTCACAAAACAAAAATTAAGCGCGATAAAACAAGGACAATGCAAAAATGCAACAAACACAATTACAACAAAGAGCAACAAATTGCCGATGATCTGTGAAAGAAAGAGTGACAAATTAGTAAATGCGTTGCGCCAGCTGCAAACTACGTTTAAGTAAATAAGAGCAGATATATGACTACTTATCAGAAGATTCACAAAGAAATACGATCCTGGCAGGGTCGCCAAGTGTAACCTCTCCACAGAAAATATTTAAATTAAATGATGAACAATGATGTAACCTCCCACGGAAATAATGATAAAATAAATTTTTTAATATTGTAACCTCTGAACAAAATTAATTTTAATGTAACCTCTGAACAAAATTGGCTCCCATTTATAATCTCTGTGCAGAAATGCATTCACATGTAATGTAACCACAAAATTCAATTCCTAAACCCGGAAATAATAAAAAAATTCAGTAACCTGGTAAATTTTATGACGACAGCAGCGCTGCGCCTCGCCCCTGTATTTTGAATAAAAAAAGGAAAAAATTCTTATCTCAATAAAACTGCGAATATATCTGCTATTATGTAGAATAATTTATTTTTTTTTTTTGGCACAGCTTCGTGCAATGCTGGCCTATATATTTTTTTTTTTTATTCTTGGAAGGAATGATCATGCATTGGAAATTTTCTTTAAATTGAAATGAATGCTTGTCTTTAAAAAAATTACTTTATATTATAAAAATTATTACTGAGGGCATTTTTTTAAAAGAAATTAATGACAGTTAATATACATTACTAGATATGCGCGAGGCTGCTTCTTTACCTTCTACAATAATACTCATCCTCCAGAGTCCCGACCAGAGCAGACTGCCGACACACGCTGGCACGTGCCGACTATTGCAGACTACAGCAGACTACTGAAGACTACTATCGACTAATGCCGACTAGCGACAAGCAACAACTAACTACATACTACTCTCTGGTCAGACTCTGCCATGCCTCGCCCATCGCCGGCAACGCATACGTCTTACACGTGATTTTCCTAAATCGCTCCAGGCAAATGTCGGGATGGTTCCTTTGAAAGGGCACGGCGGACATCCTTTCCCATCCCTAACCCGATAAGACCGTTGACCTCGCTGTTCGGCCTCCTCCCCCAAACAACCCAACCTTAAGCCCCATTATTTCACTATCCTAACACTCTCTGTGACATTGAATCATCCAGAAGGTATGATCAGATGTGAATGTTACTATCTACTTGTACACACCAGAGCCGGGTAAGTAAATGATTTAATAGCAGCAGTTCTCAGTAACAGGTAAAAGGTCACCAGAATACATGCATTCAGTCGAGACGACGCAGTATGTTCCCTGACAGATCGTAGCACTGTTGCCAGCTTCCGTCTGAGAAGCGGTAACGGCTGCAAGCACAAGCAGTACCCGTCTACAGAACTGTGACAATACTGAGGCGTTGCCATACAGACGATTAGAAACTCTTTGGTTGATGTCCGCAAAGCCACGCGCAGCCCGCTGCAATTGTCAGGTATCAATTGTACGTCAACTCAACTATAGTATTGTTACAGGCCTCATAAGTCATGTGTGAGGCGCGAAGAACTTGAAATGTTCATTGATCACTTTGAAGAAGACGAAAATGATGCGTATTCGTGTGAGACACTTACGTCGGCACCATTGGCAATTGAGAGGGGCCTCATTGTGCGTGTCCATTTATGGGTCAACCGGATGTAACAGTGGTCTTCCCAGTGTTAAACAGCATAGCAACACAAGGCAGCTGGCCGTTGTGACCGAGTGGTTCTAGGCGCTTCAGTCCGGAATCGCGTTGCTGCTACTGTCGCAGGTTCGAATCCTGCCTCGGGCATGGATGTGTTAGTTAGGTTTAAGCAGTTCTAAGTATATGGGACTGATGACGTCAGATGTTAAGTCCCATAGTGCTTAGTGCCATTTGAACAAGGCCAGGAACACTCGTCGTCAAGGTACGAGTCAAGCATGTCCGACCACCATAAGGGTGGAGGTCGATGTTGTTCACCAAGCAGTTGGTAAACATTACACGTCCATGCTTGTCACTGGAGGAACAAACAACGGAATTCCTGTAACATCATGAGTCATCCTGCACCACTGGTAAGAGGCTGGTAGCAACATTAACAGGGAATTACCACCCAATGCGTAGGCTAACGGCAAGAGCACAAGAGCACATCATAAACAGCAGCGTTTGGATTGGTGCCGTCGCCTCTAACTTAGGGATACTAATGAAATGCGACACATTGTTTTCAGCCATTAATCATGGATCTGCTGTACCCCGCATAAATGATGACCTTCATCAGCGAGTGTGGCGGCGACCTGGGGATATGTCCCATTCGTCAAATCTTTTGGAGAAAGGGCTTAATTTTGGCCGGAGCGTGCCAGAACATTGGTGAAAGTCACTGGAAGAAGTCAGCACAAGAGATTTAAAATGGTACACGTGTAATAAATCGAAACGGAACTATCACCAGTGAATATGACGATGGGTGACCAACTTGATGCGATCGCCAGGAGTATGTGTGTTCAAGATACGTTGAGAGCTTCGTTAAGAGATTGCGATCCGTTCATATGGGTAACCTTCGTGTCAACTGTTTACTACTGACAGCGATCTAATAGCGTGGCTACGTTTCGTGTTACGTGTATCAATGAAACATAAATAAAGTACACAGCTTTTAACACAAGTGTCTGTATAATGTGCTTTCACGAAGATTACCCGCTTGCACCGACATGTATGAAACAGAACTAGGAAGAAAAGCGACACTGCTACCGAGACAGACGGTAGCAGCTGTTGTTTGTATTAAACCATGTGGTTTTATTGTTTTGGTTATAAGAAATCGTGTTTGAAAAAGTCGAATTTCACAAAAGTATTCTGTAAAAGTATGATTAAAAACCTGTTATAAAATTAACAGTGATAACTCTACAGCAGTGGGTTTATTACGGCAGGGAGCGGGGGCGGGGGAGGGGGGCGGCAGCTACGTTGTATGGTTGAAGAGATGCGTTCTGGAACCTAAAACTTTCGAATTGGGTACTGGGCACAGTGGTGTTCCCCTGGTGTCACGGTTTGGGGAGCCATCTGGTATGACTTCAGGTCACCGCTCGTAGTGAATAAGGCAACTCTGAGAACTCAACAGAACATCACGGGCATCCTGCGTCGTCATATGTAACCTGTCTTGTGTCACCAACACGATGCAATTTTTCAATTGTGATAATGCTTGTCCACACATTAAATGTGTTGTTATGAACCGTCTACGTGCTGCTGAGGTACTCCCATGCCCACCAAGATCTCCAGATCTGCTGCCGGTAGAACATGTGTCCGGCAATCTCGGACGTCTATTCGGTCTCAGTGGCAGTACCCATGATATGAAGGACCAGTTACAACAGTTGCAGCCCTGCTTACCTCAGCAGAGGACACGCTTGCCGACGGAATAAGCGTGCCTATCTAGTCTAGATGGCCTGTGACGTCATACTGATAACTTTCCTCGTACTGCCAAGTACTTCATAAATTTGCAACTGTACTGAAATCATATGATTTACTCTCAAACCATTAAGTTTCATTTCGATTCCTCCTCCCCTTCTGGGTGTTTCACGTTTTTGGTCAGGCAGTTAATTTTAGTCCTTTTGGCAACTTGCTAACACACTATTCAGAAATAGCCACAAATTTTCTTTGTTGGGCATGTAGCTAAGAGGGAAATATTTGTCTACTGCGATCACACTTCTTTTATCTAGCTGTTTCATCACTGTGCGAGGGAAAATTCTTTGTGATATGATTGACATTTTAATGATTTGAATCCCACTGCACGTAGCCCACGGAAACTCAAGTATTAATTTCTGTAACTACCAGAAATAAAAAATTGTATTAATATACATATTTTTCTCCAGAATGCAGTCCCTATATCTTACTCTCTCCTCATCGATGAACCAAACTGTGCTGAAATAGAGAGCAAGAAAAAATCGAAGACGAAAATTTTTCGACCGCAGCTCGTATAATGTGTACATGATGGCTAGACAGACAGGTCGGGTTGACGGAGAAGATAGAGAAGATCCGAAGAAGAGCGGCGCGTTTCGTCACAGGGTTATCTGGTAACCGTGATAGCGTTACGGAGATGTTTAACAAACTCAAGTGGCAGACTCTGCAAGAGAGGCGCCCTGCATCGCGGTGTAGCTTGCTCGCCAGGTTTCGAGAGGGTGCGTTTCTGGATGAGGTATCGAATATATTGCTTACCCCTACTTATACCTCCCGAGGAGATCACGAATGCAAAATTAGAGAGATTAGAGCGCGCACGGAGGCTTTCAGACAGTCGTTCTTCCCGCGAACCATACGCGACTGGAACAGGAAAGGGAGGTAATGACAGTGGCACGTAAAGTGCCCTCCGCCACACACCGTTAGGTGGCTTGCGGAGTATAAATGTAGAATTTAGATGTAGATGAAATCTAGAAATTTATTTAAAACTTTATTTCAGGCCTTTTTCCTTTGTATTGCTGTGTTAGTGTCAATCCTACTTGAGGGAAAGCGAAATTCAACAAAATTCAATGAAGGCGCGGTTGGGCCATGATATCTGGGGCCAGTGGCAGAGTGTGGTTGAAATGGCTCTGAGCACTATGCGACTTAACTTCTGAGTTCATCAGTCGCCTAGAACTTAGAACTAATTAAACCTTACTAACCTAAGAACATCACACACATCCATGCCCGAGGCAGGATTCGAACCTGCGACCGTAGCAGTCGCTCGGCTCCAGACTGCAGCGCCTAGAACCGCACGGCCACTCCGGCCGGCGGCAGAGTGTGGTAACAGACTACAGCCAGCAGGCCTGCCAAAATAAACAGGACACTTGTGGGCGCGGAGCTGGGACAGCAGTATTGCACGCACGATTTGGTTTGAGTGGTGCAACATTGAGGCAGGAAGCCGCAACATTGCTTGAAGTTACTGCGATGTATGCAGCGGGGCACTAATCCAGAGCCAAGAGGGCGATTTGCAAGTGGCTGACGTGTGGGAATTTATCCCTGTCATACTTTCTGTCTCTCTCTGACACTACGTCAGAAGCGAGGGGAAAACCCATATAAATAGACAGGCAGTTTTAGCTAGAGACAAGAGTGTGCTGGGTCAGTTGAGCATCGGGGCGGACCTGTGCTGGTCTACGCTTATAGGGGCCAGACTGGCAGCAGTGCTATAAGTGTTCGGTATAAACTCGTACTTTGTTTATATGTACTTGTTCGGGCTATGTTCCGCCCCCGCGGACACAACACTGGGTCGGGACTGAGCGGCAGCCTGGAATTTAGAGATCACACGGTCTGCCTAAAAGACGACAGTGACAGCGGTCTGCAGAGGGTCCATGAGGGGCACGGTTCCACTCCACTGTACGGGCGACGTTCGCTTCCCACCTGGCGTACCAGGGTCCTGGCTAGGCATATGCTGCGAGAGGCGCAGCAGTGCTGCGAGAGCGCCAGAGACGGCGGCGGGTGTTGCCACCCGGTAAGTACCACTAGCGGCAAGATGCGGCACAGCGTCCAGGAGGGCGGGCGTTCGCGTCCGGTCCTGTCCTGGGAGCAGCGGCGGCCCGAGGGCCAAGGGTGACCAGTACATCCACCTGCGTCCCATGGTCAGAGCAGGCCAAACGGGCCGGAGAGCGGCAACGACGAGGGACTGTAGCAGTCTCCGGAATCGCGAGCAGCACGGCGCAAGAAGCGACGCAATGGCGGGCGGTCACCAGGAAGGGCGCGGCCGACTTCCAGCTGAGTGGCGTTGATGACGGAGCAGTGGCGTCGGCATACCAGGAGTCTTCTGAGTCGGCTGGACTCACGGCACAGCTGCTGGCGGCACGCCAACACTACGCTGCGCCCATTAGCCCATTAGCCATACTGTAAATTAGCCGAATAAAGAGATGCTACCACATACCGCTGTTATCTCTCTGCACTGTCCCTCGACACTCTTGAAATTGCTGGCCCTCCTGACGACATACAGTGCGGTGGGTCCCGGCGTCAGCTCGGCCATCTGGAGTCCCAGGTTCGACCCCCAAACCCGCAACAGCATGTAACACGTACCATCTCTCACACCCCCCCCCTCCCCTTTCCCACCAAAACTTAACTTCATCAGCGCTATCGCACTAAGCTAGCCTGCCCCCGAAACTTGTGGCCGGTGATAACAGCACACTGTAAATATTCCACTAAAATAATGCTGTTTTTCTTCAGATGCGAGCCGAAACTCGTACTAACATTGTGCCATTCCTCTTCGAATGTGTACTAGTATGAAAACAAATGGAAGAAAACGTGTTTTGTTGCGCTCTCTTCGTGATAAATAGAAATCACACTGTTGAGTGCTGAAATGATTTCAGCTCTGATATAGTCCACTATGAGAAGAGCCACAGATTTTTTGAATTCGACTGTGCATGCTCTGTTGTGCCGTCTGCTGCAATCCTCTCAATAGCATGTCAGTAGAGGCAAGAATGGACATAACAAGGGTTCTAACAATCTTCCCAACACACTGTCAGAGCTCTGTCTAAGTGGTCAATAATAAGTCAGAACTGTAATTCCAACTGATAAGTGTTATGTTTCACCCTCATGCTGGTTTACGCTACTTAGCCTAATTACATTTTAGCCTACTGAAGATGTATCACATATTTGGTACAATTTCGTATAATCAAATTTCAGTTAATGGCAGATTGGTGATAAAAGCCTTCAGGAGATCGTAAGATGAATAATAATATTGTTAAATGTTTACTGTGTTCATTGTGGCTGTGTGGTTAGAGATTACGAATTTTGGAAACGAAGGAAGTAGGTTTGCACCCTATAGGATGCTAATACTGTTCATTTTTCTTCTACGTTATTGTATCGGATTCTGGGATTACCTATGCCACATATATTCTTCCTTGTCACAAGTATTTGGCCATTTCGACAAAATATGTCATGAATTCAGAGAGTGCGCTGAGGCAGAAGAATTAAGAAGAATGTGATAATCAATATTGAGGGTTTCAACTCCAAAGTTACAGGTAAGTTCTGCAGCAGAAAACAGCGACGTATGGGCGCCGTATTTCATCCTTGAGTGAGTACTACTTTACATCCAAACAGGCGTCGAAAGGCCCAGCGGTGCCAGCTGGCTGCCGTGTCACCTTCAGGCATGTGGTCAGCACACCACTCTCCCAGCCGTTCGTAGTTTCCGCGACCGGAGGCGCTGTTTTTCAAGTAGCTCCTCAATCGACCGCACAAGGACCGAGTGTATCCTGCTTGCCAACAGCGCACGGCAGACCCATACCGTCTCCCATCTAAGTGCTAGCAAAGTCCGTCAGCATTTAACTTCATTGATCTGTCGGGAACCGATACTACCACAATGGTAAGGCTGTAGGCAGAGTAAGTACTGCTTTTCTCTTTAATATACGTTTTTAGAATTAGTTTTCTGTTTATTTTTGTTATATTTTCCATAACACTGCCTCCTGGGTAGGAGCAATTAAATGGTTCTGAGCACTATGGGACTTAACATCTGAGGTCATCAGTCCCCTAGAACTTAGAACTACTTAAACCTGACTAACCTAAGGACATGACACACATCCATGCCCGAAGCAGGATTCGAACCTGCTACCGTAACGGTTTTAGAGGGCAGAGTTCACTTATGCCACTTTCATTTCCATCTTGGAAACAGAGCAGACACTCTACCACTCATCCAGAGTGAACGGCTTCCACCATCTGCCTCTAACCCTGTCCACCAGAACCAATGCCAGCCATATGGACATGAACCGCCTTCTGTCAGGTCCCCTAAACATTTGTTATTTTTGACCAGACTCCTAGAATGACAATCAACCATTTCCTCTGCCCTAGGGGGATCCCTTTCTTTATTCCGTATACCAGGAATGTAATCCGGTTTCAACAAACTTCACTCTTTCATTTCGCCACCTCCGTCTGAAAGCTCGCCGTCCCCGCTCCGCATCCTATTCGATTGATGTCAGGATAGTGATATAACCCAGTGTTCAGTCTGAAAGGTGACGGCAGAATTATGGCTTGCAATAAACGCTGTGTGCCCAATTAGAAAATTTGCCGTTGTATCAGGCCGGGAGCTGTACCAGCACTTGGCCGCCCAGCCTGAGTAGCACACGCGCACATTCCACGGCGCACGGGACAGCCCACCATGCCGCTCGCTGCCTACTGCCTGCATGGGGCGGAGTCTTGTCACAGGGCACCAGGCCGCGCTGTCCAACAGCGTGCTAACAACATGCGTGTCGTGTGATTGTCAGACGCTGCCATGGAGGGCAGAGCGCGCGAGTCCACCGTAGCCATCGTCACACTTACCTGCATGCCGACCAGTGCATCAATCTACGTTCGGCAGGTGAGGCGAGCCCGTCTTGGTTGTGTTTCGACTGTTGTGCTGCCTGTGAGAGAACGTGCGCTTATTCACTTCCTCGTAGAGGCTTGCCTTTGTCTCAGTATTCATCGACCATAATAGCGTTTAGCTATAAGCCCCACTATTATTACGTTATCTATTCCTTTGCATCATGCAAGACCAAAAGCATATAAAGTCGAAAGTTTTATATGGGACGAGATGTGTCTCCCATCACAAGATGTTCTAGGGAATCATTTTCGATATCTGTTAGCACCGTCTATATCAAGATAGCGATACTATGACGGCCATGTATGGGCTGTCGTGGTTGATCACGCTGCTTTTAGCCTCCAAACGTTGAGCGTTTTCGAATTCCCATTTGAGATGGCATCAGAAGTTTTGATAGATTCCTTTAAATCTTACCGCAATGTCGTCATTCCCGACGTTCGAAATCAACTGTGTCGTCAGTGGTGTCAATCAGATCAAAACTGAACTAACTTCTTACTTGGTTATTGTCGGCTGTAGATCTCTAGTCATGTACGATGGCCATATGCGCACGTGTTCTGGTTATGGCCGGGAAAACCATGTCCGTTCAGACGCCGATCGCAAACGTCGCACTCCCTGTGGGGCCCACAGTGTTACCTCTGTCATACGCGTCTGCAGCGAGTTTGTCTACTGCCCACACTCTGAATCAGTCGGCACCGGTTTCGCCTCCTCTTGACGACGTAGGATATGTTTTTACTGTACCTCCTACAGCACCACCGGCGCCTGTCGACAGCGACAAGACGTCTGTCTCGACGCCGTGGTTGTTAACCATGGAGCTGTACCGAACGTCGCTTTCCTGCCGGCTGGCCATATGTCAGACGACAGTTGTCCACCATCAACTATGGAACATAATGTCAAGAAGCAATAGTAAAAGCCCTGCTGATGACTGCCTTCATCAGATGCGTGTATCGGATGATGACCCTTCAACTGATGATGCGCTGTCGTCCGATGCCCTAGCGCTGGACGAAGTGAGGCCTCTCCCTGCCACTGTGACCAGTCAGAATCCATCTACAGACACCAACCTTCCCTCACCTAATGCGGTTGCCTACCTCTCTGCGCCTGACGCTACCTGTGAACTAAATGTGTTTTGTTTCACTGAATCGACCCAGTCTGATGTCTGTCTCCTCGGGAGACGACGTCGATGCTGGTGGTGGACGTTCTGGAAATGTACAGGGCGATGGAACCCAATGGGTCGCCCCCCCCCCCCCTTTCACAGTGATATGCACTTTCATGGAGGCCTGGCAGGGAATTCCCTGTGCTTCTTCTGTGTTTGCATCGCCTGCTAATCTGGAAAAGGCAGCTTTTCACACTTGTTGCGCAACCATAGTTATTGTCAATGTGATTTATGTGCGCCATAAACTAGCATTACTCCATGAAATGTTACATGCTGCAGATATTCTCGTTGGCCTCAAACAGGAAGTGCATGTCGCATTTTTTTGTGCTCCCCATGGGTTTATGGCACACGTTTCCCATGCTTCCCTTACCGGTAGTGGGGTAGCGATTCTGTTACATGACTGTATCCTCGCTGATGCATTTGCCTCTCTCCTGGATGCTCGAGATATGGCTCTCGCATTAGCTGGCGTCAGAATCATGAACATCTAAGCGCCATCTAGTTCAGGTCGCTGCAGGAAATTTTCAAATTTCTTCTCCGAGACAGTCATATCTCTCAACCTTGGTCGGCAGGATGCATTGATCACAGAAGGCGACTTCGACTCCATCCAGGTGCCCAGAGACCAGCTGTCACATCACACTCCATGTACGGCAGTAGCAGAAAATGTCCAGCGCCTCAACCTCGTTGGCTCTTGAAAGAATGTTCATGGTGCTCATCCAGGGTTTACCCTTTCCACTAGCCACTCTTCCAGTAGCCTCAGTCGCGTTTATATCTGCCACAATATTGTCAATGGGGCGCAGGCTGCTGAAGTCTGGCCTGTAGAATTCTCTGACCATGATGGCTCTATCTGTACCATGAGTCTCTACCAACAAAAGGTGTGGTGTGGCCAGGGAATTTGAAAACTGAACACAATCCATATTACATCACCAAATTGCTGGCTGCTAATCGGGACCACATGGACAGCCTGTCAGCAATGCTGTGATGCATATCAGTCTGCCCTGTCATGGTGGATCCTCTGTAAAAGCCTCCCCTTCACAAGACCTTCATTGGTTACTGAAGAGTTCACAATACGGCAGTGAAAACCCCAGGATTTCTACTTCTCCATTCCCTGGGAATTACAGTTTATAGCGAATCATGCCAGGTGCAGCTTACTGCCCTCTGTCGACGCTACCTTGGTGGTCAAGGCATGCATATGTGGCACGTTAGCACAGGAGCTTCAGTCTATGCCCCACATAATAGTGCAATGGCGTCACCGTTGGAGGACATTAATTAATGTCCTTACGTGTGCTGATGGACGGAGCTTATATACCCAATGCAACATTACATATGCCCTAAATAAATATTATGTTACTCTTTACTATGTAAAATGCTACCACCATGCCAAAATTCTGACGGTTTCTCGACTCTCCTTTGGCTCTATTCCTGGATATGCAAAGCTGGATCTGTTAGCCAATGTCATAGAGGATTATGTCCATGATGCTATCAAGGCTGGTCCTACGAACAAGTCACTTGGCTGTGATAGGAACCCAGACATTTCTTACCCTGCTGGTGGCGGCATGGTCGGAAAGTTGTTGAGATCTTATTTCGCCTATCGTTCCAATCCCCAACGGTTTTCTCGATGGTATCTACACTCCCATCCACAAGCGTTGTGGTACTTCATAAATTGCAATTATCACCCCTTGACTTTGCTCAACAGCTATACGAAGATCTTTACTTAGTTCTTGGCTGCACAGTTTGAATGGATAGTCTTGTATGTGGTTTCCCCTGATCAAACCTCTTTCATAGTACCAATAACATCTACACAGTTCTCTGTCGCTAGCGAGAGGTAATTGCTCTTGTTCAAGCTCATCGCGTGCTTGGGCTTCTGGTCGCACTTGCCTTCAGCGAGGCTTTCGATCAGGTTAATCATGACTATGTATAAAGGGTGCTTCACCGTATGGGATATCCTGAATACCGTCGACAACGTCGTTACGCTTCTTCCTTACAGAGTGACATTCTGTGTATTAAATGACTATCTCAGTCCTTCCATCTTGACCCGTCGTTTGATACATCAAGGCTGCCCCCTATCTGCTATCAGCATTGTTGTTTGCTTTCGCCACGAAATCGGGATGAGATTTCACAAGCGATGCGCGATGCACGATTGTCGTCACCCCCCACCACCTACTGGCCCAATTACGATCTGGGTGCCTAGATCATAGATTACGTGCCCCTGATCTTCTTCATCAGGCTCAATATGTTAATGTATACTTGGTTTCATGTGCCCCCTGCATGGCACAGACGTTCTCGTTTGCACCATGGCCAGCCACATTCTAGCGGCATTCGGCTGATTCATTTGCCATGGCTTGTTGTTCAAGATTCCGTACGAGACTCTCACCCTCCTGCGGCTCAGGGGCGATTTAGGCCTGTATCATCTCCCTGACAGAGCAATAGCCCGTTTCGTCACTCCCTAGTGCTGTGGCACCGTTGTCCCACCATGCTCACCAGCCAGTTGCTGCAGACACTCTCTCAGTCCCTTTCCAGCTTTCAGATGTCCTGTTGCACGTCTTTTACTTCCACTTTTTTTCCCTCTATATGTCGGTAATGCTGTCTTGTAAACCCCCTTGTTGTCCAAGAAGGGGATTTATTGTTTAGTTAATCAAAACGAATGTGGTTGAGGCGAAACATCCCCACATCTGCTGGAGCTCCGTCTGGGAATCAGTGTGCGCTCCTCCTGTTGCCACTGACATCCAGTCTACATGGTACGTCACAGTCAATGGGAAGCAAGTACGGTAGTCACGGCTTCACAGGATTCACCTTGGAGACGCCCCAATGTGTGTCGTCTGTGATGTCCTGGACATTGTCGAGCATAGCCCGGTGTGGAGTTCTGGTGCGAAGGCCTTTAACAACCAAACAACTCCTCATCAGGATCTCCTCAAACGTTCCTCTTTCCGGACTTGGGATGCTTCCCACAAACGAAGAGGAACTCCGTGGATTTGTGGATACGCAGTTCACTACTTGTTCGTGAAAGATGGTCTTGAGTTTTGCCATTTCGTTAATGACCGACATTGCGCAGTTATCTACAGTCCCAAATACTGACAATTTTTCTCTAATTTTCTTTGTAGTTCTTTCCTTAACCCACCCCAGAGTTGGGGTATTACTACAATGAGCAGCTGATCCACGTTTTCCATTCTTGGTACCCACTCTCCTCTGGACATTGGAGTGTTGTCTTCCAAAAAAGAAAATATGCGTCGATAGTTCCACTGAGTGTGTGAAGTGGCGCTGTCTCCTCCTCCAATGTCGGTTTCCTGCTACGTGTGATGGTTTTCGGAAAAAAAAATCATGAGCAACATCAGTTCTGTGGAGCTGCCTTTCATTGTTGCATGATTCATTGTGGCATGACTTACAAACCCTTCCCGCCAAACGGATCTGTGTAATGTTTCATATTTATGGTACATGAACTTTAGAAATCTAATATCAAATGCAGAAAGCATTTCGATCCAGCTCAAAAAATTCTCAATAAAATCCACTTTGAAGTTTTCCTGTCATCTCTTATAAGCTAATTGAGGTCGAGTTTGCGACAGGCAGAGGGTCTCTGTCGTATTTCGCATTTTTGTCTCTTGGGGGTCTCGTTTGGTTTCCCGGCAGATTCAGCTTTTTAAACACCTGTGTCATTTAAATATGAGATAATCAAAATTATGCTAATTAACATATACATAATAGTTATTTTTTTATGAAAAACGAGCTTTTTCTTATTTCTTTTTGCATACGCCATACTAAACTCTAGTTTCCATTGGAACTATAAATCCTTAATTATCTGTCTCTTATAAAAGATAGTTAATGAAGACTGTTCACATTTAAAATTGTTCACTTAATGTTTTTCATCTTTACGAACTTCACCCTTCCCGCAAATGCTCGTAGAGCATTTCTTTAGCATATTAAATACAGGCGAAAAACTTCGAACAAAACCCTAGTAGCTTGAGAGCTTTTGAGAGTTACATCGAATTGGTTTGATTTATTGATACTCGACCTCAGAACTTCACGTACCATACATAGAAAAAAATTCAAAAATCATATTTCCGGGTGGTCTCCGTGTTTGGTGGCAGGTACTGTGCTATGCTGCTCTAACATTCTGCGTGGTTTCTGTTTGTTCTAAGTCGTGTCTCCCTACTACTTTCGCGCAACGACGCTCTGAGCGTGTTCTTTAGGGAATTGACTAGTTGGAACCTGGGACCTGTTGCTGGTAAGGAGACGCCAGACCACATGTGACATGTAGAGTTCAGTGAGACTAGCGATGATTTAACGAAATACTTAATGATTTCAGCGTCAGCTCCACTGCACTCCCTGTAAAAGAATCTTAATACTAACTAAATTTAGTGGAAGGGGTTCAAGGCTTTCCTATTTTTAGTTAGCTGGTAAAATGACGTCGAAAAAGCAGTTACGTTTACCATTGGAAATTTTATTCTACTCACAAAACATTGTTTATAAATTGCACTATTGATAAAAGGAAATGTTTTAATACGGGATGATAAAAACCAACTGCGTTCAACAAAAATGTGAACAAATATTCCCTGAATGGGTTTCCAAGTTCTACAATGGATCGAAGGATGACCTATGCCATATCACATCTATAATCTAGGTTTAAATTAAGTTTCACAAAAGAGAAAACTATCAAAATGGTCTACAGTGACCCTCAATTATCATTAATTACTTATCTAACTTGTCGTAAATTACAGTGGCTGATGTGGCTTCTCAATAATTATATAACAGAAAAATCATCGTGTTTCAGATTTTAACTTACGTAGCAAATGTGAATACCATGAGCTTTAATTGACGATCGACACTAGTATTACGCAAAAAGGGGATGTAACAGATGAGACTTCTGCAGTTCTGAGTGAAGCCTTATGCGCTCAAAAATGCGGGCTTTGCGTGCGTTCATTACCTTGTCGGTGTTCGTCAGGGGGCGGCGTGCAGCACAGCTCCGCGCACCTCGCTGTCTCGGAAGCAACTCTACTCCTAACTTCTCCTTACTACAATTTACCGAAGTTGGTTAAAAAAAACTATCTGGCTGTGTTTTCATCTGACCAATCAGGGTCTCAATGTTAACCTTAAGCTCCGCCTACAAAAATTCTGTCTATCCAATGAGAAACGTTATACTTTTCGTGGTGGGGCAATGTTTTTCACGTTTGCAACGTAACAGGGACGCTAAAAAGTCTCACGCTAAAACTTGCAGCTGGTGTGGCCCTTTTAGTGTTATCCTAAGATCTATAGTGTTCTTCTGGAGAACTCTATCTTTTAACATGGGCTGGGGGGTGGTCCTGGTTAGCACGGTTAGCACGGTTCTGCTCTCGGCTTCTGTTCTCGTTTCTCCCCTCGAAACTGCGTCTGTCTCACTGTGGGAAGGTATGACATGCATTTAGGCATTCTTGTATTAGTCTGTGGCATTCCATTTGCTCACTCGTTACTCGTATTACTTTGGTTAATTTAATGTCCCGATTTATTCAGAGCTATGTGACATACTACTGGATTTGCTTATCATGTCAGGGTTTTCATGGAAGGTGTTGGATTTGCCTGACACCTTACACTGCTTCTCCGTGCTTACTGCTGCTGGGACACACGGCTCATTTGATGCTACAAACTTCATGCTGAGTCCCGCCTGCTGCCCCCGCCTGGGCCTCCCGAGCCCAATGTGACGTGTAGCCATGTTGTCCACCAGTTGTAGCTGTGTACGTCGCCGTTGGGGGGAACGTATCAATTCAGTAGTGAGCTGCAGCTGCAGCTTACTTTCCGCCGGCTGCTGGCCCTTCTGCCACCCAGTTTCACAGCGCACAACGCTCAGCAGTGAATGGCGCGAATGGTGTCAGTCGAAGCAGCCCACCTGCTCAACCTAAGGGTGGTGCTTTCAAAATGCTGTGTCTCCTCCTCGCCACTCTGCATCCGTCAGAAGGTGTCGCGGGTGACACGTTCCTGCCACCCAGCTGCCGCACGGGCCCTGCACTGTACCGTGCCGCGTTCCATCGCATCGTGTCGAGCTGTTGAAGCTGTGAGTGTTGTACCCATTTTGGGCCTCCGCCAGTGAGCCACTGCATCGAAAACACAACGCACTTTGTATTATGAATTTCAGTCGTTCTAACTGGTGTGCTATTTCGATAGGTGGATCAGATGTGGGCAGCAGTATGTGCGTAGGAAGGTTAAGAAAATATATATTTTACCTGTTGAGTGAACGTGTTTGGAATGTGCTTGGAAAAGATATTTGAATAACACAAGCATTACATTATAAGGTTCATAGTTAAGAATGAATATTTATTTTGCCTTTTGCAGAGTCTACGGCATTTATCACACTGCTCTGGTTAATCAGAGTGAGGAACAGTGGGAAGAGCGCTGTGATGTGTCGCTCACACCGACACAGGGAAAACAGTGATCAAATTTTACAAAGTATGTTGACCAAGAAAGGAAACGACTGCTTCGACGATAATAACATAATCACAATCACAGTGTCTCACAGGTATGGGGATTTGAGAGTATGGCGATGCTGGAGTCCGACAAAGTAACAGAATTAGGATTTTCATAGACAAACACACTTGTATGGAAAATATTCAAAGTGCAATGAAGCTGTCCTGAGTAACAGCTGAATGGAAATAAAAAAAAACTATCGTGAACACAGTCTGATTGCACTATTAGGACCGACGATGAATGCTGAATATTGCAGCATCAGAGCCTGCAATGGACGTGGAGAGCGTATTGAGACGGTGGGGTGTGTGTGGCAACAAAACGACTATTCACGTTGGTTCTAGAATATATGAGTCTGGCGATATACCGTCTGACTTTCGGAAAAGCATCATCCACACAATTCCGAAGACGGCAAGAGCTGACAAGTGCGAGAATTATCGCACAATCAGCTTAACAGCTCATGCATCGAAGCTGCTTACAAGAATAATATACAGAAGAATGGAAAAGAAAATTGAGAATACGCTAGGTGACGATGTTTGGCTTTAGGAAAAGTAAAGGGACGAGAGAGGCAATTCTGACGTTACGGCTAATAATGGAAGCAAGGCTAAAGAAAAATCAAGACACTTTCATAGGATTTGTCGACCTGGAAAATGCGTTCGACAATATAAAATGGCGCAAGCTGTTCGAGATTCAGAAAAAAAGTAGGGGTAAGCTATAGGGAGAGACGGGTCATGTACAATATGTACAACAACCAAGAGGGAATAATAAGAGTGGACGATCAAGAACGAAGTGCTCGTATTAAGAAGGGTGTAAGACAAGGCTGTAGCCTTTCGCCCCTACTCTTCAATCTGTACATCGAGGAAGCAATGATGGAAATAAAAGAAAGGTTCAGGAGTGGAACTAAAATACAAGGTGAAAGGATATCAATGATACGATTCGCTGATGACATTGCTATCCTGAGTGAAAGTGAAGAAGAATTAAATGATCTGCTGAACGGAATGAACGGTCTAATGAGTACACAGTATGGTTTGAGAGTAAATCGGAGAAAGACGAAGGTAATGAGAAATAGTAGAAATGAGAACAGGGAGAAACTTAACATTACGACTGATGGTCACGAAGTCAATGAAGTTAAGGAATTCTGCTACCTAGGCAGTAAAATAACCAATGACGGGCGGATCAAGGAGGACATCAAAAGCAGACTCGCTATGGCAAAAAAGGCATTTCTGGCCAAGAGAAGTTTACTAATATGAAATACCGTCCTTAACTTGAGGAAGAATTTTCTGAGGATGTACGTCTGGATTACAGCTTTGTATGGTGGTGAAACACTGACTGTGGGGAAACCGGAACAGAAGAGACTCGAAGCATTTGAGATGTGGTGCTATAGACGAATGCTGAAAATTGGGTGGACTGATAAGGTAGGAAATGAGGAGGTTCCACCCAGAATCGGAGAGGAAAGGAATATGTGGAAAACACTGATAAGGAGAAGGGAAAGGATGATAGGTCATCTGCTAAGACATGAGGGAATGACATCCATGGTACTAGAGGGAGCTGTAGAGGGCAAAACTGTAGAGGAAGACAGAGATTGGAATACGTCAAGCAAATAACTGAGGTCGTAGGTTGCAAGTACTACTCTGAGATGAAGAGGTTAGCACAGGAAAGGATTTCGTGGCCGGCCGCATCAGACCAGACTGATGAACAAAAAAAAAAACAAAAACAAAAAAAAAAAACAAGGATGTGTAACACCCAGAGGCGGACGCGAATAGCTGCCTTGCTTGAAAGTGGCGGCCTCTGCTAACGCTGCTACTGTTGTCTGTTACTGCGACGCCGAGGCGTGCTGAGGCCACATAGACTGCACGCGTGCCCGAACAGTTGCCGATCACTTTTCCAAAGACCTCCGATATTTCACACTGCCTTTTAAAGCATTAGCTATAGATGATTCCTCTGTAAACATTAATTTTTGAGATTACTTCTGGTACTTTCGAAACAAATGGGTTCACCATCAATTTGGCTACAATTACTATTGTTATGTGATGGAAGAAGGGAGCACCTCGTTACGAGGTTTTGCAGTCTTTTGTTAGCCGCTTACTATTATTTTGTTTAGATGATACATTGTAAGACAATTGCCCGCCAGGTTGGCCGAGAGCGCTAATGCGCTGCTTCCTGGACTCGGGTAGGCTCGCTGGCCCCGGATCGAATCCGCTCGGCGGATTAACCACGTGAGCTGGTGTGCCGGCTAGCCTGCATGTAGTTTTTAGGTGGTTTTCCACATCCCACTAGGTGAATAACGGGCTGGTCCCCACATCCCGCCTCAGTTACAGGACTCGCTGACATATGAACCACGCTGGCATTATTTCATCATTTACACTAGACGCAGATAGCTGAGGTACACTGATTCCATGCTGGGGGGTATGGAGTTGCGGCAGGAAGGGCATCCTGCCAACCCTTCAAACTAACCACGTCAAATCCGACTGTAACAATACCGACCCTGCGAAAACTGCGGTACAAGGCACCAGTAAAAGAAGTTTTCAACTAATCTCCAGGACTCTGCAGCAGGCAAGACATAGCTTAGAGGTCACAAGGCGAGTTCACAATGGCATTTTTTGCCTTTCTCTTTCGTGCTATGATAAACCTGTTTCCTGTCACTATTTCTGTAACCACCTTTTCTGTACCTGATAACTGTAAATTCGTCCCTCCCCTTGCCTCACACACACTCTCGAAAAAACTTTGGAGTTTGAAGGGTTAGTGCCTCTCCGTCCCTCTCTCACTACACTGCGTCGGAGCACAATCGATGTTGTCTGTAAGCGCACACAATCACTCTAATTTTTAAATATTTGTGGGAGTGAGTTATTGTTCTAAGTTCACGTACAGATGTTACGCCGCCATCTAGGCCTGTGAAGGTAAGACACAAACCATGAGGTTTCAATTTCAGTTCTGTCTGTAGGATTGCTGAGGTTATTATGCGACATTGCCCATCTGGTGCATAAACAGTCATGATATATGTTTAGCATCATGTTCGCAGAAAGCACTAGGATGCTGTGCGAACTACCAGGTTGTGAGATTAAACAGTTGAATTTTCTCCTGTTTGGCTTCTCTGTCATAGTTTCATTCTCCTTTTTCATTTTAGTTTCTTTCTCCTTCTCCATTTCAGTATTCAGCTGACGCCTTTTTCTTCGCAATGGTGTGATACCTCTATTACTCTCTTCTTATTGCCTAAAGAATGCCAGAGTTTTAAAGAACTGACAAAAAGGTTGTGGAAGATTAAATTGTTATGTAGTATGCAATAACTGAAAATGCTAAGAGACTCACTTTATGTTTTATATTCATATTGCGCTGTGGAAACTGTGCCGGGATGGAGACAGCGGTTCCCTCCAGATCACCGAAGTTAAGCAACACCTGGCGTGGCCAGTACTTCGGTTTGTGACCGTCCAGGGTGTATTGCTAAGGCGCCTTGCAGCAATTTTCCCTTCGCGTTTATTACAGGGTTTCAGGAATCCGTTGGCGTGAAATTCCTGATCATCAGTATTTGCGCCAATATTCCGGATTCGATTACAAATCTCTCCGCAGTGTCTCATGTAGTGAGGGCGTGTGGTACTGTTGAAGGTGATCCGTCCATCCGATGGTGATCTTAAGTTCGGCAGCCATCTTGGTGTTTTTAGAGAAGAGGAGTATGCAATGTGCCTCTCTCTCGTTATCTCTAAAACGAACGAGATATTTCACTACACACACGTCCCTACAGTCGTCTACAATTAACAGCTACATATGCACACACAGCTCTCATACTTTGCAAAGGATGGGTGCCTACGGGCGCGGGTGAGCCCGAACTACGCAGCTGAATCTGTCTTTCGGGATCTCCCAGCCATTTCAACCATTGTATTTTACTTCTTTGTTCACTATGATGAGAGACACATCAGGAAATACTGTATTCAGAATTTGAAAATGACCACTTCTTAGTTAAAAAAATTGTTCAAATGCCTCTGAGCACTATGGGACTTAACATCTGTCATCATTCCCCTAGAACTTAGAACTACTTAAACCTAATTAACCTAAGGACATCACACACATCCATGCCCGAGGCAGGATTCGAACCTGCGACAGCAGAAGTCGCGCGGTTCCGGACTGAAACGCCTAGAATCGCTCGGCCACCACGGCCGGCTACTTCTTAGTTAATTTCAATTTATTGTTGACATGTAAACGTAGGCTTCCGGGGCCGTTGTGACAGTCAATAAAATTCTTCTGGGTTTGAGAACGCATTGTCAGCTGTAAAATTCCGACGTTTCGATGACTGTTGCAAGGCGCCTTCCTCAGAGTGTATTGCTAAGGCGCCTTCCAACAGTCATCGAAACGTCGGAATTTTACAGCTGACAATGCGTTCTCAAACCCAGAAGAATTTTATTGATTGCGATTATCCTTGACAGTTTATATTTGTAGGAAGTTAATTCTCTGTTCAGTATTTTATGGTTTGGAATACCAGAAACTAGCAGTAATGTTGGTCAACTCATCTGTTAGATTTTTATACTCCTAAGTCATTCATTCCGTGTGTGCCCTTATACAACAGGCTGTCATATTTTGCGTAGGTTTTAAGTGGCTGCAAATCTTTAAGAGAAGAACTTTCAATGTGTATATCGAGATCTCTGGCTTTTACATTTCTCGTTTTTTATTTTCATCCCTTCCCGCATCAAATTTAATCCTATGTACTTCTTTTCTCTCTTTTTCCGTTTCATGCAATTATGCTTTCAGGTACCAATTACAAAGTTTGGAAAGTAGCTCCACAGACATAAAATAACAGAGAAATGAAGTAAAGCAGAATTAAAAATTTGCTTCATAAAACCGACGCTTTTCAAAAAAATAATAATAGGAAGAAGAAAAACCCATAGCAAAACGTCCGATTTCATTGGTCTACATTTAAGCTCCTGCAAAACAGTGTCAAGCACTGACGAAACAGAAAATTCCTGGAGACAGAAAAAATTCCAGATTAGTGTGAGTAACGTAGATCAAAATCTTTGTTTCTCGTGATTTGGGTAATATTTTTTGTGGTACCATCAGTTCCTATAACATGGTGCCGGCCGCCACCGCTAGCCGTTCTTAGCGGAGGCGCAGTAGCGGCGAGATGGACAACGCAGGCGTGGCCCACGTACATAGCCGCCACCGCGGTAGCACAACAACGCCCGGTCGGCGTACCCACGTTAAACAGCTGCATGACGGTACCGCGCCAATTACGCTGTACCACACCGCGGGAGACTCATCGACCATTCCTACGCTGCCCCCGCTTGAGCAGTCTCGTCTGGGACTTCGCTACCACTGATACCACGGCGCCAGGTCGTTAGGTTTGCCATCATCAATATTTCAACCCCGCTCTGGTACTTTAGTGCCCAGGGATTCTGTTTCATGACACTTCGACCTCAGTCTCATCCAAGGACTCTTCTTATAGCCGTCCCAGTGGTTGGTCTAGATCATTCATTGATGCATAGTATTATTCTCTTTCGGCTTTTCCCCCGTTGTGGGATAAACTGTTGTCTACTCACGCCTGCTGTTATTTGTTGTTCTTCATTCATGGATACAACAAGTAGTGTGATAGAGACTGGTTCCAGTATTATTTCCGTTTTCTGTCCTAGTGGCACGACTATGCATTCCGTGTTCGTTTCATCACCTCCGACGGGGGACCTTCGTACGTTTTCTTTTTCCGAGAGAGAGCTCTCAAATTTGCGAAAGATTCTCTTTGTTTTTGTGCTAGTCTTACTTATTCATTCTCTCCATGACGACCACCTACAAAGTGGAACTTGTGTTGTTCCACGAACTTCTTAAATTTTAGTCGACACATTTCGCTCAACTGACGGACAGGATGTCATTGCTTACCAGGGAAACTCGCCAGACAGCAGGATGTTTTGAGACGGTACTTATTCTCCACCTGAAATCGCTAAAGATAATTTATCGCTCTACGGAAATCGATCAGTACAGTCAAGTGCTATGCTGAGTCATGTGTATGGAATGTGGCGTCTAACTTTAGTTTATGAAATCATTTAGGTCTTCGGAGAAATATTCTCGACAAATCCCAAAACCGTGTAAAATTGCAGGTTCGCACCATCAAACCACACAACAGATCGGAGCGAATTGCTTCTTTATAATCACTGAACATTTCTTTTCCCGCAAATGGTTAAGGGCTATGAACTCTACACACCTGATACTCCTTTTGTGGTTTTACATGTATTTATTTTCTTCAATGCCATAAAACATATATTACTGCCTTGATGGCGGCTTCCAACAATCTCCTCTCAATCCGACATAGAGCAATCTCTCTTCGAATTTCCAACATAGAATAATTATCTCCTTGCCGTAGCTTAATATAGTCTGTATATCTTTTTCTCCAGTTCGCACACAGATGCTTAAATTCTACAGATTATTTATCTTTCGCGCATGTATTTTATATTTATTGTTGTATTAATAGTCCGTTGCTCAATTTTTCTGGGATTTTGCATCACGAAACGCTACAAGCATCACGAATATCTGTGACAAAAATATCTGTCTGGTTTCTGAAGTTTCTCTGGGTACGTCAAAAGTCTGTTCTCCTGACATACCTTGAAAGATACCACCCAGCCGCGATTTTTCAAAGTACTAAAGATCCCCATCCCAATAAAGACGTTGTTGCGGGAGAGTTGAGACGTATGCACGATCTGCGGTTATCCATGTCTCCCAGTCTGTGGGCGTCATCCACTGTCATAGTCAAGAAAGCTAACAGGCACTTCTGCCTTTGCGCGGATTTTAAATCCACCGTTAGTCCAGTCTGTCACTGATTTGTACCCTCTTCTTTGCCCTGAAAAGTTAATGGACAAGTTGCAAGCAGGCATGATCTTCTCGAAGATCGATTCGAACTACGTTTATTTGCAACTACCATTGGATGACGCAACGAACTCTTTCCTCTTCACCACCGCTCACATTTGGCTGTTCGAACATCAGTGTCTTCCCTCCGACCAACTTCCAGTTACTTTTGGAGGAACTAACGACTAAGGTGCCTTCCTGATCCAATTATCTGGACGACATCATCATTACTGGCAGTACTCCAGATGATCACCTCCGGAACCTGAATGCGAGTCTCAGGTGTAGTTGGGAGAAATAAGAATTTCTCTGCACCAAAATTGAATGCCTCAGTCACGTCTTAGATTCCCATGGTGTTCGCCGCTCTGCCAAACACTTGGAGGCTATTCAGAAGCTCCCTTCCCCAGAAAATCTCAGTGAACTTCAGGCTGCTCTCAGCTAGATATCATATTATCTTCGCTTCATACCAAATGCAGCTCAGGCCATGGCAACCTTATATGCACTCCGGCAGAAAAATGTCTCTTTCTTCTGATCCCTGCTCCCTGCCGCCGTTGGACGAGCAGCTGCAGCAGCAAGTCGTATACTCCCAGCTCACTCATTGGTTACATAGTTTAATTCTTAATTTCTTTGCGTGTTTTTGGTACTTGCACTGTTTAATTCATAAATTTCGGACGTATTATAGTATTTGAGAGTTGTAGCATCGCGTTTTAGTACCTGAATAGTGTAAAATCGCGTAGTCTCCTTCCGCCGCCGATCAGTGTGTCAGCAGTGCGCATGTAGCAGCATTTACTGCATTTACTAGGCAATCTTGTATTTTAATAACCGTTTAAATTTTGTGTCGATTCGTTTGCGCTCTCTGTAGATTAGTTCAGACGTTCTTTGCACAACAGTTTTTAGCATGGATAGGGACTACAACTGCTGTGTTCGGATGCAGGCTGAGTTGGCATCCCTTCGCTCGCAGCTTCAGGCAGTGTTGGCTTCGGTCACACAGCTTGAGGCTGTTGCCAATGGGCAACACTGTGGGGGTCCGGATGGGGGTTTGTCTGGGACGGCCAGCTCGTCCCACGCATCCCCCGATCGGACTACGACTGTGGTTGCCCGAGATACTGCCCACATTGAGGCTGATCCCTCACCTGTGGTAGAGTGGGAGGTCATCTTAAGGTGTGGCAGGGGGCGAAAGACATTCCAGAGGGCTGAACGCATGGGTTGCACCCATCTGCAGGTGGTCGCTCATGTCGGCACCAATGGTGTGTGTCGCTATGGATCGGAGGAAATCCTCTCTGGCTTCCGGCGGCTATCTGATTTGGTGAAGACTGCCAGTCTCGCTAGCGGGATGAAAGCAGAGCTCACCATCTGCAGCATCGTCGACAGGACTGACTGCGGACCTTTGGTACAGAGCCGAGTGGAGGGTCTGAATCAGAGGTTGAGATGGTTCAGCGACGGTGTGGGCTGCAGATTCCTCGACTTGTGCCATAGGGTGGTGGGGTTACGGGTTCCGCTGGATAGGTCAGGAGTCCACTACACGCAACAAGCGGCTACACGGGTAGCAGGGGTTGTGTGGCGTGGGCTGGGCGGTTTTTTAGGTTAGATGGCCTTGGGCAAGTACAGAAAGGGCAACAGCCTCAACGGGTGCGGGGCAAAGTCAGGACATGCAGGGACCAAGCGCTGATAGAAAGCACCGAAGCTGAAATCGTTATAGGTACAGAAAGCTGGCTGAAGCCAGAGATAAATTCTGCCGAAATTTTTACAAAGGTACAGACGGTGTTTAGAAAGGATAGATTGCATGCAACCGGTGGTGGAGTGTTCGTCGCTGTTAGTTGTAGTTTATCCTGTAGTGAAGTAGAAGTGGATAGTTCCTGTGAATTATTATGGGTGGAGGTTACACTCAACAACCGAGCTAGGTTAATAATTGGCTCCTTTTACCGACCTCCCGACTCAGCAGCATTAGTGGCAGAACAACTGAGAGAAAATTTGGAATACATTTCACATAAATTTTCTCAGCTTGTTATAGTCTTAGGTGGAGATTTCAATTTACCAGATATAGATTGGGACACTCAGATGTTTAGGACGGGTGGGAGGGACAGAGCATCGAGTGACATTATACTGAGTGCACTATCCGAAAATTACCTCGAGCAATTAAACAGAGAACCGACTCGTGGAGATAACATCTTGGACCTGCTGATAACAAACAGACGCGAACTTTTCGACTCTGTATGTGCAGAGCAGGGAATCAGTGATCATAAGGCCGTTGCAGGATCCCTGAATATGGAAGTTAATAGGGATATAAAAAAAGGGAGGAAGGTTTATCTGTTTAGCAAGAGTAATAGAAGGCAGATTTCAGACTACCTAACAGATAAAAGCGAAAATTTCTGTTCCGACACTTACAATGTTGAGTGTTTATGGAAAAAGTTCAAGGCAATCGTAAAATGCGTTTTAGACAGGTACGTGCCGATTAAAACTGTGAGGGACGGGAAAAACCCACCGTGGTACAACAATAAAGTTAGGAAGCTACTGCGAAAGCAAAGAGAGCTTCACTCCAAGTTTAAACGCAGCCAAAACCTCTCAGACAAACAGAAGCTAAACGATGTCAAAGTTAGCGTAAGCGTGAAGCGTTCAGTGAATTCGAAAGTAAAATTCTATGTACCGACTTGACACAAAATCCTAGGAAGTTCTGGTCTTACGTTAAATCAGTAAGTGGCTCGAAACAGCATGTCCAGACACTCCGGGATGATGATGACATTGAAACAGAGGATGACAAGCGTAAAGCTGAAATACTTAACACCTTCTTCCAAAGCTGTTTCACAGAGGAAGACCGCACTTCAGTTCCTTCTCTAAATCCTCGCACAAACGAAAAAATGGCTGACATCGAAATAAGTGTCCAAGGAATAGAAAAGCAACTGGAATCACTCAACAGAGGAAAGTCCACTGGACCTGACGGGATACCAATTCGATTCTACACAGAGTACGCGACAGAACTTGCCCCCCTTCTAACAGCCGTGTACCGCAAGTCTCTAGAGGAACGGAAGGTTCCAAATGATTGGAAAAGAGCACAGGTAGTCCCAGTCTTCAAGAAGGGTCGTCGAGCAGATGCGCAAAACTATAGACCTATATCTCTGACGTCGATCTGTTGTAGAATTTTAGAACATGTTTTTTGATCGAGTATCATGTCATTTTTCGAAACCCAGAATCTACTATGTAGGAATCAACATGGACCCGGAAACAGCGATCGTGTGAGACCCAACTCGCTTTATTTTTTCATGAGACCCAGAAAATATTAGATACAGGCTCCCAGGTAGATGCTATTTTTCTTGACTTCCGGAAGGCGTTCGATACAGTTCCGCACTGTCGCCTGATAAACAAAATAAGAGCCTACGGAATATCAGACCAGCTGTGTGGCTGGATTGAAGAGTTTTTAGCAAACAGAACACAGCATGTTGTTATCAATGGAGAGACGTCTACAGACGTTAAAGTAACCTCTGGCGTGCCACAGGGGAGTGTTATGGGACCATTGCTTTTCACAATATATATAAATGACCTAGTAGATAGTGTTGGAAGTTCCATGCGGCTTTTCGCGGATGATGGTGTAGTATACAGAGAAGTTGCAGCATTAGAAAATTGTAGCGAAATGCAGGAAGATCTGCAGCGGATAGGCACTTGGTGCAGGGAGTGGCAACTGACCCTTAACATTCCACTTCAAATCGTTCCGCACGCATACTCCCAAATATTTTACAGAAGTAACTGCTACCAGTGTTTGTTCCGCTATCATATAATCATAGAATAAAGGATCCTTCTTTCTATGTATTCGCAATACATTACATTTGTCTATGTTAAGTGTCAGTTGGGTACCAGGTAAGGCGGGTACCAGGTTGAGATTCATTGGGAGAGTCCTTAGAAAATGTAGTCCATCAACAAAGGGGGCGGCTTACAAAACACTCGTTCGACCTATACTTGAGTATTGCTCATCAGTGTGGGATCCGTACCAGATCGGGTTGACAGAGGAGGTAGAGAAGTTCCAAAGAAGAGCGGCGCGTTTCGTCACAGGGTTATTTGGTAACCGTGATAGCGTTACGGAGATGTTTAACAAACTCAAGTGGCAGACTCTGCAAGAGAGGCGCTCTGCATCGCGGTGTAGCTTGCTCGTAAGGTTTCGAGAGGGTGCGTTTCTGGATGAGGTATCGAATATATTGCTTCCCCCTACTTATACCACCCGAGGAGATCACGAATGTAAAATTAGAGAGATTAGAGCGCGCACGCAGGCTTTCAGACAGTCGTTCTTCCCGCGAACCGTACGCGACTGGAACAGGAAAGGGAGGTAATGACAGTGGCACGTAAAGTGCACTCCGCCACACACCGTTGGGTGGCTTGCGGAGTATAAATGTAGATGTAGATGTAGATCCCGTGAGCAAGAAACAACTTTCAAGGCATTAAAAATGTCGGTTAGCCACAGGTGTTTAGTCCACTTTGATCCTAAGGAACCAGTGGTCTTCATGGTGGATGCGTCCTGCTATGGCTTTGGGGCAGTTCTGTCCCTCAAGATCGACGCCACGAACTGCCCAAACGCTTTGACATCAAAACTACTTTAAAAAGCTCAGGTTAATTACGGTCAGCTAGAGAAGGAAGCCTTTGCAATCGTCCACGGCGTTTGCAAGTTTCATCAGTACCTTTATGACCGCAAATTTTTTCTGCTTACAGGCCACAAGCCACTCACAAATTTATTTGATTCTACTAAATCTGTGCCGGCCGGGGTGGCCGTGCGGTTCTAGGAGCTACAGTCTGGAACCGCGTGACCGCTACGGTCGCAGGTTCGAATCCTGCCTCGGGCATGGATGTGTGTGATGTCCTTAGGTTAGTTAGGTTTGAGTAGTTCTAAGTTCTAGGGGACTGATGACCTCAGAAGTTAAGTCCCATAGTGCTCAGAGCCATTTGCACCATTTTTACTAAATCTGTGCGCATCCAGACAGCACAAAACCGCCAACGTTGGATGCTTATCGTTGTCAGTTATGAGATTCTCCATAGTGTCACAGAATATCACGCCTAGGTAGATGCATTTCCCTCATCTCCCTGCCAGATCACATGCGGAGTTTGATTCTTCTGAGGAAGCTTGCTTTCGCATTGACCAGATCAAGGAAGCCACATTGATTACGTTTCTGATTGAACTCCATAAAATCCCATGGCCACAAAGCAAGATTTTATTCTCCATCTCCATCAGTTTATTTGGTCAGGCTGGAAATCTGATAGAAAGTCACTGCCCAATGAGCCTCTTCAGCGTTGGTTTTTCCAGTGGGATGTTTCTTTGGTCTGAAATGGAGTTAGGCTTTTACACACATCAAAACAACAAACCCAGGTGTTGGTCCCCACATCTCCGCAGCAGCAGGTGTTGGCTTTAATTCATAAAAGACATTGGGGTATCGTCTGTAAGAAGCAGTGAGCCAGGCAAATGGCATGAGGCTTTGGATGGACAAGGACACTGAATAAATGATTTTTACTCCAAGGAATGCACTGAGACCCTCCCTGTCAATTTTTCGACCGGCCACGACCAGAGGCCCCTCTGTCAATGAATTGACATCGATTTCACACGGCCGTTTTCGGGTTCATGGTGGCTTATTTTGGTGGACTTTTTTTTTTTTTTTTTCAAGTTTTCTTTTGTGGTTCCTCTGAATCCCACGACATCATCCAGCAGTATTCGAGCTTTAGCGACTATATTCTGCCTACATGGATTACCAGCTACCATTGCATCTGATAATGGGCCTCATTTTGCTTCAGCAGAGTTTGTGTCTTTCTGTAAAGCCAACAGCGTTACACATGTCAGCTCAGCACCATCCTCCCCACATTACAATGGGCAGGCGGAACTATTCATACATACCTTAAAGGTTCAAATGTCGAAATTAAGACAGTCCCACTCCAAGGAAAATCCTCTGCTTATCTTCTTTTCGATGTACTGTACTACACCTCAGAGTGATTAGTAACCAGCTGAACTTCTATGTGGCAGGTCGCACAGGACTACACTGCATCTCCTCCATACTCCAGATTCATCAGATGCTACTCCATCCTCCTCAGAATTCCGGGCCACTCTTAAGGTGTTCTTCAACGTTTTCGACAATGGTCATTTATGGGAACCTGGGACTATAGTTCTATCTGTGGGCAGAGCAGCCTATGACATTCAGGACAGTTCGGGATGTCATCATCACAGATTCCACAATCAGCTGGGCTCTCGTACTATTCCTGGTCCTGCTGGAGATCTTTCTGTTTTAGAGCATGCTCCAGTGGATCGCGTGTCCAGTAGCAGTCACAGTCGGCAGGTTTCATACAAGCTGACTGTCTTTTCCAGCAGCTCCTGTGTCGCAACTATCGTAGCTTCAGCTGCAGTCTTGGCTTGACGAGAAATCAACTGTCTCTTAATACATTTTTGAATTTAACTTTTGAGTCAAATGGCTTAAATCCTTCTTTAGGACGAGTGGAGCCTGAGTCGCCTCAGCCATAGGCGCTGCTGCCTCCACTGCAGCAACCAGTTGCCGCAAGCCCTGGATCACAGCCTCTGTCATCACAAACCCTGCCAGTCTCAGTACTCCTGTCGCTGCCACCCTATCTGCCATCCTAGCTGTAGCTGCCTTCCTCCTCAGCGTCTTCTGCGGCAACATCCATGAGCATTGCAGGAGTGCTTTCACCCAGACATGTAGGAGGCGAATTCTGCTTTCAGTTTTTTTTCTGGTTTTTCCAGGAGTTTGTGTAGTGGATGCTGGAATATGGGTTGGCCATCTAGACCTTTTTGTGGTCCGACCTCATTGCCCTGCCTCTGGCCCAGATTTCCCTATCATCACCGTGGTCCATCACAGTACAACACCACGGAGAGACACATTGCGGGCCGGCCGGAGTGGCCGAGCGGTTCTAGGCGCTACAGTCTGGAACCGTGCGACCGCGACGATCGCAGGTTCGAATCCTGCCTCGGGCATGGATGTGTGTGATGTCCTTAGGTTAGTTAGTTTTAAGTAGTTCTAAGTTCTAGGGGGCTGATGACCTCAGAAGTTGTCCCATAGTGCTCAGAGCCATTTGAACCATTTTTGAACACATTGGGGGAGGGATGGGGGGAAGAGTGTGGTATCATCAATGCCTACACCATGGTGTCAGCCACCACATGAACACAGGTCACGTGTCAGACAGACCACAGTCAGCCGTTCTTGGCACCGGAGCTGTGCTGGCGAGTTGGACAGTGCGGGCGCAGTCTATGCAGCAGCTGCCTCCGGTGTAACATAACAACTCCAGAACAGCATACCCACATTAAATACCTACACTACGGTACTGCGCCAATCACACTATGCAGGAGACTCATCGAAGCAGGCGTATCCCTATGCTGCCAGGGACTTTATAATCGCATGCAGCACCTCACTCCAGCCGTTTCGTCTTGGTGATGCCACACTATTCTGATCGCCATCATCAGGATGTCAGCCCCACTCTGGAACTGGACTACCCAAGTGATTCCGCTTTACGGCACCCTAATCTCGGTGTCATCCACGATCCCTGCTAATAGCCGTCCCAGTGGCCGCTCTAGATCGTCCTCTAATGTATAGTATTATCCTCTTCGAGACTTTCTCTTGTGACAGAATAAACTTGTTGTCTACTCACACCTGCTGTTATTTGTTGTTCTCCACTCATCGACACAAGATTTTTCCTTGCACCACAGATGGGAGTACAATTCCACCTTGTACATGACCAATAAGTACGTGAGAAATTTAAAGATTTGTGCACACCGTTTTTTTCCTACTACATCAACACTAGTATGCAACTAAAACCATCAGTGCAACGAGAAGTGGTCCTAATTGCCTGAGCATTTCGGGAAACAGGGTTTCATTTCAAGACTAGAACGGACACAATGCAAGCGCCTACAAAAGGAAAAAAGTATCTGCATACAGGTACTTGTGTACTTAATATCTGTCGGAGTCGTTCATGTATAAAACTGTCCGTTACTCAAAGCCCCTTTAGCGATAATTTCTGATAATACATGAACTGAAGCATGTATTGTCGAAATACGAAATCTCGGTTTGCAGCGCAAATGCGCGATGTGCTTCTGTATTGCTTCCAGCTGTGATGAGAGATGTGCATTATGACTCTATGACGTTTTCAGAGTTTAGTGATGATCATTATGGCAATATAAATAAGACGATGTAGCCGTATAATGAGCCAGGAGCCGGATACGAAGCACAAAACACCACATTCGGTCTAATGTTACCTGAAGTGCGTCGGAGTTTAATCATGGTTTCTGGAGTAACATACTACTCTGAAATTTTAAAGAAGCATATGTTAAGTTTGAATACAACATTTGCCAAGAGACGTGCCTCCACTACCATACTTTCAGTTACCATGAAAGTTGCTCGTCAAGGACTTTAGGATGGTTTTCTGATGTCTCAAGGGTTTTATATTGATAAATGTGTTCATGAAATTTGTTTATTGACAAAGTAATGGCGAACTTGTACCTTGAGCACGCCACTGAAGTCAATATCAAAACAGAGTTTTAGTAAAGTGACTTAAGTAGCTGGACCACAACATACAAATCATTTATTTTTAACTTGCTTTTGAAGACGAACTTTTTGCAAGCAGTGTGTGACCTTGTGAATATAATGATTGTTGTGTTCAATTAAGTTAACTTGCCTGTAAACGCCTGAAAAAATACTGAGAGTTTTCATACAGTTTCCACGGTTCTTTTTAAAAACCGTAAAACCTTAGTAAGGTGAAAATTGTAGGAAAATAGAAATGTTTCTTGCTGTATATTTTGATGTACAATTAATCACACTAATTTCATTACAGTTGTTTTGTGAAGATTAGATTACATTCTTATATGCTGGCCCATACTTCGAATCTATGCACTGATTAACTATCGTACTTACATGGTTGAAATTGTACTTACACATTTACATGGTTGAAAATGTACTTACACATTAACAATATGTGCAGCTGAAAAGTAGACTATGGCCATCTGATTTTACGTACAAGTTTTTATTTTAGAAATATTTTATCTGATCAAATTAAGGTTTCTTTTCGTATAATTAATTAATACGTATTTTCCTTCCTGTTGATAGTACGTTACTGTCTGTAGTCTATTTTTTTAAACAGTACCCTGAAACATTCCAAAAAATATCCGACCTCTAGCGCAAATGCATTAAACAGCTACGTCTTTAACTCTCGGAAAGTTCAATTCAAAGCTATATTTTATCTATAATTCACCTCAGTTATTCTTGATACATTCCCTTAGCATAATCTTCTTGATTTATGTGTTCCTCCTCTTCTTTTCTCCTTTTTTTCTTTGTCCTTTCTATTTCGGTGTCTTTAGTTGCCTCAAGGACGAATTCTTCAGCTCTGGCCATTCTCAGGGTACCAATTGCCAACAGCAACTGTCTCGTGCTAATCCCAGAATATATTCCTAGAACTTTATACCTGCTAACGGCTCCACATTTAAGCACATTACACGCACAATAGCTTTCGAGAACGACAAAATAGAAGCCGCGCAAACCATAGCAAAGTTTATAAGAAAACAAAACCTTGAAACCTAAGATATACCAGGGAAACATAAGAGTATCGCAAAGCACATCCTCTAACAGGGCCGCCAACTTCAAAACCAGTTGTATAGAACACGTTGCGCGAACAAGAGCCTAATGAAAACAACGACGTATGAAAGTAGGTGTATGGACGCATACCGAGAGATACAGTATTTAAGTTGATTTTTAGACAGCTTCCACGCGTCTGAATCAGTTCTTTTAACTATAATTCAAAAAATCGTAAACTCTATTGTTGTAATTATCAGTATTTTCTGAAGTCACTATCGTGTCAGAATATTAGTTTGTCCATTTTTTCGGGTTTGTGTATTCTATGTATTTTGTATTCCTAATCACCGAAAAATACAGAAAGTTTGCGCCCATTCAATCTCATGTTTGCAGTCTACTACCTTCTTGCGAGAAGTCTCAAAGAATATAAACTGTCTGAAACATAGCCGGCCGCGGTGGCCGTGCGGTTCTGGCGCTGCAGTCCGGAACCGCGGGACTGCTACGGTCGCAGGTTCGAATCCTGTCTCGGGCATAGGTGTGTGTGATGTCCTTAGGTTAGTTAGGTTTAAGTAGTTCTAAGTTCTAGGGGACTTATGACCTAAGATGTTGAGTCCCATAGTGCTCAGAGCCATTTGAACAATTTTTGTCTGAAACATAACTGTGTCTACCAGAGGGATTCTGACGTTTTACTGCCGAGATACATTTCAAATTGATAAATTTGCTAAGTGCTGAACTGCAGATCCATCTTACCGCAGAATCTACTTTCTTGGACTACATTTCTGATATTTCACTTGGGTACTTACACCTCAAATTCGCAGTGATGTGTCAAAGCTCAATATGGCGTTGCTGTGAAATAAATTCAATATGCTTTTTGTCTTGACGTATTGCTGTTCTTCATTCAACGTGTTATTCTCAAGGATTGAAAATAGAGCCCAATGCTTTTGGTTTTTATGTTCGCTGTGACTTACCAAAGGATGACGCCATCACTCATATTTTTCTTTGTAATGGTCGCATAAGTAGAAGCCTTTTTTACATATGTTGCCAGCTGCACTTCAGATTGTACACAGTTTCCATAGTCATCTCGGCAGCGATCACGCACCTGATGCTGCGAGAATCACCGTGGCATGAGCCGCGTGCTTCTCTCCTACGGAGCTTTCCTCCACCTCTTCCCCCCTTCCCTATGCATCCCATGTGGTGCCTGCTCTCCTCCTCCAGAAGAGACGTAGCGACTGCTACAAGAGGTGACAGCTCTTCTCACCTTTCTGGCAGCCATCACAATTCATTGGCCTATCACAGCCCTCTGATCCTTATCTTCGAGTAATCTTTGTTGACACACGACGTTTGATAGTTCCTGGAGACTCACGAATTCTCGCATCGTGCGATGTCATGTTTTGAACATAATGTATTTAGTACAGCTTCTGAAATGGATACGTTCTTTCCTGGTCTCTATACAACGTTTGTAGTGCTATTTTGCCCTTCTTATTGGTATACAAAGTAATAAATATTTACCTTTCACTAATTTTTGCGAGCTGTCACTTAAGTTGGACTGTTACTGCCGTTGTAACGTGAATTTCCAGTGAAGGAAATAAACGCATTTAAAAGTTTTGGAAGCTAAACATTACTGTTCAGTGTTTAGTCAGACATTGGTGTCTGATCCCTCGGTTGTACTTTCCATTCAGCCATACCAGTTATTTTGATGCGACATAGGAGTGTTTGATTTGATTTGAATCAATGTTGAAAGTGTCAGTGGAACTTTTTATTGTTTGCTAAAGGTAAACCGGTGTCTATGATTTTTACTGTAGCTCTCGCAGTGGGGTATTCTATTCACATTACACCCATATTTGTTTCGATCGTTTAAAATTGAGTGGATGTGATAAATGGAAATACACTCCTGGAAATTGAAATAAGAACACCGTGAATTCATTGTCCCAGGAAGGGGGAACTTTATTGACACATTCCTGGGGTCAGATACATCACATGATCACACTGACAGAACCACAGGCACATAGACACAGGCAACAGAGCATGCACAATGTCGGCACTAGTACAGTGTATATTCACCTTTCGCAGCAATGCAGGCTGCTATTCTCCCATGGAGACGATCGTAGAGATGCTGGATGTAGTCCTGTGGAACGGCTTGCCATGCCATTTCCACCTGGCGCCTCAGTTGGACCAGCGTTCGTGCTGGACGTGCAGACCGCGTGAGACGACGCTTCATCCAGTCCCAAACATGCTCAATGGGGGACAGATCCGGAGATCTTGCTGGCCAGGGTAGTTGACTTACACCTTCTAGAGCACGTTGGGTCGCGCGGGATACATGCGGACGTGCATTGTCCTGTTGGAACAGCAAGTTCCCTTGCCGGTCTAGGAATGGTAGAACGATGGGTTCGATGACGGTTTGTATGTACCGTGCACTATTCAGTGTCCCCTCGACGATTCCCAGTGGTGTACGGCCAGTGTAGGAGATCGCTCCCAACACCATGATGCCGGGTGTTGGCCCTGTGTGCCTCGGTCGTATGCAGTCCTGATTGTGGCGCTCACCTGCACGGCGCCAAACACGCATACGACCATCATTGGCACCAAGGCAGAAGCGACTCTCATCGCTGAAGACGACACGTCTCCATTCGTCCCTCCATTCACGCCTGTGGCGACACCACTGGAGGCGGGCTGCACGATGTTGGGGCGTGAGCGGAAGACGGCCTAACGGTGTGCGGGACCGTAGCCCAGCTTCATGGAGACGGTTGCGAATGGTCCTCGCCGATACCCCAGGAGCAACAGTGTCCCTAATTTGCTGGGAAGTGGCGGTGCGGTCCCCTACGGCACTGCGTAGGATCCTACGGTCTTGGCGTGCATCCGTGCGTCGCTGCGGTCCGGTCCCAGGTCGACGGGCACGTGCACCTTCCGCCGACCACTGGCGACAACATCGATGTACTGTAGAGACCTCACGCCCCACGTGTTGAGCAATTCGGCGGTACGTCCACCCGGCCTCCCGCATGCCCACTATACGCCCTCGCTCAAAGTCCGTCAACTGCACATACGGTTCACGTCCACGCTGTCGCGGCATGCTACCAGTGTTAAAGACTGCGATGGAGCTCCGTATGCCACGGCAAACTGGCTGACACTGACGGCGGCGGTGCACAAATGCTGCGCAGCTAGCGCCATTCGACGGCCAACACCGCGGTTCCTGGTGTGTCCGCTGTGCCGTGCGTGTGATCATTGCTTGTACAGCCCTCTCGCAGTGTCCGGAGCAAGTATGGTGGGTCTGACACACCGGTGTCAATGTGTTCTTTTTTCCATTTCCAGGAGTGTATAATAGTCACAGACATTTTGAAAACACTTGCGTTACATGTTCTATCAGTTTCTTTAAACTTATAGTTACTTGTTTACACAATAATTGTACTGATTTGTGTTACCCTTATTTTTTATTGGGTCTGTTGCGGTTTTTAAGTACTGACCACTTTGCAGCTTAATATTTTTACAAATATCCTATGATGGAATAAAGAAATTGTTTTATAATTTCTATGAAAGTTTTCATTTGACATTAATATTATGCGAGCTGGATTGTTAACAGTTGATTTACAATATTTGCTGACTGTTCACATGTATAACACCAACTGGTATACTGTTGTTTTCGCTAGTATTTTTCTACAATGGCCTTTTCTTCCAGTGATGTACTCAAGATCAAGCAACATTGCAACATTGAATCAATTTTGACATAAATGTAGGATTTGTGTATTTACTTCAAGATCCGTGCCCACTTATATTCAGCGTTCTTTCCTTAGTAGTTAAGCATTGTGAGGGTGTTGATTTGCATCCACTACAGACCGGGACTAGTTCGGACGTTCTTTATGTGACACGGTTTCTTATCCTGCTGAAGACGAACGGCCATAATCGTCTGTAGGGCCGATCTTCTTTGTGAATTAATATCGACAAGCGGTTGCCATCGGATTCTACACAAGCAATTTTTGGGCCGTCTCCTATTTGTTTCTTACCTCCCTTCTGTGTCACTGACGCTATCTGCCGAAGAAAGGTAGTGCACGCATCGGCTTCCCTGCCTTGCTTTTTACATTCAAGATCACAGAGGCATCGCACCTACACAGTCGTAGCTTCCACTAGTGCCCTCCCTGTTGCTCTCCCAGTAAGAGGGAGCTTTTCATTCCCACATAATCGGTGTGTATTTTGTGTGGAATATTTAAGATCCTATCGTAATAAGTGAGGTGCATGTCACCGCCACAGAGGAGCACAATGTGCTACTGGGGATGGGTTTGGTAAATAAACATTTCCAGTGTAGTTCATGGTGCATAGAAGGTGTCATTGAACACTTGAAGCGCCGAAATGGTGAAAATTACCCTGCCATGATATTTTCGTTCATTGTCATATCCAATTTATTTACTTTGTTAGTTAAATCGTATGAATTTTTCTAATTTTACTATTTTTTTATTTATTTTTTTATTTATTTATTTTTCTTTTTTTTTGCAAAATTTCTTTTCCGCCTAGAGCAGTACAAGGGATCTGTTTCAACCTGCTGTAATTTCTCTTCTGAATATGTGTAAACTACCTCAGGGACTTGTTATGAGATTGTGTGGTAGTTGGAATATAAGGATAAACTTCAGAGTATAAGAGGTAAAAACATTTTATTAAAAATATATACTAGCTATTTACAATACTTGTTCTTAGACCACATTTTGTGTATTATTATCTGAGATATATATGTACAAATTTCTATAATTTTCTCATCGAGAGCAAACTACTTGTAGTTCGCCGTGAGAGAAGCAGGAGTCTTTGAGGCTGATGCAGCAATATTTTAAAGTTTGTCTTATGCTTTGTTAATTGTAAACCTGTAGTCTAATTTGATTGGAGATTGCAGTCTTTTGCGTTGAAATGGCTGTGCAATAGAGATCAGTGGTATTCAAGGGAAAAATTGTGTTTGTCCTTTGTACTTCCCAGTCATAACTTCGATAGGTGCTTGATGCTATCCTTGTTCCATTACAGAATCTTGGTGAGTTGAGATTTCTGAGTAGTATGATCGGTGATCCAATTTTAAGTGGAAGGCAATATAATGTCATTCCTGGTACTTGTAAAGACTAGAAATTCTGTAGGGAAATTCACACTTACTTCAACGTTTACCATCGTGTTGATCGATCTGTATGTTCTCTCTTCACGGGGAATTTCTTTTTAATATTAAAGTTCGCACCGTCGAAAATATTATTTTTGATTGTCAAAGTTCCTGTACAAACAGCCAATCAGGACTGGTATAATTGTGAACGATGTGAGTTCGTTTTCTGTAGGAGATATGATACAGAAATAACTTCTGAATTAATTGAGCCCGTTCGTCTGGCCAGTAACATATGTATCTTCGCCTATTTGTAAAAGTTGTTCAGCCAAGTGTGCAGTTGTTTCGTCTTTCGATAGTTCAACTCTCATGTTTTTTGTTAGTCACAGTATTTGTACTTGTGGCCAGAGATACTTTTTTTTTTTTTAAGCATGCATTGATCTTCTAAGCTGGTGTTGACTTGGGAATAGCTGGAAGTATTTGTCGAAAATCTCCCGAGAGTAAGAGTAGAGCTCCTCCCACTATTCTGTTGCTCATTTAAACTGAGTCCATAAAGTAGTATTGTAATGAATGTGACTTTAGTTGCTGAGATTAATTTCCTTATATTGTTTCTCAAATTTTGTGTAGCAGTTCAGTAATTGTGAGCTATGAAAATGAACACTCCTTTCCTGCTGAGCACTCTGCACCACAAACATTGTAATTATGCTACAATTTAATCTTTTAGTATTTCTTATTATTTAATATTTCACAAATTGAGTATCAAACAATTTGAGAAATTTATGTTTATTTCAGTTTTTATTCAAGACAAAATTACAGATATTTGTTGTAACATAGCCGTGCAATGGTCTCTTATCTGCCCAACCCGTTTCCCAGGGTAGTGTCTGGCAGCCTTTTATTTCAAATTTAGTTCTCCATTGAGACTTTCAAGTACCCTCCAATATAACTTCATAATTATCTACGCGCTAAACCAGAGCAATGGTACAAAGGGCACTAGAGTGTCCACGACTCTTTTTTTTTTTTTTCGTCATCAGTCTACTGACAGGTTTGATGCGGCCCGCCACGAATTCGTTTCCTGTGCTAACCTCTTCATCTCAGAGTAGCACTTGCAACCTACGTCCTCAATTATTCGCTTGACGTATTCCAATCTCTGTCTTCCTCTACAGTGTTTGCCCTCTACAGCTCCCTCTAGTACCATGGAAGTAATTCCCTCATGTCTTAGCAGATGCCCTATCATCCTGTCCCTTCTCCTTAACAGTGTTTTCCACATATTCCTTTCCTCTCCGATTCTGCGTAGAACCTCCTCATTCCTTACCTTATCAGTCCACCTAATTTTCAACATTCGTCTATAGCACCACATCTCAAATGCTTCGATTCTCTTCTGTTCCGGTTTTCCCACAGTCCATGTTTCACTACCATACAATGCTGTACTCCAGACGTACATCCTCAGAAATTTCTTCCTCAAATTAAGGCCGGTATTTGATATTAGTAGACTTCTCTTGGCCAGAAATGCCTTTTTTGCCATAGCGAGTCTGCTTTTGATGTCCTCCTTGCTCCGTCCGTCATAGGTTATTTTACTGCCTAGGTAGCAGAATTCCTTAACTTCATTGACTTCGTGACATCAATCCTAATGTTAAGTTTCTCCCTGTTCTCATTTGTACTATTTCTCATTACCTTCGTCTTTCTCCGATTTACTCTCGAACCATACTCTGTACTCATTAGACTGTTCATTCCGTTCAGCAGATCATTTAATTCTTCTTCACTTTCACTCAGGATAGCAATGTCATCAGCGAATCGTATCATTGATATCCTTTCACCTTGTATTTTAATTCCACTCCTGAACCTTCCTTTTATTTCCATCATTGCTTCCTCGATGTACAGATCGAAGAGTAGGGGCGGAAGGCTACAGCCTTGTCTTACACCCTTCTTAATACGAGCACTTCGTTCTTGATCGTCCACTCTTATTATTCCCTCTTGGTTGTTGTACATATTGTATATGACCCGTCTCTCCCTATAGCTTACCCCTACTTTTTTCAGAATCTCGAACAGCTTGCACCATTTTATATTGTCGAACGCTTTTTCCAGGTCGACAAATCCTATGAATGTATCTTGATTTTTCTTTAGCCTTGCTTCCATTATTAGCCGTAACGTCAGAATTACCTCTATCGTCCCTTTACTTTTCCTAAAGCCAAACTGATCGTCACCTAGCGCATTCTCAATTTTCATTTCCATTCTTCTGTATATTATTCTTGTAAGCAGCTTCGATGCATGACCTGTTAAGCTGATTGTGCGATAGTTCTCGCACTTGTCAGCTCTTGCCGTCTTCGGAATTGTGTGGATGATGCTTTTACGAAAGTCAGATGGTATATCGCCAGACTCATATATTCTACACACCAACGTGAATAGTTGTTTTGTTGCCACTTCCCCCAATGATTTCAGAAATTCTGATGGAATGTTATCTATCCCTTCTGCCTTATTTGACCGTAAGTCCTCCAAAGCTCTTTTAAAATCCGATTCTAATACTGGATCCCCTATCTCTTCTAAATCGACTCCTGTTTCTTCTTCTATCACATCAGACAAATCTTCACCCTCATAGAGGCTTTCAATGTATTCTTTCCACCTATCTGCTCTCTCCTCTGCATTTAACAGTGGAATTCCTGTTGCACTCTTAATGTTACCACCGTTGCTATTAATGTCACCAAAGGATGTTTTGACTTTCCTGTAAGCTGAGTCTGTCCTTCCGACAATCATATCTTTTTCGATGTCTTCACATTTTTCCTGGAGCCATTTCGTCTTAACTTCCCTGCAATTCCTCTTTATTTCATTCCTCAGCGACTTGTATTTCTGTATTCCTGATTTTCCCGGAACATGTTTGTACTTCCTCCTTTCATCAATCAACTGTAGTATTTCTTCTGTTACCCATGGTTTCTTCGCAGCTACCTTCTTTGTACCTATATTTTCCTTCCCAACTTCTGTGATGGCCCTTTTTAGAGATGTCCATTCCTCTTCAACTGTACTGCCTACTGCGCTATTCCTTATTGCTGTATCTATAGCGTTAGAGAACTTCAAACGTATCTCGTCTTTCCTTAGTACTTCCGTATCCCACTTCTTTGCGGATTGATACTTCCTGATTAATGTCTTGAACTTCAGCCTATATCTGCTCCTGGGTACGCCTTACAATCCAGTATCTGATTTCGCAATCTCTGTCTGACCATGATGTAATCTAATTGAAATCTTCCCGTATCTTCCGGCCTTTTCCAAATATACCTCCTTCTCTTGTGATTCTTGAACAGAGTATTCGCTATTACTAGCTGAAACTTGTTACAGAACTCAATTAGTCTTTCTCCTCTTTCATTCCTTGTCCCAAGCCCATATTCTCCTGTAACCTTTTCTTCTACTCCTTCCCCTACAACTGCATTCCAGTCGCCCATAACTATTAGATTTTCGCCCTCCTTTACATACTGCATTACCCTTTCAATATCCTCATACACTTTCTCTATCTGTTCATCTTCAGCTTGCGACGTCGGCATGTATACCTGAACTATCGTTGTCGATGTTGGTCTGCTGTCGATTCTGATTAGAACAACCCGGTCACTGAACTGTTCACAGTAACACACCCTCTGCCCTACCTTCCTCATCATAACGAATCCTACACCTGTTATACCATTTTGTGCTGCTGTTGATATTACCGATACTCATCTGACCAGAAATCCTTGTCTTCCTTCCACTTCACTGACCCCTACAATATCTAGATGGGCCTTTGCATTTCCCTTTTCAGATTTTCTAGTTTCCCTACCACGTTCAAGCCTCTGACATTCCACGCCCCGACTAGTAGAACGTTATCCTTTCGTTGATTATTCAATATTTTTCTCATGGTAACCTCCCCCTTGGCAGTCCCCTCCCGGAGATCCGAATGGAGGACTATTCCGGAATCTTTTGCCATGGAGAGATCATCATGACACTTCTTCAATTACAGGCCTCATGTCCTGTGGATACACGTTACGTGTCTTTAATGCAGTGGTTTCCATTGCCTTCTGCATCCTCATGTCGTTGATCATTGCTGATTCTTCCGCCTTTAGAGGCAATTTCCCACCCCTAGGACAAGAGAGTGCCCTGAACCTCTATCCGCTCCTCCGCCCTCTTTGACAAGGCCGTTGGCAGAATGAGGCTGACTTCTTATGCCGGAAGTCATCGGCCGCCAATGCTGATTATTTATCAAAATTTAGGCAGTGCCGGGGATCGAACCCGGGACCGAAAACGTTTTGATTATGAATCAAAGACGCTACCCCCTTTTTTTTCTCTCATTTTGTTCCCTTTTGTTCGTTGCATCTGCTCGGGGCGGACGTCGTAAGACATCCGTTTAAGTTCGTCGTTGGTCCATTAACTCAGTTTTTTTTATTACATAGGGCTGCTAACCCTCTGACCGACCACGCTGAGCTACCGTGCTGGCAACCCCTAGACCACGGGTACCTCCTGCCACGACTCTTACGAGCACCGAAGGAACAGGCAGGACCTGTGAGACACGTCTGTCATTACCTGCTGTCCCACTGAAGTTCGTGCCCACGAGTATGCGTCAAGGCGGTGCGAACTGACAGGCATATCTTACGGCTGAGGTGACGGGCTCCTTTTACGATCCGACTGATGGAACGTGCAGACGCAATGTGCTCTATAATGAATTATGTTAAGCTCTTGCCGCGCGGTCTGAGGCACCTTGTCACGTTGTCACCGTCCGCCGGCTCCCCCCCCCCCCGCCCCCCTTCTCCCCTACCGTCGGAGGTTCGAGTCCTACCTTGGGCAAGACAGATGACGGCACCTGTTTGGTCCCTTAAAACCTTACCACAAATTTCCAAACTTTTCCAAAGCTCCTGTGATGCATGATAAACGTTGTACATGAGACAGACTCTGGATAATACCATCAAATGCGACAGTGTAGTTAACCAAGCCAGACGAACCTGTATTCACCGTAGAAATGCATTATTCACGTCGCAGTTTCGTTTTAATATTACTGATCTTGCCTTTCTGTAATACAATAATTCAAGCAGATAATTTGTTAGCTTCTATAGAAATGTTGTCGAATAGTGTCAGTTCCTGAACACTGTGAAATATCTGAGATTAGAAACTATTCTGCTTTATACGACACCACTAAGGGGAAACCAGGGCCCTGACTGGCATCTACAAAAACGAGATCTTGTTTGATCTCAGTGCGACTAATAACCTAAGTGAATCAGATGTACGTCATTAATTGTTCATAGGGGAACATAGCTAACGCTTTCATTTCCAACTATGTTGATAGGCATTACCTTAAACTGATGAAAACAATGGTAGTTATTAGGTTTATTTGCTTTTACATCGCATCAAATTAATACCGATTACTCTTTTTTCTGCATAAATTTAAATTCCGAATTTTTATTTCGTGTTTCTTCTAGAGTTTCTGCGTCGTAATTATCTAGTTCGTTCTTTGTTACAAAATGCATGATATAAACATGTCACAGTGTAAGTCATATAAACACTCATGTAAACAACTGCACGAACTCCATCTTATTCGTACGGTGGGGCTCCGCATAACAATTCCCAGGGAAAGTAAGATAAGATTACTGATGAGCTATCAAATATTATTATTTTTGTCATGCTCTCGTGAGTAGATGCGTTTAGACTACAGCAAAATTCTCTGCTGTTAATGCTTCAGAAGTAGATAGTAGTAGAACTACAGTGCCCTCAAGAGGAACACAAGAAACTTCTGAAAACGGAATGGTTGAAGTTACGAGAGTCAAGCAGTATAGCTCTCTGGGGTTATATAGCCCAGTTATCTAACAGACGAGCGGCCCTAGGAAATTCCTGCTCAGAGGTAATAGGAAATAAAAGCTAAAAGGAGCAGTGCTTTGTGGAGTACATCAAAAGTTACTTAGGGACCGACATTGGCAGACAACGCCAGACCACTTTGTATACTCGATATTACACGTAGATTTTTATTTTAATCTTATTTTTTGTAACTTATTAGAGAATTTTAAATCACGTGGATCTGTAAGAGAAAACACTATTACAGAGAGAATCAAAGACACTATTGGATTGTAATGGTATTTTGGGCAAACTGTTTCATGAAAACAAAAAGAAGCGAATGTTAAGGGTCAACGATGCTTCAACGACACCTTACATGTTCGTTTGCTCACAAACAGGGAACAAAATCGAGTTTGGCAAGTTTGAATGATTCATCCTGTTATTCACGTGCTATGATTCGAGTAAAATGTAAATATCAGTGGACGTGCGAGGATCTGAGCCATGCTCCTCTCTAACATGAGATCTATCTCTCAACTAGAGCACGATCTCACGCTATCGCTGCTGACCAATGACTGACACTCTGAATGTTTTTCTCAAACGAGCAACTGACTAATTTTTTTTTCATTATTTATTTTCCTTTCATTTAAGCCATCTGAATGTATGAAATGTGTAGACTTACATAGAAAATATGGTACACGAATGTTTTCTGTTGCATATGTGTCATTCTCAGAGACTTTAACTCTGTGTTAAATCGAGATAACGGACAGTTGAAGGAACCTTGGCGTACGGAGTGACAAGAAAAACTGGTGTGAATTTTCTGCACGTTGAATGTATGAAAATATGAATTTAAATGAGTCAAGAACCAACAGTTAGTCAAAAGGTGTATGAACTTAGTGTGAAGAAGCGGGCTTCAAAGGGACCGCCGGCCGCTGTGGCCGAGCGATTCTATGCGCTTTAGTCCAGAACCACGCGGCTGATCCGATCGCAGATTCGAATCCTCCCTCGGGCATGGATGTGTGTGATGTCCTTAGGTTAGTTAGGTTTAAGTAGTTCTAAGTGTAGGGGACTGATGACCTCAGATGTTACGTCCCATAGTGCTTAGAGCCATTTGAACCATCCAAGGGACAAAAGGTTTTGAGATTCTGCAAGAGTTTCATGGGCACGGAGGAGTTGTCTTTTTACTTAATTATGCAAATTAATGATTACTAAATAACAGTTTTGTGAAGGCACAGTACATATAACTGTCTCATGTTTCTTTTCCGTTTTATGTAGGATCTCTTTGTAGAGGGAGTCCAAGATTTGAATGCCATACACAGACTGAAACGGATGTAGGTTGTGATAGCTATACAGTTGTTAAGACGCTCGCACAGGATACATCACCTTGGAAACCAGCGTCATATCAGACCTCGGACTGAATATCACGACAACAGAAACCAAGGATCGAAACCCTTAAGAGCACCAAAGTTAAGGATACCAACGCCTACCATTAGGCCACCCCTTCAGCAGCAAATGTGACTTTGTACGCTGACAGGAGGTAAGCTGAAAGTCTCTCAACGTTGTTAGCTATTCAGTCATCGTCACTGATTGCTACGATCCCCAGTGAAGGAGATGGAGCTAGCTCCATAGAAAGGCCTTGCCTCCAGTGATTCCGATCCTCTGTTACCTCGGTGGATGGTGGTTTCAGACACAGCTTATTTGTCTCCTGGTACCCTCTAAAATCTCCAGTGTTCTCGGTATGATGAGAAACGTAAACTGAAGATGGAGGTGCCCGAAACCGTCATCCACCATGACAACAGAGCATTGCATTCATAGGTAACAAGACCTGTCAGCGCAGCAGGTAGCTGCGTCTTCTCCACTGGCGGTTGTGGAAATCAGTCATGATCACTGAATAGCAAACAAAATTGCGAGACGTTCCTCCTATGGCCGGTCAGAGTAAAAAGTTGAGTTCGCAGCCGAAGGGGTGGCTTAGCAGCAGGCGCCAAGCCTATGACTTCGACGCTCTGAAGCGGCATTGGATGACGTTTCCGGACACGGGATACTACCCTCAATTTGTTGCTCAAGACGCGCTCTGCAGCCCATCGAAATTTGCCGCAAAACTTATGGCACAGACTGTGTATCCGGCATTGATCAGGCATTACGATCAAATGTTAAATATCGGCAATTGTGAGTGAACTGAAAGTATTGGTACCATGCGGGTATTCCCTCATACATCGTTCAGGACTTACTTGTACTTTTCATAATAATTGTCCGAGTCAGCCATATTTACCTAGTCGGTAACCACATTGGGGTTATATTCGTGCAAAATCAAGAAAGTGTCAGCGCCATCTTAGCAAAACCAGCAAAGGCCGAAGTGCTGCATCGTCTGCCATCATCATACGTCAAGAGATAGGAGGGACATGAAACTTCCTGGCAGATTAAAACTGTGTGCGGGACCTTTGCCTCCTGCGGGCAAGTGCTCTACCAACTAACCAAGGACGACTCCCGCCCTGTCCTCCTAGCTGTACTTTTACCAGTACGTCGTCTCCCACCTTCCAATCTTTACAGAAGTTCTCCTCCGAACTTTGCAGAACTAGCATTCCTGAAAGAAAGGATATTGCGGAAACATCGCTTAGCCACAGCCGGGGGATGTTTCCAGAATGAGATGTTCACTCTGCAGTGGAGTGTGCATTTCATTCAGGAGTACTAGTTTTGCAAGGTTCGCAGGAGTGCTTCTGTAAAGATTGGAAGGGGGAGACGAGGTACTGCCAGAAGTACAGCTGTGAATACAGGGCGGGAGTCGTGCTTGGTTAGCTCAGTTGGTAGAGCATTTGGCCGCAAAAGGCAAAGGTCTCGATTTCGAGTCTCGATCCGGCACACAGTATTAATCTGCTAGGAAGTTTCATAGCAGTGCACACTCCGCTGCAGGGTGAAAATCTCATTCCAGAAACATCACCAAGGCTGTGGCGAAGCCATGTCTCCATAACATCCTTTTCTTTAGGAATGGTAGTACTGCAAGTCTTGCAGGAGAGCATCTATAAAGATTGGAAGGTAGGAGACGAGGTACTAAAAGTAGTAAAGCTGTGAGGACAGCTCCTGAGTAATAATTGGGTACCTGAGTTGTTCCTGCACTTGCCCGTGAGAGGCAGACGACCCGAGTTCGAGTCCGGCACACAATTTTAATCTGCCAGGAAGTTTCACGTCAGCGCACACTCCGCTGCAGAGTGAAAATATCATTCTGGAAATATCCCCCAGACTGTGGTTAAGCCATGTCTCCGCAATATCTCTTCCTTGGGGAGTGGTATTTCTGCAAGTTTCGCAGGAGAGCTTCTGTAAGGTTTGGAAGGTAAGAGACGAGGTACTGTCAGAAGTAAAGCTGTGAGGACAGGGCGTGTGTCGTGCTTGGGTGTATCAGTTGGTAGAGCACTTGCCCGCGAAAGGCAAAGGTCTCGAGTTCGAGTCTCGGTCCGGCACACAGTTTTAATCTGCCGGGAAGTTTCATGTCAGCGCACACCCCGCTGCAGAGTGAAAATCTCATTCTAGGAGGGACATTTTTGCGTCTAATTTTTTGCCTCTATAAACATTGGTATCAAAAGCGAACAAAATAGCACGTCTATATAACCATAGCAGAATTAGATTTGCATGTATCCTTCTTTTATGTTATGTTCTTTTTTTGTTTTCAATCCGATGACTGATTTTCGTGCACCTCTCCACGCTAAACGATCATGTGAATGTCTCTTCATCTCCGAATAACTACTGCAACTTTCATCCATTTACATTAAATATATTACATGCATTCGTAATTGCAAATATGGACAAGCATCAGCTGTGGAATGGGATGACGAGAAAGAAGATTTACTTCGGAGCGTGACTCGGACCCGGATTTCCCGCTTATCGCTAGCGGTCGCCTTAACATTTGGATATCCGTGCACGACTCACGGCTAGACCCAAACTGCCATACGCCGTCAACCACGAGTCTACAACCTGTTCTCGTACATCCATTATGTTTATTCCCGTACATGTGAGACGATTTACTTGAAAGTCGTTTGCACTGTGTTGCCTGTGTTGTTCTGAATTATGAAGCAAAGTTTCTTTAGACATGCATACATGCATGAATGTGTTGCAGTCTCTGCCTTCCTCTACAGTTTTCACCTTCCTCAACTTCCTCTACTACCACGAAAGTTACTCATTTCTCACCACAGGCCCATTCATCCTGTCCCTTCTTCGTGTCAATGTTTTCCATATATTCCTTTCTTCATGGATTCTCATTCCTGGGCTTATCAGTCCACCTAATTATCTACATGCTTCTTTAGCACCACATCTCAAACATTTCTATCCTTTTCTGTTCAGATTTTCACACAGACCACGGTTCACAACCATACAGTGATGTATTCCAAATGTAGATCCTCAAGATTTTCTGCCCCTTGTTAACGCCTATGTTCGATACTAGTAGACTTCTCTTGGTCTGGAACGCCCTTTTTGTCTGAGCTAGTCACCATTTTATGTTCTCTTTGCTTTGTCCCTCGTCAGCTAAATTGCTACCATGATAGCAGAAATCGTTAACTTCCTCTGTTTCGCTTCCTGGCAGTTCTTATTTCTGCTACTTCTCTTTACTCTCGTGTTTCTTCCGGTTTACCGGCAATGCGTATTCAGAACTCATTACGCTGTACATTCCATTCAATACATTCTGTATTTCTTTTACACCTTCAGTGAGAACATAAATGTCATCAGCGAAACTCATCATTGATATCCTTTCACTCTGAATTGTAATCTCGCTGTAGACTGAACAGTAGAGACGAAAGACTGTATCTTTGTTTTACACCGTTTATAATCTGAGTGTTCAGTTCTTGCTCTCTCTTGGTTCTTATTCCCGTATTCGTTATTCCCGTACATTCCCATAGCTTAGTCCTCCTTTTTTCTCGGAAATTTTGAACACCTTGCACAATCCTACACTGGCAAACGCTCTTTCCAGATCGACAGATCCTGTGAACGCCTCGTGAAGGCTCTTCAGTCTTGCTTCCATTCTCAGGCGCAAAATCAGGACTACCTCTCTGGTGCCTTTTCCTTCCATAAATCCAATTTATCGACTTGTGGCAGATCCACAAATATAATTTCCGTTTTTCTAAGCATTACTCTTATCAGCAACTTTGATGCTTGAGTTATTAAGCAGATTATGCGATAGTTGTGGTACTTATCGGCTCTTGCTATTTTCGGGACAGTGTGTATGAGGTTTTTCCGAAAGTCATATATTATATCGCCAGCCTCATAGGTTGTATTCACCAACTTGAGTAGTCATTTGACTGCCACATCCCTCAATGCTTTTAGAAATTCCAATGGAACATTTTGTATCTTTTCCGCCTTATTTGATCGTAAGTTTTCAAAAGCTCTATTCCATAGTAATTCTTGTACCGTGTCCCCTATTTCTAACATATCGACTCCACTTTATTTCTCTATCATATCATCAGACAAATTTTTCCTTCGTAGAAACCTCCAGCGTACTTTTTCCACCTTTCTACTCTCTGTTCTGCATTAACAGCAAAATTCCCACTACGCTATTAATGCTGCAGCCGTTGTCTTTAATTTCACCGACGGTTAATTTAACTTTTCTACATGTTATGGCAGCCACTTCACTTTGGAATCATTGCACTTCCTATTTGTTCCATTGCTACGTGACTTACATTGCTGTATTTCTGTCATTCCGTGAGCGTTTTTTATTTCACCAGGTGCGACATCGTCGCGTATACGAACAGTGATTCAATACTGTCAAATGTTTTTTATTCCAGTCTTTGATCACAATATCAATTCTTTCAGTCCGTAATGACCATCCTCAGATCTTTTCTACACCAAGTACTAAAATGATAAGGCCATAATGGCACCGTCAAAACATTTAAATATAATCAGCACAGCATCGTCACATAGATCTAAAATAAGGTGTAGAATACGCCACATCGTCCCCACAGTCATTATTGGGACTTTTTTATTTCCTTCTTTCGTAGGTTAATTCAATTATTTCTTCCGTTTTCAAAGATATCTTTGCTGTTACCGTTCCACTACGTATGTTGATCTTTATAAATATCTGTGACTGCTGTTTTTAAGGATGTCTGCTTCCTTCATCTGAACTACTTACAAAATTATTCCCAGTAGTTCTATCCACATCTTTAGCGAACTTCAAGCGTGTCTCATGCTTGCTCAGTACCTCAGTAACCCACCTCCTTCTGTAATAATTATTCCGTAAGATTCACTTAAGGGGGGTAGGACGTCAGACGGGCCGACTTGGAGCATGAGAGGCACCACAAACCTTTCTAATGCCCATTGCCTATACTTTTACAAACAAATTCCAGAATTTATTTAATATATGAAAAACTGAATGAACTGTTACATTTTAAACGTCATGTTTAGAAAAAACTCAAATTTTATAGTTAAGTATCTCAGTTTTCACCACAGTTTTTTATAGATTAGGAAAATTCTAGGTTCATACACCTGTAAGTATGGTTTATATGTCGTGTAAAATTCATCGAAGAATCTCTCTTGCTTATGAAGAAAAGTGTACTTATAGCAACAAATACAGCCAATAGTAAGTGAAAAAATGATGAAATTTCACACGTAAAAAATTATTTTGTTGTGTTTTTGAGCTTCTACTGCTATGAGTGTGAATCCTGACTCCCTCCTGGTCATGCTGACAAAAGTTTATGAGTTTATTTGGAAAGGTATACATAGGGGAAATTAAAATGTCCTGTGGTGGCTCTTCTGTTCCAAGTCGGGCCGTTTGACGTCCTACAACCCTTAAACTTCACTTTACTCTTCATCATCACTAAATTTTGATGTGTGTCTGTAAATACTCCTGCGTGCGCCTTACAGTCCAAATCTGGTTAAGGAATCTCTGTCTGATTACGATGTAATTGAGCTGGAATCTGACCGTGTCACCGTTCCTCTAGCTATTCCAGAACAGAGTGTTCACTGTTACTAGCTGAAATTTATTGCAGGACTCTGATTTCTCTTTCATACTACGAAGCCCATACTCTCCCGTAACTCTTTATTCCACCCATCCCACGACATCCGCATTACAAGCCTCCACCATTTTTAGATTTTCATCTCCCTTGACGTACTGTATTACGTGTTCAGCATCCTCATAAACTTTCTCTATCTTGTCAGAGGTAGGTACACTGACGAGCTAAAACATTATGAACACCTGCTTAATAGCTGTTTTTCCGGATTTTGAACGAAATACATAACTGATTCTGCGTATCAGGGATCCGAATGTTTATTGGTAGATCTGTGGAGGTATGTGGCATTAGATCTCTACGCATTGTCGTGTAATCCCCGTAAATAAATGGCGGATGATTTGCGTACGCGGTGATGGCGCCCGATAGCGACCCATATGGGTTCTATAGGATTTACACCAGGCGAATTTAGTCGCCCAGACATAACGTGAGTTCAGTATAATCCTGCTCAAAACAATGTGACACGATTCCTGCTCCGAGCCACGGACAATTATTCTGCTGTAAGATGTCAACGTCGTCGGGGAAGACATCATGTATGAAGGGGCGCAGGTGTTTCCCAGCTGTCATGATATCTTGCATTACTACCACAGATCCCATGCAAGCGTAGGAGAATGTCTTCCACGGCGTAATACCGCACTCATCAGACTGCGTCCGTAGTGCGGTGCACGTTTCGAGCCGCCGTTCACCTCGATAACGACGTTGGTGGCGACGACCAGCTACCTAGTGCGGCAAAAATATAGTTCACCCGCAGAGCTGATACATTTCCATTGATCTACGGTCTAATTCTGATGGTTCCGGAATCGTAGTTTACGATGTCCTGGGTCAACATGTGGACACGTAGGGATGATCTGCTACCGAGCTTCATGTTCATCAATGTAGATGAGCGGTGAGCTCCGAAACACTTGTGCATGCACCAGATTTGTGCTCTCTCGGCAGAGATGCCACAGATCACCATCTACCCTATTTTACAGAGCAGACAAGCTTCTGAACCGCACGTTCTGTGAAGAGTCGTGAACGTCCAATCATTTAGCCCCTAGTATTAGTTTCACTGTCCTTCTACCTCTTTTCGTAGATGCTCACGACAACAGCACGGGAACATTCGACATCGCCGTTTTCGAGATACTCATTCACAGGGTCGGCGTAATAATCCGGGCGCTAAATACCTTGCTGTCGTGCGCCCATAAAAACATGCCCATGTTGTAATAATCTCCTGCCGTTTGTCAAAGTCACTTACGTCAATGGATTTCCCCATTTGCTGCCCATATCTTCGCTAGGGTTTCTTTACATATTTTTGTTACCGCGTGACGTGTCCGCCATGCCACCACGTGGCATCCGACGTCGTGGTGGGCAGTGGTTCTGATGTTTTGGCTAATCAGTATATGCATGCTTGAACTATTGTTGTCGGTATTGTTTTGATCTCAATTTTGATGGGAATAGACCTATCACGAAAATGTTCGTATTAAATCACTCTTCTGTCAAACCGCTAATTTCATTACGAATCCTGCTGCGTTATACCATTTTCTGCTGATGTTAATATTACCCTATGTTTGATCACAGATCCTTGTCTTCTTTAAATTTCACTTCACTTATCCCCAATATATTCAGATTGAGCGCTTTTCATAATTTCTCGCTTCGCTGCCTCGTTTAAACTTCGACATTCCACGCCCCGACTTATCCGGTATCCTTTACCAATTGGGAGAGCACTATGAAAATCTTTAGGTTACTGGCCACATTAGTGTGGACACACCTTGTGTGTCTTTACTCCACTAGTTTCCTGCTGCTTGACCATTGCCGATTCAAGCTCCTTTTAGGGTTAGTTTCCGACCCCAACTGTAAGATGGTGCCCTGAACTTCTGTCCGCTCCTCCGTCTTCTTTAACAAAGCCGTTGGCAGAACGCGGGTGAAGTCCTCGGCCGCCATTGCTGTCGATTTTTAATGAAAATTTAAGCAGTGACTAGGTTGTAACCCAAGAACCAAGACGTTTTGATTATTAGTCTGAAACGATCCCCTAAACTAAGCGCGGACTTAGTCGACGCAGAAACTTGTTCTAATTTGGTGGATCCTGGCTGTGTGTCTATCTCTGCTGTGATAATGCGTTCACTATGCAACTCACAGCGCCTTACTCTCATTCCTGTTTTCTTAATCATTATTAGGCCCACTCCTACAATAATCTCCACTTCATTTTATTTTTATAACTCTTTACTCAACTCACGAGAAGTCCTGTTCATCCTGCCACCGAACATCACGTATCCCCACTATATCTAACTTCAATCGATCTAATTCCCTTTTTAAATTTTCTACCTGGCTTCATCGATTAAACGTTGTAACTTCGTACTCTCCAAAAAGAGTGAGGTGGCGCTGTGGTTAACACACTGGACTCGCATTCGGGAGCACGATGGTTCAAACCCGTTTCTGGCCATCCAGATTTAGGTTTTCCGTGATTTCCCTAAATCGTTCCACTCAAATGCCAGGATGGTTCCTTTGAATTAGCGTGGCCCTAATACTTATCCAACCTTGACACTATCTTAGCTTGCGCTCCGCCTCTAAAGACCTCTATTTCGACGAGACGTTTAATCCAATTCTCCTTCCTTTGATTCCAAGCTCCGGCCTGTAGAATGCCAGTTTAGTTTTTCCAGATGACGACATTGTCCTCAGTAGTCTCCACCCAAAGAACCGAAAAGAACGTTTTACCCAAGAGAGTGGTATCGTCGTTTAAGAAAACAGTAGAGCTGCATGTTCTCAGTACAATAACGGCTGTAGTTTTCCCTTTGTTTCAGCCAGTCGCAGTACCAGCAGCATAAGGGCGTGTTAGCTGGTATTACAAGGACAGATCAGTCAATTCTTCCTACTACTGAAATGACTGCTACCTGTCTTCAGGAACCACATTCTTATCTGACCTCTCCGCAGATATCCCCCCATTGTTGTTGGTGATATGTATTTAGTTGTGTGTTGTGGATGCAGTTTTTCCACTGGAATAAGGGAAGACATTAGTAGGGAAGAAAACAAAGCAAAGTGAGAAACGGATACAGTCGTAAATATAGCAGCGTATCTATCAACTGGCTTCTAATGCCTGAGGGTATCATCATTTATTCTTCATTCGGCTTCTCGAGGATTTGTGAGCTGAGCTTCTCTGACTTTGGGGGCGGCAACTCGCCGAAACTCTCTACACTATCATCTTCTACATGATATGAGGCAGTGCAAAGAACGTCGGCTATCTTGTCATTCTCGAAGTTAGAGAAGCACGATTTATAAATCCTCGGGAATCGTAAGAGAGCAGACCAGACTTATTTCTTCCGTCCTCTTCTGGAATCTTGTGTGTATTTTTTTCTTTGAAAACTTCACATATCATTTGCTTTTCCGTCTCAGTTGTTATTTTTTTTAATACGACTAATTTCACACACACTCAATCATCTTCAGACCTAATTAGCTGCATATGCACCCCATCGTGTCTATGCGGGAACTAATTTCCTTTACTTCCATTGTTCCTAACCCAAGAGTGCACGGTAGGCTTGATTCGAGCATCTGGCGCCTCTGTTCACAGCGATCTGGTAGACACAGCGCCGCGAATGGACGTATGTCTAAGCCTTCATATCGCCTCAATACGTTAGTTGGAGACACTGCAGCGAGCTAACGCACATTTCAGGCGGACAAACTCCGCCTACAGAAGAATGCATTGAGTTTCTTGACATTAGTCATCTCAAAGGTGAAATATGTGTTAAATATTTTGTTTTATATTTTATCATTTGAGTGGAGATATTTGCAGTGCAGTGAATCATTTCGTGCTACTGGCTCAGGATTTATGTATACAAAGGCTGAAATCATAGGCCTGCGAAATTTATTTAGTTTACGTGTCCAGGGCATGACAATATTACATTACTGGTAACAGCATTAATAACATGCACAAAGAGATGAATTAACTACGAAGAATTAATTACTGAGACAATAGAAAAATGGAGAAATAACCACAATAAAAATAGACTGATAAATACAACAAGAATTATAAAATACAGACAGGTGGACAGGGAAACTGCAAATAAATAATAAGATAATGCTCAACGTATTTTGTGAAGAGCCCGGTATTCGGCGGTTTTGGTTGTTGTGTTGTAAGCTGCAGCAAGGCTACATGTAGCCAGCAGGATTCTGAAGGCTAGCAAGTATTGTTGGTCCTTGCCAGATTTCACCATCACAACCGAATCTCTCTTTCCTAACGTTGACACTGCGACGTCGTGACCAGTTCTCAATGTATTTAGCGTCTCAAAAAATTCAAATGGCTCTGAGCACAATGGGACTTAACATCTGAGGTCATCAGTCCCATAGAACTACTTAAACCTAACTAACCTACGGACATCACACACATCCATGCCCGAGGCAGGACTCGAACCTGCGACCGTAGTGGTCACGCGGTTCCAGGCTGAAGCGCCTAGAACCGCTCGGTCACAGCGGCCGGCATTTAGCGTCTCTCATGTAAGATAAGACAAGTGTGAACACTTGGCAGAACTCTCTTTGACTTTCGTTCGTTGTATCTCGCGTAAATTCTACTCGATGAGCTCCTGGAGATCAAAGGAATTATCGTAGTTTTCCGCATAAAGCTCTTCCATTACCTGAGTCTCAGTTGTAGAGGTTCATACCCAAACAAGCGATTTCTTTTCTGCGAATACTTGATGGTGATCTTCGCATAATTTAGTACAGTTTACTGACAGGAACTGTTAATAACACCCTGGCACAGTGCGTTCACTCTCATTAAACGCTGTATCAATTTGTTTGGCACTTACAGAACTTAGTGACACTGGTGCAGAATATTCTGCTGTGCAGAAACATATTTGCAGGGCAGATTTTCAAGCGTCTCTGGTGGTACTTGTAAGTTTGTGGGTCCTCATCTTTACTACAAGCTATCTATGTGTATCCATGTGATGTACAATTTCCTTTTAGAGGGGCACCCAAATGAATTCGAACACCCGCCTCAACTGGAATGTCTCCATTCAAAAGTAACCACCACACGCGTTAAGACATTTATTCCGCTGAGAGGCTAGAAGATCAGATCCAGTTCCGTAGAACGCTGTAGGCCGCTAACGGATGAACTCTTGCACTTCCTGGTCGGACTGGAACGGACGTCCACGCATGTCTTTCTTCAGGTCGGCAAAGATGTGAAAATCACACGGTGAAGTATGAGTGTGGTACGGAGGGTATTACAGAGATTTCCAAGCAAGTCTCCGAATCTTAGCCCCTGTCCGATTGGTAGTGTGCGCACGGCGTTATCGTGCAACAGGATGATTCCATCCGACTGCATTTCCTCATATTTTGACTTTATGGCGTGGCTTCATTTCTACAAAGTTTCTTTATTGCACAGGGCATTGATTGACATTCCACACTCTAGGAAGTCGACGACCAGAGGGCCTCTGCAGTCAAACAAGGAAGTCATCATGACCTTGCTGGAATTTATGTGAACAGCATTTGATTTCTCTGGCGAGGGAGAAGTGTGATGTGGTATCGTAGTAGATGACTCAGACTTGACACCACTCTGTCCATCTTTTGTCCCTCTGTCATGTGAAGCGGCACCCTCTAAGAGCATAATTTGCGGAAATGCGAGTGGTCTTCGATTATTTCATGCGCTGAGAAATGGCTAATACCAACATGAACTTCATCCGCCATTATTCTTCGGTTCTCCTAGCTAGGCTTTTGATACCGTTCCTCACAAGCGACTATTAACCAAATTCAGTGCATATGGCGTATCGTCTCAGTTGTGTTACTGGATTCTTGATTTCTTCTCAGAGAGGTCACAGTTCGTAGTGACAGACGGTAAATCATCGAGAACAAAAGTGATATCTGTCGTTCCGCAAGGTAGTGTCATACAACCTTTGCTGTTCCTGAATTACATAAATGATTTAGGTGATAATCTGAGCAGCCCCCTTCGACTGTTTGCAGATGACGCTGTAATTTACCGTTTAGTAAAGTCATCAGACGATCAATTCCAATTACAAAATCACCTAGAGGGAATTTCTGTACGGTGCGAAAAGTGGCAGTTGGCACTCAAGTGCGAGGTCATCTACATGGGTACTGAAAGAAATCCGATGAATTTTGGGTATACGATAAATCGCACAAATCTAAGGGATGTCAACTCGACTAAATCCCTAGGAATTACAATTACGAGCAACTTAAATTGGAAAGACCACATAGATAAGGCATGGGGAAGGCGAAACAAAGACTCCGCTTCGTTGGCAGAACATTTAGACGATCCGAGAAACCCACTAAACAGACAGCGTACATTACACTTGTCCGTCCTCTGCTGGAATATTGCTGCGCGGTGTGAGATCCTTACCAGGTAGGATTGACGGAGGACATCGAAAAAGTGCAAAGAAGGGCAGCTAGTTTCCTGTTATCGCGCAACAGGGGTGAGAGTGTCACTGATACGATACGCGAGCTGCGCTGGCAGTCACTGAAACTATTTACGAAATTTATCTTCCGATTACCCACCTACATAGGGAGAAATGATCATCATAATAAAATAAGAGAAATCAGAGCTCGAACGGAAAGATTTAGGTGTTTCTTTTTCCCACGCGCCATTCGAGAGTGGAATGATAGAGAAGTAGTATGGAAATGGTTCGATGAACCCTCTGCCAGTCAATGAGGTGTGAATTGCAGAGTAACCATGTAGATGCCGGGAGCGGTGGTCTAGCGGTTCTAGGCGCTCGGTCCGGAACCGAGAGACTGCTACGGTCGCAGGTTCGAATCCTGCCTCGGGCATGGATGTGTGATGTCCTTAGGTTAGTTAGGTTTAAGTAGTTTTAAGTTCTAGGGGACTGATGAACACAGATGTTAAGTCCCATAGTGCTCAGAGCCATTTGAACCATTTGAACCATGTAGATGTAGATGCAGATAATGCCATCCATCCGTCCTAACGGCCTGTCTTGACAGCGGATCTTCTTTCAGTGATGAGCGCCCTTCCTGGAATCTGCTCTGCCACTGGTGTACATACGTCAGAGACATGCAGTGTTCACAGTACATGCATCCTCATCCACCAGCTCGTCTTTGATTGCTCCATGTCAAGATCTGTAAGAACGCACTGGACAAACAAGCCAACAAGCAAGGCCACTGCGTGCACATCTGATGTGCCTTTACGCCGTTCCCTTAAAGCAGCAATGACCGTATGGAAACGTAACAAGAGTGGGGTCATCCGTCACGCGGACTGTGTGTTATCGGGAACATTCGGTTTTCATGTGACTCTCCCTAATAGGCTCCCCATTTCTTGGATAAATTGAGAAAAGTAGTGTCCTTCCATAATTTGGCTTTAGACTGTTATTATGACAGTACTTGACAATGTCTTCGAGAGCTCTACAGGCGAGCAGTTTAGTACAGACCACCTCCATAATGTTTACACTAATAAGGCAAAACATTATGAGCACTGACGTTCACGACATTGGATGCCATCTGGTGGCGTAGAGGGCACGTGAGGCGGTAACAATATTGTGTAAGAGGAGCAGGATCGTTCGGGAATTATCCTAGCCAAGATACGAGCTGCAGTTGTGGACATCCATTGAGATAAGCGCTATTTACAAAGAGCATATTATTATTACGCAGATCCTACGGACGGGTACCTCGAAAATGGCGAAGCTGGTCGAATATTCACGTTCTACTGTCGTGAGCGTCTACGGAAAGTAGTAGAACGACAGTGAAATTACCACTAAGCACTAAATGGTTGAACGTCCACGACTCATCACAGAACGTGCGGTTCGGAGGCTTGTCTGTTCTGTAAAGTAGGACAGATGGTAATCTGCGGCATCTCTGCGCAAAAGCACAACGCTGGTTCACGCACAAGTGCTTCGGAGCACCCAGTTCATCGTACGTTGTTGAACATGGAGCTCCGCAGCAGACCAGCCCTCCGTGTTCTCATGTTCACCCAACCACATCGTCAGTTACGATTTTAGTGCGCATGGAACCATCGGTATTCAACTGTCCATCAATAGAAACGTATAGTCTCTTCGGGTGGTTCACATTTTTGCTGCAGTTGGTGGCTGTTCGTCTGTACAAGAGCTATCATCTAGGCCAGGGCCGGCCAGAAATTCTCCACGCGTGCGGTGCTCCTGCACATGTGCAACTTCCGCGTCACAGCGTGCACGCCGCTGCCGTCAGCGTTCATGTAGTGCATGTTTCTACGCACAGATGTCGCTTTATCCACTTGCTGGGATACTCTGTACCGGCGCATTCTAGTGCTCCTTCCACAGTTTGAAAGCCAACCATGGGAAGGTATTTCGCGTATTAAACATTTAAAATACTGTCACAGTCTACTCATTGTGACGTCTACTTTTATGTTAACAGTTTAACCCAGTAAGACAATTAATACAGTTAACAACCATGGGTTTTTATTAAGGCAGCTTGACTGACGGCACGTAAATACGCGTAATGTTTTTGATCTAGTATTGAAGAAATAGAGCACTTAGCGACTTCCAACGAACCTTAGCCATGATTTCAAATAACATTACCAATGCAAGGTTTCCTATAACTAATTCTCGGTGCCCTCAGTTACACCCACATAATTTCTGTCTCACTGACCTCTGAACAGAATGACAACCGCAGACCTCTCGATGATCACCTGTACCATTATTGCTGTATCTTTCATCAGTTCCGTCTGAAATCTGCATCGTAACCGACAATTAGATGAATGTTATGTTTTATCGACTTCAGCTGAGCGTAGCCCTTCACACATTTAAAAGAAAAAACCCTAAATCTAAGTATACAACAATCGGTTTAATGGCCAATTTTCCTGATAATAATGTAACATGGAGCAGAATGAGGCAATAATGCACAGTTAGTAAACAATAATTTTTAATTATGAAAGGACTAAATCCAAACACGTTTATCACTGGTCATGGGTAATGATATAGTTAATATCGGGCACATAATCACGGCTCATTGACAAACGCAAGCAGTTGCGGGAGATTTTCATCGCTGATGCTTGACCGAAACGACTGAGAACATAGATCTCCCGTCCTTTGCTTTTTCACAGCACGTGCCATTTCTCAGTACTTCTCTGTTAAGGTTTCGGTCACCAGGGGTAAACGAGACTGGGTACGTTGCGCTCTTGCTTGTACCACATAAACAGGGAAGTGGAGCCGCCCCCGTTCATTTAGGACACATGTCTAATAACAGATGTCGCTGTCGCTCGCGGTCGCACTCGTGCGCACATGTGCAGCACTTCCGCACGTCTGCACACTGTGCAGCGTTTGGCCGGCCCTGATCTAGGCGAACGTCGGCTCGAAATGTGCAGTGCACCGCGGACGCAGGCTGGTGCAAGTAGTATTATGCCATGGGAGACATTCTCCTGCTCTCACATGGGATCTGTGGTAGTAATGGAAGACACACCCCGGCGAACAACCTGTATCCCATTACACCTCATGTCTTTCCCGATGGCGACGTGATCTTACAGCAGAAAAATTATCCGTGGCTCGGAGGCAGAATCGTGCTACCCTGGTTTGAGGAGGATTAAAGTGAACTCAAGTTATGTCTCGGTGACCAACTTCACCAGACGTAAATCCTATGGAACCCACCTGGGTCACTAACGGGCCCCATCGCCGCCTACGGCTCGCTATTTAAGCAAACTAAATGACCTGTGCGTAGACATCTCATGCCACATACCTCCACAAACTTATCAGTATACTGTCGGATCAATGACACGCAAAATCAGTGTTGTATTTTATTCTAGAGACGGGCAAACAAGCTACTAACAGGTCGTCGTAATATTTTGGCTCATCAGAGTATGTCTAATTTCCTAGTTTGGGGCTGGTAGGTTTTTCCTCTTGCTTATACACATTGTGTTGCATTTATTCTGAATATGAGAAATTTCACTTCAGTACACCTAGTAGAGATGCAGTCCATGAATTTCTTAATTCCTTTACAAATACGTGACTATTTTCAACTTTTATAGTCCTGTCCTCCTCAGTTGAGCGCAATATTACGATATATCAATAATTTTTACTTATGGACCGTCTGACAGCAACTGAATACAACACAATTTTAGTGCACACTGAAATTGTGTTTTATTCAGTTGCTGTCAGACGGTCCATAAGTAAAAATTATTGATATACCGTAACGTGACTATTTTCTTCAGTTTGCACCAGACTCCATCAGAGCACTGAGAAATGCGTAATTTAAAGCAGGCAGACAAGGATATTTCATATTAACAATTCTTGTCAGCTGTCCTACAGAAAGATTTCAGACGCTTAGACTACGCATTTAAAAACTACTACATGTTAAAGCAACGTATCTGAACAGTCGTCGTTATATGGTTAACGTTATCTTTACTAGTAACAACTAGCGCAGGAAAATTTCAAAACGTAATGAAACTACATAATAGTGCAAGTTGGAATTTAAGGCTAAGAATAAGTTGTAAGACTGGAGTAATTTGCAACTAATATATCAAAGTGGAAACGGTACAAATTAAGAAAGAATCATGGATGTAGTAATGCTAATTACGTGTTTGGGGCACTTGAAGGCAACAGCTGGATGGAAGGAAAAAAAATAAAACAAACAGAGCAGTGAAAGTAATTATTTTGTATGTTGAAACACCTCACCAGTTACATTTTTAATTCATTACGCGTAGTGTTCCTGGAATAAATTACAATCTTAAAGTGCTGCTATTTACATTTGTGTTGCATGTGAAGTGTTCATATTATTTTGCTTCTCGTATCCTTTCCTGCAGTAGTGTGTTGAATGTATTCCTGCAATCTGAGAATATAAACCTTGGAAACTTTTAGACGCTAATGTTAGAAAATAGTATTTCTTGTGTATATTCTTGCAAAGGTATTGTGCCTCCGTCACTGAGCAGAAAATGACACACTCGCAAACCATCAGTGACACACTTTCTTTACGGAAAATCACAATGCGGTACAAACCTATTGTGACAGTCTTGCATTCCAAAGAGTTTGGACAGATTCAGAAGTGTTCTACATTATTGGATTACTTTACTTCCATTAAACTGTCATTTACTGCTGCTGCTATTAACATCAATGATTACTAAGAGAAACGTCAAAAAGTAAAATTTTAAGAGCAGTGGAGTATAAAAGACTAATTAAAAATTAAATACAGAGACAGACAACAAATTTCATCGAAACGCTCCGTCCCCTTAATATACACTTTGCTGCGTTTCCTATAATCATACTGATGGCTTTATTTCACTACCGTTCCCTCTTCATGAAGTGGTGTTGAAGTTTAGCAAAAGTCAGCAAACCGACATAAAAGCAAATACTTTGTAGTCAGCCGGGGAGGAACGTAGAGATAGAGTTCTTGTCGTATCTCCAAAGTTCGCCCCCAGGGACGCGAGGGCTCCGCCCCGGCAGCCATGGCAAATACTGTGTCACATCTGGCATTAAACACGGTCATAGGCCGATTTCGCCGAAATCCTTCGCTGTTTGTCTCGCCGCAAAACACACAGCAGTGGAAGCGCTTTGATCTGCTAAAGCCAATTTCTTTGTCCATGAGCTTTACGAACTCCTGGAATAGTTGACATACGATTCGATTCAGTTCCATTCCCTGAGCCTGAATGCGCTCGCCAGCGAGAGTGATAGCTAGTTGGAGCCCTTTTCTGCGCAATGTCGAGGGAAATGTGTCGACTTATTCCTGGGTTATCCTTAATTTTCCCGTATCCAGAATTAATTTTAAGATATTACATTTAGCTCAATCAAGTCTTTCCCCGTGACTTCCTGTTTAAAAAAAACCTTCTGTTAAATAATGTTTATGTCTTGTTTTTCACACCCAGACATGTTTTGTAACACAGAAGACACTTTCCGTGAGCTTCTATAACATATGAAATTACGAAGTCTGATTTTAGACGTTGGTTGGTTAATTTGGGAGAGGGGACCAAAAAGCGAGATCATCGGTCCTATTGGATTAGGGAAGGATGGGGAAGGAAGTCAGCCGTGTCCTTTCAAAGGAACCACTCACCATTGCCTGAAGCGATTTAAGTGAATAACGGCAAACATAAAAAATGACGGCCGGACGCGGGATTGGACCGTCGTCCTCGCGAATGCGAGTCCATTGTGCTAGCCACTGCGCCACCTCGTTTGATAATTTTAGACTATTTTCAGTGTGGTCTGGGTCCTTCAAATAGTACATGGGGTTTGAGAGATTACAGGCGATTTGTTGAGAAACGAGCACAACTGTAATCGAGAACCATAGCAACGAGGCCCAGGGAGAGTCTACACATAATAGCTCAAAATGTGTGTGAAATCTTACGGGACTTAACTGCTAATGTCAGGAGTCCCGAAGCCAACACACTACTTAACCTAAATTATTCTAAGGACAAACACACACACCCAAGCCCGAGAGAGGACTCGAACCTCCGCCGGGACCAGCTACACATAATTGCACCCACTTAAGAGCCAGTTTCCAACTTGAGAGATGAGACAGGCTAAGTTGGCAATACTAGCGGTTAAGCAGTTTTAATAATTCCAGTTTTGGAATTATTTTTTTTTCGCGTGTATCAATGGAATGTTCTTTTACTGCACTTTAACTCAGTAAATAAATTTTTCTTTTAGTATAATCACAATTAGAATGAAATTTTCACTCTACAGCGGAGTGTGCGCTGATATGAACCTTCCTGGAAGATTAAAACTGTGAGCCGGCCCGAGACTCGAACTCGGGACCTTTGCCTTTCGCTGGCAAGTGCTCTACCAACTGAGCTACCCAAGCACGACTCGCGCCCCGTCCTCACAGCTTTAATTTCGCCAGAGCACGATTTACGCCCCGTCCTCACAGCTTTAATTCCGCCAGAGCACTTGCCCACGAAAGGCAAAGGTCCCGAGTTCGAGTCTCGGTCCGGCACACAGTTTTAATCTGCCAGGAAGTTTCATAATCACAATTATTTAGCCTATTTTAAAAGTCAATGCAAAAATCACAACTTGCCCCAGTGCTGAGGAATGGTGAGTTTGACCACAAGGAAGATAACAACCCTAAAAGAGGCTTAATATTTCTTTTATTTTCAGAAAATATGACATTACATTAATTCATTAACAACTGCCATGAAGTTCTTATTGAGCAACATTTTATAAAAGGACATTGTCTTGGAAATTAATATAATTGTAGAACAGTGTTTTTCACTAACAGAGATCAAAAAATAATGTTCCTACTTCAAATTTTGTGCTGCACTTATCGCAGGACATCTAGTATTTGGAACTATCTATCCGGTCTCCCGGTAAGAATCGTCATAGAGCTCATCATATAGAGGACAATGTACTATACTTGTTTTGGAAAGTACGTTGTTCTTATTTTAAATAATTTTGTTCCACATTGTATGCTTTATTATCAGTCACCATCGGTATTATATTTGAGGGTATTAAAACAATAGGTACTGTGTCTTTTCGGTTTATCAGAAACAACCTTCCTTTAGCCAATGGTTCAAAGTCGAAACTTACTTCAGGAAATTTTAGTTTTAATAATGCTCAATATTTTGTTCTTAAGGAAATTAATTAGGAGTGGCTGTGAGTTAACCATTTGACGGTATGTTGGGACACGCCATTTACAGGAAGCCATTGCTCACTGGTTTGTATCTTCAGGCTCATAGTTGTCAGCAAGCGGCTCAGTGTGAAGAAGTACTGATTCATGCGCACCACGTCATGTCAGATTCTCGAAGTTCGTCAGCTGAGTTGTCTTATCCGGAAGTTAGTTCGATAGAGTGGTTGTATTGAAACACATAACAAAGTTTGAGATGAAAATAACGACGTGGCACCTAAGTCTACAATCTGTATGCTTTAAACAGATAGTGTTTCCAATATGACTGGTCATATTTAGCGGAAACACGGTGTGGAGCGCGCTTTTCGACCACCATCTAGGATAAGTGCCCTTTGAGGATGTGTAAAAGACGATCTTGGCTTACGTTAGGTGGGTATCTGCCGCAACCGATTCTGATCCTCTGACCAGTGTATCAGGATCGAGTGGTACTAGTGTGTTGAGCATGGGCGTCATGCGTACTTTCAACAGCCAAGCATATACCTTTAATAGAAAATTGTTCTTGGCATTAGTCGGCCTATGGAATATAGCAACACAGAGTATGACGTGCACTTCCAGCTATTAGGATATTGTCGTTGCTGTAGCACTTGACATTAAATTAGCGGCTGACGCTATAAATAGTGATGGCATTTTTTGCTTAAATTCTGGATAGAATCCCGCTCTCTCCCTCATCCAATAACAAAGAGAGAAAGTTAATACTTCTTGCTCACACTCATTAATATTTACTGTCGATAACTTCTGATGTTGGTCACCTTTTTGTCGCGGCGCAGGTTCATTACGGTGAAGGCATCCTTCTGCATATACCGGCGTTTCAAAATTCTTCCACAGCGCGTTCTCTTTGCACCAACCTAGGCAGCGCAGGGGTTGGACAATGAAATCATATTTGGAAGAACGACAGTTCTAATCCCCGTCCGGCCATCCACATTTAGTTCTTCCGTGATTTCCCTTCTGAGCCGTGCACGACTCGTGTTCATGCCATTTATTATTTGTCATCATCTATTACGGTCCCGCCGCCTCGTTTTCTTATTCCATTTACTGGCGTCACTAATTTCCTGCCTTACTCGCCAGTGAGCGGCAGCAGCAGCGCGTATCGATAAGTGCACTGTCGTACCGTCTTTGGAGCGATCGATAGTATTTCCGGGTCGTCGTGTGTCTGGCAGTCAGTTCGAGACGGATCAGCAGTGCAGTCGGGACGCAGCAGCAGTGAAGTCGGGGAGGGAGCGCCGGTGAGGCGCCGACAGCCAGTGCTCGCCGACCGCTGGCCACACACATCAGCTGTCCGACGGACGGTGATTGGAGCGGAACGACCGGTGGTTGGTCGTTCGGTTGGTCTATTCATCGGCCGACGTACATTTGGCCCTTTCACCGTTTCCGGGGTCCGCCCCCGGTAGCTGAGTGGTCATAGCGACGGAATGTCAATCCTACGGGCCTGGGTTCGATTCCCGGCTGGGTCGGAGATTTTCTCCGCTCAGGGACTGGGTGTTGTGTTGTCCTAATCATCATCATTTCATCCCCATCGAAGCGCAAGTCGCCGAAGTGGCGTCAAATCGAAAGACTTGCACCCGGCGAACGGTCTACCTGACGGGAGGCGCTAGTCACACGAACCGTTTCCGGGCCTGGGCAGTTGGTCGGTTGGCGTGAAGCAGCGAGGAAATCTCCACGGCGCGTAGTTTGGCAGAGGCCGCTCGAGGGGTCCAAGCGCGCTCGGATTGTGTGGTGCTGGTTCCCAATGCTACGAGGTCCGTGGCTCACCGATCCTGGACACGAAAGTTGAGCTTTGACATAATCTACCAGCAAGTCAGTACTGTTCACATTGTGGCGTTTGGATTTCGTTGTCTGCTGTTGGGACATTCCCGCGAGCAACAACGTGTGTTTTCAAGCTGGCAAATTTTAGCCACCCTCTGGTGGAGTTTAGCTGTATTTCGTAATTTTGAATGGAAGTGCACCAGAGGAATCTTCTGCCTTTTGGCCGTTAACGTGCCGGTTACCTGCCCTGACCGTTGACGTAAATTGAGGCAGTGTATTTTCCTCATGGTGTTGTTGCAGTCCAGCACGGTGTGTAGTCTGACAGCTCAGTGTATAATTGTTTGTGGGCGCCAATACTTTCTAAGTTGTTCCATTGAACTCCCTGTTCTGTGCTGGTTGGGTGGAGCGGAAGTTATATTGTCGGTGGGTACGTTGGCTGTCTGTCGGTTGGATTGTCGTCAGTTCGAGAATGGCTGGGCCGAATGCCTGTCTCACCTCAAGCGAGCGTTAGTGTTTGAATTCCAGGCCGACCCTTGAAAACTTCTGAGCGCCGTTGCGTGTGCTGTCTTTTCTTATTTGTTCTTGTTGTTTGTATTTGTATGGCTTTTAGCCGATTTTTAAATTAAGGTTGTTTTGCACTGAAGCTGTAAGATTGTTTCGGCCTTCAGCCTAATTTAAAGAACTGTTTTAATTGAGGCCTTTGGCCTTTTTAAAAATTTAATTTTTTCGAGTCTTAAGTGATGGACCTTCAGCCGATTTTGTATTAAAGTTGTTTTGCTCTTACGGTGTCAGATTGTTTGGGCCTTCAGCCTAATTAAAGAACTGGTTTAAGATAAGGTCTTCTGGCTTTTAAATTACTGACTTTGGTTCGCGTTTTAAGTTATTGGCTTTCAGCCGACCTTTAATTAAAGTGGTCTTACCCTTAAGGCATGAGATTGTAGGGCGTATTCAGCCGGCTATTAACTTCTAAAAATTAATGCTGTGGTTTTTTTAAATTTCTTGTCTCTTGAAATGTTTGGTCAAATAAACAAAGTTGTATGTTCGAGTGTAACTGACAGCCGCTTATTTTGGGCCCTTTCCACAATTTAAACTACCTGTCTTGTCCTGCGGGATTAGAACGGCGTCTCACCTACAATGCTTCAGTCAAATGCAAGTATGGGTCCTACGAAACGGGTAAGGCCGATTTCTTTCCCCACTGCTTCGTAATCTGAACTTGTGTTCGCTCGTTAATGACCTCGCTGTCGACGGGACAAATATTCTTCCATTTTTTATTCCTCTCGTTGTATTTGTGCACTGGAAACAACGGGGTATGCACCTGCCGAAAAATCGGCGGGTACGAAATCCATCAGCCCGCTGCATTACCGTAAGCTGTTCGAACAACGTATAAGTTATGAGGAACTCAAGTTTGAACCTTCCAGTGCTGCAAGCCCAGAAGGAGCATTTTCAGTTTCGCCAACCTCCCTAACAAGACCGCGATCAGTGGTTATCGCTGTATCAAAATGGTGAGCATTAAACACAACGGAATCGTATGTCTTGCTACCATATCCTTTGAACCAACTACCTGCATTATCGACTGTAGCTGCTTTGAAATAAAAAGTGCTAGTACTCAATAGGTGACTTGGTCGTCAACTTTCCACAGTCAGCTTGTCCCAGTGGGCTATCTGAAATGTGATGTATCTAGTATTTTTAACAATAATAGGACATGACTAAATAGATGCTGTTAAACCCAGGACTAGGGCAGCCATGTGTAGGAAAGTACGACCAAATATCTAACCGATTCTTTCAGAAGCGCTTACGTTGAACGTCTTGAAAATTACAACACCTCAAGCAATGTACATGACAATTATGATGTATGATAAAAATATCCGGACACTCTATGTAACGCAGAAGTGACCAATAGAAATGGTGAGATGCAGACCCGCCAGTATGAAAGGTGGCGGGTAGTATTGAGTTGTCAGTGGAGACGCAGTGACAGCAGAATGAGTCTGTCAGATGAGCTCAGTGACTCAGACAATGGACTGGTCATTGGATGTCACCTGAGTAACAAACCCGTGAGAGACTTTCAGGCTCTTATAAAGCTACCCGACGGCTGGTGATGTGACTTTGAAGTGGAAACGTGAAGGAACAACCAAAGCTAAACCAATACCAGACAGATCTCGTGCACTGACAGACAGGGACCGTCCAGTGTTGAGAAAGGTGGTTTTAAAATATCGCACGATACCAGCAGAAGGAACCATTCGTCACTTCCAAAGTGCTGCCAGCAGTCCAGTTAGCACAGTAACTGTGCCTAGAGAGTTAAGGTGAATGAGATACTATGGTCGAGCAGCTCCCAATAAACCACACATTTCTGCAGTCAGTGCTAAGCAAAGCTTCAGGTTGTGTCAAGAGCCATCACACTGGAAGTTGGCTCTTTATTCGCACGAAGTAATGGCCGCTATCGACAGGGGATCTCAAGTTGATTCCGTGTTTCTAGATTTCCGGAAAGCTTTTGACACCGTGCCTCACAAGCGACTTCTAATCAAGCTGCGGGCCTATGGGGTATCGTCTCAGTTGTGCGACTGGATTCGTGATTTCCTGTCAGGAAGGTCGCAGTCCGTAGTAATAGACGGCAAATCATCGAGTAAAACTGAAGTGATATCAGGTGTTCCCCAGGGAAGCGTCCTGGGACCTCTGCTGTTCCTGATCTATATAAATGACGTGGGTGACAAACTGAGCAGTTCTCTTAGGTTGTTCGTAGATGAGGCTGTAATTTACCGTCTAGTAAGGTCAACCGAAGACCAGTATCAGTTGCAAAGTGATTTAGAAAAGATTTCTGTATGGTGTGGCAGGTGGCAGTTGACGCTAAATAACGATAAGTGTGAGGTGATGCACATGAGTTCCAAAAGAAATCCGTTGGAATTCGACTACTCGATAAATAGTACAATTCTCAAGGCTGTCAATTCAACTAAGTACCTGGGTGTAAAAATTACGAACAACTTCTGTTGGAAAGACCACACAGATAATATTGTGAGGAAGGCGAGCCAAAGGTTGCGTTTCATTGGCAGGACACTTAGAAGATGCAACAAGTCCTCCAAAGAGACGGCTTACACTACACTCGTTCGTCCTCTGTTAGAATATTGCTGCGCAGTTTGGGATCCTTACCAGGTGGGATTGACCGAGGACATCGAAAGGGTGCAAAAAAGGGCAGCTCGTTCTGTATTATCGCGTAATAGGAGAGAGAGTGTGGCAGATATGATACGCGAGTTGGGATGGAAGTCATTAAAGCAAAGACGTTTTTCGTCGCGGCGAGATCTATTTACGAAATTTCAGTCACCAACTTTCTCTTCCGAATGCGAAACTATTTTGTTGAGCTCAATCTACATAGGTAGGAATGATCATCAAAATTATATAAGAGAAATCAGAGCTCGAACAGAAAGGTTTAGGTGTTCGTTTTTCCCACGCGCTGTTCGGGAGTGGAATGGTAGGGAGATTGTATGATTGTGGTTCGATGAACCCTCTGCCAAGCACTTAAATGTGAATTGCAGAGTAATCATGTAGATGTAGATGTAGATGTAGATGTAGATGTAGATGTAGATATGACTGGGAAGTAGAATGTTTGAGTGATGAATAACTCTGCACTCTGCAGCAATCCAACTGGAGGGTTTAAGTTCGGGGAATGCCTGGAGAAAATTCCCTGCAATCGTGTCGACTGCCAACAGCCAACAGTAAATACGAAGGAAGTGCTGTGTGCCCGATGGTTGTGTTTTTCTTGGATAGGATGTGATCCCCTTATTGTGCTTAAGAAAAGGTTAGTGGCGGGAGGAAGGATTTCTAGACTATTATTCTTTCTACACGAATGACATTCTATCCTGTCATAAAGCACATCTGCGAGCCAACAGTGTGTGGACAATAACATTCCGGAAGTCGACTGGCCTTCTCAGAGTCCCTACGTAAACCCAATGGAACCCCTTTGGGATGAGTTACAACGTCAATTTCCCTCCACAACCCAGCGTCCAAATTCATTACCTTTACTGATTCCGGCTCTTGCGGAAAAATGAAGCCTTTCATAAAGGCACACCCCATAATAATCTCCACTAACGTGTCTCGATGATTTTAATCAGATATCGTAGCAAACGCAAACCGAACTAACGGCAGAGGATTCGCTGTGCCAGTTCTTAGTGATTCCAACTTGGGAGACGTTGATATTAACCCTCTGTCCATGCTACATGGAAGGATAGACAAACTGAGTGGTTAGTTGTCTTACCCCGCATGTCACTTCGGTCTCCCCTACAGGTTTTTCTGCAACTTCCATGAAGCAGGATAGTGGATAACAGTAGAATTACCTTTCCATACAGTCACCCTGTCGGACATGGGCGTGTGTGTTGTCCTTTGCGTATGTCAGTTTAAGTTAGATTAAGTAGTGTGTAAGCTTAAGGAATGATGACCGCAGCAGTTTGGTCCCATAAGACCTTACCACAAATTTCTGATTTCCATGCAGTCACGCATGACAAGAAATTCAAGGAAATCTTTGAACGCCTAAACACGTGTTTTCAAGATGATAAATCCGCAGTGCGAGGTGAATGATCCATGAGGAAACAGGCAGTATACCCTGTATTGTATCAGCAATGTTCTACCTTGTATAATCGTGAAGATGAATCGCACATTTTGACTTTTCCTGACCGGTAGCTTCTTGCGGCCATTTGAAGATAAAGTTTCTCTTTAGTGTTGATCGTCGAGTTCAATCCTGACGGGTACCTGTTTCATCATTTGTGATGTCTTCACGTACTAGTCTACAACTTTGCTTCCGCCATTTTGCAGTAGATGGCAGCAGCGGCGATTGGTGGTGCAGCTGGTAGGTCGTAAATGCCGTACAATACGCTTAGCATTTGTAAATATCGATTACTGACTGTGTCATAAAATTATTCACCACTAACTATGTCAACTTACGATTCCAATTCTCATCAGTTCCGGAAAGTTTTAATTTTATGCCTCGGCATGAGGGAACCTGCGGCTGAGGCTCATTAAATGCGGTGTGAGGCCTATGGTGAGGCACTTATTAGTAAAATAAAGTGCAGAGAATGGTTTCAATTCTTCAAGAAAGGTGATTTTCACGTCGAAGAACGGCATGACGGAGGAAGAGAGTAGGTTTTCGAAGCTACTAAACCGGCGGAAACATTCACGAGAGATCGTTATTGAAAGCAACTGATCCGTCTTAGCTGTGTACTGAAAGACAAACATCTACAACACAGCGATGGATGTGAAAAAATAATTTTGGACCATGAAAATGCTCGATGACAAGTTGCAAAACCGATCAAAACATACTTGGAGACATTGAAACGGGGAGTCACACCCCACCCGCCGGATTCTCCAGACATTGTTCTCTGTTACTACCACTTTTTTTTCCGTGAATGACAAATCGCCTGGCTGAGCAGCACTTCTGATCATAATAAGAAGTGCTAACTTGGATCGATTCATGGATCTCCTCAAAAGACTACCACTTATTCTGCCGATGGGTTCCCATACTGCCCGAAAGATGGGAGATCATAAGTACTTTGAATCGTTAATTTTGTATAAACTTTTCACAATAGTGTCTCGTAATTCGGGAAAAAACGGTGGAAGCGAAGTCGTAGACCTAATAGAGCAAAATAAAACTCAGCATCCACAGCAGGTGAATAAGCGGGAAACGATGAAGTTCACCACTAGATCATCCTTTTTGTTACTGACTGGAAATGATAACACCATGTTCCATCCATAACCACAGTGCCCACTAAGTATTCTCTCCTGTCGTTCTGATATCAGATCACATGTTCTTAAGAACCACCAGAATGGGAATCCTAAGTTGCATTAATTTCTGACGGCAAGCGAGAGTTGGGGCGGCCCTAACCTTTCTGAAGCCACACGGATCCACCAGTTCGTTTCTATCCAGGACGGCTGGAACACCACGAAAGCGTTCCATTTAGAGTGCATTAGTTTGGCATCACAAGCGGGAGATTGGTCACGACAGCGAAAGTCGCTACTTGCAGCTGCCCTGCGCAGAGATCAGCAGCGACCGTTGGAAATTTCTGTGCGCTTGTGGGATGTGCCATGAAATTCACGGGAATCGTGGTGAAATACTGCTAAAGACAAACAGTCACTGGTGACGCCACAATCACCAAATATAAAGTCACACCGTGGCCACATGAAATGTCTTCTCCACTAATCGCTTAAGGAAAGATGGAGTATGGCTGTCTTCTGCAAGCAAAGTGACTATAAAGGGGGCATACGTTCCTGTGGGCTAGTGAGATATGATTTCGGCATTCTGTGGAGGAATGTGGAAGTGAAAAGTGGATTTCATATCTTGTGACCTGCGACCACGTACATCGCGAGCAGCGGAAGGCGCGGAGGGAGAGAATAGTATGGATCTGGGATGGCGAGAGGCAAGCAAACACGCCAAGAGGCGTGAAGCGTGTGTTTAACAGGCACAACAGAAGAGGACCAGTTAATTCTGACCCCTGACAACAGCAATTTGCTCAGCCGTACCACCCTCGATAGACACTCAGGAAAAGTCATGTTGGACGTTAAGTTATTTAATGTCGTAGGTAATTTCACATTTAAGCAATGTCAGTTTCTTTACATGTTAATTGTGTGAAAAAAACTCATATCGATTAAATGGCTGTTAATTTAGTCAGAGAAAAATTCAGAAACATAAGTCATTATTCTTCTTGCCATACAGAATATCCTTGTGGCCACCAACAGCACAATGTATGTTTATTGGTTTAATGCACGCATTTTTGTTTCAGGGAAGGATCAACTTAATGACGCCATTACATGGGATCTGGTGCTCAGCGCTTAACCAGCACATCAAAGTAAAATAGAATTTTGTGGTGCAAGCCCGGGGCCGGTCTATTGGCCTGAGAAGGTAGAGTGCAGCCTTTGTTCGCCGAAGCTATATAGGGGCGGGGAGGAGTGGGGCATCTCTGACACCACCTTTCATTTCCTGGTATTCATTTAATAGGAGGACCATCTGGGATCGAACCCACGACCTCCATGACCGCAGGCTAGTGTTCCACACTCTGGATCACAACGGCCACGGTCAGCAGGTCCACAACAATTTCCTAAAGGTAGTTTCGTAGAAGTACTTAAGTATTTATAGAAGGCACGCTAGAGTGATGTGCAGAGAGGTCCCATCTAAATGCATGACACTTCTGCAAGCAACAAAGGTTATCCAATACCTAGTTTCTTTGTACAAGGCTGTGCGTACGTACCTCACGCTAATGTTCGCAGAAATTAAGAATATACGCACTCACCCGAGAAGTTGCTACGGCATCAACAGTACGGATCTGCACAGTGTAATTGTGGTCCGCCGTAATCTGTCGGCGACTCCGCAACTGGGCACACCAGTGCACAGTGCTATGTTCAGAACGTTGCTCCCCATCCATAGCTGGTACCTGACGATTGCACTAGTTCTTACACTTTCTATCACGAAACCTGTATAACGTACCTGCTTCGAGATTTGCATGACCTACATCTGATTTTATGCACGATGCACTTGCATTACGTAGTCTACTTGGCACTTGAATTCAACGTGTCCTGTGCAGTTACATCACTCTCCCGTACAGTTACACTGTCATATTATAGGCAGCTGATGCAGTCATATCTGAAAATGTAATGTGTTTTTCCGATCTCATTAGAGAGACGTCTTTTTGGAAAGGGCTTTTCTCCTGGGTTACGACCCTTAAATGGTGATCATCTTCGCATTCCATTAATCGACTATGCAAGCCGTCGCTTGCTTTAATCGTAAATATAAGTCTCAGTGATGCTAAATGTTATAATTTTTACATAAAGAAAAGTATTACCTCCTTAGTAACCTCCTAATCGTGATGTACAGCCTTAATTTTTGTTCGAATGGTTCAAATGGCTCTGAGCACTATGGGACTTAACATCGGAGGTAATCAGTCCCCTAGACGTAGAAGTACTTAAACCTAACTAACCTAAGGCCCGAGGCAGGATTCGAACTTGCGACCGTAGCAGCAGCGCGCTTCCGGACTGAACCGCCTAGAACCGCTCAGCCACACCGCTAATTTTTGTGTTTGAATTAGTGAATTTACTCGTCGCACTTCTGTTGTCTATGCCTGTGATCACTTCTAGTACACAAATTAATAATAAAATTAGTTAATTTAATAAAATTGAACCTTAAATTTCTGGTGTAACCACGTACCACCAAAATAAAATAAAAACAGTGAAACATTTTTGTAACTACAACTAGCTGATAAATCATAAAAATGACAAACAGACAAACAGAAATCCGAAAAGGAATGGTGTCTGACTGGCAAAGCGTACAATGGGGTGGAAGCAATACAACGTCTGCCCTGAATTAATCGCTTTTACAATGCAGTCTTACTTTGTTGACGTCTACATGAATCCGTTGTGAAGCCAAGTTCTATTAAAATGGAATCAACTATGACCTCCGAGCGAGGTGGCTCAGTGGGTAGAACACTGGACTCGCATTCGGGAGGACAACGGTTCAATCCCGCTCCTGGCCATTTAGGTTTTCGGTGATTTCCCTAAATCACACCATGCAAATTCCGGGATGGTTCCTTTGAAAGGGCACGGCCGACTTCCTTCCCCGTCCTTCCCTAATCCGATGAGATCGATGACCTCGCTGTCTGGTCTCCTCCCCCAAACAACCCAAACCAACAAACTACGACCAACTGCAATACAAACTATGTTTCACCTGAGAACAGGGAGCTGTGAATATCGTTTAACAACCCTACGCCGGTGCAGTAGTATTTTACCCTTTCACTTTGATTCAGGCGGAAGCAGAAAACGGCGTACTGTGGGCAAGAAGCGGTGCGCTGTTGCAGCTGTAATGTTCTGACGCGTCCACGAAAATTTGCAAACTACGCGGTCTGGCATTCTGATTAACAGAACGCGGGAAACTTCTCTGTCAGAGCCCCGAATTAGATTTCTTTATGAGGTGCCTCCGTTCGCTGGTCTGACCAAACCAATTCCAATTATAGGCACGCCGTTGCGAGCTGGAATTGCCAAACGTCATTCGGCCAACTCAGGACGAATAATTTCACCCTCGTGACACAAGATATGTCGGAGATGATAATATGTAGTTCCACTGTCGGTACAGTTTGAAACTGCCACTGCCTATTAGTCCAGCAAAAGACACACAGACAAGAAGTCTCACCCCTTAGGCAAAAACCTGGAGTTCTCCAGGAAGGAGAAGAAGGCAAAGAATTACAACCACTTTCCACCCAGCCTCGACATGGGAGCCGAATTAGCGAAACCTCCACATTGCACAAACCAATCGAACTATACTCTAGTCATTGAATGTCTCTTCTGGTAGTCAATCCAGACACAACACTCCCATTATGGGGGAGCAATCTTCCACTTTGCATTCCTGAGAGGTGCCAATTAGTGGCTCCAAATCTCTCTTGTCTGAAAAATGAAGGTTTTAGACTAGAGAGGCGTTGTTCTCACGGGGTGAGCATGGCCGTGGTTTGGCAAAAAGGCATCTACGTAGACGGGACCACAGTCCCTCTTTTACGGAGAGACCTAATTTTTCCGGGCCGACCATTTCCAATTTCTGGAGTAAGGCTGTTAAGCTTCCCCTGTGAAATATATGTTTATGCTGCTCGCTGAAAGAACCTCGCCGGCCGAAGTGGCCGTGCGGTTAAAGGCGCTGCAGTCTGGAACCGCAGGACCGCTACGGTCGCAGGTTCGAATCCTGCCTCGGACATGGATGTTTGTGATGTCATTAGGTTAGTTAGGTTTAACTAGTTCTGAGTTCTAGGGGACTAATGACCTCAGCAGTTGAGTCCCATAGTGCTCAGAGCCATTTGAACCATTTTTTTTTTTTTAAAGAACCTCGCTACTTCCTGGTATCGGGAGGGGAGGGGGGGAGGGGGGGGGGGTGTTGCACTAAACCAGCCGCTCTGCTTTTATCGTCCCAGCCTCTTACATGGAGTTTTATGACCTTACCAGCATTTGCACAAAAGCTCAGTTTACAGCAGCCTATCTTAAACGGTTTCCTCCAGCCTCTTTCCGCCAGCTAGGCACCTTCGCGATGAACTGCCGGATGGCCCCGCTAAAAGGGTTTTGCGAACCGGCAGCCTTCTGTCCGACCCAAAGCGGCAGGAGGAGAGGAATTCGTTCAGAAGCCCCTCTGCAAGTACGATCCACAGAGTGCTGCTTCCCAGAATCACTCACACAGCATTCATGACTCCCAGTTCGTCTCTCTCCCTGTTCTCCGTCGCCTCCACTGTGGCCCGCCGGGCACAAGTGCTCTACAGGTTACACATGCAGTTATAAGAACATTCAGCCCACAATTTCCCCATATAAAAAACTCATAAACCACATATACGAAATGTAGTACTGGGGAATACCGAGATTGTGATCTAAAATGTGAATTTTCTTATAACTGGCAATGTTTTTAAACACCACCTCTCAACCTAATGCACTATGCATTATGTTTCACAGTTCAACTGTTGTTATTTTTGAACAGTGTTCTGAGATATAAAATAGCGTTAAGTATTGGTTTGTAAAATAGAGAAAGTAGCAAAAATCTTTTATTTCCAGAAGTGTCTATGGTTTTTAATTCTGAAACGGCTTACACTGGACCAGGAACAAAATGCAAGATATACAATATTTACTTGATTATATTCTGTACGAATACAGGTATTTCTATGATGATCTAATGAAATGGTCTGTACGTAACAACGCTGCTGATGATGACGATTAGTGAAACAATATTGTACGTACTTAGACTAGAGTTACAATACTGAGGAAACGTATGAGTAAGAAACCCTATTAAAAACGTAGTTTGGCCATGGGTACGAATTACTACCTGGAGAAAAGAACGTTATTCCAAGATTTAACACTTACATTGTTCAAAGAGAATGCAAAACGCAGTAACGCAGTAACGAAAAACATCCATGTGATTCTGTTCTTCAAACAATTAAAAGCCCATCCTGTTACCTTCCGTATGCTTATCTGCAGAATGTTTACCTCAGTTCCTGAAAACCTGAGATTTTGGAGTAAGGTCCTTACAAAAATGACTGTACCAACTGACAACTGTTCAGGAAGATACTGAAGCTGCCTACGTTTTACTCAAAAGACTAGTAAACTGATTGCAGGCATGATCTGTATGTTTAGTCTATATTTATTCTTTTTGCTCGCCTCAGTGCGTCTTTTCTTACAGGATTGGCCTCTGGGGTCTACCGTGGAGTTGAACAGTATGTCATCTACAAAACAGCTGTCGACGGATCCTTTCCAGTATATTTAAACAATGAGGGAGAGCGAACATTGTACAAATAAGACATTTTTGCATTCTCCTCAAATACATAACCACAACAATCGCAGTTGTAGAGTAAATCATCTACTATGAGTTACATGTCCGACAGATGTGAAACGAGAAACCAGTTAGTGCTCCCTCTTCTATTAAGACAGCAGGTGGCTGTTGGGTCGTTTGACATACCTCTTTTCGAAATGCCTACCTAGAGGAACGAGTACCCACTGTTCCATCTTTGGAAACAAGAATGTGCTGATTTCGACGGAGACAGACGTAGCAGCAGGAAGATATGGCGCGAAGGTGAGTTATACGAGCGGGGAGGAAACCCGAGCTTTGAGAATGGACCTTACTCGACAGCAAAGATATACTTTACTAAATACACACATCACCTCAGTTCCGAGAAGTCCGGAACCTGTACAGAAAACTGGCACAGACATCAACATAAACATCACATCCGCCCGTTTTATTGCTCACGAAAACCACGCATTGCAAGTTGTACCATCACACAGTGAGACCATCAGAGCTGGTGGTCCAGATTGCTGTACACACCGGTACCTCTAATACCCAGTAGCACATCCTCTTGCATTGATGCATGCCTTTATTCTTCGTGGCATGCTATTCACAAGTTAAGCAAGGCATTGTTGGTCCAGTTTATCCCACTTCTCAACGGCGATTAGGCGTAGATCCCTCAGAGTGGTTGGTGGATCACGTCGTCCATAAACACCACTTTTCAATTTATCCCAGGCTTGTTAGAAAGCGGTTATGTCTGGAGGACATGCTGGCCACTCTATTCGAGCGATGTCGTTATCCTGAATGAAGTCATTCACAAGATGTGCATGATGGGGGCGCGATTTGTCGTCCATGCAGAATGTCTCGCCAATATGCTGCCGATACGGTTGCACTATCAGTGGAAGGATGACATTCACGTATCGTACAGCCGTTACGGCGCCTTCCATGACCAACAGCGGTGTACATCAGCGCCACAAAATGCCACCCCAAAACAGCAGGAAACCTCCACTTTGCTGCACTCGATGGACAGTGTGTCTAAGGTGTTCAGCCTGACCGCTTTGCCTCCAAACACGTCTCCAACAATTGTCTGGTTGAAGGCATATGCGGCACTCATCGGTTTAGAGAACGTGACGCCAATTCTGAGCGGTCCATTCAGCATGTTGTTGGGCCCCTCTGTACCGCGCTGCATGGTGTCGTGGTTGCAAAGGTGAACTTCGACATGGACGTCGGGACTGAAGCTCATCATGCAGCCTACTGCTCACAGTTTGAGTCGTCACACGACGTCCTGTGGCTGCATGAAAAGCATTATTAAACATGATGGCGTTGCTGTCAGAGTTCCTCCGAGCCATAATCCGTAGGTAGCGGTCATCAACTGCAGTAGTAGCCCCTTAGCGAGGCATGTTATCGACAGTTCCTGTCTCTCTGTATCTCTTCCAAGTCCGAACAACATCGCTTTGGTTCACTCCGAGACGCCTGGACACATCCCCTGTTGAGAGCCCTTCCTGGCACAAAGTAACAATGCGGACGCGATAGAACCGCGGTATTGACCGTCTAGGCAAGGTTGAACTTCCGACAACACGAACCGTGTACCTCCTTCATGGTGGAATGGCTGGAACTGATTGGCTGTCGGATCCCCTCCGTCTAATAGGTGCTGCTCACGCATGGTTGTTTACATGTTTGGGCGGGTTTAATGACATCTCTGAACAGTCAAAGGGACTATATCTGTGATACAATATCCACAGTCGACGTCTGTCTTCAGTACTTCTGGGAACAGGAATGATGCAAAACTTTTTTGGTGTGTGTATTAATGTCTGTAAGCCATCTTTTGGCTTAACTGGTACTGGGAAGAGCATACCGGTCATCTGGGATTAACTACAATTATAACACTATGCAGGAAACCCGTAAATTCAGTAAACGAATGAGTTCCCAGAAGTACTGAAGACAGACGTCGACTGTGGATATTGTATCACAGATATACGAAGATGTACGAGGGGCTAATAAGTGTAAGCAAGAGATTCTGGCAGCGAGGCAATCTTTCCAGACAGCGGTAGGACGCACTCGCGACTCTTCATATGTGATACCAGGCGGTAGAATGGTATTCGAATATCGTTAATTTATACTGTTCGGCTCGGAACTTACTAACTTTGTAGAAGGAATCGTTTCAAGATAACAAACTGCTACTCTTTTATGATGTTGGGAAATAAACGCTCTGAAATCGTATCCCGGGAATTATTTCATAGAAATTTGCTGGTCACACAAGTCACCTGCTTCCATCTTCCGAAGAATCCAGTGCTCTACCTTTTGGGGACATCTTCTAGAACAGCTTCACAGAACACAGGTTGGAGGAATTCCTACTTTCCTATTCGCGAAGGTCATCCAAGAAAGGACCACTTTACCCAGTATAGCCTCCCGTGAAATCGTTTGATGGGATACTGCATATCACATACGTCAATTACCACGGAATTGTAATTGAACTGAGAAACATTTATGGTGGTTCAAATACGTGAAGGTAATTTGCAAAGTGTCATATCTAGTAGTGGATTTCAAGAGGAACGACATAAAAGAAACTGTAACCGACATGCAGAACATAATGGAAAGAGTGAATCGTGAACCTGCCTCAATACTCACCTTTTAATTCATTCACATCACGTAAACACATAGAAACTGGCTCCTTACGTCTCAGGATCTGCCCACATGTCCCAAACCCGGTGCGCTAGTTTCAGTGGCCAGCGTTTGGGGTTACAGTCCTTTCATGCAAAGGTGATCAAGCTGTGTGAGGCATGATTTAGAAGCTCATGGTCAAAGCACATCACACACTTCATCGCATGGAATGTATCAGACATCCAGTATGGTCAAAGGAACTGACGGTTTGTCTGAACAGAAGATCCAGGAGCTATGGATCACAAGAATGCTACTATAGACAGGGCAGAAAAGTTTTTCAAGGCTATACAACTTCCATTGTTTGCCATATCGTTCTCTAAAATCATTAATACGTCAGCCACCAAGTCAGGTATCTCACTGAAGATGGCCTCTGCTGGTGCTATGACATCTATTTGTGTATGTGAAGGTGCTGCTAGAGTTGTTGTTAGTATGGCTGCCAAAACACCGATAAGTAAAACAAAAATAGGTGACCCTTGACTGTTTCAGGAAATAGGATATTTCTGTCTACTTGTCTGCGTACCTCCCAACAAAATGGGAATGCCTTGAACAAAAAAGACAGACATAAGCAAGAGGCCAAATCGTCCGAACACAGGTCTTCAGTGTCGTCTGATACGGAAGAGTATTGAATAAAATTAGAAATATGTTTGGGCTAACCGCCAAGTCCACCTGCCCCTTTCCTTGGTGTCTTCAACTTCCATCTAGGACTCTGGAATGTCCGACGAATAAGTCGAATTTTTTAAATACTTCCCAACCTTCAGTAAATCTGAATCGTAATAGAACATATCCGGGGAAATTTCATGGGAAGTCTATGTGTATTTCCCATCCCGAGGGATAGGGTGCAAATAATCCTCTGAGGCAAGGGTTTGCTCTTCACAATATGGATGACCTAACTGGTAGTCAGACAAAGAAAACAGTCGTCCTTGAAACACAGCATACTGTGCGTGTAACACAGCCTCTAGCTTTCACAATGGGCCAACTTCGGTGTGGAATAGAGTCCACAAGTTTCTTCAGGTGAGCCGTATCCAATTGAACCCACTTGTTCTTGACTTTATCCCGCAATGCTACCAAATTGTTGAGATTGTCACTGCTACTTTAATCACCGGTTCTAGATAGTCACTCACATTTTCTTTGCAATTGAAATTGGGCGATTAAGCGGGCTATTTTGGGTGTAGTTGGGTGCCTGACTGTTCGCGAAAATAAGAAACCTCTATGTGCATCTCTGTAAACAAGGTCATCGTCATCTGAGAGAACAGAAGAGTCTTCAGCATACTCATCGTGATCAAGCAGAAAAGAAGGCAATGACAGGTCACTCATTATGTAGTCGGAATGGAAGGGCTCAAGTGATGGTAAGAAACATCTCCCCCAACCCCCTCCCCCAAAATTAATGAAGCACCAGCAGCCTGGACTAAACCCTTCGCACACTGTGAATGAACCGCCATATTCGATCGTCAAAGCACTCGACACCTTGAATCATTTGACAACTCTACACCATCCACTTTCTATTCAGTTTCCTTGTGGTTTGTCCCATTGAATACATATTCCTTTGCGTGCCGCTCTTGGCAACTGCATTTGCGAGGTTGCTATGTGGGGCTGCGTGGGTAGGTGAGGGCAGGCATACCCCTCTTCAGGGTTCCAATTGATCACGTCTGACCAACATAGGGAAAGATCGCCGGACTGTATACCAGGCACATGTAACCCCTTCCCACCTGTTAGAAAGAACAAATAATTGCACCCTGCAACATTCTGCATCATCTCGCACTATTGGCCGAAGACTAGTGAGCAGTCGGACTAGAGAATTATTGTCCCAAGCGCAGCCTACCGTTAACAAGGTAACAGGAACCACTGCGTTTCGAGCAGTGCCGTGGCTGGGAAGCGTGGACTGCGGATGAATTGGGTCGCAGTGTGTTCAGTGATAATCCAGAGTTTTGGAGAGGCGCTGCGGTGTTCGACCTGGCGCCATAATGTGGGGAACCATCAGGTATGATTTCATATCACGTGTGATAGTTATTGAGGGTACTCTGACAGCACAGTGGGACGTCATCCTCATGTGTAACATCTCATTCGACAGTATCGTGGTGCCGTTTCTCAGCAGCACAGTACTCGTCCTCAAATGGCGAGTGTGTGAACTTTGTGCATGATGCTGAGGTACTCTTGCGGTCTAGATATGCCCAGATCAGTCCCCAATCAGCGCGAATGTCAACCCCGTCCCAGTGCTAGTATCAGTGATATCAAGGACCAGTCAAAACAGTTGGGGGCCAGCTTTCATCACGAGAGGATAGAACTGCTACATGCCATACTGCCCAACCGAATCTGAGCAAGGATCCAGTTCAGATCCGTTGCAGCGTCCTTCCAATCCGTGAGGTTTCATTTTATTTCCTCCTCCCCATCTGGGTGCACCACTTTCTTTGTGAGGCAGTGAACACACTCCTTGAACATAATGCTCTTCTTGCTTTATGGGTTGATTATCGACCTCTGTAGTGTATATTTTCATAATTTGATATTTTCATGGAATAGGCAGTTTTAACAAAACTAATTTTACGAATGGGTTTAAAATAAATAAATCGCCCGGTCCTCATAGGATTCCAATTCGGTTTTACAGAGGGTACTCTACTGCATTGGCTCCTTACTTAGCTTGCATTTATCGCAAATCTCTTGCCCAACGTAAAGTCCCGGACGACTGAGAAAAAGCGCAGGTGACGCCTGTACATAATAAGGGTAGAAGGACGGATCCTCAAAATTATAGACCAATATCCTTAACATCGGTTTGTTGCAGGATTCTTCAACATATTCTCAGTTCGAATATAATGAATTTCCTTGAGACAGGGAAGTTGCTGTCCATGCATAAGCACGGCTTTAGAAAGCATCGCTCCTGCGAAACGCAACTCGCCCTTTTTTCACATGATATCTTGCGAACCATGGATGAAGGGTATCAGACGGATGCCATATTCCTTGACTTCCAGAAAGCGTTTGACTCGGTTCCCCACTGCAGACTCCTAAGTAAGGTACGAGCATATTGGATTGGTTCCCAAGTATGTGAGTGGCTCGAAGACTTCTTAAGTAATAGAACCCAGTACGTTTTCCTCGATGGTGAGTCTTAATCGGAGGTGAGGGTACCATCTGGAGTGCCCCAGGGAAGTGTGGTAGGTCCGCTGTTGTTTTCTATCTACATAAATGATCTTTTGGATAGGGTGGACAGCAATGTGCGGCTGTTTGCTGATGATGCTGTGGTGTACGGGAAGATGTCGTCGTTGAGTGACTGTAGGACGATACAAGATGACTTGGACAGGATTTTTGATTGGTGTAAAGAATGGCAGCTAACTCTAAATATAGATAAATGTAAATTAATGCAGATGAATAGGAAAAATAATCACGTAATGTTTGAATACTCCAATAGTAGTTTAGCGCTTGACACAGTCACGTCGATTAAATATTTGGGCGTAACATTGCAGAGCGATATGAGGTGGGACAAGCATGTAAAGGCAGCTGTGGGGAAGGCGGATAGTCGTCTTCGGTTTATTGGTAGAATTTTGGGGAAGATGCGGTTCATCTGTAAAGGAGACCGCTTATAAAACAGTAATACGATCTACTCTTGAGTACTGCTCGAGCGTTTTGGATCCCTATCAGGTCGGATTGCGGGAGGACATAGAAGCAATTCAGAGGCGAGCTGATAGATTTGTTACTGTTAGGTTTGATCATCACGCGAGTGTTACGGAAATGCTTCAGGAACTCGGGTGGGAGTCTCTGGAGGAAAGGAGGGGTTCTTTTCGCGATTCGCTGCTGAGGAAATTTAGAGAACCAGCATTTGTGGCTGACTGCAGCACAGTTTTACTGCCGCCAACTTAAATTTCGCGGAAAGACCACAAAGATAAGATAAGAGAGATTAGGGCTCGTACAGAGGCATATAGGCAGTCATTTTTCCCTCGTTCTGTTTGGGAGTGGAACATGGAGAGACGATGCTAGTTGTGGTACGAGGTATTCTCCGCCACGCACAGTATGGTGGATCGCGGAGTATGTATGTAGATGTAGATGTAGAATTTTAACGTGATAGTCCGAATTCAAGATTACAATGACCGAATCCCATGCATTTTCCTCGCCTGCCATTTAAACGAATACCTTCAAAGAGTAAGAAGTATGGTCACCTATTACTGTAGATACGTTGGTACACCAGAATTGTATTACGGGGATACTAACACTGAGAACTCCCTGCATTTACCATGCAAAAAATAAATGGATTCCAGTCGATCAGAATGATTGTAAGTGATTGTATTGCATATTAATGTTTGGTTTTACAGGTACGTAGGCTTGATTTTTTACTTTTAATTTCGAGATTTCAGGTACCCGTGCCACTACACTTGAAATGGGCGCTGATAATCTCGTTCTCTACCAGCGAAATCAGTTCAACCCATTACAAAATTGTGGGTGTATGTCATTGCTGATACGGTGTGAAATGTGTAACGCGTCAAAGAAACGCAGTTTTCTTGGGATAGGAAATACAGGTGCTCACTTTCACACTTGAACAACATAAATTCTGTAAAGAAATTCCCTAGCGTACTGAAACGGCTCAAATCCCGATCCATATCCACGCGTATACATCGAAAACGACAGTGAAAGTGCAAGGTGATAAATCGCAGTGACGCCTTGTATCCATTTTCCATTACATATGCGCTACCCGTTCTGAAAAGCCTTCCCAAAATTTAAAGAACCTCATTCGTCTTCTCTAATACTGATATTACGTCTACATCTTACGCCATAGCGCTTGTTAGTATCGCCCCGAATGTTCGGCAAAAATTTTCAGTCTGTCAGAAAGTTTCTATATCTTTCGCTGTTTCGCTGCAACAGAACTACGAAACTAGTAATTTCGCCAAATACAACACAGGCCAGATTTACGAATGCAGGCTGACCGCAAAGAAACGCAGTGGGAATGTTTCTCAAATTGGAAATTTCCCCTTTACAATTTATGAGATTTCATTGCAGATATCTGATTTCGATACCACACAAGCAAATATCTATCCTCCGTTGCACGTCATGAAAATAGTTTCAGCTAACTTTATTGGTTGAGAGAATTAATATATTTTCCCCTGAAGAGCTAAGCCATCCGTGTTTGTATTCTAGAAATAAAATTCTGGAGCAGTTCGGTCCAGTGAGTAAAAGCAAATCAACCTATCTGAAAGTGACAGGAGATTCCACATCCTACTCTTTGATGTAATCCGTTTTCATAACATTTAGATAGTAAAATGGTTCTGAATCACTTTAAAATTCCTAATATTAATCTCGTTAAAACTGTCATCTTAGTTTAAAGGAGTTGTTTTCGGCAATTCTTGTGTCATTAGCGAGTGCGACGCCAATTCGGTGTTGAGTTAAATGTACAATAAAAGAATTGGCCAAGCGCTAGTAGAACTTTCTGTCTGAAGATTGCGTGAAAACGTAATTATGCACATAGGTAGTTCATCCGTACCAAATATCGAAAATTTCGATGATTTTTGCACGTTAGCGATGTCGATACTGGCTAAATACCAGTCCCGGTAATTTCAAGACTTTCGCGAAAGGTTTAATCGCAATTCTAAATTTATTGTGTATTTCACATATGCTGTAGTAGTTTTTCACTTAATTTATTAATGCTGGAGATACATTAACATGTTTTCCTAATTAGCAACACAAATTATTTAAACCTTTTTCTAAAATTCGTTATTGAATAATGTCTAAGTTAGCGAAATCAAAGTTTAAAGGGCAGTGAGCGTAATCTTTTGTGGAACTATGGCCCCAGGAAGCATTTAAATTTTTAATTTATTGTAATTAAAGTAATGTAAGTGCAATACAAAGTGTCTAATAGACAGTGAAAGCTGATACTTCACTTCAAACCACAAGTAATTATGAAATTTGGTCCACTGACATAAATGGCCTTGAAACTGGAAGTAGATATTTTATTAATAAACATTTCCCCGAAAATAAATAGCCCCGGAGCGTATAGCACCGACACAGGTATTTTTAAGGTGAGAGCGATAAGGTATTTAGAAGACTGAAGCGTTTTCGGCCTTATCTTCACTCATGACCGGGCAACACTGTGGTCAAACGCAGCTTTATTAGTTTGTATGAAAATAGAAAATTAAATTAAATTAGGATGAGGAATTCCACCTTATGAAAGACACCTTTTTTTCTGTTTTGTTTCACGCAGACATGTTTCAGCACCTTTTGTGCTATTTTCAGTGGATTATTTTTTATTTTCTAACTGTAAAATTGTCTCATATTAACACTTAGAGAAACTTTTGGTACATAATATTTACAATTATGAATGAATAAGTGTTGTAAAATATAATACATCATTTGTTCATAATTCGCGGTTTAGATATGTAATAACGACCTGATGCACTGTGTGTTGTTTATAACATTACATCAAAGTTCTATTTATAGCTTAATTGGCAAAAGAGTGGATGTAGTAAACTAATGCATACATACTCAGCTGAGCCCCAACCTGGACTTGGGCTAGTTATTGTTGGACCGTCTACTCTGCACACTTCATAAGAGCTATCATGTTAAATCCTAATACCCATACCCTTGTTCCAATGGACACGCAGGTGTTTTAACTTTTAATTGAAAGACTTAAAACGGTGGCCGAACTCATCAAGTATGCTCTCTTGCAGTATTCAGTAACACACACCATTAGAAATCCGTTTTAAGTGTCACTTACATTTTCGTCCTTATAACATAAATTTACATAACCTGGGTCCGATGGACCCTTTGGTTTATGTTGTTGTGTCATCAGATTAGGTTGGACTCTAATCAATTACATTTTGTTGGAATTCAGAGAAGTATTATTGGTACACCTGCACATTGTTGCACTGCAAAAAATGTGTTGTTACGATTCGCAACTCTGTTCAACCGTCAGATAGCGTACCCGTGTGGTGCTTAACAGAATGAAATAATGTAGTGGATTATTACGAGTATGTGAATCAATATAGTGATTTAGGAGGTTACTGCATGGCAGTATTGTGTTTGATATTCAATACGAACTCGGAAGAGAGGAACTTTCATTTGTAACACTGAACAATAAAATGAACAGCAGTTACATTCCTACAGTCGGCAAAAGAAGAGAGTAATGAGATTATTTATTCACGCATTTTTTTTCAAATAGAATGTCAGAATTTACATGTAAAAGAACGATCAGGAAAGAACATAGCATACGCTTATCAAACACAAATTTTTAATCATTTATTAGTCGATGGGTAGCTGAGGATGATGATTTCCTTTCAGATATAAGTACTGCTTCAGATGAAAACCATGAAGTTGTTCCTCAGGCAGCGGCGTGCAACTCTTTGAGTGAAGAACAAAGTAGTGGTGGTGGTGATGATGATGATGATGATAGTGATGATTATGATGATGATGATGACAGTGATGATTATGATGATGATGATGATCATGATGATCATGAAGACGAGTACGTAGGTAATAATTCCTCTGGACAAATTGCTCCAAATAATATGCAAAGGAGAAAGTGACTCCCAGTGCAAAATAAAATGACTGCACACAATTTGGCGAAATTTATTGCAGGACCAGCAAGGGGCATAATCACTTACATCCCAAAAGAGGCTTGGGATTTATTTATTCCTCTAGCTATTGTGGATGAAATTGTGAGAAGCACAAACCTAAAAGTAAGGACAGTTTGTGTACCAAGGGAAATAGAATGATGTATCCAAAGACGAAATGTTCGCCTTCTGGGGAATTTTACTTCATATTGGAGAGGATAAGGGTCGGGATGTTCCAATCAGGGAACTATTTCTGGGAAAGTTCTCCAATACGTTGTATAGAGCTACAATGACTGTGAGTCGGTTTGAGGCAGTAAGAAGGTCCATAAGATTCGATTACAAAACAAGAAGAGTGGCTAGGTTATAAGCTGATAAGCTTGCTGCTGAATCCTATGTATGGAACATGATTGCAGGACAGTGGAAGAAAATAATGATACCTAAAAGTAATGTTACAGTGATTGAACAGCTAATTCCTTTTAGGAGCCGTTGTGGGTTTGTGCAGTACATGCCAAATGTATGGAATGAAAATACTCTGGATGTGCGAAGCTGAAATTGCTTATGCCATTGACAGGATAGTGTACAAGGGAAGAGAACCAGGTGAATCACCTCCGAAAAATTTGGGCGTTGCCACCGTGAAGGACCTTGGAGACCATATTGGTGGTCCAGCCAGAAAGGTTACCATAGATAATTATCTTACAAGTGTACTACTGCGCAGAACATCTGTTGAGTAGAAACCTCACTGCTGTGGGAACAATGAGGTAGAATAAAAGAGAAATTCTAAAAGACATGAAGCCAAGTAGGAGCAGAGTAGCAAATTCATGTCTATTTGCATTTACAAATCAAATGACGATGGTCACTTTTTCGCCAGAGAAATACATGTGTGTAATCGTCTTAAGTAACATGCATCATGATAAATCTATAGATGAACATCATTAAACGTGGAAACCAGAGATTTTGAAATTTTATAACCAAACGAAGGGTGGTGTGGATGTTATGGATCAACTAGTGCGTAATTATACATGCAAAAGACTCACTAAACTGTGGTCAATGGCTCTGTGGTGCAATTTTAAGGATTTATGTACTCTAAATGCCTTTATTCTTAAGAAAACACAACATCCACGTATCACAAAGGGCTTTTGCACAAGAGGAGACTTTTCATCAAGGAGGTGATCCAACCGTTATTGATCAGAAGATCGTCTAATACCTTTTTTCAGAAATCCATATACCTAGATATGGAGAAGTTCATTACTATTCCTAAAACACAAAACATTAGTAGTAACAACAACAGCACAGTGAGTCTACAGAAGAGAAGGTGTTCATTGCGTCCTGCTTCAAAGGACAGAAAAACAAAGACAGTGCCAGGACCATAGCAGTGTTGTGTGAAAACTGATTTCATCCTCGTTCGCTTAGTGATTTGTTCTTTGTGAATACCACAACCGCCAATCTGAGTTTCTGCTAATATTGGTGGCTTATGTTTCAGTGTTTATAATGTAATTTATTTAATGAAAATTATTCAGGATTAAAAATGTACCCATTTTAATTTAACAAAAGTGTTTAAAATGATCACTGTTGTCTTATATTATACTGATAACCCTTAAAACAAAATATTTGTGCATGTTAATATCCACAAAATTCTCTAATTAGACATAACGGGTCCAATGGGTCTAGGGTATGTAAGTGTGCAAAAACTATTGGTCATGCACAGAAAGATTAAAAGTGTCGCTACGACATCTTTAGTTTCCAACAAATATTGCGGAATTGGATGAAACAATGACAGAATTTATGATGTTGTCTGGCAAAAGGACCGTAGACCATAGTATGTACCAAAAATTTTAACTTGATATGCTGTCCTGTTCGTAAGAAAAAGGGATCTTAACAGGACAGACAGTAGGAGAACAAATGACAGAAACATTTCCTTTTTTCGTTTGACATTACTACAAATTAATAAATATCAAATTTTTTCCTTAATTATTCTGCGAAGTCTTGATTCTTGCCAAATTTCATACCCTAGAGTTTATGATGAGTGAGGTTGCGAGTATCAAAATAAGTGACATAAATGGTAGTATTTTTTCACTGCACTAACGTAGAAGCTTAAATTTGTTACCCCGCCAAGAGGCCGCAAAGCTTAGTACGTGACAAAAATTTCAACTTGATACGTCCACCCCTTCCAGAGCAAAAGGGGCCTTAACAGTCTGACAGACAGACAGACAATAAAAATGGACTACAAAGTGTTTCTATACGTGTGAATATGTTGTATTATTGTTTCGTAAATTTAGCAGTGTGTAATTGCTATGCACCCTACAAGTAATAACGCTTTAGTCCATTAGAAAATGTTATCTTTGTAAAATGTTGCGGAGAGAGAGCGACAAATGAAGACGGACAGTCACAAGTGTTAAGAGGATGGAAGTTGGATGTCTGATTACTGGTAGAAAACTCTGTTAGCTTTTTCAAGGGAAAGGTGTTTTTCTTAGAGCAAAGAATCACAGGAAGAACGTGAAGAATGTGAATATTTGAAGTACAGTTAAACTTGATCAGTCCCTTGAGGCGTGTGGATGGACGGATGCAGACATGGAGTTAAGTGATGGAAAATCGATTAATTTTGGAGGAAAGGTCAGAAGTTTTTGTGGTAGCTTTTGCTGGAAAAACTCTAAAAACCCGAGAAACGTTCCGTTGAAACAAAGAACGTAGTATTAAGATGTGGCGACGAGAAGAACACAGAACAGATTAGAAAACTATTGCATCGCCATTGTTACTATAGTACACCGAAATTTCGAGAAAAAGTGTGATTCCATATTTAGACGCATAATTGGAATCACAAGAGCTGCAGATTTTGAAGAGAGAAGAAAGGCAAGAAACAAGAGTTTCACGATTCAGCGCAGAAAACAACGGAAGGTTGAAGCTCACAATACACAGAGAATCGTAGAACCAGTTGCAGTTTCATCTAGGGAATGTAAATACATATTTCTCCTCGGAAGTATACCGAACTGTTTCCATCTTATTTTGGTAGAGTAGAAACTGTTAATTTTGCCCATTGTAAAGATTGTGCTACGAGTAGGGACTGAGAGCAGTTTTTGTGTACTGAAATGTGAACCAGTTTACAAAAAGTTGGCTGAATCATTTTGAGGGTCAAGGGGTTTCTAAATATGACATGTCGATAAGAGTGACGCAACACCTGAAAAATATATCACGGTATGTTCGTCTATTGTTGTATGCAAAACGTCTTGTACATTTCAACAAGGTACAATCAAATCTCGCATCCTATTCAGAAATGATCTCGAAATTATACAGTGTGAATTCTACGCTGAGTCAACGCACCGGAGATATTAAGGGAATTTACTTTGAATTTTATCAGTTTCGGGTTCAGAAGGTGGCATCCGCCAATTTGTGCGGTTACAGTGATTGCCAATAATATGTGGCGCACCTACGGAGGTAAAAGTAAAGGGAGTTGTCATGACGTCACGAACCTGAATCCGACATCTTATTTACCCCAAAACATTAGCTTTTAGTGGTTTGAATTGTGGACTCGTAGTTGATTGATAAAATATGCCAATTTGTGTCGTTTACGGGTGTACTGATAGTTGTGTTCGTAATATAAAGTTTAATGGAATAGCATTTCATTCGTAAATTGAATCGTTCAAGCGATATTTTCTTATTTGTACATGACTGTGCTGTTTACTTTTGCGGCAGTGGTTTTTTTTCTGTCATTTGTCTTTAGAGTTCCTATCAGTGCAAATCGGAAATTACTCTGGGAGGATGTTGAGGGCAAGAAAAATTGGAAAGTAAACAAACTTAGCAAAATACACTCCTGGAAATTGAAATAAGAACACCGTGAATTCATTGTCCCAGGAAGGGGAAACTTTATTGACACATTCCTGGGGTCAGATACATCACATGATCACACTGACAGAACCACAGGCACATAGACACAGGCAACAGAGCATGCACAATGTCGGCACTAGTACAGTGTATATCCACCTTTCGCAGCAATGCAGGCTGCTATTCTCCCATGGAGACGATCGTAGAGATGCTGGATGTAGTCCTGTGGAACGGCCTGCCATGCCATTTCCACCTGGCGCCTCAGTTGGACCAGCGTTCGTGCTGGACGTGCAGACCGCGTGAGACGACGCTTCATCCAGTCCCAAACATGCTCAATGGGGGACAGATCCGGAGATCTTGCTCGGCAGGGTAGTTGACTTACACCTTCTAGAGCACGTTGGGTGGCACGGGATACATGCGGACGTGCATTGTCCTGTTGGAACAGCAAGTTCCTTTGCCGGTCTAGGAATGGTAGAACGATGGGTTCGATGACGGTTTGGATGTACCGTGCACTATTAAGTGTCCCCTCGACGATCACCAGTGGTGTACGGCCAGTGTAGGAGATCGCTCCCCACACCATGAGCCGGGTGTTGGCCCTGTGTGCCTCGGTCGTATGCAGTCCTGATTGTGGCGCTCACCTGCACGGCGCCAAACACGCATACGACCATCATTGGCACCAAGGCAGAATCGACTCTCATCGCTGAAGACGACACGTCTCCATTCGTCCCTCCATTCACGCCTGTCGCGACACCACTGGAGGCGGGCTGCATGATGTTGGGGCGTGAGCGGAAGACGGCCTAACGGTGTGCGGGACCGTAGCCCAGCTTCATGGAGACGGTTGCGAATGGTCCTCGCCGATACCCCAGGAGCAACAGTATCCCTAATTTGCTGGGAAGTGGCGGTGCGGTCCCCTACGGCACTGCGTAGGATCCTACGGTCTTGGCGTGCATCCGTGCGTCGCTGCGGTCTGGTCCCAGGTCGACGGGCACGTGCACCTTCCGCCGACCACTGGCGACAACATCGATGTACTGTGGAGACCTCACGCCCCACGTGTTGAGCAATTCGGCGGTAAGTCCACGCGGCCTCCCGCATGCCCACAATACGCCCTTGCTCAAAGTCCGTCAACTGCACATACGGTTCACGTCCACGCTGTCGCGGCATGCTACCAGTGTTAAAGACTGCGATGGAGCTCCGTATGCCACGGCAAACTGGCTGACACTGACGGCGGCGGTGCACAAATGCTGCGCAGCTAGCGCCATTCGACGGGCAACACCGCGGTTCCTGGTGTGTCCGCTGTGCCATGCGTGTGATCATTGCTTGTACAGCCCTCTCGCAGTGTCCGGAGCAAGTATGGTGGGTCTGACACACCGGTGTCAATGTGTTCTTTTTTCCATTTCCAGGAGTGTATGTTCTCATAATCATAAGGACGAGGATACAGGTAACACATCATTTTCAACAGTGCGTATTAGGAAAAATGCTGTGCCTTCATTTTTTCTGTTTTTCATCCTCGCAAAAGGTACATAAAACATATGTTAAGTATCTACGAGAGGAATATAAATTTTGAATTCAGTTCCCATAATATTACGACATAAAATCTTTCTCCTAAGGTGAAGACTTGGATGAGTGTTGTGTGTTGTCCTTAGCCTAAGTTAGTTTAAGTTAGACTAAGTAGTGTGTAAGCCTAGGGACCGATGACCTCAGCAGTTTGGTCCCATAGGAACTTACCTCAATTTCCAATTTCCAAATTAATACCATTACTTTATTCACAAGGCTGTCTTTTGTTCTAATTAAAATAGAAGATATTAGTTTAAAAGTTCATTAATACAAGCGCAACTGCCAACTGGTGAGGCTTATAGCAATTGCTCAGTGCTGAAACTTTTTCAATAGAGAATAAATCCGTTGTTCCCTGTTAATTGTTATTACTGGGTACACACTGAGTGACACTTCACTGCTAAGATTTCGAAGTGCGAAGATGTGTAAACTTCTGAGGTACTGATGCACTGACAGTCTAATAAACCAAGAACTCTGTTCTGCATGGTGATATGTTTAGATCCATTTCTGTGCCGTTGACTTATCAAGAATCTTTCTCTTTTTTACATGCACAAGATATGGTAGCATGCTTTGCTTCTGTCCCCACTGCACACACTTGTAGGCTAACAAGGAAAACGTAGGGAAGTCCTATGCAAATGTAAACATTAAGAATGTTGTGTATATGAGTTGAAAGCTGAAAATAAAACGAATAAGAATCAGTACCAGTAGGCAAACAAGCATTGCATTCGGAATTGTAGCTTCATCAGCTATCGGCGCAAGTAAAGAAAAAGAGGATCCTAGTGGGTTTAGACAGTATCCTTTTCGTATCACATACTTTTCTTCTTGAATATTCTACATGTAGAAACGAAATCAGTTACACTAATGAGGCCAAATGTGTCGTATTGCTGGATTAAACACATATTAAAGCCACAAAGCGCTGGAGATTGCATTCCTGACACTTATTCACATAAGCTCTGAAATACTTAATATTGTAGTGTTTAATAATCATTTATAATAATTATGTATTATTTATGGTTCTTCAAAGCAGAGATCCGCCAAAAAATACCTAATGACTTATTATAGGTTAAGTGAATAGCAGCAGTCGATCAAGACCAATGACCAGTGGAGTTTGCGCAGAAGCAGTCAACACTTGGACTGATCAACGACCGAGCAGATGGGCAATGCTTCCAAGGAGAACAACGACCAGCGCAGTTCACACATCTGCGGCCAATGCTCCAAGAACTGTCATCATACTGAACTCACATACATGACATATCTGGCGATGCAGACGAGGACGATAGGGCAACGCCCGACCGCGCCAGCATAGAGGTAAAACACGGAAAGCTGGCACGTGTGTCGACATTGATCACGTTTCTGCCCAAAACGAGAAGCATAAATCAGTGACCGGAGAGTCAGTCGCCATCCTAGAAACTTCGCGATATTGGTGAAAACACCGAATAAATACTTCCGTCAAATGGGCATGTGGTGGTCCTTTGAGGGGAGAAAGAAGAGACAGAGAAACGTTGCCTGGACAGGTGGATCGATGGTTAATCAGCGGACGTCATACTTTGCTGCAGCGACTTAGCTGCTACGCTGTTCGACAGAAGAAGATGTCGGTACCGCGGCAATAGGTCAATGAATAAAATGCCATCCCAGATGTTACCAGAAAGAAGTTCGTGTGGTACTTACCCAGGTGGCTGGTGAGGGCAAACTGGCTGCTGCCTCAACAAATGGGTCACCAGTGAACCTAGAGGTTGATGAACTCCGCCAGAAGACGCGGAACCTAAAGGTCGCTGGTTCGGTTCCAGGACGGAGCACTCCGCGCCATGCTGTATCCTCTTGTTAATAACGCAACGAGCGAATTCACAAGGAGAACACCGCGCCGCCGCCACAGAGGTTCACGGGTACGGTACTGAAAGGAAGAATGGGCCCACTGGCGCTCCGCTGCAAGACGAACCGCACCAGCGGTCACTAGACTTGCGCGCTGCCACTCCTCGCCGCACAGCTGCAGCTAGGAATTGATCACGTTAAAATACAATGTATTACTCTCTCTCTCTCTGACACTTACGTGTCAATAAATTACGGATAGTGGAATCACCAATGTTTCATGTAATTCTGCAGGCTTTCGTGGCCGTTGTGACTGTAGTTAAAATGTTCTGCGTTACTATGCCGCGTCATATTCCTACTAAAATGCTCTACGTTTCGACCCCTCTGTTGGGTACTTCCTCATGATCTTCTGGTATCCACTACTGCTAGATCACTGTCAGAGACGAGTGTCGCGTCCTCTTACGAAGGAGAGTTTTCTCGCGTTCGTGCTGGAGAAGTGACAGTATTGGTTAAAATTCATATGGCTACCGTTGGTGGGCCATAGTCATAGGTTAATACTCCCGCTCTGATGCAGAAGCAGGGGCGTTGTTGGCTAATCTGTGGATACCACTGGCGGCCCGTCGTCATTGGATAGAATGGCACTATTCCACACTTACACTGGAGAAGGGGTAATGGTTGAAATTCCTGCTGCTGCTATTGGTTTGTCGTCATCATTGGCTGGATTCGAAAAGGACAAAGTAAGAGAGGGGGAATGTTTAGCCAAAATATTATTATCCGCCGAGGTGACTTGCAGCGGCCGCGTATTCACTTCATTGATGGCAGGGAGCCACGATGCCGGAAGCCTATAGCCGCCCTCTCTATTGAAATTACATGCATTCTTGGAAATTTCAATCACTTCCTCGTCATTATTACTAGAGTTACAAATATTCCGCCTAAAAGCCCTGTCGATTGAATATCTATCAGACCTATTTGCCTTCAATGTCCTCTTTAAAAAATTCAACTCCAAGTTGTCATCATCGCTGATACGGAAGGCACGTGAAGACAGAGTGTTGAGTACTGCTTGCTTCTGGGCTGGGTGGTGGTGCGAAGTGGCATCCGGCCCGCATCTCGTGGTCGTGCGGTAGCGTTCTCGCTTCCCACGCCCGGGTTCCCGGGTTCGATTCCCGGCGGGGTCAGGGATTTTCTCTGCCTCGTGATGGCTGAGTGTTGTATGCTGTCCTTAGGTTAGTTAGGTTTAAGTAGTTCTAAGTTCTAGGGGACTGATGACCATAGATGTTAGGTCCCATAGTGCTCAGAGCCATTTGAAGTGGCATCTAAATACCTGTTTGTGTTAGTCGTTTTTCTGTACACTCTGTATACCAACACATTTAGGAACGAGAGACGGACCTCACTCTCAAACTCCAAGCTAAATTTAATTTTGGGGTTAATTCCATTTACGAAATTGTGGAACGCATGAAGTTCTTCGCTGTGTGGCCATATAACAAATGTATCGTCAACATAGCGGAGCCAGCAAGAAGGCTTCAAAGGAGCACTACTTAATGCCTGTTGCTCAAAATGTTCCATAAAAAGGTCAGCTGCAACTGACGAAATGGGTGAGCCCATAGCAAGGCCGTCAGCCTGCTCACAGAATTCACCATTGTATTTAAAATAGCTCGAACGGAGACATAATTCAATTGAGTCGCAAACATCTGGGGCAACACCCTCCCTTATGATCTCCATTGTATCTGATAGTGGGACTTTAGTAAATAACGATGTCACATCGAAGCTAACAAGAATGTCACCCGCAGATATCTTCAGCGAGCGTATAATTTCTAACTACAGTTAACTACACCAATGGTTCATTCACACTCACCCGCTGAGCCGAAGCAAAGAACCAATTCCACGGCCACAAATGGTCGCTTTCCTTCCCGCCATCCCTGACAGAATAATGGGTTTTGCTCACCTCAGTCACTGACGCTCAATATCTAGTGTCACGAAACCCAACAAGCTACAGTATTTAAAACAACTTTTACGTGCACACGGCAGAAATCAAGAACAAGAAGCAGTTGTAAACCATAGTCCGTTAATGTTTTGGGGTATCTAAGCTGGCGGCGGGCCCTGTTCACGAGATTCAGAACGAAGTACGGCGCATGTCCCCTTACTTTTACTTCCGTGGGTGCACTCACACCAGTCAACACGCTAACTCCACAATGACGACGCTAGTGGAGCCAAGTGAATATTCCAGAGATTTATAAACAGAAGAAAGCTTTGTTTTGCAATGTGTGAAGACGGCATCATAATAGACTACCACGTACGCGCATATAAGAGCACAAAAACTGCAAAATGAGAGTTATTACTTTGTTATTAGCTCAAAACTTTCCCACATCTAGAATCTGTAATCACACCATTTAAAAGAGACTGTGAGACATCATTACTTACATGAAAACAGTGTCTGTTATTAACTAACATAACTCTGTAATTATTGTGATGCTTATTCCCTCTAACCACGTTTGAGTGCTAAAAAAAAGTAATAGATTAACATTTCCTTGGCAAGGACACGATGGAAGATACAACACGTCACAGCATTTAACAGAAATAGCAAAGTACAAATGGCTCTGAGCACTATGGGACTTAACGTCTGAGATCATCAGCCCCCTAGACCGTAGAACTACTTGCACCGAACTAACCTAAGGACATCACACACTTCCATGCCCGAGGCAGGACTCCAGTCCAACCGTAGCGATCGCGCGGTTCCAGACTGTAGCGCCTAGAACTGCTCGGCCACCCCGACCGGCCAGAAATAGCAAATTGTACCTTTTACATTACTGTTATTTCTTAGTCTCAGAATTTATCGGAAGTGATCTTAAAAAGTTGCAGCAAAAGTGTCAGTTTAGACTACGGTAGCATATTTTCTTGTGAAGCTTTGTAGTTTCATGCTCGCTAGTATTTTAAGAATCGTGTTTACTACACTACTGGCCATTAAAATTGCTACATCACGAATATGACGTGCTACAGTCGCGAAAGAGAAAGATGCTGTGATATGCGAATGATCAGCTTTTCTGCGAATTCACACAAGGTTGGCGCCGGTGGCGACACCTACAACGTGTTGACATGAGGAAGGTTTCCAACCGATTTCTCATACACAAACAGCAGTTGACCGGCGTTGCGTGATGAAACGTTGTTGTGATGCCTCGTGTAAGGAGGAAAAATGCGTACCATCACGTTTCCGACTTTGATAAAGGTCGGATTGTAGCCGATCGCGATTGCGGTTTATCGTATCGCGACATTGCTGCTCACGTTGGTCGAGATCCAATGACTGTTAGCAGCATATGGAATCGGTGGGTTCAGGAAGGTAATACGGAACGCCGAGCTGGATCCCAACAGCCTCGTATCACTAGCAGGCGAGATGACAGTCATCTTATCCGCATGGCTGTAACGGATCGCGCAGCCACGTCTCGATCCCTGAGTCAATAGATGGGGACGTTAGCAAGACAGCAACCATCTGCACGAACAGTTCGACGACGTTTGCACCAGCATGGACTGTCAGCTCGGACACCATGGCTGCGGTTACCCTTGACGCTGCATCACAGACAGGAGCACCTGCGATGGTGTACTCAACGAAGAACCTGTGTGCAAGAATGGCAAAACGTCATTATTTGGATGAATCCAGGTTCTGTTTCCAGCATCATGATGGTCGCATCCGTGTTTGGCGACATCGCGGTGAACGCACATTGGAAGCGTGTATTCGTCATCGCCATACTGGCGTATCACCCGGTGTGATGGTATGGAGTGCCATTGGTTACACGTCTCGGTCACCTCTTGTTCGCATTGACGGCACTCTGAACAGTGGACGTTACATTTCAGATGTGTTACGACCCGTGGCTCTACCCTTCATTCGATCCCTGCGAAACCCTACATTTCAGCAGGATAATGCACGACCGCATGTTGCAGGTCCTGTACGGGCCTTTCTGGATACAGAAAATGTTCGACTGCTGCCCTGGCCAGCACATTCTCCAGATCTCTCACCAATTGAAAACGTCTGGTCAATGGTGGCCGAACATATGGCTCGTCACAATACGCCAGTCACTACTCCTGATGAACTGTGGTATCGTGTTGAAGCTGCATGGGTAGCTGTACCTGTACAGGCTATCCAAGGTCTGTTTGACTCAATGCCCAGGCGTATCAAGGCCGTAATTACGGCCAGAGATGGTTGTTCTGGGTTTTGATTTCTCAGGATCTATGCTCCCAAATTGCGTGAAAATGTAATCACATGCCAGTTCTAGTATAATATATTTGTCCAATGAATACCCGTTTATCATCTGCATTTCTTCTTGGTGTAGCAATTTTAATGGCCAGTACTGTATGAACTGCAGTCACAAGATCTTGCAGGTATTGACCAAACAATATACAGTAATAATGTACGTTTAGTTTTCTTACTCATAGCTTCATACGACGTCAGACGTAATAAATACATTTGTCCATAGTAATGTAGTTGTTATTTTGGAATGTAAGAGCGCTTTACATTCCACGTTCTGAAGTGAAGTGGGAGGAGGGCGAACAGTGAGCAGTTTCACTACAGATTACCTGTTAATTACAAGTACTTTTCTGGTTGGACTGCATCATGTTAAAGAGTCACAGCAGGTCGATGTAGCTACAATTGCTGCACTAGCGTACGTGTAGTCTATAATAACACATCAAGCTTTCAAATGGTTCAACTGGCTCTGAGCACTATGGGACTTAATTTCTGATGTCATCAGTCCCCTAGAACTATTTAAACCTAGCTAACCTAAGGACATCAACACATCCATGCCCGAGGCAGGATTCGAACCTGCGACCATAGCGGTCGCGCAGTACCAGGATGAAGCGCCTATAACCGATCGGCCACACCGGCCAGCAAATGAAGCTTTAACCACCAGCTTATTATAGAAAAATTTGGCTTTAGTCGACATTATCAGATTGTATTACCCGTATTTACAGGAAGTAAGAGTTTGGGTTTGTTAAGAATTTTTGGAATCCACGTAACTGGTTGATCTTGTTAGGAAAGTTGAGCGTAATTGATCACGAGACAGTACCCGTTTCAGCAGTGTTGTATCCACTTGGTGGTGTATTCATCCGCACACCAGCAAACTGTGCGGTTAACAGCCTCAGCAGGTGGATGTGCGTAAACGGCTCTCATCAAAACAGAGATATTTTTCTTGTATGGCTTGGGCTGTTTAACACAGAGTTACACGTCACCTCCACAGCGTATGGGGGGCACCAGCCTTGCCGACAGGCAGCTTGCCTGACGCAACAGAGATCGCTGTCGGCAGGTCACTATTTTTTTACGCTAGGTCACGTGCCCTCGCGACGCCATGCCGTTCTGTTTAGGCCACTGCTAGACCCTGCTAAGTAAATAACGCCCTACGCCTCAGGTCAGTAGTACCAGCAGTTCCGTACGGCCCCTTCCAGTGCTACAAGAGGGCAGTACCAACGTTTTCGTCTCAGTGCTCCATACTGCCCATACTGGCAGTACCACACCGGTTAAGTTCCGGGTCACTGCCTATCACGACTCTTAGCTTTAGTCATATAGACACATAATAGGTAGTGTCACAGGACAGACATTTCTGTTGTTTTTAGATGGAAGGATACCATCCAACGATATTATAACTCAGCCTTTAAAGCGTCTTATCACTCCTCAGTACGGGAATGTATTGATAACGAAGATAAAATATGGATGAAAAAAGCGATAAAATGTTTTTGATCGATTCGTAACGTAAGAAAGATATCAAATGCAAAGAGCATGTATTAATGCTGTTAAGGTCGCACCGCGTCTCACATTGAGCAATTTTGTTGATGAAAATATAAATGGGACCGTCATTGTACCTCAGATATCTCATCTTCAAATCTTTCCTGTTATCGGTCTTTCTAATCATATCTTAGATTCCACAATTTTGTGTAATCATATAAGTGTGCTACAATAAACACTGCTTACCTGTATTCATCTTTTTTGCTGTGGACTATCATCGTTGTACTTTATACGCAAAATGAATTGGACTCATCAGTTCTCAACACTTGGAGGCCGTCAATGAGTTTGGACACATTTTCCAGAACGTTAGGAATAATATACCTATACACTGGCGGAAATGATAAGCTTTGCACCTTGAGATGCCAGTCCGATGTTTATCAGAATTTGTGCTGATATACGAGGGCAGTTCAATAAGTAATGCAACACACATTTTTTCTCGCCAATTTTGGTTGAAAAAACCGGAAATTTCTTGTGGAATATTTTCAAACATTCCCGCTTCGTCTCGTATAGTTTCATTGACTTCCAACTGGTGGCAGCGCTGTACGGAGCTGTTAAAATGGCGCCTGTAACGGATGTGCGTTGCAAACAACGGGCAGTGATCGAGTTTCTTTTGGCGGAAAACCAGGGCATCTCAGATATTCATATTCGCTTGCAGAATGTCTACGGTGATCAGGCAGTGGACAAAAGCACGGTGAGTCGTTGGGCAAAGCGTGTGTCATCATCCCGCCATGTCATGCAAGACTGTCTGATCTCCCGCGTGCGGGCCGGCCGTGCACAGCTGTGACTCCTGCAATGACGGAGCGTGCGAACACACTCGTTCGAGATGATCGACTGATCACCATCAAACAACTCAGTGCTCAACTTGACATCTCTGTTGGTAGTGCTGTCACAATTGTTCACCAGTTGGGTTATTCAAAGGTTTGTTCCCGCTGGGTCCCTCGTTGTCTAACCGAACACCATAAAGAGCAAAGGAGAACCATCTGTGCGGAATTGCTTGCTCGTCATGTGGCTGAGGGTGACAATTTCTTGTCAAAGATTGTTACAGGCGATGCAACATGGGTTCATCACTTCGAACCTGAAACAAAACGGCAATCAATGGAGTGGCGCCACACCCACTCCCCTACCAAGAAAAAGTTTAAAGCCATACCCTCAGCCGGTAAAGTCGTGGTTACAGTCTTCTGGGACGCTGAAGGGGTTATTCTGTTCGATGTCCTTCCCCATGGTCAAACGATCAACTCTGAAGTGTATTGTGCTACTCTTCAGAAATTGAAGAAACGACTTCAGCGTGTTCGTAGGCACAAAAATCTGAACGAACTTCTCCTTCTTCATGACAACGCAAGACCTCACACAAGTCTTCGCACCCGAGAGGAGCTCACAAAACTTCAGTGGACTGTTCTTCCTCATGCACCCTACAGCCCCGATCTCGCCCCGTCGGATTTCCATATGTTTGGCCAAATGAAGTTCGCAATCCGTGGGAGGCACTACGTGGATGATGAAGAAGTTATTGATGCAGTACGACGATAGCTCCGACATCGACCAGTGGAATGGTACCGTGCAGGCATACAGGCCCTCATTTCAAGGTGGCGTAAGGCCGTAGCATTGAATGGAGATTACGTTGAAAAATAGTGTTGTGTAGCTAAAAGATTGGGGAATAACCTGGTGTATTTTAATGCTGAATAAAACAACCCCTGTTTCAGAAAAAAAATGTGTTGCATTACTTATTGAACTGCCCTCGTATATCATATAACAGGTATTAATTGGTTGAACTTTCATTACATTAGGAATTGATATCATTCATCGACATCGGTGCGAGGTGAGACCCCCTGAGACGAATTTTGTATTCATTGTGGCATGGAGACAAATAGCCTCCGAAAATCATCTTGAGAAATTTCATGGCCTGTCTGAAATGCATGCTATTTGCGTTTGTGATGATTGCTAACTGACGGCATGGTTGTCAAAATAGGCGACCTTACCTACCAGGCAAGGATCCGTAGGTTATTCAAGTCGTTCGCTGTGGGAGTAATCCCTGACGTGCTGTGTGGTCAATTTCGCAGATCCTACCTACAAGGCGAGGATCCGTGTCTTTTTCAAGCCGTTCGCTGTCAGCAGTGCAGTATGGGGTCTTCCATTATCCTTCTGGAATACGCCATTGGCGCCCTAATCAACCATGTTTAAGGTTCTTGCTTCAAACTGGCGGCATCCAGTCAGTCCTCAACAGTTGTCAGATTAGTTCTGTTGTCGTATCCAACACCTACCTACACGATACTCCCAAGAGTTAAAATGGTGTGGGTATCGAGAATCACTGCTTCCTGTAACGTTTCACCAGCTCTGACAACAGGGACTGGTAGTTACAAAATAAATAAAATTATAAGTCCGACTATAGGGGTTTCCTCTCCTCACAATAGTAAAGAGTCGTCGTCCCAAAGACCTGCTGCCAAAAGGATGGACACAAAAAAACTGGAAAACATACGCGTCACATATCACCATGTCCTAGATGACTCTGGCCCTACACCCAGAAACTCCGGGTTGTCTGTGTTATGTGTCTGCTGTGAAAGGCGGACGGCAACACGAGATCTCTACTATCTCCCATTAACCTTTCCTTGACGGTTCGTCGTGTCTCTCTGCCTGTAACCTCTATCCGTATTTCAGCTGTATTTATCCGTCTACTCACTGGAGTCACTCGAACAATACTTCGCGAGGTTGGGGCTCCTGGAAGGAACTGTGCCTACTACCCTTTCCACTCTATCTTCCTGAGTACACCACGTAAACATTCGTTCTGTACTCATTTCACTACAGCCAGTTGTCTGTCCGATCTTTCCGTACGGTGAAACCATGCCCCTCACGCAACTATTTAGACCGAAAGCTGGCGGTCAGTAACACGTGCAAGTCCTCTGAGCGTGCTGCAAAGTGATCTCCAACTGATAGGATTGATTAATGTTATACACGTCCAGGAGCTATCAAATACTCCCAACATTTATCAACCGTAGAAGTGGCTTTTTCTGCACAGAACATAAGCTCGCAAAAACATGAAATTAAAATCAACATGTCCCGCAAGAATCTAAAAATAGAGGTATTACGTTGGCAGCATTTATTTAAGGTTTTCATGGTCTAGCGTTCTCCACTTTAGTCAGCGTATTACACTCCTGGAACTTGAGCGAGGGCGTATAGTGGGCATGCGGGAGGCCGGGTGGACGTACCGCCGAAATGCTCAACACGAGGGGCGTGAGGTCTCCATAGTACATCGATGTTGTCGCCAGTGGTCGGCGGAAGGTGCACGTGCCCGTCGACCTGGGACCGGACCGCAGCGGAGCACGGATGCACGCCAAGACCGTAGGATCCTACGCAGTGCCGTAGGGGACCGCACCGCCACTTCCCAGCAAATTAGGGACACTGTTGCTCCTGGGGTATCGGCGAGGACCATTCGCAACCGTCTCCATGAAGCTGGGCTACGGTCCCGCACACCGTTAGGCCGTCTTCCGCTCACGCCCCAACATCGTGCAGCCCGCCTCCAGTGGTGTCGCGACAGGCGTGAATGGAGGGACGAATGGAGACGTGTCGTCTTCAGCGATGAGAGTCGCTTCTGCCTTGGTGCCAATGATGGTCGTATGCGTGTTTGGCGCCGTGCAGGTGAGCGCCACAATCAGGACTGCATACGACCGAGGCACACAGGGCCAACACCCGGCATTATGGTGTGGGGAGCGATCTCCTACACTGGCCGTACACCACTGGTGATCGTCGAGGGGACACTGAATAGTGCACGGTACATCCAAACCGTCATCGAACCCATCGTTCTACCATTCCTAGACCGACAAGGGAACTTGCTGTTCCAACAGGACAATGCACGTCCGCATGTATCCCGTGCCACCCAACGTGCTCTAGAAGGTGTAAGTCAACTACCCTGGCCAGCAAGATCTGCGGATCTGTCCCCCATTGAGCATGTTTGGGACTGGATGAAGCGTCGTCTCACGCTGTCTGCACGTCCAGCACGAACGCTGGTCCAACTGAGGCGCCAGGTGGAAATGGCGTGGCAAGCCGTTCCACAGGACTACATCCAGCATCTCTACGATCGTCTCCATGGGAGAATAGCAGCCTGCATTGCTGCGAAAGGTGGATATACACTGTACTAGTGCCGACATTGTGCATGCTCTGTTGCCTGTGTCTATGTGCCTGTGGTTCTGTCAGTGTGATCATGTGATGTATCTGACCCCAGGAATATGTCAATAAAGTTTCCCCTTCCTGGGACAATGAATTCACGGTGTTCTTATTTCAATTTTCAGGAGTGTATTATTCTTTTCAGTGTGTACTGATATGGGCCTTGATACTCATGGTACTGTAGAATCAACGGCACACAACGGCCCAATGCAGCAGCTGTCATCTGAACTACGACCACCCTACGAGGTACCTGGCAACACAGAACATGGAAATGTAAAGCATTTATACATTCCACAAAGATGTAGGGACAAATTTCAACAGATGAAGTTGAAAGCGAATGCGAGATCATTCTCCGAAATTGTTTTCCCTTAGGGACCTGCCCTGGGTGAAGAAAACTACCGAGATATCGCTTGGAGTCTGTGCGCGTGGTACATAGAATTTACATCTACAATACTTCAGTAAGTCAATTTATACACTGTGATAGTTTTAGAAAAATGACAAGATTTTCAGACATTTGCAAGCAGGGCACCACGTCCACCCCATGCGATGGAACAGAGAGATAGAGAGTTCGTTATATCTTTATAAACTCCGCGTCATTTTATTTACCTGCCTGTTTCCTTCCTGGTGAATTACTAATTCGTGAAATCTGGACAAACGCTTATAACGATGTAGATTTGGCAGTCAAGAGAAGTCAGCAAGACTTCATTTTGATTCCTAAACTTTCTTCCATTCGCGTTGTTTCAAACGCCCTGGGATCGCTGTCAGCGCTGTCATGAGTATACTGGATGAACGTAAGTGGAACAGTATCAGCGCTAGGCACTTTGTATATCGAAGTATCAGACATTAGCACTGTTAAAAGTTATATAGTGCATGGCGACGTTAATGTCGTATGTATTTAAAGTAAAGTACATTGAATCGAAATTTATAGAAACCGCTGAGTTGACGTAAAGTATACAACCTATACAATGAAAAAGTAGATTTTATACGGGCATGTGGTGTGAGTTTCACTCGCTCTTGTGCTGAATCACTGCAGTGTCCTTTTGTTCAAATTTGCTTTGCATAGAGTGGTCAGGTAATAATATTCTCACGTGAACAACGAGTACTGAAGTCTTTTGATATTTCTTTCCTCTAAAGAGGAAGAGTGTGGAAAGCTTTCACTGTAAACACCTAATGTTACAATTAAATTTTTATATGGGGTGAACAGATATATAGAGTGCTGCAGATAAAAATGACACGGGTAACAGAGTTTCAGGATAAAAAAAAAACACAGCAGAAGATAGGAAATGCTGTACAAACTTGACTCTATAAGATGTTGAAAGCGACCACGCTTCATTTTTTGGCACTTTTGGTGGCTAGTGAGCAAGTTTCCGAAGGCGGATAGAAGCTGGACTGCTGGAATTCCTGCTATCTCATCCGAAAAGTTCAGCTGCAGTTCCAGAAGACTGTGAGCGCCGTTGACACATACCTTAGACTAGAGGGCTCTCCAGACATAGTAATCACACCCTGACCGATCAGGAGACCTGTATAGCCAAGTAAGGCCATGACCAGACTAACCTCTGCTAACAGTTCTGCCAGCAGTGAAGACCGTGTAAATGTGCTCTAAGGTTCGGCCGGAAATATGGGCAGTTGCTCCATTCTGTAAGCCTTTCTGCCTGCTGCCACAAATGGTTTCAAAATGTTGACAATGTAATACACCGAGGTCTGACCGTGCAATGGTGTTTCATGAAAGTTAAGCGGACTCTCTGCTGCCCCGAACACATGATTCTGTGAGTTGACATAACTGTCCAGGTGAAACCAGGCTTCACCAGACATAACTAACAGATCCATATCCAAGACGTTCATTGTTATCTCAGTGAACTGCCACTCACAAGACTAGAGGCGCAAAGGAGCTCCTGCATGGACAACAGGCAATCGGCAGGGATGCATGCGCAGGTCCAGGTGGAGTACTCGCCCATATGGTCACGTGATATTCCGGCCTGTTGCGACAGGCATCTTGTTGATTTGGTAGCACTCTGATGAATTGCAGCTACATTTTTTGGTGTGCGGGTACGTTTGGGAATGTTTTTTGACTTGTTCAAAACAGATCCTGTCTGACATCATTCTCTGACTAAGCGTTGCGTGGCCCTCTTTTCTGGCAGTTTAACAACTTGCCATGCTATATCCACGGCTCTGTTTTCACACCAAACACCTGTTGCTAGACTGTGAGTACCATCGTCCTCTTCGCACTGCTCCACTCACACTGACACAGCCTTCACTACGCTCGGGTGGCCGAGCGATTCTAGGCGCTACAGTCTGCAACCGCGCGACCGCTACGGTGGCGGGTTCGAATCCTGCCTCGGGCATGGATGTGTGTGATGCCCTTAGGTTAACTAAGGGCCACTTTTATTTACCCCATCCAGTAATTTAGATATATACTATAGAGCTTCACTCACATCGTAACAAACAAAAATTTTACTCTTGTTTTTCTATAATATGCTGGAGAGAGGAAGTATTACGTTCGATTGGTAGCGACTGGATTTCACGAACATTATTTCTTTCATACATATATTGGTGTAGTTCTAAGTTCTAGGGGATAGGGGACTGAGGACCTCTGAAGTTAAATCCCATAGTGCTCTGAGCCATTTCACCTTTCTTTTTTTCTTTTTTCTTTTTTTTTTTTTCACTATGCTCTCAACCGGTGTGGATCACATAGCGGACGTATACGTGCTGTACGCGTCACGTGTAGTTGTATACGTACATCCACGCTCAATCGTATCCACTCATCAGGGCCACTTTTATTTACCCCAGCCAGTAATTTACACTCCTGGAAATTGAAATAAGAACACCGTGAATTCATTGTCCCAGGAAAGGGAAACTTTATTGACACATTCCTGGGGTCAGATATATCACATGATCACACTGACAGAACCACAGGCACATAGACACAGGCAACAGAGCATGCACAATGTCGGCACTAGTACAGTGTATATCCACCTTTCGCAGCAATTCAGGCTGCTATTCTCCCATGGAGACGATCGTAGAGATGCTGGATGTACTCCTGTGGAACGGCTTGCCATGCCATTTCCACCTGGCGCCTCAGTTGGACCAGCGTTCGTGCTGGACGTGCAGACCGCGTGAGACGACGCTTCATCCAGTCCCAAACATGCTCAATGGGGGACAGATCCGGAGATCTTGCTGGCCAGGGTAATTGACTTACACCTTCTAGAGCACGTTGGGTGGCACGGGATACATTCGGGCGTGCATTGTCCTGTTGGAACAGTAAGTTCCCTTGCCGGTCTAGGAATGGTAGAACGATGGGTTCGATGACGGTTTGGATGTACCGTGCACTATTCAGTGTCCCCTCGACGATCACCAGTGGTGTACGGCCAGTGTAGGATCGCTCCCCACACCATGATGCCGGGTGTTGGCCCCGTGTGCCTCGGTCGTATGCAGTCCTGATTGTGGCGCTCACCTCCACGGCGCCAAACACGCATACGACCATCATTGGCACCAAGGCAGAAGCGACTCTCATCGCTGAAGACGACACGTCTCCATTCGTCCCTCCATTCACGCCTGTCGCGACACCACTGGAGGCGGGCTGCACGATGTTGGGGCGTGAGCGGAAGACGGCCTAACGGTGTGCGGGACCGTAGCCCAGCTTCATGGAGACGGTTGCGAATGGTCCTCGCCGATACCCCAGGAGCAACAGTATCCCTAATTTGCTGGGAAGTGGCGGTGCGGTCCCCTACGGCACTGCGTAGGATCCTACGGTCTTGGCGTGCATCCGTGCGTCGCTGCGGTCCGGTCCCAGGTCGACGGGCACGTGCACCTTCCGCCGACCACTGGCGACAACATCGATGTAATGTGGAGACCTCACACCCCACGTGTTGAGCAATTCGGCGGTACGTCCACCCGGCCTCCCGCATGCCCACTATACGCCCTCGCTCAAAGTCCGTCAACTGCACATACGGTTCACGTCCACGCTGTCGCGGCATGCTACCAGTGTTAAAGACTGCGATGGAGCTCCGTATGCCACGGCAAACTGGCTGACACTTAAGGCGGCGGTGCCCAAATGCTGCGCAGCTAGCGCCATTCGACGGCCAACACCGCGGTTCCTGGTGTGTCCGCTGTGCCGTGCGTGTGATCATTGCTTGTACAGCCCTCTCGCAGTGTCCGGAGCAAGTATGGTGGGTCTGACACACCGGTGTCAATGTGTTCTTTTTTCCATTTCCAGGAGTGTAGATATATACTATAGAGCTTCACTCACATCGTAATAAACAAAAGTTTTACTCTTGTTTTTCTATAATATGCTGGAGAGAGGAAGTATTATGTTCGATTGGTAGCGACTGGATTTCACGAACATTATTTCTTTCATACATATATTGGTGCATTACTTTCAACAGCGTTCACTAATTAAAGAGAAAGAAAGTAGAGCAGAATGTGCTCACTACGCATTTGATGAGAGACTTGTGAGTATTCCACTCACCAATGTTCCGCTTTTAGCGAATTCCGCCGCCCTCCATTAGATATTTATAGTCAGTACACCGTCATAATTACGAACGAAACCGGAAAATTAATTATGGTTCCCTTGTACGTGAATAACGTCAGAGCAGCAGTTTTATTATTTTGCAAATTAATTGTTGCCTCCGTGCGCTCGGGAAGTAGAATGGTTATAATCAGACAGCATTTGACTCGTGTACGAAATTTTGTGAAAGTGCTAAACCTCCTGAATGCGAACGATATAGCGAAAAATATGTTAGCTTTGTGTCATTACTTACATCACCTCAAAGCCATAAGTTCTCTATGTCCTAATTTCTTTCACATAAGAGTGAGTAAATTCCGGCGTTTTCTGAATCCATACAGTACGTCATTCGTAGATCCTCTCCGTGAAATTAACGATATAAGCGGATGCATGTGTATTCCATGTACACGGCATTGTCAATCATTGCTGTTAGTGTTTACATTCCTGCAATTAAAGCAAATAAAGAAATTATAGCTCATCTGGAAACGAGCGAATACTCCGATCACCATGGTAAAACATCAACATTTTTGATCTTTTATAACAGCAGTCGTGTTTTATTTTATCTTTTCTTATGCAATTTCCTATAGCATTGATTATTTATTTTCCTCTTTGACATCTTTCGTTGCTTATTAAGCATATACTCATTTTCATCAAAAGGCTAGTCGGATAACGTTCCAAACCCTTCCTATTCATTAAACATTTGAACATTGTGATGCTTATAGGCAATCTTACTGAAGACCACGGTTCCAGTATGTGGATCATATATTTGGGTATAACTCAGTAAACATTTCCTTACTTCTATTGGAATTCCTCCAGAATAATTACGGACTGAAAGCAGAGAGACAGCTGTTTCATAGCATTTTATAATATTTTGTATTTTTCCGTAGGCCCATAATTATGCAAGATGATTGCGGAACCTCGGCTGTTGAACATAAAATATCAAATCAAAACATCTTCAGTCGTCTAAATTTCCACTACTTTTATTTGTGCTATCATTTTCAGCGTCACATCACTCAAATTTTAGGCCCCCTGACCGACGTGTAGGAAGAATCCCATCTCTTGTACAATTAATGTTGAGGCCTGCATACATTCACTGTATTCGAAGCAATCACTTCGATCGTCATGGAAGATCGCTGTGTTAAGACCAGATCTACAGCTACCAGTGACTGCGTGCTGTCTCCTATTTCGATTATACAAGACTTGGGATTTTTCCTACATACCGGTCAGGAGACCGGAAGACGGCGTAATGTAACGCTGAAACTGGTAGCACAAATCAAATGAAACTGGGAATTTAGACTGTTGAAGATGTTCCGATTTGACGTTTTGTGTTTTTATATTGTAGTGTTACCACAACGTTTAAATATCCTGGGCAAGTGTATGAGTAGAATAGGATATTTAAGGGGAAGGAAGAATTTAAGTTGTAGAATAGGGAACTAACTCTGTGGTATGGGGTGTTGATGGGAGACTCTAAGGTGAGTATTGGGAAGAGTCCGATTGAGGAAATAAGGTGCAGTAGCAGCATTAATAGGTACTGGGAGCAGTCCTAGGCATCTAAGGGGAACTCCTCAGTGTGGGGCAGTTGGAGGGAGACCGTTCAAGTATGTTTGGGCGGAGGAGAATCGCCGTATACATTGTGTCCAAGACAAAGGGGGTACCGCTTCGTAAGCAACACATAGATATTGTTTTCCCGTTGCCCGATAAACTAATCAGTATGGCTAATTGCCGCGGGTTTCGTTGTTGCTTGTAGTTATTGTAAGATTTTGTTGTCGATCCCTGTATTATTCCAGTATTGTCACATTTTGTGAAAGTAAGTGAGTGTGCATTTGACACTTATATCCGTATGATCATTTAAGCCAATCATTGAAATTTATAGCGTTCGGAGTGACACCTCTTGACAATGATTGAAGTACGAGCTAGTCGGATTCAGAGGAGGTGGTATCTGGCGGTAAAAGCAGTACACACCCGTCGTAGTTCAGAGATCACGGAAGCTTGACCAGAATCTACTTTTATCGCATGTAACTAAATACATATTACACTGTCCAGGCCTCGAAGGCACAAGGGGTGTCAACCGGCCGCCGTGTCATCCTCTGCCATGCAGCATCATGCGATGAGGGATAGAGCACTGCTATCCCAGATGTCTTGCCCATTTTCCAGACTTTGAAAATTTTAATGCAGCAGTTCCTCAATTGCCGTCACAAGGCTAATTGTACCCCGTACCAGACCTTCCTCTACAGAAAAGACCTAGGAATCACCGGGAGTAGAACTCGGGTCCTCTACAGGGCAGCCATTCACTTTGACTGTTTAGGTACGGAGGTGCATTCCTATGTCCGAAACTCTACAAATCAAAGTGCCCCTCTTTTTTTCGGTTTATATGTGAAGCTACTGTAGGATTTGGCACGCGGTTTTCGCTAACCGATAGACTGACTCACGATGGAAGTTTATGCACATCACGTTACCGCTACGCAAGACAAGTAGCCTGGCCACACATACGAAGTTGAGGCTGGTCGACAGTTAATTCTTAACGTCATCGGAAATTGGAAACATCTCGTAGAAAGCTACTGACAGATCAACAAACTTGGGTATTAAATGTTCATCTTGTCGTTCTGTAATTAAAACATCATATCTGAAACCTTACCTCGTTCCAAGTGTTCGTAAATTGGTTCTAGCTGATAAAGAAACGACGATTAAGAATTGCGAGAGCTTGATCAAAAATGTTGTCGATCTTGATCCAACACTGTATTTTATGTGTGATGAAGCTTGGTTTTATTTTTATGGCGATACAAATAGCCAAATTAATCTGATTCCATTTAGGTCAACAGGCCAGTGCAAATCTTTAAATTGTGTGCTACTTCAGCTGTTTGCACTTCGCTAGCGTAGCCGAATAGTACTTCCGGACAAAGCGAAGCTAGAGTTTAACGTGGAATTCGAACCAGGTGTCGTTCTGATTCCACACATGCGCTTTATTATTAGACCATCATGTCCGAGACTGCCAGACCAGTCGCTACTGTTCCGGTACATAATCCCACATCGTACATCACATTACTCTTTCTTTTTATTAAAAAAGACTGCAGTATGATGGGCAGGATTTGGTAGTAAAATTGCCCGTCCTTTGTTCTTTATAACACTGTCAGTACAGACGTTTGTCTTCAAATTTTCGAGAATGTCTTATCCCAGGTAAAGGAACAACGAAGGTAAGACAGCTTCTTCCAGCAGATACGTGCAGCAAGTCTGCCGTGTATCCTGAAACCTTCACAAAAGAATGCACGATACGCAAAGCTTCGTGACTCCTAGTTGCCGAACTTCTCTGCTTATGACTCGGAAAGCTTACGAAAATGGTCTGAAAATGTTTGGCCGATTCGAAGCAAAATTAAGTTCGGGTGCTGAAACAATCTATGTCAAAGCTAAGAGTACACTAAATGAAGTTTCGGGAACAAATATGCACAATTTTAACATATGTAGCAATTTTGAAACCTTTGCAGTTTTCGAAAATTTTACAAGTAATTTCTGATTTTAAATAAAATTATATTTTTCTATCGTGAAAAATAGGTATTATTGAAAATATTTGGAAGGGTTCGAGACTGCATGTTTAAACGTCAATTGAGTATATGATTCAATCGAAACGGTGAATTTCATCAGTCAGTGGCTATCTTGAAGACTTCGCACAACGGTTTGTATGAGGGGCTTGGGTTATGGTTGGCTCTCCATGGTGACTAAGATTTTAAATATCTCTAATGCCAATTAAATCACATGTATTTGTTAGTGATTCCAAAACATGCGGAAAAATTATATATTCACTTAGGTGCACTGATGGCAAATATAGTAATTGTCCAGCTGACAAAAAAGTTTCCGTCACAACTTCGAGAATTACTTACACACTCGTTTAAATGTGCTGAAGAGTCGTTGGCTTGTCATTTTCCTCAGGAAGAACAGCAATCTGTAATCTTGGACTACAGCAGTTTATGAAGATTACTCACACTGCTGTTCATTAAAAATGTATCGCGATTAAGCCGGCGTGTAACAAACTGGCAAAATGTGTATTGTGTTCTTGGGTATACTAATGATAGCAAAAGGGAGGTAACAGTAAAGCCATCTTGTTTTTGTATACAAGTAAAATTACGCAGAGGCTTTCTCAGTCAGCAATCGAATTTGAATGTTGTTTGGTAGTGAGAGGATCAGATGTACATCGTGTGAGAAGGTGAAACATCAACGACTAGGTGTCGGAACACCATAGCAGAGATATTGTTCCTCGCATTCGTCGCAGTCAAATGATTGTCGCGCGAAAATGGTATCTAGGCTCAGAAGGGCCTTACATCACGCCATGTAGGTTGTCTGCAACCCGATTCGACTAGCGTCCTAGAGGACTGACGTTGTTTGCTAGGACGTGCAGGTTCGAGCAGCCACGTCACGTGTCTCGAGCCACGAAATAGCCTCTTTGCGGGATAACAACTGTCGACGCAAATAGTTTGATGACATCTGAAGCACCGCCGACTCTCTGAATGTTTATCATAAGTGCGGCTTTCTTTAACACGGTAGATAGTGATACGCCCAGTCGATACCGGAGTGGCACCAAGTCGTATCACGGCGGACACTCCGCGTGTGAATGCTCCGAGGATATCTGACATTGCCGGATCGCATTCGTAATCGTGTCGCGGGCCAGGTTCTGACGTCATGATGTCCAGGTGCCGTTGTGTACATAATATGATCACTCCCCGTTCACGCAGACGCTAATTTAGTTTTTCTGACGAGGTAAGGCCGATGTTCGCACCCTATCATGATCCTGTCTCTGTCCATCTCCCCCTCCTTCCACATCTCTCTGTACTTTACCTCCTGCCCCCTTTTCTCTATCCAACTTCTCTTCGCTTCTCTTTATCTCCTCCTACCCTGTCTCCTAATCCACCATCACATCCCCCTTTCTCTGTCGGGTCTCCTCCTCTCTCTCTGAACTTTAGCGTTGTTTATTTTTTCTGCAGATTCAAATTGTGTAATAATATTGTAATAATAAGCCATAAATACCAACTTTCTTGTTTGCTAAACAACTTTCTCTCTCTCTCTCTCTCTCTCTCTCTCTCTCTCTCTCTCTCTCTCTCTCTATATATATATATATATATATATATATATATATATATATATATATATATATATTACAGCATTCACTACAGGTAACAATATTAAAATATGTAGCCTAAGTCCGTCAAATGTGCTTTACGGTACAGTATGAACGTTTGAAGTAAATCTGTCAAGAACGTCTGGACATTTTTGGTATTAACGTTTTCTCCCAAAATATTACATATTCATCGATATATTACATATATTAAAAGCAGGTCTATAAAAATTATCACGTATTCGAATGCAACGTCGTTTCAAAATTTCACAGTGAAGAACTTACGGAGATTTACGATTCTGAATAAACGAAAATTTCACTTATTTATGTAAGTATTAGTGTTTGTGATCTTAAATCTCCGAAAGTTTTTCACCGACTTGTTTGAAATTATGAAACAACGTTGCATTCGAATACGTGAGTGTTTTTACGTACGTATGGGTGCGTTATATGGTATATAAATTTATATATGATACATGTATATCACAATTTGATTACATCATTCGGACCTCCAATCGGTGTATACACACAACAAAAAAGTTTTGCATCACCTCGGATCCCAGAACTAAAGACAGACGTTGACTATGGATATTGTATCACAGACACGGTCCCTTTGACTGTTCAGAGATGTAACTAAAACCGCCCAAAGATGTAAACAACCAAGCATGAGCCGCGCCTATTAGACGAAGGGTGTCCAAAATCCGACGATTTCCAGTCATTCCATCAGAAAAGAGGTACACGGCTCGTGTTGTCTGTAGTTCAACCATGCCTGGATGGTCAATACCGCGGTCCGACAGCGTTCACGTTACTTCATGCCAGGAAGGGAAGTGTTCAAGCGTCTCGGATGAACCAAATCGATGTTCGGACATGGAGGAGATACAGAAGGACAGGAACTGTCGATGACATGCCTCGCTCAGGCCGCCCAAGGGGTACTACTGCAATGGGTGACTGCTACCTGAGAATTATGGCTCGGACGAACCTTGACAGCAAAGCCACCATGTTGAATAATGCTTTTCGTGCAGCAACAGAACGTTGTGTTATGACTAAAACTGTGTTCAAGAGGCTGCATGATGCGTAACTTCACTCCCGACGTCCATGGCGAGATCCGTCTTTTCAACCACGACACCATACAGCGCGGTACAGATGGGCCCAACAAAATGCCGAATGGACAGCTCAGGATTGGCATATACCTTCAACCAGACAATCGTCGGAGACGTGTTTGGAGGCAACCCGTTCAGGCTGAACGCCTTAGACAAACTGTCCAGCCAGCGAAGCTAAGTGAAGGTTCCCTGCTGTTTTGGCGTGGCATTTCGTGGGACCGACGTACGCCGCTGGTGGTCAGGAAAGACGCCGTAAAGGCTGTACGATACGTGAATGCCATCCTCCGACCGATAGTGCAACCATATTGGCAGCATATTGGCGAGGCATTCGTCTTCATCGACACCAATTCGCACCCCCATCGTGCACATCTTGTGAATGACTTCCTTCAGGATAACGACATCGCTCGCCTAGAGTGGCCAGCATGTTCTCCAGACATGAATCCCATTGAACATGCATAGGATAGATTGAAAAGGGCTATTTATGGACGACGTGGCCCACCAACCACTCTGAGGGATCTACGCCGAATCACCATTAAGGAGTGGTACAATCTGGACCAACAGTGCCTTGATGAACTTGTGGATAGTATGCCACGACTAATACAGGTGTGCATCAATCAAGAGCACGTGCTACTGGATATTAGAGGTACCGATTTGTACAACAATATGGACCATCAGTTCTGAAGGTCTCGTTTATGGTGGTACAACATGCGGTGTATGGTTTCAATGAGCAATAAAGAGGGCCTAAATGATGTTTATGTTGATCTCTATTCCAATTTTCTTTACAGGCTGCGGAACTCTCGGAAGCGAGGTGATGCGAAAGATGTGTGTAGAAACACCCGTATATTCAATTACAACGCACGGCCAAAGTCACAAAGAAATCGGTGTAAAACTTTCGGATATTTAAGATTTTGAACAAACGGATGTGAGGTCCATTAGAGCCTAAAGCACACCACGTGTATTTTGAGATTGTAGCATGTATGCATTTTCTTGACTCCTCTTGATTTTATGGTGAGTTCATCCGTACCTTAGGCCATAGCTGCTTCTATGAACGTTCACGAAAAGGTGTCTCTCTGATTTCTCTCGTATTCACTTTCATATGGATACGACTAAGGAGTGCTTCAGACCCTACTGGTTCTCAGCGTCTCAAATACCAAATGGCTCTCCAGTAGGTATATGAAAACACGTCCATATTGTAATGCAATGTTGTGACAGAACTTCATATCAACTGGTGAAGAAATTCCGGAGATATGCGACTTAAACAAACGTACATTTACCTACTGGTTGGCTGTGGTGCATTATGCTTATTACCTGAGCCCCCATCTTACTCTGTTACTCGCTCCTGTGAACGGGAGCGGGTTATGAAGATCTTGGTGACTCTCGCGTCCATCTAGAAAAGATAACCTGAAGATGCCTAAATAAGGCGAAACGCGTCGTTGAAAAATGAAAAAACTAAAGTTGCGACCAAGACTTATTTTAACCAATACTACTTACGATTTTCTTTGTATAGATGAAGTCACTTTCCATAATAAGAGTGTATTCTAGAATATTCAACCATTATGAAAGTAAAATTGATTGTTTAGAGAGATTGCATCACTGCACGAATATGTGTTAATTTCTTTCGGGGGAAAGTGCAATACGAAAGGAGATACACGAAAATCATAAGTTGGAGTACTCTCCATTTCCTTGATACCACACGTTAATTTCTCATGGTGACCTACATTTGAGTTACATTAAAATTACCGTGTGTGATGCCAGGGTTAATTTAGCAGTGCGTAAGCTTGCCTCATTGTTTGATCTCATATTTAACCTTAGAAAGCATGTCTTTATATAAGACTGATTTTTCAAATATTTTGTATTGAATTCTTTGCTCCTCTGTAATATAAACTGATGTGTAAAGTGTACTTCTAAATGAAAAGTTATCGTAAGTTCGAATGGTTTCTTCCTAAGTTTGCTGAACAAACTTTATTTGGTGTGCGAGGAAACCTTAGTGTAAACAGTGTTTGGCAGAGATGAAGGAAATGCCTCCTGTTGACTTACGTTTTACTCTCATTCAACCTTGCACGTAATTTCTACACAGAACATTCCAAGAAAATTGATACACCGGTCAGGATCATAACATTGGGTAATGGGTATACATTAGGAAAACACATTTTCGATCAGAATCACAAGTTTATATTGTTTGAGTTCTGAACTAGACACAAAAATTGTCCACATCAGTTTTAACGATTTCATTAGTCAATAATATATACATTTGTCGAACATTTCATACAGTGATAACACATAAAACATTCTTTTTACGGAAACGCCGCGCAAGTCTTTTATTATACGTATAAAACACTACACACATAAAACATCAATAGAGTCTCACCAATTAAGAGTCTTGTTGTTCGTTGCTATGAGATCATCGATTCCCTGCGTCTTCTTTTATCTGCCAAATCATTCGTCACGCGCACAGTTCAGACTATAAATGAATCGACAGCACGACAGGAAACGTATAAGTTAAATGTCCGAGTATCACACACAAAGAATACAATGATATAGTTTTGATCTCGTAATTTGCACTCATATTTGAACTCACATACGCCTTTATCTTTATTCCCTCCGTTACAGCATCGTTATTTGATCGTTCGATACACAGCACCAATTTAATGATAAACGCCAGGTAGCTACTTCGGTACTTTTTATTTATTACAGTATGGACAGTCAGCTTTCTTCAGAATTAAGGTTATAGGATATCAGCGTTTCACTGTTTGAAAAGTGTCGTCTGAAGGTCGTCAAAACAATAATTTCATTTAACTAACGACAACTTGATCCACACCTAGAAGAGCTGCTTATTTCCCCGAAAACTTTCTCACTGTTCATTTGTTTAAAAACACCCTGTATAGACAAATTTAACCATAGTTCCGCCAGTAATTATAGTCAGTAATACACCACAAGTTTCAATGCCTGAGCACAATGAAAGGAAAGAAAACTGCATGATAACGTATAAATAAAAAATGTGTACTATGGCGCTGCACACAAAAACATTAAATTTTTCACTTTCAAATTTTACGAATGTTGAATATGATTTAGACTTCCTTTCTTCACAACTGGAAAACATTTCTTATCACTACAAAGCACATAACATAAACGAATTTCTTGTATTTTAGCACGATCTGTAGGCTATTTTATGAAATTAACGTAACATAATGCTCTCTTCAGTTTCTTGTTAGGAGAAAGTAGTGAAAAAGGCCAGCATTATCGGTCTGACGATAAAAAACCAATAGGCTCAGGGAAACACTCTCGTGTTGATAAATGTGAGAAGAGTAGAGTAATTCAAACAATAGCTTTAGCGCAAATGTTGAGACAAAAAAGAATCAAAGGGCGCCCTATTAGCTTCTACAAAATCCGTTGAAAATGACGTCAAGCCATATCTGGTGCACCGAGTGATACACATCTGGTACAGTCACTGCCAGTGAGTAGTACATGTTCTGTAATGGCCCATGGTGGTGCCTACTTCGTGAGGAATCGCTCACTAACTACAGATCATGGCAACACAGTCGGTACGTTCAGGATGAAGTTACAAGAAACGACGGGCTTATTAAATCTTGATGCTTGCCGTGTTCTAACGACAAGTAGTCTTTCACTTTTAATAGTTACTTTACGGAATTGCATTAAAACATTTCTGGCAACTCGAAGATCAGCCGTAGTCGCTTTCTTGTAGTGCCTTTCATGCTTCATAACATAGGACGACACCAGCACGTAATACGATATTTCGGTTGAAGCATGTCAGAATACAAATCCTCCTAATGTATATGAGACGTTAATAGCTATAATCACTCAGACAGTTCCGACTTCTCCATTGCAACCAATATGGAAACCTTGCTCCAACTGGCTATGTCCGTGGATGATAAATGCTTCTGCGCATATACGACGTACATCGTCAGGGGCAGATTTTCTCTGGGTCCCATATAACTCAGTCTTTGGCTGTCCACAGTAATAATCTTTCAGACGACATGACGACATACTAGGCGTTCGAGGACGGCTGATGACAGCGTCTGCAGAGGGCACTGCTGGGTCCAGTGGTCGCATATGGTACCTGTAGCCATACTCTCTTCAACAACTTCAGGTTGCACTTCCGTGATTATATAGTATCCAGACGTCTCTGAAACCAGCTGCACACAGACAGGGTAAATATACGTGTCTAGTAACCACTGACATCTTCTGCCAACGTCGTTGTGTACTAACATAACCAGACAGTTTCCAATGATGTTTGATTCCACCACCATAAAGACCAGATAGACAGTCACCTTTAGGCGTCAGCAGTCGACAGCCTGGAGTTTAGTGAGGACTGACTGGACTCCTGCAGCCAAGCAGCCATCATTGGTGTCCGAAGTCAGCCCCACACGACTCAGTTAGACATCCATGAGCAGCTAGTAACCAATGGCGCCAGCAGCCAATTCCCTGCAGCTCAGCGGCTGCAGACTGGACTTCCAGGATTTATAGCCAGGCAGCGTCCAGTGATGTCTGCAGTCAGCACCTCGCAGACTGTTAGACATCCGTGGCCAGGTAGTGGCCGGTGGCGTCTGCGGCCATCATCCTGCGGACCAGCGGCGCGCGGCCGCCGGCGCCGTCCCATCATACGCAACTCTCAGGGATTCGTGACGTCATGAGGCGCTCCTTGATGGCGTGACCGTTGAGCTCGAGGTCCGGCGCGGGGGTGGTGGGCTGCGGGGGCGGCGAGTGCCTGCTGAGGCGCAGGTCCCGGGGCCGCGGGGCGCCGCCGCTCTCCGAGCTGGCCGAGGACGTCGCCTGCTCCGTCGGTGACGTCATCTGCAAAGTAGATCACACGATCGACATTTGGCATTTCTAGCAAGGTGTGCGCTGACCAACAGCATGCCTCCTCAGTTGATATCCTTTGTTTTCGAGATCACTACATTGCATTTCCAAGAAAATGTCATAAGAGTATAATTTATTTTTACTTTGTCAAAAAACTATACACTAAAATAGGGAAGCGTGACCTGCAAAATGTTCAGAGAATTGGCCGATGAAAACTCCATTACCTCTTTTTTGTGAGCTATCGAGTTAATAACCAACGTTAAAAATATTTCCTTATGGAAACAGGCTTCACAGAACTCCTGTGATCAGAACGCGTCCTTCTACGCGGTTTTCAGATCCCTGAACCAGAGACTGTGTCATTCTCTGCATAAAACGTATTCATATAGTCCAAGCAGCAAATACAAGCAAGTCTCAGCAGCAAGAAAGTTTCTGTGACATGTATGTATCCTATGTGCATATATGCATATAAGGATGAAGGCAGAAACAGAAAAATATAAATACACTTAAGCATACGAATACTCGTACAAGGGGCTATCATAAAATTTCGGTTCTAAGGTCATTCAAACCAGAATCGATATGTCAATCAGGCAAAATAGCCAAGAACATTCAGGCAATCGTCCCACGATGGACCAGGTTGAAGATACCCGTTTGGTAAAATCCCGTGTCCTGCTACGTGGAGAAGTCCGTCACTGCCTGCTGCACGCCCTCTTCCTACAATTATCATCGACTTTCCAAGGCCTTTTCTAAGGGGCCGAAAGCGTGATGATCGGAAAGGAAGATATCATGGCTATAGAGTGGTTGCTTCACTGTCTCCCACTTCTGTCTCCCAGTTGATGTCGGCCATCCAGATAGACGTGCGTCCTGTCTCGAATCGCGATATGTATGGAACATGGCTCAACATTCCGCAAGGCTTGTTTCCAACAGACATGCTGCCCCATACATATTCTTCGTTGTTTGATGGATTTCTGCCTGCAGCTAAAAATATAATAACATCACGTTGGTTCTGTTTGGGTGCACTTGGTAATAACGTCGCCACAATTGACGTTGTGAAAGATACTAATGCCCTACTAATCCCTTTCCTACATGTCAGTGCTTATATATCCTCAAACCAAAACTTTATCGTCCTTTACATATAAAACAGTGATATAAGTACTTCGTTTATGATGTTAATCTCAACAACAAAATACTTCGCCAATGCTGAAGATACTGGATGGTACGTTCCCCCTTTGAGACTGTGAATGACGTACAGTGCAATCAGAATCTGATATGACGCTCATTTAATTCGTAAGACATACAAAACGACTGACGAATATTTACCAATATGGTAAAGTCTCTCATATCTTCAATTTTTTATACTATTGAAGAACATGGTGTTAATTACGAGAACTGTAACCAAATATGTAAGGAGCAGCGTAATAGTTTGAGAGCTACTTTTCGACAACCGAGAAACCGCGTAGTTTCGCCTGAAATTTTATAGAACCGTCTTGATGTGGAATAAAGTTATTTTATGAAATAATTACGACAAGCAATCAAAATGTAAACATCTGATAAATATCTTAAGGGTATGAAACGTCCAGTTGATACACATCTGTACAGAGTAATTTTAAAAACCACGTATTCCTACAAGAGTTAATATTGGTCAAAACTAGAAAAAAAAGCATGTCCGGAAACTAACGCCTGTTAAAGTATGAGCCAATCTGATCTCTCATTCAAGTTTGTTTGTTACATAGGCAACGCTGCATACGTTTGCCAACCTTCCCGTTAAATCCTTCAACCTTCTTTCGCAGTGAATCACACACTCTTTCAAATAAACTTGGGCGCATTCGAAATGCGTCGCGTGCAATGGTCACACGTTCCTATTCTTGTAACGTCTGTACACTGTCAATGCGTTTACTCTAGAACGGTGTCTTTGAATTCCCCACAGCCAAAAATTCAAGGCATTCAGATACGGCGAACGAAGTCATGCTACAGTATCTTCTCGATCAATACCGCATTCATAATTTCCTGTTGCCCAAATTTATTATGAGCTCATTTAATACTACTATTTAAATATATATATTTTCTGTCACATGCTGACGCATGGGAAAGGAATTCTGTTGGCCATTTTGTTTTATTTTACTTTCTTACTCTGCTGTGGAGATCAGCAGCCTCATTCTCAAGCCCATGGGTGTCCACCTCAATGAACAAGGGGCATCGTGACTTAGCTACAAGACAGAGCCAGAAACTTCCTTTCTTTCTACACTATATAATCAAAAGTATCCGGACACCCAGATGAAAAAGACTTACAAGTTCGTGGTGCCCTCCATCGGTAACGCTGATATTCAGTATGGTATTCAGTATGGTATTGGCCCACCTTTAGCCTTGATGACAGCTTCCACTCTCGGAAGCATATGTTGAATCAGATGCTGGAACATTTCTTGGGGAATGGCTGCCCATTCTTCACGGAGTGCTGCACTGAGGAGAGGTATCGATATCGGTCGGTGAGGCCTGGCACGAAGTCGGCGTTCCAAAACATCCCAAAAGGGTTCTGTCGGATTCAGGTCAGGACTCTGTGCAGACATGTCCATTACAGGGATGTTATTGTCGTATAAACATTCCGCCACAGGACGTGCATTATGAAGAGCTCGATCGTGTTGAAAGATGCAATCACCATCCCCGAACTGCTCTTCAACAGCGAGATGCAAGAAGGTGCTTAAAACATCAATGTACGCCTGGCTGTGATAGTGCCACGCAAAATAACAATGGGTGCAAACCCCCTCCATGAAAAACACGACGACACCACAACACCACCACCTCTAAATTTTAGTGTTGGCACTATACACGCTGGTAGATGACGCTCACCGGGCATTCGCCATACCCACACCCCGCTATCGGATCGCCACATTGTGTACCGTCATCCATGACTCCACACAACTTTTTTCCACTGTTAGATCGTCCAATGTTTACGCTCCTTACACCAAGCGAGGCGCCGTTTGGCATTTACCAGCGTCATGTGTGGTTTATGAGCATGAAATCCAAGTTTTCTCACCTCCAGCCTAAATGTCATAGCACTTGCAGTGGATCCTAATGCAGTTTGGAATTCCTGTGTGATGGTCTGGATAGATGTCTGCCTATTACACATTACCACCCTTTTCAACTGTCGGCGGGCTGTGTCAGTCATCAGACGAGGTCGGCCTATACACTTTTGTGTTGTACGTGTCCCTTCACGTTTCCACTTCACTATCAGATCGGGAACGGTGGACCTAGGGATGTTTAGGAGAGTGTAAAACTCTCGTACAGACACATCACGCAAGTGACACCCAATCACCTGAGCACACTCCTTTAGGTTATCATGCTTAGCTAGCGATACGAATAATTAATTTCCAGTATTCTAGGAACAGTGCTGATTAAAAAACATGGTATAGGACGACATGTTGTCGCAGCCCGCCACCATTTGATTAGTCGCATGCTTAGTCAAAGCTCACGCTAGTGAGTTCAACGAGTGCCAACTTTCATTGCTCCACTAATGTCTGTCGGAATAGAATTACATTTCTGCTGTTGCTAATCGATACGGATTCCCCATATTGATACGTAAAGGTTAAAAGTAGCGTAAGATGGTAAATGTCGGCCATATTGCATCTGATGATTAAATTCAGTGATAAATGATAAGGTTTCTCAGTGCAAGTTAATTCTTATTAGATATACTACATTTCCCTTTCCTTCAAAGAGGATCTGTGTGGTGTCTGTAGCCCATCAACGAGATTGTGCAATGAAATAGAGATGATAAATTCGTCACTGCATGGTCACATCAGATCTTAGTGGTTTTTACGTGTACATTTACTTTCTGTGCGTTCAGTTACAAAAGACTAGAACTTAAAAGTTTCATTTTAACCAGTCAAGATTCAATGCGACCATTGCAAAAACATTGAAAGATTCAATCGCCTACAAGGCAAGCCACGGGAACCAAAATCTTTCCAGGTGTGTCGATAAAAATGGTATCTCCTCCATTTTTCCGTAGCAATCACTGTTGAGGTTATTTCATGCATCAGTGATAGCTATGAACAATTATACAGGTTGGTCAGAAGAAGTTTCAAAAGTTCTGAGCGTGTGGCAGGGTAGATTGAGCTGGGATAAAACTGTTTAAAAAATCGTGTTTCGTAATCAATTTACTGAAGTTAACCAATCAGGCTGTTCTAAGGAACCAAAAGAAGAACACGTTTGACGACACCCTCTCTGCCGTACCACTTGAAGTTGGGTGCACAATGACTTGATTGGTTAAATACAATGCTAATTAACTCAGAAACGGCACATCATACACATCTTTTTTTTCCTTAAGAAATTATTATATCTCACCAGAACCTACCGTGGAGCACCCTTGCAAGCACTTCAGGCTTTCTTTTATCTGGCGGCTCATGTCATAGTATCTTCATATCATTGGACATATAACGATGGGTTTAAATGTCTCAATAGCCGGCAATGTAAAGCATTTAGGCCCAGTGAACCGGGCCTTCTTGACCAGGCTGTCATATAAAAAACGTTGCTGTGAAGTTCTGCCACACGATCCAAACAAAGTGGAGTAGTGCCGACTTTCTGCAAGGGTAACATTCTGCAACAATATGGATAAATCATCACACAGCGATCAATGATTCACAGCCAACATTGACTGCTTGCTAGTGTATAGCTCTATTACTCTGTCAGCTACAATTCCTGCCCATACATTGATACTGAAGCGATCCTGTGGCTTTACTTCCATGACTACACAAAGAAGTGCATCTGACTACATGATGTGTGAGTTGTAGTAATTCACTATGCTGCTGTAATACATGTTGCCCATCACGAGGAAAATGGCTCACCTTTTATAAGACTGATTTTATATATATATATATATATATATATATATATATATATATATATATATGTGTGTGTGTGTGTGTGTGTGTGTGTGTGTGTGTGTGTGTGTGCGTGTGTGTATGTGAGCCTGGTATCTTCTCTGGAACACATCAGTAGATTTCAGTCCAATTTAGCACAGGAACAGCGTGCCTCACGAGCATCAGAACTCGACTCCTGGCTCCAATAGGAGTAGAGAGAGAGGGAGAAATATGTTTTTTCTATGACAGGCATGTTGTGTGAGAACAAAATCAACCTGCTTTGCAGGGTAGCCTGTAGTCAGGAGAATGAAATGGTTTCTCTGGGCCCCAGACCCATAGGATAATCAGCATGACAGGCCTGTTCTGTTGGAGTAGTATCAACCTCCTTTGCATGATGGCCTCTGTGCCAGATACAAATAAATGATTATCAAGTCCCTGATGTTTAGACTGCCCTGCATGACAGGTGTGTTGTGTAAGTAGTATCGGCTTTACTGAACTGGTGACATAGATATGGACAGGTTGAGATGGATATAGAAGGAGATGGACAGAGTGAGGAGGAGGAGGAAACGGGCAGGAAGGGAGGAGATGAGGGATGCATGTTGCAGGTGGAAGATTTAGAGAGGTGGTGGGGTAATGGCAAGGAAGAGGGGGAGGTGAAAATGGGAAGGAGAAGGGGAAGGAGGATATGGGGAGAGAGAGGAAAGTATGGTAAGAGAGGGGGTTGGAGGAAATGGACAAAGGGTGGAGGAGGAGGAGATGGAGAGACATTGAGAATTTGGAGGAGGAGACAGAGGTGGGGGGATGAGGTGTCAGGCAGAGGGAGGATGAAGTGGGGACAGAGAGGGGTAAGGAGAATGACGTTCAGTATAGAACGCATAAATGAGTGAAACCTCTTCCAGGCTACTATCTCAATAGCACTGGTGCCTGGACTTACAGTTATATGAACTTTTCTTCTAGCTTTCTCCAGTACTGCCTCCAGTAGGAGTATGTAACTCTTATAGCCCCACGCGCAGCGAGAGCGCACCTGCGTTATGGCGGATGAGGAAACTGCCGGCAGCTTTCGTTCTTACCGCATGCAAAGCGACTAACGGGGAACAGGTGCTGTTCATGTGGCTTCACCCCTTGAATGCAGTGCTCTGCTGCAGACCGGTTTGTAGCGTTAGTTTCTGCGATGCAGCCTAACTTGAGCGTGCGTAAATGCGGCCTTGCACCGGAGATGGCCGTGATTCCAGTGAGGTGCTGGACAGAAGCAGCGTTACGTACCAGGGGCGAGGAGGTGCGCGGCTGCGGCCAGAGCGGCTGACCCGGCGCTGGAGACCCGCTGGACGGCGGCGTGGGGCGCGCGGGCGGCGAGACGCGACGCACCACCAGCTGGTCGCTGCCCGCCGTGCAGTCTGACAACACGAAACACTCACTCCTTACTTCTCGCCACCCTTCGGTTTCTCACGATGTATAGCGAAATTCAGCGCTACACGAACACTCTTTCTGGCCCATAAGCGTGTAATACGAATGTCTATGCGGAGTGGACAAAATGAAACTGGTCTGAGAAAATATTTTGCGCACCTTGAGATAGGTAACCACACTTACATCATCCACAACTGGGGCAGATAATTTAAGCTGGTTTGCCTACCTTAAGATGAATGAAACACAGCGTGATTCAAAAAGATGGACACTTTTAGTTGGCTATGTTTCCTACAAAAACTGGTTCAAAAGGCTCTGAGCATTATGGCACTTAACTTCTGAGGTCATGATTCCCCTAGAACTTAGAACTACTGAAACATAAAACTGTGTGCCGGGCCGAGACTCGAACTTGGGACCTTTGCCTTTCGCGGTCAAGTGCTCTACCAAGGTTCGCAGGAGAGCTTCTGTAAAGTTTGGAAGGTAGGAGACGAGGTACTGGCAGATGTAAAGCTGTGAGGACGGGGCGAGAGTCGTGCTTGGGTAGCTCAGTTGGTAGAGCACGTGCCCGCGAAAGTCAAAAAGTCCCGAGTTTGAGTCTCGGTCCGGCACACAGTTTCATTCTGCCAGGAAGTTTCATATAAGCGCACACTCCGCTGCAGAGTGAAAATCTCATTCTACTGAAACCTAACTAACCTAAGGACATCACACACACCCATGGCCGAGGCAGGATTTGAACCTGTGACCGTAGCGGTAGCGCGGTTGACTGTAGCGCCTAGAACCGATCGACCACACCGGCTATCATGTTTCCTATACTACACATTGTATTTTAATTCCGTCAGGTATATTTGAAAGAGAATGATGTAAAGTTTCAAATGCTACCGCTACATTGTTCCGATATCGCACTGCCTGGAGCGCATATCAGGTCAGTTGTAAGCGAGATGGCTACTATGCAATAGCACTTCAGCTTGTCTGCGACTGCTGTGGAGTGTGCATTTTGACGTACGTTTAACGTTGAACCTTCGACAAGACTTTGACAAAAATAGCCCTCTGTGTGACGGTAACCGCCTAGGCTAACCGAATGTATCGGAGAAGTACGCGGAGAGCATTCGGTTGAGCTTTGAACGTAGCCCAATGAAATCAACCTCCAGAGCGAGTAGGAATATGGACTACGGCAAACAATTGTCATGCACATATAATTTTGTTACCGTATGCTCCGAATCATGGAAGAAGATGAATTATTTAAATCTGGTGTAATTTTTAGTGATGAACCTAGATTTCATCTAAATGGGAAGGTCAATAGGCACTAGGTTCGGATATGGGGGCTACAAAATACTCCTGTAACACAGTTACGACAATATCGTTGACAACGGTTTATATACCCTTTTCTTTACGGCATTACTGTTTTACTGTTACTGAAGTAACATATCTCAGAATACTTCAAAACTGATTTGTTCCTCAAAAGAATGAAGATTCAAGATACTACATTTTCGAACAGAACGAAGCTCCACCCCTTTGGCATTTGAATTTTCGATATTTCCTGAATGAATCGCTACTTAAACGACGGATAAGTCGCATAGAGAATGAAGACTTAACAATTTTCTTCTATCTGGCGAGGTATCCTGATCCCAAATCCTGAGATTATTCCTCTTTAGCGTACGTAAAATACACCGTTTACATACCACATTTTCCCACATATTTCAGTGACCTACGAAAATGAAAGACAGCTGCAGTGAACTCACTCAGTGATGCGAGCCATTCGTCATCGAGTGCGAGATAAATTAAGCTAACGTCTATATTTTATCTGTGTAGCCGAAGGGATCATATAGAACATCTACAAATTTCCATGCATGTACAATCAAATGTAATTTACAGAATTAAAATACAACACACATTCAAGACATATAGCCAGCTGAAATGGTGTCCATAATTTCAACAACTCTGCATTTTCCAGGCAAGATTCTTTTGTCCATATACAAGAATGTGCTGTAATGTCCTGTTCAACGAATTGGAAATATTATTCATTCCCAGATATGCTCATTAGGTAATAAAATTTGTCATAAATAATATATCTAATAAAGGAGAACAAAAAATTTGAATGTACTACGATATTACGTTCTGTAGTTTAGGTTTATAATCGTGTAGAGCATATATAATCTTCTGGGTTTCCTTTAAAAATATGAAGAGGCAGAAGAAGTAATTAAGGTACTTAATAACATACCCATTTTTCATAACAGCATGTCAGTTCATAGATTAGATACTACAGCTACGGGTTCATTTAGCAAGTGCGAAAGCATCACGGAGATGCTCGGAAAATGGCGGACGCTACAGGAGAGGCGTTTTGCATCACTTTGTAGCTTACTGGTAAAGTTCAGAGAGTGTTCAGTCCTGGAAGAGTTAACCAATATAATGCTTCCTCCTACATATATCTCGCCGAAAGACCATGAAGGTAAAATTAGAGATCAGACCCCTCAGGGGGGGCTTCACAAGTCTTTCTTTCTGCGAATCGTGAGCCACTGGAACATGAAAGGGAGCAAGTGACACTAATATGGAATGTACCCTCTGCCACATATTTACTATCGTTTGTGGAGTACAGAAATACATGAAGATCTACAAACAAAATAGTTAGCATACAGATTTAAAGTCACACACTCAGAGCAACAAAGTAAATGTGAAAGCTCAGAGATATTGAAAAAAAGGAAGGAACTCGTCGGATGTACAATTTGGGGAGAGCGGTCTACAACGAGAAGAGAATCTGATGGCTGACAGCTGAGCGGATCAGGAGGCGAAAACACGAGGAGCAACGACATAGCACGATCGGCGTCCTATGTCGACTCGACCGGCTTAAGACTCGTACTTGGCGTAATCGACGAAACTGGAAGACGTTATTAGTACAGATTTGACGAACACTAACTTGGTGTTTCACCGACATAGCTTCTTTCTTTTTTAATTACGGATACGTGATACAAAGATTTTCGAGTCTGCTACATCAAGTAAATTGTCACTGGATACCTCATCCAATTGTAGTGTGGGCCGCAGCCAATTAACTAATTGTACTAGGCTGCAGTGGTTCACGCGTGCAGACGTTTTGTGTTCCTGTACCCGTTTTGGTAGTACTGAAAATTCGGTCTGATTTTACACTGCATGTCCCAGAAGGAATCTTCAACATTCAGGGACGTGACAGGAATGATCATTCGAAGCAAAAATGTCTGGTACACATGCATACCTTAAGAGCTATGAACAGTTGTTCATCTTCGATTCTGTGAAGCTAAAGCTCTTCTACAGCGAGCTCTTCGCTTTCCCTATTTTGAGAGGTGGCAGTTTGGACCAAAACAAGGTCAGCTGACGCACAGAGTGTTGCACCGGCAACACTTTCGCAATTATGAACGGCTATAGAGGCAGCATGGTTCAATATTTCTGAAGAGAACTCCCAACACGTTCTTGAGTCGATTCCACGTCGAGTTGCTGCACTACGTCGGGAAAAAGAAGGCGTGACTCGATATTAGGAGGTATGCCATACTTTGGTCATGTCAAGGTGAACACCCACTTGCACTCGCGTCTATGGCCGGAATAATGCTGGACATCTTACTCGCTCGTATTTCATCGGCGTGTCTTTTGCTTCGTGCGACTGTCGTAGGATCAGGCAAGTCGTTAGGGACTTCTTCATGACTCACTTCTGAACCTGCGGTTACAACCTCCTGACGTAACGCACGCAATCCTATACCTAATATTAATGTAAATGGAAGAAGACCTCTGGCACACACTTCTAAGCAGTTTCTTTTTATTGCCGTAGTTGTCACTTAAATTGGTAATGCTACATAACTTACACATTTTCGTGATCTGTAAACATGTACCTTCAGAACTATGAAACCAGTAGGGCGGGCTACAAGATAACAGAGCGGAGCAGTTGTCACAGTACTTGTAGCCGACATCTGTATTAGTCAATAACGAAAACCTGTCATTCAAAGATTTTTGCTACCACCGTCATAATATAGTCTTTCGTATAAATTTTCGCTTACGCACTCTCCCTCATATCTCACTTTCACGCATCATGGTCATCGAGTGGACAAGTGAGAGGCACTCGGCTAACTGTAGTAGACGGTCGTGCTGTTCCGCCTTCAGATGCTCAAACGAGCGTCATGGAAGTCGAGTGCAGTTGCTACCCGCAGCCAAAGAAAATGTGTTGACAGCTGGCGGACTAACGCGAAAGTACATGCACCGAGAAATTCGAGCGATTATACACTCCGGTTGCAAACCTCAATACCGCACACAAGGTCTTTCAAATGCCCCCACATATAAAAGGCTCGTGGGATTAGATACGATGTAGAGCCCAGGGAATGGAGAGTACTACAGTTCAAGTTCTGGTGTGACCATCCAGATTTAGATTTTCCGCTATTTCCCTAAATTCCTCCAGGTTCCTTAGAAAGAAAAAGAACGTGACCGCATTCATTCCCCATCGTTTCGAAATCTAAGATCGTGGTTCATCTCCAATGACATCATTGTCGATTGAACGTTAAATTCTTAATCTTGCTTGCTTTCTTTCTTTCCTCATGTCCCTGGGCGTCAAACGTTGAAAGAGAAATATTTAATGTAAGACGACTCTTCTTGTAACCGTGGCATGCTCTATTTCTTTGTATTTCCCATGATTAATGTGGTTATGAAGAGAAGCAGAAAATAAGGAGTGACGTGGAAATAAAACGTTTCCTAACCCATGTCCATACAACATACTTTATTTTTCTATGTGTGAGGAATGTTCCTTGAAAGATATGTCACACCGTATTGTTACATCCCATATATCAGCACATTGATGTAGCTACTACTGGTGTGAGGGCTCTTAAAACACATACATCGAAATGAATGTAATCTAGATTATATAGAATGCCTGCTTAAATGCAAGTGGGCGGCGGGGAAGACGGGGCAGGACAGGTTCGAGGACATTTTAATAAATTGATCAAATGAATTCACAGTTGCGAATAAGGACTACCATTTACTGTAGAATGGAATGACGACGATGAAAATTTGTGCCGGCCTGGGACTCGAATCCAGATTTTGCGCATATAGCGGTCATACGCCTCACCATTTGGCTATCCGTGCACGACTACAGCTGATGGTAGTCCTTACTCGCAATTGCGAATTCATTTGATGTGTTTCATAACGGCTGTGGTTGCCGCCGTGCCTACCTCAAATTATTTTCAAGAGGACATGTGTTTGATAAACACGTGGAAATCAGTTTTGCCTAGCTCTTCGTCTGGACAAGCATGCAGGTCCAAAGGACCTTTGCAATGTAATCAGAATAATACAGCATTGCAACACCGTAACGTTTTTAGAAATTAGCGACTTATCATTTGGCGTCCCCCTTCCGTCCTCTCCCCTCTTTTATACTCTCACATGTTTCAGTTAGCGTGGTATGTACCACCCACAGATACTGCACTTGTGCTCACCTGGAGCCCCTGTCAGCTTGGCACCCCCAGTGACCGCTACTAATTGTGCACTCCCCCTACGGAAATCTTATATCGTCAAAACGGCGGCTTGTGTCACTTTCTCCTTAAACAGGCGGCGATTGGAAGTCAGGAAGGGGACATGCTCATGAGTTAATATACATGATCTTCTATATGAATGCGCAATGTCTGCTCTTTCGGACATGTCAGAAAGAACAGACACCACATAAAGAACAGACCACATAACTGATTCACCTCGATGGGCACAACCTTCATTGAAGATGCATATTTACGTTCGACCACCAGCGGGAATCTAAAATTAGCTAGGATGGAGGACATGCATGGGGACTGTGGATAGGTGGAGATAGGTGGAATGTCTATCAGCTGGGGATCGTACCGAGATAGTCCACGCATTTGCGATAAACACTGTATCTAGCTGGCGCAGTAGTTAAGGCAACTGCGTAGTAACCAAGAGATCCCGGGGTCGAGTCCCAGTGTGCGACACATTTTCATTCGTCGCCACTGATTCCTCATAAATTTCATATGCAGCTGATACTATCAGTTACTTTCCTTCCTTTCATCCTCCTCTACTCTCAATTTACGTAACCCCTAATCGTGTCTGGATAAGTAAATAGTAGAATAAAAGCGGTCGTCAGCATACCACAAAGACCATAGAAATGAATGGAGTAAGTACTCGCCTCTGACGTCGCCGAATTTGGCGGGGATGACGTCAGGGTCTTTCTCGTCGAGCGTGGGGTGTGTCGGCGGCGGTTTGACGGAGACGGGATGTCCAGCCGCAACTGCGGTGGCGGTGGTGCCGGAGGCGGCATGTGCGGAGGCGTTGGGGGCGGCGGCGGCCAGAGGCGGCTTGTCGGGGGCGGCGGCGGCACGGCGTCTCGACGACCGGCGGAGGCGGACCGCCACCAGTAGCGCCGCCGCTAGCAGCGACAGCGCCGCCCCCGCCACCGCCCCCAGCAGCGGCGGCAGCGACATCGACACGCCCTCTGAGGCTGCACACACGTTGCGGTAGTTAGTTATCACCTCGAAAACATTAAGTTACTGGAGCTAGTTCACACAGTTTTTGGTATTTGATTTTTATATTTTTTGTGCAATACTTGGAGTGATTCTGCTGAATGCAGCGGATAGCTTAACTGTTTCAATCCAAATCATGTAGAACTCATTTATTAAATACATATTTAAATTCTTTTCCTAAAGGCCTGCAACTATGCCAACTAACCTCAGATGTAGGGTTAGTTGGCATAACCACAGAAGTTTCCGAGGAAAACTTTTTTTTTTCAAAACTAGGGGTAACTTCCTTTTCAAACAACAAATCTTTAAATAATAAATTCCTTGCGAAGAAAGAATACACCAACAAAAGTAACTTCTGCTTGGATATATTAACAATAATATGAACGGAAATGTAAGAAGAAACAATGTACTCTTCAAGGAAAAAATAGCTACCTGCAGTTACGCAGACAGAATTAGGTCCAGGTTTTATTTAAACGAGTGAGTCCAATTTTCGGACACCTTTACTTTACTGAATCTTCCTCGTCTGGCCATCTCCTGTATTCTCCTTTCTGACCATGGTAGACAAGTGAATGTCTTTGCCATCGGTTTGGACATCTTTACAGAAATTTAACGGCCGTAGTACTTAACTAAAACAAATGCTTTTAAATATATTCAAATTGATCAGGAGGTCATTGAGACAGATTCGTTGATGGCTTTGTTCGATTTGATCTATTAGGTATAGCTACGCCAACTGACCTCTTACCTAACTTCGCCAAATAGCCCCAAAGGGATATAAAAACAGTTTGGATCCTCGGGGACTCTGTTATTAGGTATTCATGCACTCGGTCATAAGACGTCGTATCAGTGCATAACCTATGTCTTGGGTTATTTGCATGTTTCACTGTTATCTATTGGCCCTTTTCGTTTGTAACTATAATAGCCAAATATCCTTTATTACTATTAAATGGAGTTCAACAAAACCTGGACTATTAACGTGTTGAAGAGAATTTTATTCGTGCGAGAATCATAGTGAGAGAGAGCCGAGGCAATGAGACAGCAATCGAGGAGAGAAAGCGGTTGGTTGTCGTGGCTACTTAGCACATGGCTAAGGGTCGACTCACGGTCGTAGTGTGACGTATGTGAACGTTGATAGCAAACGGTGACACCCTACGTGAGAAAAACTATCTGCTCAGTTAATGAACAGGCAAGCAGTAATGTGACTTACGGTTGCAATTGCCAAGATCATACAGCAGTCTAACGGAGGCTGGTACCACTTGTCTGAAGAGAAGCTGGTGAACAGGGACAGGGACGGCGGCGCCCTGAGGTTCTATGACCTCAGAGAGACCACATTACAGTGAGTTTCCGACCTAAAATAGCCCTTGCACCAACAGCTGGGAATTAGAGAAACGACAACGTTCTCTGTCCACAGACCTTTCACATCCTATCTTTATTCCTAACGTCGAAAACAGGTCTTCTTTGTATCACTGCACCTCCTCAAAGAGAAACACGCTTTTGAATGGTTATCTCAATAAAACGGTTACCACCGTCTTGAGAAAATAACTAATGTCTCCGAAAACGATCGCATCCGAAGTCTGGTTTGTGAATACAGTATGGAATGAATCTGAAGTTTTAATAAGGAGTTGATTTGCATTTAATGTTTGGGGAACCTCTAAACGTTGGTAACGCAACAATGATGTCATCAGAATGTCGGTGGTTAAACATGTGGCCGGAATCTGATATAAGAGGTATTGATCCTTAATTATTCAGGATTTCTTTCTTTGTTAGTAGTCTCTCACAAATCCACATGTACTTGTCCCAACGCATGACGTGCCTGCATAGGATCGCTTTGTTACTACACAGTGCTGATTTAACGGAGCTGTGCAGCTATGACATATAATTGTGCAATATGGTGGTTAGGCCGCACGGACGCTTCCAGTGTGGTTAGACTAACGTGCGTGAATTAGAACGACGTGGCACGCAAGCCGTCTGTGAAGAAGCTACATTCGCATGAGAAGTGGAGGCCACGACGCCTTAAGACGGACGTGTCACAAACGAAGCGGTACTGGAAAAACTGAAAATCATAGATTACCTTTCAACATGTTGCACGACATAGTGACAGCGACAGAGGTCGTCGCCAGCTGGATCCCCATCAAAAGCTACGGAATCGAAGCAGTAGGAAAATGCCTGCTGCGTCAGACCAATGTATACGACTTTCTTAGCTGCCTAATCGTCAATGTTGAGTGCTGGGTATGACCCCGAAATAAGGAAGCAGAGCAAGAACGTCAATCGTATATGGTTTGACCATCACTGAGAAAGACGAACGCCCATCCGCTATCGAGCAAGTTGATACTGACTTTTCTGGGGGAGGGGGATTTTCACAACTTGTTGCTAACGGAATTTGCTTGTAAGGGGCACACCGCCGCAGGAGGAAACTGCTAACGTCTTCGGACGAGGATAAGGGTGGATATCGAGACGAAGCGTCGCGGTAAACTTCCCAAAAGTGTATTGTCGTCATGACAACAGCCTTTCTAATGCTGTACAGGCCACATTGGAAGATGCTGCTTTTCTGGTCTATGAAATTTAGCCCCTCGGTCCGTATTCTTCTGACTTGGCTCTCTTCCTCTTTCATCGAGTGCAGAAAAAATTTGCGATGGAGGCATTTGCAGAACGATGACGCGGTGCTTTTTCTAAGCAGAACGTTTCCTCACGAGCCAAAATAAAGATTTCTCAGCTTAGGTCTTCGCCATGTTTTAAAAGGTTGAGATAAACGTGTCACGTCGAAGACTGAAGGGTCAACTTGTAGGGAAGGTCTAAAACTATCAGCAACTTTCACGGTCGGCACTTGACTTTTTCGGGGCTGTATGAGTACGAACTCTCCTCGTACCTACTTGCAACAGTTCTGTTGCTTGTGTGAGTTTAGGTCTGGCGTGACTACTTTGGATGCTGCTTCTCTACAAAGTCGGGTATAAATTATTTTAATAGAAGGGCACTCGTGCGAAGCTTTCGCACTTGTATAGTTTCACATAATGACGATATTTGGAATAACTGTAGTCGATGGGTTAAAATCAGTTGTGGGAATGTAGTGGAAACATCTTTAAAACCGAGCCGAACGAAAAGGTGAATTTATGATACATTCTTGTATATACATTTCCATGCACATAACTTTGAACGAAACAGAGCATTGCAATACCTCGCTTTAAACAATGTTTGACGTAAGGCTAACCTTCGTGTACTTTTCATTTTTAATTTTATTTTTAGAGATAAAAATTGTTAGTTCATTTAGGTACACTTGAAAAGGCTGCAAACAATTGTCCACAAGCAACGACGGGATTTTATAAACACACTCCTGCTCTCTGATGCGTTTATCCCTGTCGCCGGCCGAAGTGGCCGCGCGGTTCTGGCGCTGCAGTGTGGAACCGCGAGACCGCTACGGTCGCAGGTTCGAATCCTGCCTCGGGCATGGATATGTGTGATGTCCTTAGGTTAGTTAGGTTTAACTAGTTCTAAGTCCTAGGGGACTAATGACCTCAGCAGTTGAGTCCCATAGTGCTCAGAGCCATTAGAACCATTTTTTTGTTTATCCCTGCCCCTCATTTATAGTCATAGCAAAAACAATTTTAATAGGCAATTATATTGCTGTCAATAATATTAGCAATAAGTAAATCACAATTCCAGTGGCCACTGAAAAATATGTTTGTCGTTTGAAAAAGTATACTCGTTTGGAAAAATCAGCTTGTACGACGGGCAGAGATAATGGACTACTGCAGCCGTCACGGTTGTTATTTGTAACATTGCGATACGCAAATCATCCAATTAATAAATACTTCAAAAAATAAAATTGTATTTGTAATTAGATAATATGAAACGGGAATCTCTTATTGGTGATGAATGAGGTAGCTTCGTAAAATATAGGTATGAAGCTGATCACCCGTTACATCTTTCTGCCTATGATACTTAAAAGACTCTTTTACCTTAAAATTTTCCACAAATAGTGCGTCTTAGCGCAAAATCTGTATGAAATGTCAGAACCTTGTTAGAAAACCTTTCTGACGATACGTCATTCATACCCGTACGATCAGCACGTGTTGAGTAAAAGGGAAGTTAACTTGAGGAGTAATATATATGGTCGTCAGTAACGCTCAGATCCAGCCCAATTGCAGTACACATCATCGGCACTATTTTATGCCAACGACAAGATATTGATTCACAATATAGTGCAACTGAATTTTTTTTTTTGCTCTAGAATGATTTTTTCACTGTGCAGTGGAGTGTGATAGATTAATACTGTCTGCTGGACCGAATCTCATCGCCTTCCCCGGTGATTTTTCAGAGAAATCCTCTGGCATGTCTCTCTGGACTAGGATCCATGAAAGAAAGGAACAAAAATTTAGAAACTAGGAAAGAGGTACCGAGACAGTTGGAGTTGTGAGTTCGGGTTGTAAGAGGTATGTGTATAGAACGGATGGTAAAAGCGTTGCTTGTGAAAAATTAACAGTTGGACACACAGATCAACACACAGTATTAATGTGCCAACAAGATTTTCTTCTCGTGTTGTAACACATCATTTCCTGCCCACGTCTGAGTCCTCGTCGGGTGGTTATCGCCAGAGCCAGTATCGCTGTTAGCCAGGTGGGCTAAGAGGGGGGGGGGGGGAGATGTTCTCCAGCGAGCGGGTAATGGCCTGGTCTTTCCCTAATCCTCCTAAATGGGTTGTAGCTGGAGTCTAAATGGCTGGCTTAAAGCTATGTGAATTGAGGGCCGGTGTTCTACGACGCCTGATGTTGAAAAAGATCTGAAAGCCCAACCAGAAAGCAGCAACTTACAGAATATCTATTAGGGAGAGCAGGAAACGCCACTGAAAACGCCTAAGTTCTGCTCCTGAATCAGACTGTCTGAATCGTCTGCACGTTAAATACCGTAGTGAAGTGGTTTGCATCTAGCAAAGTCGAGACTTGGCCGGCAGCACATACGGCGTGTTGAGGCCGTGAGTCCAGTGTGCGGAGGTGAGTCTTTCATAGCGTACTTCCGAAGTCGGGAGGAGAGGATACTTCGTTATTAACCGAGTTAGTCCTTGCGGTTTGCCGAATTTAAGAGAAGCCCAAAATTCTGACAGCTGATTTCGGGTTGAGTCATTCTGGTCTTTGTGGGCGAGTGTTACCGCTTCGAGATCTGGGGTGGCAGTTATTAAAATGGATCTCTTAATGAAATTCCAGTCACCAACTTCCTCCTCTGGATCCGAAAATATATTGTTGGCTCCCACCTGCCATGGGAGAAATTATCACAATAAAATAAGAGAAATCAGATATCGCATGGAAATATTTAATTGTTGGTTTTTCCCTCACGCTGTTCAAAATTCGATATGTTGGAAAATAATTAGATGATTCAATGAACCCTCTGCCAGGCACTTAATTGTGAATTAACGAGTGATCATGTGGATGTGGCGAAAGTACAGACGCTCAATAGGTAGAGAGCTAAGGTGGTGGAGGCAAGTAGCCGGCTGGACGTTGGTGTTTAGGGAATGAGATGGACTTTACGAGCTTCCTTCCCATCGAAATTGGAATAAGGTGCTTTTATGTGACTTTTACCTACTGTATTGCTGTCACGCTGTCATGGAGATTATCGACGAAAGTTGCTAGTAGCCTGTGCGGCTGGTCCCGGCGGAGGTACGAGTCCTCCCTCGGGCATGGGCGTGTGTGTGTGTGTGTTTGTCCTTAGGATAATTTAGGTTATGTATTGTGTAAGCTTAGGGACTGATGACCTTGTCAGTTAAGTCCCATAAGATTTCACACACATTTGAACTTTTTTTTTTTTGCTAGTAGCCAACTAGATGGCCGTATAGTAAACTACTAGTGGTAGGATTTTGGAATATTTCTGAGAGTAGCTAGATAGCTGTGGGGCTTTTAATGGTTGACTTTGGAGTTGTAAGACGTTTTGTCCAGTCGTGCTGGTCAAAGTGAAGTTGTCGATCCTTTTTTACATTGGTCTGATGGCGTAGGTGAGCAAATAAGTCCGACTCCGCAGATAAAAGTTTCTCACTAAATGCACGGCTTGGAAAACATCACTTGCGTGAAACTGAGCTTCCCATTTTCTCACATGATATCCTGGGAACTATGGGTGAAGGGCGACAGGCAGATTCCATATTACCAGATCTCCAAAAATCATTTGACACGGTGCACTACTACAGACTATTAACGAAGGTATGAACATACAGAATATCCTACCAGTTATGTGATTGGCTCTAAGACTTCTTAAGTAACACAGCCCTGTCGTTATACTGGACGGGTGTTCATCAGAGACAATGTTATCGTTGTAAATACTCCAGGGAAGTGTGGTAGGACTACAGTTATTATGTATATACGTGAATATTCTGGCGCATAGGGTGAGTAGCAATCTGCGGTGGGTTGCTCATGTTGCTGTGGCGTACGGGAAGGTGACGTCGTTGAGAAACTGCAGCAGGATACAGATGATAAAGATAAAATGGTTCAAATGGCTCTGAACACTATGGGACTCCACATCTATGGTCATCAGTCCCCTAGAACTTAGAACTACTTAAACCTAACTAACCTAAGGACATCACAAGACACCCAGTCATCACGAAGCAGAGAAAATCCCTGATCCCGCCGGGAATCGAACCCGGGAACCCGGACGTTGGAAGCGAGAACGCTACCGCACGACCACGAGCTGCGGACGATAAAGATAAAAATTTCTGATTGTGCGATGGATGTCAGCTAGCTGTAAACGTAGAAAAAAGTAGATGAATAGGAAAAACTAACACCTAATGTTGGAATAAAGCATCAGTAGTGTCTGCTATACACTGGGCGTAACGTTGCAAAGCAATATGAAATAGAACGAGCACGTGAGGATTGTAGTAGGTGAGGAAAATGTTAGACTTCGGTTTATTGGGAGATTGTTAAGAAAGTTTGTTCCATCTGTAAAGGTACCACATATACGACAACAGTGTGACCTATTCTTGAGTACTGACCGAGTGGTTTGGACCTTCACAATATAGGATGAAAAGAATACATCGAAGCAGTTCAGTGGCGGGCTGCCAGATCTGTTGCCGATAAGTTCTAACAAAGTATTACGAAGATGCTTCTCGAACTCACATGGGAGTACTACAGGGAAAGCGGCGTTCTTTTCGAGAAACACTATTGAGAAAATTTAGAGAACCGACATCTAAAGCTGCTTGTCGAACGATTGTACTTCCGCCAACGTAAATTTTGCGTGAGAACCACGATGACAAAAAAAGAGAAATTAGAGCTCCTTCGGATGCATATAGGTAGTCGTTTTTCGTTCGCTTTGTTTGCGAATGGAACAGGAGAGCAAACTAGTAGTAGAGGTACGGGGTACAATCCGTCACGCACTGTTGGTGGTTTGCGGAATACGTATATAGATCTAAATACTATACTCTCCCTTGCGTGCCATACGACATCAAGTGTGCGTGGATTCAGGCCACAGTCGCCAGTGTGATTTAGAGCGATGCTTTCGAAGCATCGAGATGCGGACATAAAAAAGCGTTTCAGTGCTTCTCAGCTATCGATTCTGTGAAATGTGCTATTGATAGCAGACAATATTGAGCCTGACATTATGGTAAACTAGAACGAGTGTCGATAACTAAAATCCGCAGATGTAAATGGTTTTTTGAATAAGACAGAAACCGTAATTTAGACTGAATAAAAAATAGATAGTCCATCCTTAATTAAGAAGAAAACAAGTTGTACTACTGCGTTAAGTACAGGGTGAGTCATAAATGAAAAAACATATGTCGTGCAAATTGTCACACAGTGAGCTACAAACATAAATTCGTTTTCCGCATGTTCCTATGTCAATAAATGACAATGCAATCGAATGGTAAAAATCTGTAAATACACTCCTGGAAATTGAAATAAGAACACCGTGAATTCATTGTCCCAGGAAGGGGAAACTTTATTGACACATTCCTGGGGTCAGACACATCACATGATCACACTGACAGAACCACAGGCACATAGACACAGGCAACAGAGCATGCACAATGTCGGCACTAGTACAGTGTATATCCACCTTTCGCAGCAATGCAGGCTGCTATTCTCCCATGGAGACGATCGTAGAGGTGCTGGATGTAGTCCTGTGGAACGGCTTGCCATGCCATTTCCACCTGGCGCCTCAGTTGGACCAGCGTTCGTGCTGGACGTGCAGACCGCGTGAGACGACGCTTCATCCAGTCCCAAACATGCTCAATGGGGGACAGATCCGGAGATCTTGCTGGCCAGGGTAGTTGACTTACACCTTCTAGAGCACGTTGGGTGGCACAGGATACATGCGGACGTGCATTGTCCTGTTGGAACAGCAAGTTTCCTTGCCGGTCTAGGAATGGTAGAACGATGGGTTCGATGACGGTTTGGATGTACCGTGCACTATTCAGTGTCCCCTCGACGATCACCAGTGGTGTACGGCCAGTGTAGGAGATCGCTCCCCACACCATGATGCCGGGTGTTGGCCCTGTGTGCCTCGGTCGTATACAGTCCTGAGTGTGGCGCTCACCTGCACGGCGCCAAACACGCATACGACCATCATTGGCACCAAGGCAGAAGCGACTCTCATCGCTGAAGACGAGACGTCTCCATTCGTCCCTCCATTCACGCCTGTCGCGTCACAACTGGAGGCGGGCTGCACGATGTTGGGGCGTGAGCGGAAGACGGCCTAACGGTGTGCGGGACCGTAGCCCAGCTTCATGGAGACGGTTGCGAATGGTCCTCGCCGATACCCCAGGAGCAACAGTGTCCCTAATTTGCTGGGAAGTGGCGGTGCGGTCCCCTACGGCACTGCGTAGGATCCTACGGTCTTGGCGTGCATCCGTGTGTCGCTGCGGTCCGGTCCCAGGTCGACGGGCACGTGCACCTTCCGCCGACCACTGGCGACAAAATCGATGTACTGTGGAGACCTCACGCCCCACGTGTTGAGCAATTCGGCGGTACGTCCACCCGGCCTCCCGCATGCCCACTATACGCCCTCGCTCAAAGTCCGTCAACTGCACATACGGTTCACGTCCACGCTGTCGCGGCATGCTACCAGTGTTAAAGACTGCGATGGACCTCCGTATGCCACGGCAAACTGGCTGACACTGACGGCGGCGGTGCACAAATGCTGCGCAGCTAGCGCCATTCGACGGCCAACACCGCGGTTCCTGGTGTGTCCGCTGTGCCGTGCGTGTGATCATTGCTTGTACAGCCCTCTCGCAGTGTCCGGAGCAAGTATGGTGGGTCTGACACACCGGTGTCAATGTGTTCTTTTTTCCATTTCCAGGAGTGTATGAAGTGGACTTTTGGGTGTTACTGTGCGCCGACATTGGCCAAGGGGACAGATCGGCAACAGGGCGCATCATGCGAGTGTTGTTGGTAGTCTAGCCGCTCTCGAGCAGGCGAGATATGCGGCGTCAGACGACGGTCTGTGTGATACTGCGAGCAGTGACAGCGCCAACATGTGTTTCATACCGGTTACGCTGGCATAGGGAAGGGAACGTGAAGAGCGGCTACACTGCTGTATGTATATATATAATTTGGTTTTTGTGTCCCAGACTTTGTTTTAAGAAACAAGTACAAAGATGCAGAATACAAAATACAACTACAGGTAAATGGCAGTTAATACAAACGAATACAGTACAGCTGTACAAATCGAAACTAACACAGAAACACATGACCAGAAGCTGCAGTGGCGGTTTATAAGTACTTTCCCCCACTCGTACCGTGCCAATCATACGAATTCACTATACCGTCCTTCGTGAAATAGGCTTCGTCAGTGAACAGTATTGTTCGTGAAAAATGCTGGTCGTGGGTCTGACGCCGTAGGATAAAGTTGCAGAAGTCCATCCTTCTCTGGTAGTCTTCCGGAAATAATGCCTGTACCATTTGCATGCGAAAGGGGTGGTAATGATATCCATGGAGTACTCGCATAACAATAGATTGTGACATTCCAACCGCACCGGCCGCGATGGCCGACCGGTTCTAGGCGCTTCAGTCCGGAACCGCGTGACAGCTACGGTCGCAGGTTCGACCGTGCCTCGGGGATGGTTGTGTGTGATGTTTCTTAGGTTTAAGTAGTTCTACGTTCTAGGGGACCGATGACCTTAGATGTTAAGTCCCATAATGCTCAGAGTCATTTGAACCATTCCGACCGCAGTGGCGAGACACTTGGTGCTCGTTGTTCGGTCATCTTCAACAGTTTGTAACACTTTTTCGTCGTTATCCGCACTGTACGTCGACGGTCGGCCACGACCACTAAATCCTGGAGGCGCTACACATGCACCATACTCCCTCAAGCGCCTGTCCACAGAGCAAAACGTTTTTGCGGATGGAAGGCGCTGGCTAGAAAACGTTTCGTGATACAGTTGCCTTGCAATGTCAGCTCTTCCATCTGCAAGCCCGTAGATGAGGTGGATGTCGGCGTATTCCTCGTTTGTGAAACTTGCGATGGTACGGTAGTAACACTGCGACGCGGCCGTTAGCAGCTGTCGACACGGCGAGTATCGGGCAGAGTGAGCAGAGCAGAGGTGATGTAAACACGTCATGCACGCCGCGGTTTTACTTCCGCCGTTGACCACTCTTTCCGCTTAGAGGACACACATTCCCCAACATGGGACTCTACACTCTGTTAGCGCCGGCAACGTGTAATTCACAAGTTCTCATACAAGCTCCCATACACTGCGATGGGATTTGTTCTTTCTCGTATTTTTGAAACGCTGACGAATAGATATCAGCTCATTGGTGTGTCGTGTGTTGATCTATGGGTGAATGACATGTCGTGATCGTGAGGCTCGTCGGTATCTCGTTCAATGGTTAATACGTGTTTTTGTTTTACGTACGCAGTACACTGAGGAAAACGAAATCAACAACGGTGCGTCACGTGTTACACATAGCAGCATGCGGTCCTCGATATATTTTTCATCATTTATGACTCACCCTGCGTAACAGTCCTAACCAAAATGTTTCACAGATAACCGAATTAATCTAACTAATGCTACAGTAGAAATCAACGAAATCAAATGAAAAATAAAATTAATGAAAAGTACTAACACAGTCGTCAAAAAGCGATACCTGGCTGAAGTTACCTACCAACAAGAGAAGTAATCACCCATTCAGCAACATAAAATTGACTATGACGCAACGACCGTTGCTACATCTTTACTTACAAACAAAGAATGGGTACACTCGGTGAGCTTCAGCTGCCACCAAACATTCTCTTTTGAAATCCAGGATCGGCGATGCTTGTGCTAACAGTTAATCGGGTAGCACATAACAAACACTCTCGTGGTTAACTAGAACCACATCAGTCACGAACAACGTAAGACACCTTACGTACTGCACTGGAGAGTCCTTCGGTTACCATCATAACTTCCGTCGTGCCATTAAGAAATAGTGCCCCGAAAGAATGACAGCAAGCAGACCTCGTATCAGCTGTGATTTCTCCCGTTTTATTACAGTTCTCTTGTCTCGAGGCTTACGTCGAAGAAAGTATTACGTTGCCGTTAAGTTACTACGAATGTATACTGCTAGATATTTTACTGATGTGACTGTGTTAACAGACATGACAAAACATTTTTAATCCAACAATACTGGTTCATTTCGTCCAACTACAGTGCGATGCGATGCGTTTACTTACCTTGAAGATCAACTCCCCGACCTCCATCAAGTATCGTTCACTTACAAAACCACGCTACAGCTTCCCTGTGTTGCGAACTTTCTACACACATCTGTAAAATACGTGAGCAGCCTCAAAGGGTTCTGAACGGTATTTACCAGACCACTTACACAACGTATTAAAAAGTATCGAATAATTTCAGAGGTGTTATTACTCGACGAAACAAGAAAAATAAATCCAAAAATCACAGGTCCATACACTATTACTTTCGAACATCAACATCACTGGACTGTTGTGTACATCCACGGCTATCCATTCTTTTGCTCTTTGATCTAAGTAGTCGTTGAAGTTGACACCACTATTTTATGCATGCTGGCATGAAATGAAGGTCCAAACCTCTAGCATCATGAAGTTGTTGACTGGAGTAATGTCGAGCAATTCCTTCAAGTTTTTCCATAACCATAAACATAGTAGATCGAGCATTGGAGGAGATGGAGGCCAAAGTGTTTCCCCTGAACCATTCTGTAGTCCTGAAGTGTCGTCGTCAAATGATCACATACATTTTCGACAGCATGAATTTCGACGGTATAGTAGTGCTTGATCAAGAAATTAGAATAAAAACGTCAATTAGGTACTGCAGCAGGGACAGGGGAATGAGCTCTTCCCATGGCAGCTGTTCATAAAGTTTCCGAAGCAACAGGCGGCTGTGAAGCACGTGCCTCATGTTCTAGAGCCAGCATTTGAGCTTTGTGAGGGAATTGTCTCTCTGGTGTTCGGTTCAAAAGATTTTGCTGAGCATTGTACACTGGTATCCCTACAAGATCCAGAACATCCATGAAGTGAAGCCTCAGATAGATTACATCGCCGTGACTTTGCCATTCGTTTTATGGCACGCACAGTAATGGATGTTATGTGGTCGGGGAACGTTCCTTCGATGCAGGAGGTACTTACTCTGCATGGTGCCGTGAGCGCACAGAATTATGGCATATGAGGTTTACTCTGCCACATGTTTTGCGGGAATCTCCAATGCATTCAGCTTATGTCACTGTGTGGTGTTAGCACACACGTTCCTTTATTCTTGATCCGTTTTTCTTCGAGGAGGTGACGCTTAGTGGCCTTGTTAGGTGGATAGTGACATCTGCACGTCATAAGGACCTCCTTGTGCAACACGAGCAACCTCCTCAGGTGATACTCGCAGCTTACCGGGCGTCCGTTCTATAAAATGCGCGTTAAAATACTCCAGGAACAAATACAGCAGAAGATACAAACGTTTAGTAACGATCAATGGGGTCAGAAACACGAAGGATACCACATGTCCTGGAGTGACACTTCACCATGGAGAGACATTACATTGCTATTCCACAAGGACCTGAGTGCCCTGCATATTTCGCGAAGGAGAAGGCAGAGCTTATAGCCACAATACTTGCTGCGTCCTTCATGCAGAATCTGACTCCTTTAGATCCAGTATTCACACTTGAAACGGTCGAGGAGGTTACACGACTTGTAGCCCAGCCCACGTGCGACGAAATCAGACGTACAGATACAAATGAAATTGCTTCGTCTATCAAGCATACCAATGCTAGGAAAGCCCGTGGTCACGATGGCATTCAAAACCGTGTCCTCCAGGAGTTCACGGATAGAGCCGTAGAATATCTAGAACACATAACGAATACCGTCTTAAAACATCAAGACCTCCCTGATTTTTGGAAGGCGGCCAAAGTTCCAATGTTCAGGAAGCCAGGGAAAGACCACTCCCTCCCACAAAATGACAGACCCACAAGTCTGCTGTGCTCACTCAGCAACACTGTTGAGAAGATAATACTAAAACGCATCACTAGGCACTGCATCGCCAATGACATTCTAAGACCGTTGCAATTCGGCTTCAGGAATCACCACTTAACAACACAACTCCTCCACGTGTCGAACATATAAAATACGGTTACAAAATGAACAAAGCTACAAGGGCGTAGTTCCTGGAGATCGAAAAAGCTTTCGACAGCCTCTGGCAAAACGGCCCCATACGCAGACTAAGCTATGCTGGTTTCCCCAACGGACTCATATCTCGCAAACATGTTTCAACACTGACGGTCAGGGTAAATAATAGACACAACACGGTATCCAAAATGGAGTACCCCAGGGAAGCATTCTGGGGTCCATCTTGTTCAACCTCTACGTTAATGGTTTCCCATAACGTCGACAAGTGGGAAGCAGTTCTGTTTACACGCAGACGGAAGCTACTGCGCAAACATCAGCACTGTATACAGATAACACTACATGCGTGCGCAATACTTTTCCGAGATTCCGAGAGAAAGTCAGATACCTCGGTGTCTGCCTGGACCGGAAACTTACATGGAGGGGGCATCACATAGAATACGCTGCCAATAGAGTGTGGATGAAGCTCAAACAACTCTACCCAATGTTCAACAGTGAAAGCCACTAAATAGGAGGATGTTGAAGTTCATATACATGACACTGCTTGGTCCTCTGATGACGTACGAAGCTGCGGATATGCAGCTCCTACACGCCTGTTCCCTCTGCTGCAGATCATACAGAACAAAATGCTACCCATGAGTAGTAACGCTTCACGCTACACCCGCACCGTGGATCTTCACAATGAATACCGCCACACGGCTATACAGGAACTCGAGACACTCTAACAACCCTCTCATCCTTCCTCTGGGGAACTATGATGACAACCATACGTGGACGTGCAAGCTGCCAAAGTCACTGCGGTGGCTCATTGTTAGGAGTGCTCGGTAGACACGCTTCTTCTCTACCCAACATTAAAGTCTGATGTTGATTCAGCCACAATTCGCCGCATGTCCCGTTTTACCAGTCTGTCCTGCCTATGACGTCCGACGTCTGTTATGATGGGTGGTCACCCAACCACACAACGTCTAGACGTTGTTTCACCTTGGTTTCGCCACGTGTTGAAGACACCCACCTCAACACTCCTCGGACACTCGACGAGTCGTGCAGTTTCCGAAATGCCGTGCCGAGCCTCCGGGCCATCAAACTCAGATCTAACGCCTTCCCCATTCTACACGCGGACAGCGAGCTCACTGATACTTCATGCACAGTGCGTGTGTCCCAATAGCGGTCATTGCCCGCCAGATGACGCTGCTGTCGCCTGGACTGGTTTATATCGATAGCAGGTCGGTGGTCATAATGTTCTGGTTGAACAGTGTATAATAGATAGAGGGCAGATGAACATTATATCAGTACATGCCCCAAAAGGCAAGAAATAGTGTAACTGATAAATTTTACAAGAGCTTGTGAAGTGTCCTTCATTCCATATTTTCGTAGAGGGGATATGAATGTTAGAACAGATAAGCAGCCAGTAGGGGTGTAATCGGAATAAGTGGAGACTCAGCACATAGTCAGAATGGACAAATGTTATGAGACTTTATGAACTGAAATTCATTCCGAATAGAAAATGACGTTTCAAACATAGAGAGATACATAAATTTACATGGACGTCCGCGGTTGCAGATCATTAACAGATTATTAATACCAAAAAATTGTTCGGTAAAAATCAGTTGTCGGGAAAAGATGAAAATGAGGAAGTAGAAGAAATCAACTGATGTCTTTCGGAAATAGGTAAAACAGATTTCGAGGTTAATTATAATTTTAATAACTAACAGCTTCAGTTGCACCGTTTGCCTAGAATTTACCTACGTTTCAGTCGGGATAACCAAACCTTCTTCAGAATAAAAGTAACTACCGTTTGTCCATAGTGGACATCGCCAAGCTAAAACTACAAATCCATAAATTATCGTCAGACTGTAAAAACTTATCTGAAACTGCCTCGGCCCCACTTCACGACCGCCACGAGTGCTTTACTGGAACTTCGTTCAGCACTCGTGGCTGCCGCATTCAATGAACTGTGAATGAAGCCCGACCAACAGGCATTACATGCATTGATCAAAAATGTTAGTGCATTGAGAATGGCTAATTCATTTGCTGAAATCTAGATCTGCCAATAAAAATTTCAAAAGGACGACTGATAGTTGAAATCTATTATTTACATTTAGTGTGTGTTTGTGTGTATGTGTATGTGTGTGCAGTCCTCACCATTATTTCATCATCATAGAAGTGCATGTTGCCGACGTGGCGTCAAACAAAAGAATTGCACCAGGCGTTCGAACGTCCCAGGAGGGCTCTCCCAGCCACAACTGCCATACGTACATTTCACGAACTAAAGCTACTGCAGCTATCGCACCATATAGCACGAACTACACAGGTGATGTGAGATTACGTAAGCCTCGGGTTAATGTGTATATATTATCCATACAGACTATGAAAATGTATGTATGAATGTATATTACACATCTCCCCCTAAAGTACAGAATCGATTGGAACCAAACTTCGTACACATACCACTTACCGTTTCGAAAGAAGCGCTACGGGTGTAAGAACTACGTAGCTATGTAGCTATGAAAGGGGAGCGGATGGGAGTGACAAAGAAGTGTAGCCCATCAACCATTAGTATTCAGATTTTATTCATCCAGAATTTGAAAACGAGAGCACTTAATCACTTGCAGCAAACTTTACACATAATTTCAAACTTTTGCTAACCTTTTCCTCGCAGGCATCCTAAACAAACTGACGAAAGGAAACAAGTTTACCGCTTACTATATTTTCCCTGTTCATGCAGTACAGCTGAAACACCCTGCATGACTCGCAATGAAACATTGACTGTGGGAAAACCTAAGCAGAAGAGAATGGAAGTGTGTGAGATAAATGTCGAAAATTAGGTGAACTGATGAGGAAAGTTAATGAGGAGGTTCTCCGCCAAAAAAGCGAGGCAAGGAATATATGATAACAATGACAAGAAAAAGGGACGGATGATAGGACTTCGGGTAAGACATCATGGAATAACTTCCGTGGTACTAGAGGGAGGTGTAGAGGTAAAAACTGTAGAGGAAGACGGAGATTTGAATAATCCAACAAACTGAGGATGTGGGACGCAAGCGCTTCTCTGAGATGAAAAGGTTGGCACAGGAGAGGAATTCGTGGCGAACCAGATTAAACTAGTTAGAAGATTAATGGATCGAAATTATTGTACGACACATAGTTCAGGTCATATAACATCATAACCATTGAGATATGTGAGGAAGAGATGGAGAATGTGAGGGGAAGATGAACACAGGGGAGGAGGAGATGGACCGAGAGAGGAAGACGAGAAGGTAGATCGAAAGAGAGCAAAGAGAAGGATGAGAATTACACGTGAAGGGGGAGCAAAAGGTCAACAAATGAGAGGGAGATATGGCAGATAGAGGAGATGGAGGAGAAGGCAGCTAGGGGGGTGGAGTAGGAGTACCGTGAAACAAGGAGGAGGATATGGACGGAGAGAGGGCGGAGTATGAGGTGGATGTAGGTAGATGGAGAGACGAGGAGAGATAGACAGAGGGAGAGAGAAGGATGAAATGGACAGAGAAAGAAGGAAGACAGAGAGACGGAGTAGGAGCAGATAGAGGAGAGGGAAGAGGAGGTGGACTAATAGAAGAATGGGACAAATGTACACCCGAGGAAAAGCGGGTACTCGACTACTTCTGTCAGATAGAAAGTCACATTGACGGAAAGTCAATGCACCGGCTTCACTCGTATCCGCATTAATCGATAAACTCAAACAGTAATTTTGTAATATTATAAAAGCGGAGTAATAGATGCTGCACGGTAAGATTGCCGGGGCTTCCTGCTCTGTCCATCAGACGTCTGTAGAGGAAGTATATCCCCCAGAATTTTTCGACAACCGTGCCGCTGCGTTGCGGTACGGATCTGGAGTTTCCGGCAATTGATCTGTAAAAGTTTCGCCGCGCTGGTTCTGTTTATTTATGACTTTTGCGGATCGCATATTCAGGGGGAGGGTGCGCTACTCTAGTACGAACAATGCCCGCATCGCGAGAGCGGCGGGGCGGCTGCGGCCAACTTCTTCCGAGACCGCCTGCCCCCACCTCTCCTTCTGCTGCGGCCAGCCCCGTGAGTCAGCCTCTCGTGGGAAACTACAAACTTCCTGCACAGCCATTCGTTCACGCGAACACGTTCAGCCCTTTTAGCTTTCACTTGTCGAAGCGAAGATACAGGTTGACAAATGAACAAATGGAAATGCCATTACTGTTATCGCGGATGTCTCCAACTCATTCATTGACTATTCATTCGCACATCGTGTTTGGTAAATGTTACGATGGAGAAGCGTTTTCAAAGGTAGGCGAGGAATCAGGCTATTAACAGGCTGAAGCAACCACTGCTGCGTACCTCTGTAAAGCATGCTAGAAAGTATACACACAAGAACTTATGGCTAGTGTTAATGTACTGAGCTACTTTAAAAAAGAGTGTATTTCCCAAATTATTCAGCAGACCACAATCACCTGTACAAGTTTCTAATAAATTGTGGAGCATGTGGCTAATGAGGTCTTCTCTTTTTTTGTTGTAAATGCACTGACGGAAAAGAGATACGCACGACCAAGGAGGAGTTGTGCGCCATAAACGACATTTGGTAGGCATATTTCTGCATCTGGAAGACGATGTCTATTCAAATTTCGCACCAGTCGGATAATAGTGGCGTAGTAGCGTCACTAGAAGGATGCAAATCAGGTTTCCCTTTAAGTACACGCTGTAATGGTCGTGAGCGTTATTTTCCTTTGAGATTGGACGTGGTGAGTTGATGTTCGCCAAGAATTCCTTTAAGGTGACATAACATTATCAACACCTCCACGAGTTTAAACGAGATCGTTTAATATGAGTAAGAGAAGCTGGATGTTCCTTGCACGATACTACAGACAGACTTGATAGGAATGTAGCCACTTTACATAATGGCTGGCAGTGGTGACTTCGAGAATGTACGGCTGCAAGGAGAACGGGCTCTAGACGGCCAAGTGGTACTACCGAGGGGGAAGACCATCGTGTTTAGTGTATAGCTCTGTCGCATCGTACTGCATGTGCAGCAACAATCTGAGCAGTTGTTGGCACCACAGTGACACAACAAACTGTTACAAATCTGTTACTTCACGGACAGCTCCGAGACAGACGCCATGTAGCATGGATTCCACTGATCCCAAGCCACCGCCATTTGCGACGTCAGTGGTTTCAAGCGAGAGGTCATTAGAGGGCGTTGTTAAGATCTCTCGTATTTTCTGATAAAAGCTGGTTCTGTCTCGGTGTCAGTTATGGCCGTGCGTTGGTTAGAAGGAGGTAAACTGGGAGACTGCACCCAACCTGTCTGCGTACTAGACACGCCGGACCTACACCTGGAGTTTTGGTCCAGGGTGCGATTGCGTATGGCAGCAGGAGAACTCTTGTGGTTATCCCGCTCACCCTGACTGCACATTCGCAATGGCTTATCTGCCGCTAACATTAACGTGCGATCTTCCAACGTTAATAACTTATATATGTTAACTAGGGAAATACACTCCTGGAAATTGAAATAAGAACACCGTGAATTCATTGTCCCAGGAAGGGGAAACTTTATTGACACATTCCTGGGGTCAGATACATCACATGATCACACTGACAGAACCACAGGCACATAGACACAGACAACAGAGCATGCACAATGTCGGCACTAGTACAGTGTATATCCACCTTTCGCAGCAATGCAGGTTGCTATTCTCCCATGGAGACGATCGTAGAGATGCTGGATGTAGTCCTGTGGAACGGCTTGCCATGTCATTTCCACCTGGCGCCTCAGTTGGACCAGCGTTCGTGCTGGACGTGCAGACCGCGTGAGACGACGCTTCATCCAGTCCCAAACATGCTCAATGGGGGACAGATCCGGAGATCTTGCTGGCCAGGGTAGTTGACTTACACCTTCTAGAGCACGTTGGGTGGCACGGGATACATGCGGACGTGCATTGTCCTGTTGGAACAGCAAGTTCCCTTGCCGGTCTAGGAATGATAGAACGATGGGTTCGATGACGGTTTGGATGTACCGTGCACTATTCAGTGTCCCCTCGACGATCACCAGTGGTGTACGGCCAGTGTAGGAGATCGCTCCCCACACCATGATGCCGGGTGTTGGCCCTGTGTGCCTCGGTCGTATGCAGTCCTGATTGTGGCGCTCACCTGCACGGCGCCAAACACGCATACGACCATCATTGGCACCAAGGCAGAAGCGACTCTCATCGCTGAAGACGACACGTCTCCATTCGTCCCTCCATTCACGCCTGTCGCGACACCACTGGAGGCGGGCTGCACGATGTTGGGGCGTGAGCGGAAGACGGCCTAACGGTGTGCGGGACCGTAGCCCAGCTTCATGGAGACGGTTGCGAATGGTCCTCGCCGATACCCCAGGAGCAACAGTGTCCCTAATTTGCTGGGAAGTGGCGGTGCGGTCCCCTACGGCACTGCGTAGGATCCTACGGTCTTGGCGTGCATCCGTGCGTCGCTGCGGTCCGGTCCCAGGTCGACGGGCACGTGCACCTTCCGCCGACCACTGGCGACAACATCGATGTACTGTGGAGACCTCACGCCCCACGTGTTGAGCAATTCGGCGGTACGTCCACTCGGCCTCCCGCATGCCCACTATACGCCATCGCTCAAAATCCGTCAACTGCACATACGGTTCACGTCCACGCTGTCGCGGCGTGCTACCAGTGTTAAAGACTGCGATGGAGCTCCGTATGCCACGGCAAACTGGCTGACACCGACGGCGGCGGTGCACAAATGCTGCGCAGCTAGCGCCATTCGACGGCCAACACCGCGGTTCCTGGTGTGTCCGCTGTGCCGTGCGTGTGATCATTGCTTGTACAGCCCTCTCGCAGTGTCCGGAGCAAGTATGGTGGGTCTGACACACCGGTGTCAATGTGTTGTTTTTTCCATTTCCAGGAGTGTATATTTACGAAAACTCGTTCTTCTTCTGCTTACGCCTAAGTCCCGCAGTGATCGCAGGGTCGGCGTGGTTACAACGGATTTGGCAATGTTGGTTTTAGGGGTGGCCGGTTGACGTTCTTGCCGCCACCCCGTACCCAGCAGGACGGAATCAGTGTACCACAATTGTCGGTGTCTAGTGTAGATCGTGAAATAGTGCGAAAGTGTTTCAAATGTCTGCAACTCGGGTAACTGAGTCGGAAAATGGGGACCAGCCCAGTATTCTCCTAGGGGGATTTGGAAAACGTATACGGAAACTCATAGCCCTACACTAATTAATGTTAGGTTTTGTTATTTTTTCCCTTCCGTCAGTTTATTTCGGTAACTCGATTTCCCGGCTCATATCCAGTGGTACGCTTTTGCACCAGAATGTAAATCTCCACTATGATTTCAAAACATGTGTGTATGATAAACATGGGAAATTAGTTCCATATCTGGAATTGTGGTTGTCAGTTGATGAATTCATCCTATGTTCAGTCTCGTTATTAACCTCGAATATCATTATGGAGTAAATGTAATGGCTTGTGTCTGTAAGAATCGTTGAAGCGGCAGAAAACTCTTCAAAGTCTGATAGCTAACCTGTGTGAAGGTAAACAAAGCTAGAGAACATCCTGAATGCAAAAGATATACAAACAGTTGTGGTTTAAAGGGAAGTTAAGGTAGGTAAAATTTGAAATGTCTCACCATCATAAGATGGATAGAATTGGTTCTTATCTACACAATTAATGTAACTGAAAAAGCAACCGAGAAAGACTGATAGCAAATATTAAGAACAATAATTTGAATTTTGTTCTTGAGTTTGGCTCCACAAATAGTACAAATTACTTGGATTTAGGTATATGTAATAATAATGCCACACATAGACTTAATCATATCTGCAGAAAAATAAACTACAACTTATGGTTTTCCTGCCACAGGCTTGCACAAAAAAATTCTTACTTTAAGCCTATGACAGAAGAAACCACACGACTTCCTTTGTAAGATGATGATACGCGAGAAGTACTGCAGATTTTAAGGAAGATAGCGTGTTCCAACACATGTAATCCTGCATTAGTCGATAAAACGCATAATAAGAAAAATCATATATTAGAAAGGACGTAAGAACGAAAGGACGTAAAAGAAATTATGGGGCGCAAAAGCAAAACGAAGCGCGCTATAAACCCTCTCATGCGCGACGTGTCGGGTATAATATCATACGCCTTCCGCAGGACTAAAGTTAATATAAGTTTCTTAATTGATAATACATACATTGATTTCGCAGCTCGTGCATAGCATACATAACATGCGTAATTTCGATCAGTGTAGATGTACAGGATCAAATGCAATGATTGTGAATTTCGTTATATTGCAGAGACGGGACGGAGATTTAACAGAAGGCCCCGGGAACATGTTAATTTGACAGAAGATAACTCGTAATATTTCAGAATGTCGTACCGTTAATGATACAGAGAACAAGCTTAGCCGGCCGCGGTGGTCTAGCGTTTCTAGGCGCGCAGTCCGGAACCGCGCGACTGCTACGGTCGCAGGTTAGAATCCTGCCTCGGGCATGGATGTGTGTGATGTCCTTAGGTTAGTTAGGTTTAAGTAGTTCTAAGTTCTAGGGGACTGATGACCACAGATGTTAATTCCCATAGTGCTCAGAGCCATTTGAACCATTTCAACAAGCTTATTACCCTCCATAACATTACAAAGGATAGAGGTAGAAAGTGTTAGAAGAGAAGGAGTATACGTATACTTACAGAGACAAATAGAAGCTGAATTTCATGAGAGGTATTGAGAACTTTAAAGAGTTCCTTAATACGTTTTAATACATACACTATCTGACCATAAGTATCCAGGCACTTATCAGTGGAAATTAATATGTAGTGTGTTTACCCTTCGCCCTTATAACAACTTGGATTATGTTGGGGACACTTTGAATGCGGTATCTGAATGTCCGTCAACGAGTGACGGCCATTGCTCCCTCCAAATCCGAAACCAGAGAAGGTAGTTTCCTCAGATATTGCGTCTGGTGCTAAGCCGAGGTTGTAAATTGAGGAGCCAAAGGAACTGGTACACCTGGTTAACATCTCGTCGGGCCCCCGCGAGAACGCAGAAGTGCTGCAAAACGACGCGGCATCGACTTGACTAATGTCTGAAGTAGTGCAGGAGGAAACTAGCGCCATGAATACTACACGACTGTCCATAAAACCGTAAGAGTACGACAGGGTGCAGATCTCTTCTGAACAGCACGTTGTAATGTGTCAAAGACGTGCTCAATAATGTTCATGCCTGTGGAGTCTGGTGATCAGTGGAAATGTTTAAACTCATAAGAGTGTTCCTGGAGCCACTCTGTATTAATGCTGGACGTATGGGTTTTCGCAATTGTCCTGCTGGAATTTTCCAAGTCCGACGGAATGCATAATGGACATGAATGGATGCAGGTGGTCAGACAGGATTCTTAACGTACGTATCACCACTCGGAGACGTATCTAGACGTATCAGGGAATCCATATCACTCCAACACACACGACCCACACCATTACAGAGCCTCCACCGGCTTGTACAGTCCCTTGCTGACATGCGGGATCCATGGATTCATGAGGTTGTCTCCTTCCCCGTACACGTCCATCAGCAGGAAACAATTAGAAACGAGTAGAAACGAGACTCATCTGACCAGGCAACATGTTTCCAGTCATCAACAGTCCAAAATCGGTGTTAATGGGCCCAGGCGAGGCCTAAAGCTTTGTGTCGTGCAGTCATCAAGGGTATACAAGTGGGCCATCAGCTCCGAAAACTCACGTCGATTAAGTTTCGTTGAATGGTTCACACGCTGGCACTTGTTGATGACCCAGCATTGAACTCTGCAGCAATTTGCGGATGGGTGTCGGGGATTTGCTTATTTACCGGATTCTCGATATTCACGGTACAGTCGTGAAACGGATGCACAGGAAAATCCCCACTTCATCGCTACCTCGAATATGCTGTGTCCCATCGCTCGAGCGTTTAAACCCACTCCTGATAACCTGTCGATGCAGCAGCAGTAACCGATCTAACAACTGCCCCGGGCACTTGTCTTATGTAGGCGTTGCCAACCGCAGCGAAGTATGCTGCCTGTTTACATACCTCTGTATTTGAGTACGCATGCCTATAACAGTTTCTTTGACGGTTGAGTGTATAAGCTATCCTGAGATGTTCCATTGGTCTCAGGTTTGGACACTGGGTGAGCCCCTGCATTTCAGAGAAGATATTGTCTACAAATCAGTATTAGCGGCAGCACTGCTGTGATGATTCGATCATAGTTTCCAAACTGTTTCGCTACTGTACGTTGTACACAACGCCGTAGAATCTGTTGATACGAGGGTTGGAACTTTAATAGTGGCAACTATTTATTGACAGCTCGTACAAAATAGATACGTGTTTCAAAGTTTTACTGACAGTCAAAGTAGTCACCAGCATTGTGTATAACCCGTTGCCAGCGATGTGGAAGTCGTAGGATGCTCTTAGCAATGCCAATTGTGTTGAAGTTCGAGTGGAGCGGTGTATTGCCCGACGAAGTTTTAGCAGTTCTGAAGCGAATTCCGTGAAGTGTTACCTTCAATTTGGAAATTGAGTTGAACTTACGAGGGCTTAAGTCAGGGGAGTGCGGTAGTTAGTATAGCACTTAGCAGCACCATCGGTCAATCAAATCAGTAACAGACTGCACTGTACGTGCTTGAGCATTGTTCTGCAAAATGATGGTCAGGTCCTGCAAAAAGTGTCATCACTTCCGTCTCTGTGCTGCTCATTTTTGGAACACAACCTACGACCAGCTTAGAGACAGAAGCGATGACACTTTCTGCAGGACGTGACCATATTTTGCAGAACAATGCTCAAGCACGTACAGTGCAAGCTATTACTGATTTGTTTGAATCACGGCATTAGCTTCAAAACTACTACAAATTCGTCGGGCAACACACTGCGTCGCTCGAACTGTCAACACAACTGGCACTGCTAAGAGTAACCTACGACGTCCACATCGCTGGCAACGGGTTATAAGCAATGCTGGTGACTACATTGAAGGCCAGTACAACTTTGAAACACGTATCTATGTTCTACGAGCTGTAAATAAATATTTGCCAGTATTAAAGTTCCAACCCTCGCATGCTTCCTCATTTAGGGTTTTTGTAAGCAGAGTAAGAGGACCACCACCTACACACGAAAAAAAAAAACTATACCTCTACACCACGTCTCCTCTATTTCACTGTTGGCACTGCACATGATGGCAGGTAAACTTCTGTAGACATACTCCTAACCCAAATTTTTCCATTAGATTGCCACAGGGCATAGCGTGATTCTAGATCATTCGTTTCCAGTCATCCGTTGAACAATACCGAAGCTCTTTACACCATGTCAAACACTGATTAGCGGTCACTGCAAAAATTTGTGGCCTACGAGGAACTGCTCCTTTCTTTTTAGCTCGCTACGCACCAACATGGTGCTGGTTAGAATGCTGGGAGTACTTCGAAACATACGACTAAACACTTCCACGGTTTTAATACGATTTGTTCGACTATCCCTTTCCGTCAGTACATTAGTCTTCACTTGTTGTTCTTTACATGCGTTTCTGCCTCACATTCATATCAGTAACAGTCGACTTGGGTAACTTCAGTACAGTTGAAATGCTCTGATGGATCTGTTACTCAGGTAACAGCCAGTGACTAGTCCACGTTCGAAGTCGCTGGGCCCCACTGGCCGCCCCATTCTGGTGTCACTGCTTCTCCACTGACAACGCAATACTCCCCACTTCCTTTAACACTGGCGGATCCCCCTTCCTTGAAATCTAGTGGTCAATCCAGAATTATATAGGAGTGTTCGGATACTTTCGATCAAACAGTATACATTTTAAGATAACAATTTTTTTGTCTTGTAAAGATAACAACTTTTACAAATGTGTATCTCTGTTATCTTGCTGTGGAATCGGTGAACGTAACCTAATACCGATCTGTGTGCACTATCAGAATGAGCGTAGGGTTAAAGCTCAAAACATCCAAAACCCAAGCAATATTTGTTAGTCATTCTGCGCTCATGAGCCAGAAATATCGGGAAACCATACTATCTATAACCCTAAATGCGACAAATATCTATTTCTCTTCCTTAGAAAAGAGCTTAGGAGTAAAAATAGACCAAACTGTAAATTTTACCGAGCACATAACTGTAATGTGCAAGAAGGCATTACCATCTTCCATACTCTGTAAAAATGGAAATAGCTTTTTCCTCTTGACCTGAAACAACTTTTACAGCATCTCATATTTCCGATTAATGATTACAGTGATATTATCCTCAAATTTCTTTTTTAGGGAAGCTGGTTGTATCTGTTCGACTTTGATGAAACAGTGTATACTGCAACGTAACGGTTTTTAAACGTTGTTGCTTTTAAATATAACTACTATTACAAATGTATATTTCAGCATCCTATGCACAGCATCCTGGCTGAGTGCAGACAAGAGCAGGGATTTCCCTACCCTCTAACTTTTCTACAGTCTTATTGACGTACACTGCCCTCATGTCTCTCATCGATCTTAACCCCCTTAACAACATGGGAGAAATACGCGCTCCCATCAGAGCAAAATCCGTTCTGTCCCACTACATCGTTCAGCCATTTTCTCGAAGTACTTCTCAGTAGCAGGAACCCTTTTCTGGAATAACCTCCCGCATTATATTAGAGAAGTGAATAACATCTCCAGCTTTAGGAGACAGTTAGCGAAAAACCCACTGCAGTAAAATAATGATTACCATTGTCCCTGTACATAATTTCCAATCCGATCTTTCTCATTTCCCAGAAGACTTACCTGGTGCAGTCTTCTTAAATTTCCTTTCCCCATAACTCGCTAAGCCAGACAGCATCTATCCTGTATACCTAAAAATTCTCTTTGTGTCTCCCACTTCAACCGTTTTTACAATTATTTCATTATCACAGTCATTCTTACTGTTGCCATTACTAGTGGCACCAGCGGCAGCAGCAGTAGTAGGAGCAATGCTAGCAGTATTAACTTAAATCATTCATTGTCAGAATAATTGGCTCACAGTGTCACTACAGACACTCAGATCATTTTAATACTGTGATATTAAAAACGTTATTTCTTAGATAACTATGAGGACAAAAGATATGCATTGGAAACCCTGGTGCGATATAAGAGAGAGTTTTATGTCCCCAATCGGATCTGGTTAAATAAATAAATAAAATAAATAACTAGCAGTTGAAATCAAAGTACGCTGTCGGAAAAATAAATCGCAGCATCAAGATGGAGCTGTGTGACATAAACTTGGTTGGCGTGTTTCTACATGTGACAGATGATATACATTCAAGGTTCGCAACCATCGCTTAAGTTTCGCCCTAGCAGCGCCACTATGACGATGCAAATCATGTTTACTTTACCTACACGCTATAACGGTCGCGAGCGTTAAATACCTTTGACATTGGACGTGGTCAGTTGATATTAATTAAGGATGTCTTTAAGGTGACAATGACTCAATTATCAGCGCCCCACTGAGTTTGAATGAGGTCATGTTATAGCGCTACGAGAAACTGGATGTTCCCTCTGCTATATTATGGAAAGAAATTTTGGAAATTTGTGGACCAAACTGCTGAGGTCTTCGGTCCCTAGGCATACGCACTATTTAATCTAACTTAAACTAGCTTACACTAAGGACAACACTCACACTCATTCCCGATGGAGGACTCGAACCTCCGACAAGGGGAGCAGGGCGAACCGTGACAAGACGCCTGAGACCGCACAGCTACCCCGCCCGGTATTGCGGAAAGTCTCGACAGCAAGACGGTCGTTGTGCATGACTGTTGGCTGTTTTGGTCACGCGAATTCGTGTTCGGCTCATGGCTCTGTGGCACTGTATTGCTACTACAGCAGCAATTTGAGCAGCAGTAGCCACAAAAGTACTCTTACAAGTCGATACTTCAACTGTAGCTGTAGGGCGCATTCCACTGACCCCAAAGCACTGCCGTTTGCGGCTTCAGTGGTGTCAAGCATTGGAGGGCAGAGTAGAAGACTGTTGGGTTTTGTGAAGGCCGTGTGTTGGTTAGAAGGAAGTAAGTTGAGGGCATGCAACCATGTCTGTGTGCTAGACACAGTGGACCTCCTCCTGCAGTTATGGTCTGAGATGCGATTTCGTATAACAGCAGAATCACTGCCGTGGTTATCCCACGCACTGTGACTGCAAACTTGTACGCCAGTCTGGTGATCGAGCTGTCGTGCTGCCATTCATCAACATCATTCCTCGGTCGTTTTCCAACAAGATACCGCTGTGTTAACCCAACATGCTGTACAGACTACAGACAAGTAGCCTTTCCCTCATCGATCACCATATCTCTCTCCTATCGAGCAAGTATGGGGCTCATCGGACAACAGCTCCAGGTTCAACCACAAACAGTATTAATAGTGCCGTACTGACCGACCAAGTGCAACAGGCATGGAACTCCATCCCACGAACTCACTTCCGGCAGCTGTACAACACAAAAAATGGTTCAAATGGCTCTGAGTACTATGGGACTTAACATCTGATGTCATCAGTCCCCTAGAACTTAGAGCTACTTAAATCTAACTAACCTAAGGAGATGACACACATCCTGTCCGAGTCAGGATTCGAACCTGCGACCGGAGCAGTCCCGCGGTTCCGTACTGAAGCTCCTAGAACCGTTAGGCCATCGCGATCGGCTGTACAACACAATGCATCCACATTGCACAATGCATGTCATTGAACATTCTGGCATTAAGTCCTTTATTAATGTATCAGCATTTCACGTTTGCAATGGGTTATTTCACGCTTACATTAACCTTTAAGCTTGGAATGTTTATCACTTGCATTAGTTTCCAAAACAGATGTATTTCCGATATTTCATTTTTTTACGTTAATAAATTTTTGGCTTTGCGATTTTTTCCTTCGGCGTATTCCTTAACAGGAGCTGACGTGGTGCTTTACTCACACCTTCCGTGGTACGAGTGGGAGTAACAGAGGGCAATCTTGTAGGGGAAGGTGTAACGTCCCCACAGAAAATACCCTCTGCCACACACCAATTAATCATTGTCAATCAAACCATCCACATTCATTCACTTTGGAAAAGTATCTGATCTGATTTTCTCGTAACATATGCGGCGACAGCTCGACGACGCCAAAGTATTTTCTAGTGCGTTTATTCTTTGAAATAACAGAGATGCATATATGCATTCTCCATGGTTGTTAGAGTGGTAACTAGGACAGCTTCTGTAGTATCTGTTGAGGGATTGACGGGTTTCTGAGAGATACATATTCTGCTTTTCTTCTCGCTAAAGCGAGCCAATTAACATTTGTGCCACTAGCGGTTTGTTTGAAGAGAAAGAGACTGTAAACGGAAAATAATTAAGACGTGGAATCACCGGAGATCTGGCTATGTAATGGAGATGGATTTAATACACAATTTCCTTCATAAATAAGGTTTGAGACTTTTTTGTTCTGGAGTGAATGAACTAATGAGTTTTTGCTGAATCATTTGAAGATCACGTTGGCCCTGTAATTAGTGGGGAAGTTTCAGCAGTGTCGAAGAGAGCCTGCAATCACTGAGTCTGTGTTAAATCGTCCAAAAAGGCTTCGTACACATCTGGAATTCGCAATCTTTCGTAAAAGGAACAAATTGTCCACACGATTGATTCTCCCGACTGAATGCAGTGTTTAACAGTAATAATAAATGTAAAGATCTCTTACAGCAAGCCAGCCGCTGATTACCGAGGCGAAGGACTCCACCAAAGATCCTATTTGGCTGATTTCACGTAATGAAATATTATATTGAAAACTGTACATACACTCCTGGAAATTGAAATAAGAACACCGTGAATTCATTGTCCCAGGAAGGGGAAACTTTATTGACACATTCCTGGGGTCAGATACATCACATGATCGCACTGACAGAACCACAGGCACATAGACACAGGCAACAGAGCATGCACAATGTCGGCACTAATACAGTGTATATCCACCTTTCGCAGCAATGCAGGCTGCTATTCTCCCATGGAGACGATCGTAGAGATGCTGGATGTAGTCCTGTGGAACGGCTTGCCATGCCATTTCCACCTGGCGCCTCAGTTGGACCAGCGTTCGTGCTGGACGTGCAGACCGCGTGAGACGACGCTTCATCCAGTCCCAAACATGCTCAATGGGGGACAGATCCGGAGATCTTGCTGGCCAGGGTAGTTGACTTACACCTTCTACAGCACGTTGGGTTGCACGGGATACATGCGGACGTGTATTGTCCTGTTGGAACAGCAAGTTCCCTTGCCGGTCTAGGAATGGTAGAACGATGGGTTCGATGACGGTTTGGATGTACCGTGCACTATTCAGTGTCCCCTCGACGATCACCAGTGGTGTACGGCCAGTGTAGGAGATCGCTCCCCACACCATGATGCCGGGTGTTGGCCCTGTGTGCCTCGGTCGTATGCAGTCCTGATTGTGGCGCTCACCTGCACGGCGCCAAACACGCATACGACCATCATTGGCACCAAGTCAGAAGCGACTCTCATCGCTGAAGACACACGTCTCCATTCGTCCCTCCATTCACGCCTGTCGCGACACCACTGGAGGCGGGCTGCACGATGTTGGGGCGTGAGCGGAAGACGGCCTAACGGTGTGCGGGACCGTAGCCCAGCTTCATGGAGACGGTTGCGAATGGTCCTCGCCGATACCCCAGGAGCAACAGTGTCCCTAATTTGCTGGGAAGTGGCGGTGCGGTCCCCTACGGCACTGCGTAGGATCCTACGGTCTTGGCGTGCATCCGTGCGTCGCTGCGGTCCGGTCCCAGGTCGACGGGCACGTGCACCTTCCGCCGACCACTGGTGACAACATCGATGTACTTTGGAGACCTCACGCCCCACGTGTTGAGCAATTCAGCGGTACGTCCACCCGGCCTCCCGCATGCCCACTATACTCCCTCGCTCAAAGTCCGTCAACTGCACATACGGTTCACGTCCACGCTGTCGCGGCATGCTACCAGTGTTAAAGACTGCGATGGAGCTCCGTATGCCACGGCAAACTGGCTGACACTGACGGCGGCGGTGCACAAATGCTGCGCAGCTAGCGCCATTCGACGGCCAACACCGCGGTTCCTGGTGTGTCCGCTGTGCCGTGCGTGTGATCATTGCTTGTACAGCCCTCTCGCAGCGTCCGGAGCAAGTATGGTGGGTCTGACACACCGGTGTCAATGTGTTCTTTTTTCCATTTCCAGGAGTGTAGATAAAGGAGAGAAAGAGAGAGAGCGAATGAAAATAGAGATAATACTAATAATCCTCCATTAGTCTAACTTTTCGCCTGTCTTATCACGGATCAGCCGAGAAATGGGAGGCCCTTACTTTACTGTATAGATTTGTGTGAAGGTGGAGGGATCTTAAAGGCCACAGATACACGTCTATACATACAAGACATTACACAAAGTAGCGGCTAGCTCCATTCATCATCTATTCTTAGATAAAGAGACGGCAACTTATTATCCTTAACATTTGAAAAATGTTAAAAAAGGCAACGATTGGAATATAAGCTAGAAACGATGTAGGATGTTCGAACAGGAGAGTTTAATGGTCGCCTGGTCGTAGATATTGCTAATTGCCATAATCGCACTATTTCACTCCCATTTACGGAGCTTGTTAGCACTTGATGTTAGGTTGGCGCCATTAAAATGCATTGTGTTGTAGTAATCGCTGCTACTTGCTGGATCGCTGCTGTCTCTCGATGCTGATGCTGGCTCTACATCTGGTTGTCTAGGGTTAAAAACATGAGGTCCCGTGATTTTTATGTGCTTTTGATGATAAAGAACGAGCGAAACCAACAAATATGTAAACTTCAAATATTTACTATTCTGGTGGCCATCTTAATTCCACTGTCCACCATAGACCATGACAACACAAAGTAGAACTTCCGTTACATGTTCTTTGCATTGTTTATCCACCTCAAACAATAACACACAAACACACTTTACCAAAGTGACATTCCGACTGCCTCTCGACCCTTCTTCCTGCTCGTATTTATAACATTGTCAAAGAACTACTAAAAAGAGATATAGTTTATAAGTCACATGTACATCTGTTATCATAATTTGTGCAGAAAAGTTATTAATTTGCATCGAGTGACATAATTTAACATGTTATTAAAATGACAGACAGATTTGTTGACTTGACAGAATACTTATTTGTTACAAAAAGGCCGCTTTTTAGAAGTTTGTCAATTGACTTCTCTAATTTGCATAAATAAGTAAATAACATGAATTATTAAGAATTACATTGGTTTTCGACTAAAATCGGATTGCTTACGTGAATACTGAGTGAAAACGCTCCTAGTGAACAAATAGGTTTCACTGGGTGATTTTTATTTAAGGAGATCCAACAACACCTAAGTTGGCCACTATTTTTCGTACTTCATATTAATTATTTAAGATGAACTTAGTGTTTTTACATGATGACATTTGCTGTATCAGTGATCAAGTAATATAAACTTTTGTGTGGGTCAGTTATTCAGTATAATTTAATGGGTTGACTGTTTATGGAGACATGTTATGCAATCATTGTTAACATACACAATAACTTTTCTATAATCATAAATACTCGTTAAACTGGTTGAATTTGGAGGGTATCGCATACTTCGGTACAGTAAAGCTTTTAATATGTTCTGTTACAAGAGGATGTCATAACAAACCAGATCGAACTTAATGAGGGAACAGAAAAGACTCAGGCTACCGACCGGTGCGTCGCTCGGCGTCCCGGAAGGTGATCTCCTCGATGAGGACGGCGGGGCTGCGTCCTTTGGCGTTGACGGCGAAGACGGCGACCCGGAAGGTGACCTCCGGCTCGAGGTCGGCCAGCAGGAAGACGGGCGCGTCGGCCGCCGTCAGGTTGTAGCGCGGCGCGGAGCCCGAGAACAGCTCCAGCACGAACGTCTGCGGCAGGCCGCCGTCGAAGCCCGCCTGGCACCACACCTCCACCGAACTGGCCGTCTGGTTGCTCAGCGAGCAGTTGCGCACCGGGAACGGCTTGCCTGCGGACACCGGCGCACTCTGCAGGCTCGCCGCAGCGTCTCCAGGGGCGGCGAGCGAGCGGCTCACAGCAACGGCTAATTACTGCACGTGGCCGGTACCCACGCAGCCGAAATAGGTACACTGGTGTTGTACAAGATTTTAATCACTGCAAATATGCACTTTCGGGATCCCCTGAAAATTATCACAGTATACCACCAGTCTACCACCAGTCTGCACTGAAGTGATAAAAGTCATGGAATACCACCTAATATCGTGCCGGACATTCTTTTTCCCGTCTCAGTGCAGCATCTCGACGTGGCATGATCTCAACGTCCCGCTGGAAGTCCTCCGCAGAAATATTGTGCATTGCTGCCTCTGTAGCCATCCACAGCCCAGGATCTACGGCATTTCCGAACTCACATCGACTACTGTAGCTACGTACGCGCTGTTACCCACTTCACTTTAACGGCTAATTACTGCACGTGGCCGGTACCCACGCAGCCGAAATAGGTACACTGGTGTTGTACAAAATTTTAATCACTGCAAATATGCACTTCCGGGTTCCCCTGAAAACTATCACAGTATACCACCAGTCTACCACCAGTCTACACTGAAGTGACAAAAGTCATGGAATACCTCCTAATATCGTGCCGGACATTCTTTTTCCCGTCTCAGTGCAGCATCTCAACGTGGCATGATCTCAACATCCCGCTGGAAGTCCTCCGCAGAAATATTGTGCATTGCTGCCTCTGTAGCCATCCACAGCCCAGGATCTACGGCATTTCCGAACTCACAGCGACTACTGTAGCTACGTGCGCGCTGTTACCCACTTCACTTTAACGGCTAATTACTGCACGTGGCCGGTACCCACGCAGCCGAAATAGGTACACTGGTGTTGTACAAAATTTTAATCACTGCAAATATGCACTTTCGGGTTCCCCTGAAAATTATCACAGTATACCACCAGTCTACCACCAGTCTGCACTGAAGTGACAAAAGTCATGGAATACCTCCTAATATCGTGCCGGACATTCTTTTTCCCGTCTCAGTGCAGCATCTCAACGTGGCATGATCTCAACATCCCGCTGGAAGTCCTCCGCAGAAATGTTGTGCCGTGCTGCCTCTGTAGCCATCCACACCCCAGGATCTACGGCATTTCCGAACCAGCGCAAGAACTAGATAGTAGCGCCTCCCCCTCCACCCTCTCCGTAATTTAGAGATGGGACGTCAATGTTTTAAAAAATCGAATTTTCAAAAATATGTTCATTCTGTAGCGCGCATCTTCCTGAGGAGTTTGATGTATAGAGTGTAAATTTAAAGTTGACAAACCAAAATAACTCGAAAAATAAGCTTCACACGAAAAAATGTGTAGAATGCAGTTGATTATTTTCGAGGCTAGTGCTAAAATTATCCCACCACCCCCTGGTAGTGGTATTGGAGGCAACTTTAAAATTTCAAATGAGAACCCCCAATTTTTATCGCATAACCAGATTCTACATAAAAAAACCTACGTACATTTTGTCTTAAATATTTGTTTTGATTCTTGGTAGTTGGCGCTGTAATTCAAGAAAATCCATGTTCTCATTTTTGCGACAAAAATGGTTACGGATAAATAAAGAATATTTATTTACTTCGTAAATTTTGATTCTCTAAAACTAAAACTCTCCCTCTCTCCCCGTAGGGAGAGGAATTAGAGTTTTACAAATGTTGACCAAAATTCGAATCTGCGGAAGAAATTGAAATTCGGGTCAAAATTTGTTAAACTCTAATTCCTCTCTCTCAGCCCCACCCTATGGAGGGCTGGGGTGGCGAGCTAATGTAAGCACTAGCAGATGTCTCCCTCGGAAATAATCAACTTTGGATACTACACTTTTTTTTTGTGTGAAGCTTATTTTTCGAGTTATTATGGTTTGTCACCTTAAAATTTACACCCTGTATAAATCATGCATGTTCGAGGAAATGTAAGACATGTTATTTGGTCTCGAGTGTGTCAAAGTGCAGTGCCACGCCGCTTCACACAGCATTCTTTGCCGGCCGGAGTGGCCGTGCGGTTCTAGGCGCTACAGTCTGGAACCGAGCGACCGCTACGGTCGCAGGATCGAATCCTGCCTCGGGCATGGATGTGTGTGATGTCCTTAGGTTATTTAGGTTTAATTAGTTCTAAGTTCTAGGCGACTGATGACCTCAGAAGTTAAGTCGCATAGTGCTCAGAGCCATTTGAACCATTTGAACAGCATTCATAAAAATTTTGTCGCACGTCACTCAAAAATGGCTCTGAGCACTATGGGACTCAACTGCTGTGGTCATTAGTCCCCTAGAACTTAGAACTACCTAAACCTATTTAATCTAAGGACAGCACACAACACCCAGCCATCACGAGGCAGAGAAAATCCCTGACCCCGCCGGGAATCGAACCCGGGAACCCGGGCGTGGGAAGCGAGAACGCTACCGCACGACCACGAGATGCGGGCCGCACGTCACTGTATTTCGCTCTGTGGATTTAAAAGGTGTATATTTTGTAGTGGAAGGCATTAAAACTTTTTGGAGGACTGTGAAAATCAAAAAGTCCTGTGGTACCCCTCCTGCGCCCAGTCGGCCGGTTTGACGTCTTCCCCACTTAAAAAAAAAAACTCACAATTAATACAGGATGGGATTATTTGTAACCGGAAGAATAAGAACACTTTAGAAAATTTGGACTCTTTATTGCCTATTAGCTAATAACTCTCTCTTTTGCGTAACATAAAATTAAATATTGGAAACAGAAAACCAGTAAATACAAGACACAAGCAAGACAGTACACATTTGTTCAGTCCTTACGTCCCAGCACTTTTTTCTCTCCAATAGTGCTACAGCTCTACATGGCGTGCCTTCCTTCCTGCGAAAGAATCTACTGCTTCGTCAAAGTTCGTTTTGCTACATGAAAAATCAAAATGTTTTTGTCTAATACCGAAAAGCTGTTAATACGGATAGTACCCAAGAGTGGTGCGGTTTCTCGATCTCAGTATGTCTATTCTGTCACTGTCTGCTAGATAGAACGGAATAGGTCTTTCTAATACGGCAGCAATTGTAACACGGGCCAAACAAGCCAGACTGTTTTGTTACAAACGGACATTTTTTACAACACGACAGAATATAATTCACGAAGTACCAATATCAAATCCCTATTAGTCCTATCACAAGCAAAACGTTTTATGTTAGGAAACAGTTTCACACTTCATTCATAAGCTCCAATTTCTCAAGCGTGAGATCGAACTCAGCAGTAAGAAATTTTCATACAGATTTGGAATCGTCATATTATTCCATAATTTGTGTGATGCGGCCGTTTCTTGTCCTTCCTCGTTCTAACAAACAATCTTGTCACCACTAATTCTATAACTGTTCCTGCCACTCCGAAAACTTATTCTCCGGTTGACTAACCCTGCCAGACTCACCGGTTATGTTATTCCGCGTTTATTATCCGGTTAGGCGTTATTACGTGTTCGTACAAGATGTTTTCCGCGCTATTCCGAGAATAGAACTCCAACGGCTGTTAACCTGGCACTGCACAACTAGCTCTTACTACTGTGGCTATCTGGCAAATATTTTCTGGCAAAATTTCATTTTCTTGGATACACCGAGTTATTCCTGTTAGTCGCTTGTTTCCAATCTAGTAGTCTGAATCTGTGGATTTCGCTAGTAATTACAACACTGCTGCTCATTCGTGCACACAATTAACCACAAAAACAAACAGCGATTGTCATTCACCCGTTCGGATTTATTCCGCTCAGTTTGTATAATCCCGTCCCCTTTTACCTGCGGGAAAGTTTTTTTTTTTTTTTTTTTTTTTTTATTTCTAGATGCAACGGGGATTTCGCTAGCAGAGACATCACGTACACTATGCATGCATTCAAAAATCAGCTTACGATTCGGTCAGAAATCAACTTGGAATGTGTTTAAAAATGTTCAAAAACCAACCAGGATTAATAATCGATAGTCCAACGTGTGCTGGACGATAGGCACTGTGTGATACTAAGGTTTTTTCTTCAAGAATATGAATTTCGCTGCCCCCTGAAATTGCCGCCTGGAGCAGGCACCCCTGCTTGTCCCCCCCCCCCCCTTTGATTTGGGCCTTGCTGTCCATAATTAAGAAAGTGTTAAGGTGCAGGATATTGTGCACGAACGGTCCTTTTGATTACATCCCATAAATGGTCGACGTGATTCACGTCCTGTGACCTAGGTGACCAAATCATTCGCTCGAATTGTCCAGAATGTTCTTCATAACAACAGCTAACAACTGTGACCCAGTACATGGCTACAAATGGTCTTCAATTAGCCGAACGTAACCATACCCAAACAATGATCGGCTCAGCTGGACCAGAGGACCCAATCTATTCCATGTAAACACAGCCCATACCGTTAAGGAGATATCAACAGCTTGTTGACTACCCGGGTCCATGGCTTCGTAGGGGGTGCGCCACACTTGAACTCATCAGCTCTTACCAACCGAAATTGTGACTCAAGCGACTAGGCCACGGTTTTCCAGTCGTCTGTGTTCCAACCGACATGGTCACGAGCCCAGGAGAGGCGTTTAACTCGATGTCGTGCTACTATTAAAGACACTCGCGTCGGTCTTCTGCTGACATATGCCATTAACGCCAAATTACGCCACACTGTCCTAAGGATATGTGCACTGGGCGTCTCACACTGACACACTGATTTCTGCTGTATTTCACGCAGCGTTGCTTATCTGTTAACACTAACAGATCTACGTACACGCCGCTGCTCTCGGTCGTTAGGTGAAGGCCGTGGGCCACTGCGTTTCCCGTATCGAGGTGTAATGACTGGAATTTGGTATTCTCGCCACACTCTTGACACAGTAGCTCGCGAAATATTGAATTCCCTAACGATTTTCAAAATGGAATTCACTTTCAAAGGGTGTTATTTCCCGTCGTGGGACCATATTCACATCGTAAATCTATTCACACGAGTCGCCGGAGTACAAATGACAGCTCTGACAGCGCCAGTGCTTTATACCTCGTGTTTGCGATATTACCAAGATCTGTACGTGACTTTTATCACACCAGTATATATCAGCGTCAGCGGTATGACATGCAGCGAGTGTTTGGACTCCCAGGTTGCAGTCGTGAAGCCAGGCACCACATCAACCTTTCTTATTTTGCTGTTTCCATACGCTGACCTGCGTATAATTACCACTTCAGTGCCATGACTCATGACAGAGGTTTACATACATCGTGTCTCGATGCCAACCTATCTTTCTATGCTGATTTCATACACCGACCACCACATACATGCCACTTTGCTGTTATGAGTCACGGCAGAAATTTGCCACGTTAGTTGTGACTTCCCACACCGATCAGCCTTGGAACAGGATGATAAGCCATTGTTCTCCTCTGTGACAGTGAAACACATGATACTGACGACACATGTTTTACTTCGGCGTTTCTGCTGCAAGATTCACAATCGTCCATAATACAGAGCAGTTCCTGCACCGTAAGATTTACATTTGTTGGGAAAACTGAAAGGAAATCTGGGGGAAAGAAATTTTTCAACGATTAGGGCGTCCACACGCCACTTCTCGAATGCCTCGGAGAACAAGAAGCACATTTCTGCCATCGAATAACTGAACAGTTGGTATAATGATCCGGCCGTTGTTTCCATACACTTGGAGACTGTTGAAAAATAGTGTCATTTTGAAATGTAGTGGTGTAGCATTTAGCAAAATTTACTTAGTCTATCATAATACACGAAGGCGAATAAAGTCAAAAAAATGGTTCAAATGGCTCTGAGCGCTATGGGACTTAATTGCTGAGGTCATCAGTCCCCTAGAACGTAGAACTACTTAAACCTAACCAACCTAGGGACATCACACACATCCATGCCCGAGGCAGGATTCGGACCTGCGACCGTGGCGTACGTGCGGTTCCAGACTGTAGCGCCTAGAACCGCTCGGCCACTACGGTCGGCTATAAAGTTATGGGACACAGATATGAACATTACGTATGGAAGTAGTACAGCGTACTCAAGGTATAAAAGGGCACTGCATTGGCGGGGCTATCATTTATACTCAGGTGATTCACGTGAAAAGGTTTCCGACGTAATTATGGCCGCACGATGGGAATTCACAGACTTTGTGCGCAGAACGGTAATTGAAGCTAGACGCATGGGACGTTCCATTTCAGAAATCGTTAGGGAATTCAACATTCCGAGATCCACGGTGTCAAGAGTATGCCGAGAATATCAAATTTCAGACACTACTTCTCACAAAGGACAACACAGCGTCGTTAGGATAGAGTGAACAGTGCTAACCAACAAGCACCACTGAGTGAAATAACGGCAGAAATCAATGTGAAATGTACAACGAACGTACCTCTTTGGACACTACTGCAGAATTTGGCGTTAATAGGCTATGGCAGCAGTTGACCGACTCGAGTGCCTTTGCTAACAGGGTGACATCGCCTGCAGGGCTTCTCCTAGGCCCTTGTCCCTACCGGGAGGACCCTATAGGACTGGAAAACAATGGTCTGGTCAGGAGAGCCCCGATTTCAGTTACTTAGAGTTGATGGTGCGGTTCGAGTGCAGCGCACTCCCGGCGAAGCCATCACCCATGTTGTCAACATGGCTCCGTGCAAGCTAGTAGTGGTTCCACAATGGTGTGGGCTGTGTTTATATGGAGTGGAATGGGTCCTCTGGTCCAAATGAACTGAACATTGACTGGAAATGGTTATGTTCGACTACCTGGAGACCATTTGCAACCATTTAAGGATATCATGTTCCAAAACAACGACGTAATTTGTATGGATGGCAATGCGTCACAATTCCTCTCGGTTGGGTTGGGTAAAATTCTGGATAATATGAGCGAATGATTTGGTGACCCATCGAACATTTATGGGACATAATCGATATCACAGGTCGTGCGCTATATCCAGGACTGGCAACAATTTCGCAATTAGGGATGGCTATACTGGTACTATGGCTCAATATTTGTACAGTGGCTATTTGTTGAGTCCATGCCACGTTGAGTTGTTGCCCTATACCGGGAAAAAGGAGCTCCTACATGGTATTAGTAGGTATCTCCCATCACTTTTCTCTTCTCAGTGTAATGTGCAACTTTCTGTTTAAAGTCTCCTCATGGAAATAATGCATGCTCAAGCTTAAGATTTTTATAGCAAGGATGTTCGAAGTCTGAAGGTAGTGGAATTGGGTAAATATTCAAGCATAGGAGTAGCAACACATCTGTACAACATTTTCGCTTTTCCTGCTGTCCGGCAGACTGCAGTCCCAACACACTATCTTCTCCTCCATCCTTGAGATCGCCATGTTCGCACTCACAGTTATTTAAACCTTATTCTGCCTATCTGACCATGAAGCACCCCGTTTGATTTTCCCTTCATGCTAATCTCAAATTGCCTTACTCTCCCCCCCCCCCCCTCCACGGGGAAGGAAGGCTAATTGTTACCCTTTACGTACCAGTTGGCATCTCACTCATTTAACATATCCTGCTCATCAGTCCCTTCACTCATATACAGCCCACATCTTTTTCCTTATAACATTGTTTCCGGTACTTCACACATCCCAATCCTTCCCTACAACAACCAGAAGATCCCATCTAATTGTCTTTGTATTTAAATAAAATGTACAGCACGCCATATTATTATAAATGTCCTAATTTTACCTTCTTAACTTTGCTATTAGGTAAATAATTAAGCAACAGATTTCAACAGAAAAAGACACATTTACTATTCATAAACTACGTGAAACTTTTCAATAAACTAGAGGAAAAGTATGGGAGACAACGAACGAAAGAGGAACAAGCATGTACAAAGGATGGTAACTCGCCATTGCAGGAAATGGAAAATTGAAGAGCAGGAAAAATTTGCAGGTAAGACAAGAATACAGTTTGTATTGAAATATTTTTAAATTATGTATACGACATGTCGAGGCAATGGGTAAGTATATTAAATTTTTATACATATGACTTGGATTCACTCTATTACATATCTGTTTGCTGATGATATAACTATGATTGCTGGTAGCGAGAACACTCTCCAAACCTCTACCGATATTTTATGCCCAGAAATTAAGTTATACAATCTGTAGTATTCTCAACGAAACGATTTTTCGTGATCGGGAGCCAATTCCGAGCCAAATAATAATAAATGATCAGAAAAAGAGACAGTAAACTCGTTCAACTTGTTAAGAGGTACTATCTCATTCATGAAAAAAATAAACTGATGGAACAGCAGACAAAGAGAACGCTGTGAATTATAGACTGCGCAACTTCTACCTCGTACTAGCGGTCATGTAAACTCTTCAGCAGACAGCCACAAAACAAGACACGCCGTGGACGGTCTTATAGTTCCGAACCAGCAGTTAGACAGTTTAGTTCAGTGCCTGAAGCCAGCATTCCGGCTTAGCAGTCATTAGTTGCAGAGAACTAAGATCATTAAAGGTCTGCAATATAATTTTCGGTCACAGTAAATATTTCAGAGTGCCATGAGGCAGCGAAGTGGAATATAACATATAAAAGAGACGCGCCACGAAGGAATTATCCGAGTGAGACTGAAATCCGTCGATACGATGTACGTGTACAAACAAACAAAGGATTACAATATCGCCGGCCGGGGTGGCAGAGCGGTTCTAGGCGCTACAGTCTGGAACCGCGCAACCGCTATGGTCGCAGGTTCGAATCCTGCCTCGGGCATGGATGTGTGTGATGTCCTTAGGTTAATTCGGTTTAAGTACTTCTAAGTTCTAGGGGACTGATGACCTGAGAAGTTAAGTCCAATAACGCTCAGAGCCAGTTGAACCATTTGATTACAGTATTAAAACAACTGAATGAGTTATTTAAGAGAAAGAGTTTCACAAACTGAGCGCGTCAATAACTCGTTCGTCCACCTCCGCCCCTTATACAAGCAGCTATTTGGTTTGGTGTTGATTGATAGAGTTGTTGGGTGTTCTCCTGAAGAGTATCGTCCCAAGTTTTATCCAATTGGCACGTTAGTTCGTGAAGATGCTGCGATACTAGCAGGACCTTGCCCATAAGGCTCCAAATGTTCTTAATTGTGAAGAGATCTAGCGACCTTGCTGGCCAAAGTAGGATTTGGTGAGCACGAAGACAAGCAGTAGAAACGCCGCGTGCGGGATGGAACTCTCTTGCTGAAACGTAAGTCCAGGATGGCCTGCTACGAAGGGCAATCAAAGAGGGCGTAGAAAATTGTCGATTTAACTGCTGTGCTGTAAGGATGCGGTGTTTGTCCGTCAAGGAGGTCTCTGGCTATAGAAATAAATGTGACCATCACTGCAGGTTGTCGGACCGTATGGCGGACAACAGTCAGGCTAGTATCCCACTGCTGTCCAGGGGGCCTAGACACGGCTTCCTTGGTCAACGGGGCTTAGTTCGAAGCGGGACGGATCACTCAAGACAATTATGCTGAAGTCAATGAGATTCCAGACCGAAAACGCGTCCTGAGACGCCCCTGACAGCAGTGGACAATTCCTTCGTGGTGCATTGTTGTTGTTGTCTTCGAGTGTAAATTAGATTCTATTGGTTTTTGTGTAGAGAACATCAAGTGCCATGTACCAAACCGCACGAAGGTACTATATTGTAACGTACTCTTAATAGATGTTATTGAGTATTTACAGGGTGTTTCAAAAATGACCGGTATGTTTGAAACGGTAATAAAAACTAAATGAGCAGCGATAGAAATACACCGTTTGTTGCAATATGCTTGGGACAACAGTACATTTTCAGGCAGACAAACTTTCGAAACTACAGTAGTTACAATTGTCAACAACAGATGGCGCTGCGGTCTGGGAAACTCTATAGTACGATATTTTCCACATATCCACCATGCGTAGCAATAATATGGCGTAGTCTCTGAATGAAATTACCCGAAACCTTTGACAACGTGTCTGGCGGAATGGCTTCACATGCAGATGAGATGTACTGCTTCAGCTGTTCAATTGTTTCTGGATTCTGGCGGTACACTTGGTCTTTCAAGTGTCCCCACAGAAAGACATCACAGGGGTTCATGTCTGGCGAATAGGGAGGCCAATCCACGCCGCCTCCTGTATGTTTCGGATAGCCCAAAGCAATCACACGATCATCGAAATATTCATTCAGGAAATTAAAGGCGTCGGCCGTGCGATGTGGCCGGGCACCATCTTGCATAAACCACGAGGTGTTCGCAGTGTCGTCTAAGGCACTTTGTACCGCCACAAATTCACGAAGAATGTCCAGATAACGTGATGCAGTAATCGTTTCGGATCTGAAAAATGGGCCAATGATTCCTTTGGAAGAAATGGCGGCACAGACCAGTACTTTTTGAGGATGCAGGGACGATGGGACTGCAACATGGGGCTTTTCGGTTCCCCATATGCGCCAGTTCTGTTTATTGACGAAGCCGTCCAGGTAAAAATAAGCTTCGTCAGTAAACCAAATGGTGCCCACATGCATATCGCCGTCATCAATCCTGTGCACTATATCGTTAGCGAATGTCTCTCGTGCAGCAATGGTAGCGGCGCTGAGGGGTTGCCGCGTTTGAATTTTGTATGGATAGCGGTGTAAACTCTGGCGCATGAGACGATACGTGGACGTTGGCGTCATTTGGACCGCAGCTGCAACACGGCGAACGGAAACCCGAGGCCGCTGTTGGATCACCTGCTGCTCTAGCTGCGCGTTGCCCTCTGTGGTTGCCGTAAGCGGTCGCCCTACCTTTCCAGCACGTTCATCCGTCACATTCCCAGTCCGTTGAAATTTTTCAAACAGATCCTTTATTGTATCGCTTTTCGGTCCTTTGGTTACATTAAACCTCCGTTGAAAACTTCGTCTTGTTGCAACAACACTGTGTTCTAGGCGGTGGAATTCCAACACTAGAAAAATCCTCTGTTCTAAGGAATAAGCCATGTTGTCCACAGCACACTTGCACGTTGTGAACAGCACACGCTTACAGCAGAAAGACGACGTACAGAATGGCGCACTCACAGACTGCGTTGTCTTCTATATCTTTAACATCACTTGCAGCGCCATCTGTTGTTGAAAATTGTAACTACTGTCATTTCGAAAGTTCGTCCGCCTGAAAATGTACTGTTGTCCCAAGCATATTGCAACAAACGGTGTATTTCTATCGCTGATCGTTTAGTTTTTATTGCCGTTTCAAATATACCGGTCATTTTTGAAACACCCTGTATTACTGAGGTGTCACATTTCTGTTTCAGTGATGCACTGTCAAACAAGGGTTAAATTCGTAAGAGTACAATCTGCCACCTTTAAAGAACTACTGCAGTAAAACACTTTTCTGCCACAATGGACGTTTGGGCTGTAGCAATAGCAGCATTCAGTTACAAAATTCACGACAAACCACCAGAGCAGTCTCTTTCCTGTTCCAGTAACGTCACAGACCCCTCCTACTTGCTCTCGCCTCGTGCTCACGACGTCTTAATGTATTCGACTTGGAGACTAGTAATGTCCTTGCCATCTCGTCGTAGGACATTAAAGATTCCAGTGGTTTTGCGGCTGCAGTGTTGCTGCAGTAGACTTAGGTTCTAGGAGTAGTTAGTAAGTAAACTATTAGTACAGTAGAGTAGGAAGTGAAGCGGCCAGCCGGTTGTACCTGCTGCCACTACCTGAAAGACACAAGGCGCCTGCTGCACGCCCACGGCGTTGTCGGCCCAGCAGGACAGCGAGCCGTAGTCCAGGTCGGACTGCACCGTGTAGCGCAGCACGGACTCCGAGCCGTTGCTGGAGAAGCGCTCGGCCGACACCTCCATCGTCTCGCCGGAGTTGTTGAACTTCCAGCGGAAGGCGCGCGCCGGCGGATCGGCGTCCACGTGGCACGCGATGTCCAGCGTCTCCGAGCGTGACGCGCCCACCACCATGATGCGCTCCTGCTGGCACGTCGGCGCATCTGCAACACCGCCACACCGCCACAGGTCGCATTAACCTCACAGGTCAGGTACAGAAACTTATCTTACGCTGTGGTTTCCAATGCAACGCCATTTAGAGGGCAAAAAGCTCCAGGTATTTGCATACTATTGAACTGCAGTGTTAGTGATTCAATTCATTTGTCACGCTCATCCGCGATCAGACTGCTCTCAGAAGGCCGGACTCTACACCATTTGTTTTGACTCTGCAGCCAGCAGCTGTGCTGAGTTAAAGGTGAACTCCTTCTTGAGTACAAAGCACGCCCAACCGACGTGTAGTGACTCGAGCTAAACAGCTGCGCCCATTTGAACGAGGTCGCATTGTGAGTCTGCGGGAAGCTGGATCGGCGTCTATGGAACATTACTCACATCCGTAGACCACATTCTTACTGTCTGCGTAGCACAGACGGGCGCCAAGATCGATGTATATTATGAGCAGGAATGGTCTACCGAACGTCATCCAGGGAAGAAATCCGGACACATGTTGCGTCTACTGTGTTATCAGGACCATTGGGAACAGTCTGCTTACAGCTGGATTAAGGTCACATGTGCCTCTGGCCAGGCTGTCGCTGATAACACAACACCGACAAACACGGCTACTCTCGTTTCGTGAAAGAGTTGACTGGAGAGTGCCGGCCGAGGTCGTCTCGCGGTTCTAGGCGCGCAGTCCGGAACCGTGCGACTGCTACGGTCGCAGGTTCGAATCCTGCCTCGGGCATGGGTGTGTGTGATGTCCTTAGGTTAGTTAGGTTTAAGTAGTTCTACGTTCTAGGGGACTGATGACCACAGCTGTTAAGTCCCATAGTGCTCAGAGCCATTTGAACTATTTTTTTGACTGGAGAGTGGAATTTATTTATTATTTATTGCCAAATCATAGACCTGTTAGCTGATGTTTAAAACAGGTCGTGCATCTTACAGTTTTCGTTTTTCATCTTTTTACAGTATTCTTTTCTCTTGTTTCATGTGTAACACTTACAAATTTTGTTGTTTTTAAGAAGAATATAAAAAGATGATAGGATAAATTTCTTACTACCATCACCGAATGTGACTGACGGTGAATACCTCGAAATGGTTTCTTCGAGCCGTTGACCGCCAGTCACACACACACACACACACACACACAGTGGAATTGCACCCTGTTGTTTCCAGTGAGGAGGCTATGTTGTTTCTGTATGCGAGTGATGAACTTACATGCTTGTGAGGTTCTTCTGATGAGCTACCTACCGAAGAGCGCATTCGCCCAGGGCAAACAAATCCCACCACAGGATATATGATGTAGAGGGGCGAGGGGGAGTGGCATCAGTGACGAACTCACGGCTAATCTGGTTTTCTACAGGTAAAGTAACGAGCGCCAACTAAATTGCACAGACTATTATCCCCGTGCTACTACCACTTCCTGGACAGGAAGACGATGTGCTTTTACAGCAGGACAATGTACGTCCACACACAGCTGCCGCGACGCAATGTGGTCTTCTTTGGTGGACAGCGACTGCCCTGACCAACAGGATCATCAAATCTCTAGCGAACTGAACACGCACGGGACACGATGAAGCGGGAACTTACTCGTTCTGCAGGTCCGGCAAGAGCCATTGCCGATCTGCAACAAAAGGTGCAAGTTGCTTGGGACAGTCTGTCGGAGGACGTTTATCATCGGTGCCATTCAAGAAAACACGCATGCGTTATCAACAGATGGGGGAACACTGTGTATTGATGCGACAGTTTGGGTATCCTCTGCTGTGACATGTGTGTTTCAGGTGGTCTGAATTGATTATAAAATACCCCTACAATGATGATCTACCTGTCACCTCGCGTGTGAACAAAATGATCGAGGTGTTGAGGACGTCCAATTTTTTTTTCCGGCTGTGTACAAAAAAGATCAATTTCAAGGTACACACGAACGGAATTGTGGAAGATTTGTGTTCTTCCGCTATGTGTGTCTAAAGCACACTGTACACTGCTTTGAGTGAGTTGTCCAACTAAGCAGTGGTCCCTGGTATTCCGTCCACTAAGTATGACTACCGTAAACTGTTTGGGAGAAGTTGTTCAGCTTAGCGAGATGTTTTTCCACTGTGGTGTAACGTTATGAGCTCTTTTCGTGAAGAGAAGTATCCAGTACATGTTGTGGGAGGGAAAACTGGCCACCGCCACTTATGTAGCCATGTGAAAGCTGTCCTCAAAGGCGACATTGGGGACATAAATGCCTTCGTTCTCAAGACGCCTAAACACAGTGGAGTCAGCTGCAGCGGCTTGCAACGCAGCCTGCTCTCTCTTTTGGCCTAAAGTACGCTACTGAGGGCCTAGATGCGAACTGTCAAATTAGATTACAACTGACATTTGATATAAAAATCAATAATAAAGACTTGAGGCAGCTGGGACATGTGACGGATTGTGATTGGCCAACACAGCTACTGGCTGGATGAGCATGCCAGCAGACGAAGGCTGCGAAGTTGTTAGATAAAGGGGCCTCGAGAGGAGAAGAAGGGCAGAAATACGTCTCCAAGTTTGAGTGATTTACTTCGTTGATGAAGTGTGGTACACCAAACACTTTGCTCGTTTGGCATTTGTGTCTTTCCCTCAACCATCAGTTCGTGGCCTAGTTAATTATAGAAGAATATATTAGCCTAGGATACAACATGCGCTTCGTAATAGACAATCAAAAGCGTATTTCTGTTCAGTGATAAACACTGTACTTGACGTATGCGTCTCGAATAAGCAGATATTTCTGTGTGACTGCCTAAGGGCGGTTGTAGCAATAAGTACCTAATTAAGATGACTTTCATATACTCGTTTGCAGCTGGTTATCCAGTGGCAACCCTGGATTTTCAGCAATTCCTTCTGAAGATGTGCACGACAATATGCAGAGTTTTGTGATTGTCCGTTGTGCAGCAGGGCACACAGATGACAGTTTCGAGTGTTGGGTCGGAGACAGAAGTCCATCTCGGTCTCTTGGATTCCTAAGGTGAAGGAATTCTGCACGAACTAGCATTAGTATTTCACAGCTTTGTACTTCATTAGTTCATATGTGGATCTCCAACCGAGATACTGCCATAAAAGATCCCGGTACATCCTAACTTTTCGTCACAGTGCGCATACTGCAAACTGTTTGGAATTAGTTGTCCAATGGCGGTAGAGAGCTTTTCTTCCATTACGTGTCCCTAAGATGGCCCTCATCAAATCTAAGATAGCCTCTGACATCACAGTGCTTTACTATGCATAGTCTTGTTGGAGACGGTGTTGTATTTCCTTCCTCCAACTTTTGAACTGACGTACTCATCCAGTTATAGAGGCACCTACGATTTAACATAGATTCCGAACCATGGTGCATCTCGGCCAACAGACATGGTCAGAGATGAAAGATGTGGTGACATATAAAAATCCTAGGATCAACTGGGGATCGAACCTAGTTGTAGATACGGCAAACTATCTTGAATCAGTCGTACAGATAATCTGAATTGAGATTTTCTTCTATTTTTATGTGCCTACGGAAACGTACCTTGAATCAGTTGTCAAACAGGGTGATAGTGAACTTTGTCTCCGCAAGGTGTGCCTCCTGAAAACTGTTTGGGATCGAAAAATGTGACATGCTTTCAGGCAGAAGCTACAGATCCAACAGACAGAACATGAGAGGGATAAGACAATGGTATAATTACAGTATGCCGGCATAATATCGAACCAAATCGGTAGAAACTTGACTCGGCGTAATATTAAATGGATTTTCCAGTCACATGTGAAATCGTGTGCCCTATCAGGTACAGTGTAAGCTAAGTTACGGCTCTGTAAATCAGATGTCTAACGTATTCCGTGATAATACAATAAGGTTTACAGCAAACACACTGCCTGGGCAGTCGAAGGAAGGTGCCAGGGGCATAGGAGACACTCCGAACCGAAGCAAACAACAAAAATCTGCCGTTGCGGAACGCTGCATAGCTGCAGAGGACTTTGTGAAATGTGAACAGATCAGTGACGACATACATCGTAGTTTCGGTATTGCGCTCTAAGGAAGGCTGCTACAATATAAGTGGCCCGCGGCCTGAGTAGTACAATGCATTCATACTCAGTACAAATAGGGACCCAGTGGTCCACAAACTCACAACGTCGGCCGAGGGCGACTTTCGCGCACTACGAGGAATGCATTAGCTCTAAGGCACCGGAGTTGGCGCCCAGCGTTCGGCGATCGCGCCCCCTCTCCTGTGGTTTCTGTATGATATATTTCTGAGTGCATTCTACATCTACATCTACATCTACATCCATACTCCGCAAGCCACCTGACGATGTGTGGCGGAGGGTACCTTGAGTACCCCTATCGGTTCTCCCTTCTGTTCCAGTCTCGTATTGTTCGTGGAAAGAAGGATTGTCGGTATGCCTCTGTGTCGGCTCTAATCTCTCTGATTTTATCCTCATGGTCTCTTCGCGAGACATACGTAGGAGGGAGCAAATACTGCTTGACTCCTCGGCGAAGGTATGTTCTCGAAACTTCAACAAAATCCCGTACCGAGCTACTGAGCGTCTCTCCTGCAGAGCCTTCCACTGGAGTTTATCATCTCCGTAACGCTTTCGCGATTACGAAATGATCCTGAAACGAAGCGCGCTGCTCTCCGTTGGATCTTCTCTATCTCCTCCATCAACCCCATCTGGTACGGGTCCCACACTGCTGAGCAATATGTAAGCAGTGGGCGAACAAGGGTACTGTAACCTACTTCCTTTGGTTTGGATTGCATTTCCTTAGCATTCTTCCAATGAATCTCAGTCTGGCATCTGCCTTACCGACGATCAACTTTATATGATCATTCCATTTTAAATCACTCCTAATGCGTACTCCCAGATAATTTATGGAATTAACTGCTTCCAGTTGCTGACCTGCTATATTGTAGCTAAATGATAAGGGATCTTTCTTTCTATGTGTTCGCAGCACATTAAACTTGTCTACATTGAGATTCAATTGCCATTCCCTGCACCATGCGTCAATTCGCTGCACATACTCTTGCATTTCAGTACAATTTTCCATTGTTACAATCTCTCAATATACCACAGCATCATCTGCAAAAAGCCTCAGTCAACTTCCGATCTCATCCACAAGGTCATTTATGTATATTGTGAATAGCAACGGCCCTACGACACTCCCCTGCGGCACACCTGAATTCACTCTTACTTCGGAGTACTTCTCTCCATTTAGAATGACATGCTGCGTTCTGTTATCTAGGAACTCTTCAATCCAATCACACAATTGGTCTGATAGTCCATATGCTCTTACTTTGTTCATTAAACAACTGTGGAGAACTGTATCGAACGCCTTGCGGAAGTCAAGAAACACGGCATCTACCTGGGAACCCGTGTCTATGGCCCTCTGAGTCTCGTGGACGAATAGCGCGTGCTGGTTTTCACACGATCGTCTTTTTCTAAACCCATGCTGATTCTACAGAGTAGATTTCTAGTCTCCAGAAAAGTCATGTAAGTAGGCCGTTTAGGTGGTTTTCTTATTGGTAACGCCACTTAGCGCTCTGTATGAAATCACTGGCTGTGCTGTGTGCAGTCTGTGGCTAGTTTGCATTGTTGTCTGCCATTGTAGTGCTGGACAGCTGGATGTTAACAGCGCCTAGCGTTGCGCAGTTGGAGGTGAGCCGCCAGCAGTGGTGGTTGTGGGGAGAGAGATGGCGGAGTTTTGAGAGCGGACGATCTGGACGTGTCTCATTAAGAAAGAGTATGTTTGTAAGACTGGATGTCATGAGCTGCTATATATAATATGACTTTTGAACAATATGAAGGTAAATACACTCCTGGAAATGGAAAAAAGAACACATTGACACTGGTGTGTCAGACCCACCATACTTGCTCCCGACACTGCGAGAGGGCTGTACAAGCAATGATCACACGCACGGCACAGCGGACACACCAGGAACCGCGGTGTTGGCCGTCGAATGGCGCTAGCTGCGCAGCATTTGTGCACCGCCGCCGTCAGTGTCAGCCAGTTTGCCGTGGCATACGGAGCTCCATCGCCGTCTTTAACACTGGTAGCATGCCGCGACAGCGTGGATGTGAACCGTATGTGCAGTTCACGGACTTTGAGCGAGGGCGTATAGTGGGCATGCGGGAGGCCGGGTGGACGTACCGCCGAATTGCTCAACACGTGGGGCGTGAGGTCTCCACAGTACATCGATGTTGTCGCCAGTGGTCGGCGGAAGGTGCACGTGCCCGTCGACCTGGGACCGGACTGCAGCGACGCACGGATGCACGCCAAGACCGTAGGATCCTACGCAGTGCCGTAGGGGACCGCACCGCCACTTCCCAGCAAATTAGGGACACTGTTGCTCCTGGGGTATATGCGAGGACCATTCGCATCCGTCTCCATGAAGCTGGGCTACGGTCCCGCACACCGTTAGGCCGTCTTCCGCTCACGCCCCAACATCGTGCAGCCCGCCTCCAGTGGTGTCGCGACAGGCGTGAATGGAGGGACGAATGGAGACGTGTCGTCTTCAGCGATGAGAGTCGCTTCTGCCTTGGTGCCAATGATGGTCGTATGCGTGTTTGGCGCCGTACAGGTGAGCGCCACAATCAGGACTGCATACGACCGAGGCACACAGGGCCAACACCCGGCATCATGGTGTGGGGAGCGATCTCCTACACTGGCCGTACACCACTGGTGATCGTCGAGAAGACACTGAATAGTGCACGGTATATCCAAACCGTCATCGAACCCATCGTTCTACCATTCCTAGACCGGCAAGGGAACTTGCTGTTCCAACAGGACAATGCACGTCCGCATGTATCCCGTGCCACCCAACATGCTCTAGAAGGTGTAAGTCAACTACTCTGGCCAGCAAGATCTCCGGATCTGTCCCCCATTGAGCATGTTTGGGACTGGATGAAGCGTCGTCTCACGCGGTCTGCACGTCCAGCACGAACGCTGGTCCAACTGAGGCGCCAGGTGGAAATGGCATGGCAAGCTGTTCCACAGGACTACATCCAGCATCTCTACGATCGTCTCCATGGGAGAATAGCAGCCTACATTGCTGCGAAAGGTGGATATACACTGTACTAGTGCCGACATTGTGCATGCTCTGTTGCCTGTGTCTATGTGCCTGTGGTTCTGTCAGTGTGACCATGTGATGTATCTGACCCCAGGAATGTATCAATAAAGTTACCCCTTCCTGGGACAATGAATTCACGGTGTTCTTATTTCAATTTCCAGGAGTGTACATTGTTTGTTCTCTATCAAAGTCTTTCTTTTGCTAAGTGTGCCTATCAGTAGTTAGTGCCTTCAGTAGTTCGAATCTTTTATTTAGCTGGCAGTAGTGGCCCTCGCTGTATTGCAGTAGTTAGAGTAACGAAGATCTTTGTGAGGTAAGTGATTTGTGAAACATATAGGTTAATGTTAGTCAGGGCCATTCTTTTGTAGGGATATTTGAAAGTCAGATTGCGTTGCGCTAAAAATATTGTGTGTCAGTTTAAGCACAGTCATGTATAATTGTTCAAAGGGGACATTTCATATGGCGATCTTGCCAGGATTCGGACCTGGAATCTTCGGATTTTTCTTGTAGTTCATGTAATTAGTGTAGCTTTTGTTTATTGCTAGCGCATAATTGTATAGAGAATCTCCTTTGTAGTTGCAATCTTTCATTGTTGTACAGTAAAACAGTTGTGGCATGCATGTAGATTTGCACCAAGTATTTCGCAGCTGCGCTTGAGATTAACTAGATATTATTTTCAGTGCTATGTTAATGTGTTTTCTTATTTTTGCTCTTCAAATTGTGCTTTTCTGTGTTATCGTGTAAAATATTGTGACAATTATGGCGTGTGAAAAACGTAATACTAGGCTCCAAAGTAAACTGAGAAATGACAGTGAAGACGAAAGCAGTGTGTTAGCGCCACCGTGTAATGAAATAACTAAAGTACAACATAGTAATTTGGTAACTGGGCATTGGGAAATAGAGCGGCGGCAAACAATGGTGTAGACAGTGAAACAATTAGTGAACAGGGAAGCATTATCGACCGAGCGGTCAGCAAAAGCGCGCCTCAGGAATCGGGAATGACATGACACAATCTTGCAAATACTGCAGATTCAGGTTTTGGGTCCTCACCGTTTTCTCAAATAAGTCTCAATTAAGTCTTGTCAAAATGTGAATGTTGCCGATTCAACTTCACTGCCGAAAAGCACTGAGGAACATGTTTCAGACACCAGTCCATTGTTATTACAGTTAATGCAACAAATGGGACAAAGGCTACAAAAGTTAGACACAATGGAACAAAATCTTCAAAAGTTAGACACAATGGAACAAAATCTTCAAAAGTTAGACACAATGGAACAACACCAGAGACAAACACAGCAACAGTTAGACGCAATGGAACAAAAGCTTCAAAAGGTAGATTCAGTGGAACATACGCTTGAACAAACACGTGAAGATTTAACTACTGAGTTACATAAAATCGAATCGAAATGTCAAAAAGTCTGTAATGAAGTAAAAACACTAATTTGTATTTCCAACCAATTTTTTCGCGGCATGAAAATACACTACAGACTCACGAAGCAGCCATAAAAGAACTGCAAACTACTGTTGATGAAAGTCATGAGACCTTGCAAGCTAAAATTGACTCAGGTGCATCTATCGATTCGGTTACGCAACTTGCAAAAACTCAAGAAAACTTAAAGGACACAGTAGATACGATTTCAACACAAATGGACACTCTGAAACTTGGTTCAGAAAAACACACTGAGGAAATAAGTACACTATCGGAGAAAGAAGCCGAACTTTCGGATCAGTTCACTAACTTATCTGCAAAGGTAGATGATGATCTGAATGACACAAGACCTGTAGCCATCACTGACACAGAAGAGTATGAACAAATTAAGAAATTCAAACAAAATCAGAATCAAAGAGAATCCGGGAAGTACAAAATCAGTTGGCACAAGTAATACAAAAATTACGTATTTCAGAGGACACTCGCGCTCCAACATGGGAAGAGGGACTTAGAAATACGGAAAAGCCACAAAATAATAACACAGGGCATTTCGGAAATTATGAAAGAAATTGGCAAGGTGCACCGAATTTTGAGATGGAACCGCCGACACGACGTAACAATGACCGATATGCTACTCGCCGACACGATGAATTTGACTATAAGCTGTTCTTTACTACACGTAAATTCAAAACATTTAAGAATTCTGACAACGACATTCATCCACAAGCATGGCTTCATGAATTCTCTCATTGTTTTCCTCCCAATTGGTCATTGGAGCACAGATTAGAATTTATGTGTGGCTACTTGGAGAATGAACCAGCTGTAAGAATGCGATCGGTCATTCACGATTGTCACAGGAAGGAGAATTTTATCATGCCTTCCTCTCAGCGTATTGCTCTCAAGCTACACAAGACCGAGTAAAACATAGCATCATAATGATGAAACGTTTCGAACAATCTGAATTTTCCAGTCTCATGAAATATTTTGAAGACATGTTGCATAAGAATCAGTATCTTTCAAACCCATACAGCCCCTCAGAATTCATCCGCATTTGCTTAATCAAATTGCCGGAACATTTACGACATATTATTTTGGCAGGACGTTGCAAAGACGACATTGAAGCTTTTCAGGGACTCTTACAAGAATCAGAAATTGATACTTACAATCGCGGGACGCGAAAACAGGAACACAACAATTACAGGTCACATCCATCACAATTCCGCAATGAAAGAAATAATAACTGGACACGACAAGGCTATCCTCACAACACAAATCGTGACAAAAACAGACACCACCCGTATGACAACCGTTGGCACAGTAGTAATAATTACAGGGAAAGATCACCTCTCCATGTTAGTGACTATCACAGAGACAATCAGAGAAACAGACAATATGGGAGCCAAAATAATTATTATCAGGGGAGGCAGAATAACTTCAGATGCAACGGTCCACAGCGATGTTACGACAAGAAAGAAACTATGGAATCTACCGACATGACGACAGACGATATGATCGTAACGACAGACCCGAATTGCATCAGAACTGGCGGGATTCAAACAGGGCAGGGCCCTCTCGACAAGGTGAATTTGTAGAAGTTAAGTCTCCAAATCCCAATAATGACGCACACCAACAAAGAGACAATAGGCAATGACTTATACCGCTGGCAGCCACAAAACATACTTACGAAACTGACGACGCAGTTTCCGTAACTAGTAGTTACGTAAAAGTGGAAGACCTTAGGGACATCTTACTAAAGGAACACGACATAAAACATAACAACACTGCATATCCTGTGATTCACATTACAGTAAATGACGTAAAACTTATGGCAGTAGTTCACTCTGGCAGTCCCATTTCAGCTATTAGTGAAACAGCCTTTAGCAAATGTAACAACTCGAATGGTTGCCCCATACTTCCGTTACGTAAGATTAAATTACAAGGTGCAATCGTTGGAAAAAGTGTAGATGTACGCCAACAAACCAGCTTAGAATTCTTTTGTCAAAGCCACAGCTTCTCTATGAACAATTCTTGTTGTTCCATAATTGTCGACGGAAATTATATTGGGAGTAGACTTTTTGAATGAATACAAAGCAATCTTAAACTTTCACGATGCTGAAATAAGTTTAGAGAAAGAAGGTAAGTCAATAGCTTTGAAATTTGAAGATTGGCTCTCAAACCAATCGGAAATTAATCGGCTTTACCTTCTGTTAGGTTAATGTTAGTCAGGGCCATTCTTTTGTAGGGATTTTTGAAAGTCAGATTGCGTTGCGCTAAAAATATTGTGTGTCAGTTTAAGCACAGTCATGTATAATTGTTCAAAGGGGACGTTTCAGTCATTATACTCGAACATAATACGTGTTTCAAAATTCTACAACTGATAGAGGTTGTAGTTGCATGAGGTCTGCACATCTGTTCGACGTCCCTTCTTGAAAACGGGGATGACCTGTGCACTTTTGCAATCCTTTGGAACGCCACGCTCTTCTATAGAACTACGGTACACCGCTGGAAGAAGGGGGGCAAGTTTCTTCGCGTATTCTGTGTAAAATCGAACTGGTATCCCATCAAGTCCAGCGGCCTTTCGTCTTTTGAGCGATTTTAATTGTTTCTCTATCCCTCTGTCGTCTATTTCGATATCTACCATTTTGTCATCTGTCCTCGAGAATCGGCGTCACGTCGCTAGTGAAACATTAGTTGACAGTCCTCTCCGAATTTCCACGATTAACCCTTTTGGTACGTACACGGATGTCTATTTATCAATGACGAAAGGAACCTATAAACAGAATTGCAGGCACACACAAAGCAGTGACCCACCATCTTAACAAACTCCGGCCAGTTCCAAGTACCTCTCGAACCAGCTAAAGCAAATCCTAATATGGTTAGTGATTATGAAATACAGAGATTTAATAAAAAAAATTGTACGGCCATGTGTGCGTTTTTATTCATCTATTCCGGGAACTTTACGTACGAACTTGTGTATTTTATAGCCGGAGTATGAATGCAAAGTACTTCGCAGGGCAACCAAATCACGGAACGCCCTTACCTGGAAGCAGGAGTACGAGAAGGCCTGCTATAACGGGAACAAGAGAGCCGACGAATCAGCGGGAATTTAGCCGCCACTTCAGACAACCCTCATTGTGAGACGAGTGGTAATGTTGCGCTGCGAGCAGACTCGGCTGGCTCAGGTTAATTGCCACTCACCACGGCAGCTCTGCACACGGAGCCACTGCTGACAGAACCAGAGCTAGGAACTTACTGACTGGCCGGCGAATGAGCTCCATACTAATTCTGAGTGATTGTCTGTTGCCCTTCAAAGGAGAACGAATACTGACACTTCTGTATATCCAAAGAGTTAGCATGCAAAGAAACGAGTTAGCCGTACGTTTAATAAATTTTACGTGGAAAATAACTAAAGCAGTAAACCATAAAAGCAATCTTTGTTGCTATATGCCACTGTAAAAGTCCTATTTCACCGCCATTTGCCTGAAATTGCAGCATGCAGAGAAACGAGTTAGCCGTACGTTTAATAAATTTTACGTGGAAAATAACTAAAGCAGTAAACCATAAAAGCAATCTTTGTTGCTATATGCCACTGTAAAAGTCCTATTTCACCGCCATTTGCCTGAAATTGCTAGTTCTATGCTGACTCTAGTGGGTAGCTACACCCATCATGTCTCCATCTTTACTGTTAACTCGAGAACGTCATCCGGTGAACGAAAACCCTGCATCTATAAAATTGTATTCCAAGATCTTAAGCGCAAAATTACTTAGTTATACTTCTACTGTCATTCATTCCGCAAAGCAGGCATACACACCACCAATTACTCTCCTATTAGCCCTTAAATTTATTTATTTGCTCGTTTTGCTATAGGACCATATTGGAGTCATGTAGTGTATTCTTAAAATAAGTAAATATTGAAATTGATTTATAAAAAAGACTACAAGGAATAGTAATGTAGCCGGCCGCTGTGGCCGAGCGGTTCTAGGCGCTGCCGTCCGGAACCACGCGGCTCCTACGGTCGCAGGTTCGAATCCTACCTCGAGCATGGATGTGTGTGATGTCCTTAGGCTGGTTAGGTTTAAGTAGTTGTAAGTCTAGGGGACCGATGACTTCAGATGTTAAGTCACATAGTGCTTAGAGCCATTTGAAACATTTGAACAATAATGTAATGGGTTGATAACGGAGATGATGAAGTGCATGGCCTTCTGTTGGCTGATCTAATATTCCAGCAGCCCAGTGATATAGAGCCACACGTGGTCAGTGGCAGCGATAATATTTACACTGCAGGTAGCTTTACTTTCGGCAGCTGCGGATTGCGACAAAAACGTCAGATAGAGATGGAAATATATACACGGCCCAGAGGATAAATCATCACGTTTTACCTCCTAACTGAAGTCTTCTTAATGGCAATTTACTAGACAAATTTAACCTAGTCTTTCTCTACCTCTGAGTGGGAACTCTGTCTGATAGTGAGTTCTTAAGCGATTCTGGCTTTGTTCACCGGTATTGATTTTGGCGCACGTTACTTGCAGTCATAATGATCGCTCTGTATCGTGTTTGCGGTGGTCAGCTTAGGACTGATCTTGGTATCCATCCGCTACGTGAATCGCGGACGTAACCTGCCTAGTCTTTCAGGCCAGTACACAAAAGAGAAGACGATGAACGCAAACCATTCTATCTTAATGGGATATCATGAGTGCAATGGTTATTGCTTTATCAGGGACCGCTGTGGTGCGCCGGCCGGCGTGGCCGAGCGTTTCTAGGCGCTTCAGTCTGGAGCCGCGCGACCGCTACAGTCGCAGGTTCGAATCCTGCCTCAGGTATGGATGTGTGTGATGTCCTTAGGTTCGTTAGGTTTAAGTAGTTCTAGGGGACTGATTACCTCAGATGTTAAGTCCCTTAGTGCTCAGATCCATTTGATCCTTTTTTTTCGCTGTGGTGCAATCGCGACAACAATAGGAAATCTTTCAGTAACAGTGACGTAGGTGAATAACAGGCAAATGGAAAAGGCCGCATTGGCTATTATTTACGATATAAAAATTAATGTTTTCTTAGAAGGAACTGAACCCCGCTTGGCCATTGTCCACAATGTACAAATTTCGCGGTTGACGGTCGAGCGAACCAACACGGTAAGACACCACAACTGTTAAAAGACATACAGAAACCCACGGCCACTCCGCTGCTCAAAACGCAAGTGTCGAAGGGCTGTCGTGTGCATTATCATCAGGAGTTGGATAGTGTGATATTCCTGGCTGTGGCCGCCAGTATTTTATTTTGCTAGAAGCTCGCCCTGATGCAGCTTGATACACGCCAAGTAGTATATGGTACAACAGTAGAGCCTCGCGTGGTAGCCGCGCGATCTAGGGCGCACTGTCACGATCCGTGTAGATGCCCCCCGTTGGAGGTTCGACTCCTCCCTCGGACATGGATGTGTGTGTAGTCCATAGCGCAAGTTAGTTTAAGTCAGATTAAGTAGTGTGTAGGCTTAGGGATCGAACCTCAGAAGTTTGGTCCCATAATACCTTACAACAAATTTCCAAATTTTCCAACAGTGGAGTGAGATACAAGCGACAGATGATACAGTATGTACCAGTCCCGCGGGGGAGTCCGCCAGTTGTACTGAACTTGCTTCTGATCGGTCGGTACATTCGGGTGCTAGGCGCCAAAACGCATAACTTCTCTTATTAATTATTTATATAATTTTCATTGTATTTAACCCAGTTTTCAGTAGACAATCTCTCATGTTTACCCTACGAGTCTATAGTTTTCGTTTATTAAATTCACTAGTTTTGAGGAACATAAGACTAACGATATTGCAAAAGAAGTGCTTCGGACGCCTACGGGTCGCCTTGGCGCGCCTCGGAGACTAAGTATTTCGACTGCACGTACTATTAAGAAAGTTATGTCGAGTGTTGTAAAAGACAGCGTAAAATGTGTGAATATTTAAGTAACAACCAAACAGGACACATTAATGGGAAGTGTAGCCTACCATCATTGTCAGTACTAGATATCTTGCCCTCTGTAGACACAGAAACTAACCAGGGCAAGTGGCATCCCATAAAAAGCACAAACACAAGTTCAAGATGACAGAATAGCAGCCATCGCCGACTGACAAGCTGTCTTCTGCGCTGGGGACACAACCTTAGAAGACGACAGGTTGGTGGAAAGAATGGTTATCCAAAATGACACATAATATAACAGGCAAGAGACACTTTGTTTGCAGTTTTGTGAAAACATCAGGAACACGCTGCAGAAACTCCCTCTGACGGCCTGGAAGATAACTATAATAATAGACCCAACTGTACAGAAAATAGTAACTACGCTGAGCTTGCATCGATCGACCAGAAAACCTGTCCAAAGCAATGGAAACGGCAATATGACCCTAATTACAGGCGAGCCACAAACGTAACACTGAACAAGTGGGTACTCCCGTTGGGTACAGGGAAGTCCAGGTATGAGATTGTGATTCCCAGCATCACATCATCAAGCTATTACACGAGAGGATGAAGGAGTTGGCAAGGCATCGCGTATAACATTTATACAAAAATCATGGGCTAGCGATACGCACATATACAGATGGTGTTAGTGTACCGTACACGAGACATAAGAGGGTAGTACATTGGCGGGGAAAAGGTTTCCGACGTAATTGTAGTTGCATGACGGGAATTAACAGGCTTTGAACGCGGAATGTTAGTTGTAGCTGAACGCACGGGACAAACAATTTCGGAAATCGTTACGGAATTCAATATTCCGAGGTCCATAGTATCGACAGTGTGCTGAGAATACCACATTTCAGGCATTACCTCTCGCCAAGGATAGTGCAGTGGCCGACAGTCTTCATTTAACGGCCGAGAGCAGCAGGGTTTGGGTACAGCTGTCAGTGCTAACAGACAAGGATCACCGCGTGAAATAACCCCAGATATCAACGTGGAACGTACTACGAACGATTCGTTAGTACAGTCAGGCAAAATTTGGCGTTAATGGACTCTGGCAGCAGACGACTGACGCGAGTGCGTTTGCTAACACATGACGTGGCCTGCAGCGCCATACAGGTTGAATCATACCGGTTGAAACATAGACTATTGGAAAACCGTGCACTAGGCACCATGCCACTTCAAACAGTAAGAGCTGATGCTACGGGTCGAGTGTGGCGCAGACCCAATAAAGCAGTGGACCCAAGTACAAGCTTGTGGCGCCTCATAATGGTGTGGTCTATCTCTATATGGAATTGACTAGGTCCTTTGGATGTTTCGGTGCTTGGAGTCCGTTTTCAGCCATTCGTGGACGTGATGTTCCCAAACAGCGATGGAATATTATGGATGACAATGCACCACCTGACCGCAGTTGTTCGCGGTCTGTTTGAAGAACACTCTGGACAGTTCCAACGTATCGCCCGACATGAATCCCATCGCAAATTTTGCGGAACGTAATCGAAGAGTCAGTTTTTGCCGCCGGCCGCGGTGGTCTAGCGGTTCCTGGCGCGCAGTCCGGAACCGCGCGACTGCTACGGCCGCAGGTTCGAATCCTGCCTCGGGCATGGATATGTGTGATGTCCTTAGGTTAGTTAGGTTTAAGTAGTTCTAAGTTCTAGGGGACTGATGACCACAGATGTTAAGTCCCATAGTGCTCAGAGCCATTTGAACCATTTCAGGTTTTGCCCTAAACGCTGCACCGGCTACATTTCCGCAATTATAGACGGCAACATGGCTTAATATCTCTGCAGGGGACTTCCAACGACTTGATGACACCATCCTAAGTCGAGTTGCTGCACTACGCCAGGCGAAAGAGGTCCGACATGATGTTAGACGATGATCTTTGGATTTTGTCACTACAGTGAATTGGTCGGACATTGACGACAATACTGGAAGTGCGGTCTACACCAGTCTAGTATGTGCGAGAAACTAGTCGCAGTCACCCATAATGTTTGCTCCTAGGCTACTCTCAGTTGGTCATGTTACCGCGTCTACATTGACTTTCCAAGCCCATCCACTTGAAACGCTCCCTACCCAAACGTCACCCTGATGACCTCAGCGACGTCAGCTGCTAAAATGGAGTCTAACAACGGCATAGAGATAGCACTACAAAACATCATATCCGATATTGGCCCCGTGTTTTCAAAGGCGATGGCATAACACATCTGACCACTGCTTTTCATCCTGCGTCGAACAATATTGCACAGCTGCCCAGAACTTCGAACATTCAGAAGTACCCAATTCAGCAAGCCCCGGACACTTACTACCTTCGTATAAACTGACTCTCTACACGGCCGTAGTCAAGCCGAGATTTTGCACGGAGGCATTAACTTCCCAACTAATATTCGACGTTCGATCCAGCGTGCCAAGGTATCGTGGTCACGTTTGTGCTCCCATACATTTTATGCCACACCTATAAAACTAACGGCGTCAATGAAATACTTTCTTCTTCTTTAATAAATACAAAACTTACTTGGCCACAGATTTTTACAATGTTGGATTTCATGAGTATAACCTTATTTTTCTAGAACTCCTGTTGGTATTTAACTCGCAACAAGTTATAAAGATTACAAAACCTCTGTCTTCTACCAAAATTATGTAACATGTCTGATATTCACGCGTGGTATAAATTTCTGTCTGTTTCCCTTGTGCCACTCTTTCGAGTACTTTCGCCGCACATCATAATACACGAAGTTGCTTTGAGCAGAGGCAGTGGCAACACAGCGACAGACGACAAAAAATGGTTAAAAAAATGGTTCAAATGCCTCTGAGCACTATGGGACGTAACATCTTAGGTCATCAGTCCCCTAGAACTTAGAACTACTTAAACCTAACCAACCTAAGAACATCACACACATCCATGCCCGAGGCGGGATTCGAACCTGCGACCGTAGCAGTCCCGCGGTTCCGGACTGTAGCGCCTAGAAGCGCATGGCCACTCCGACCGGCCGAGAGACTGCAATGTATTCTCATAATGTTGTATTGTTGGCAGGAGCAGCCCATCCTATAACTGTCAGATACCAGATAGTTAAAATCGGACCATAGATAGTTGTCTCTTTTCGTCCTTGAGCGCATTTCGAATGATTGTTTTCGTACAGTAAGGGATGTGGTTGTACCTGGAGAATAGTGTATCTATTAAGACATGACATTTCCTCGTCGGTGTTTCTATTTAGTTTACAAATCTTTAACATATTGCAGCTGTCAGCAGCTGTGAAATGTACAGCAAATAAACAATTTTTTTCAGCCTTCAGTTGCAAGGTAATTTTACTCGTTTACCTAGGTTTCGATTCCAGTAATGGAATCTTCTTCAGAACCTATAAATTAAACCACATACGGACATATATTACTCACTAAAATGCATTATCAGTCTAATGATTGAATAATGAAGAAATTGTGATACTTACAAAAAATAAAATTATTTTGTGAGCCAAACACTGGCCATGTCACAGATTAAAAATTAAAACATTAAAGACGCATAATCATAAGATTATGTCAGTCAAACTTAAAACCATTAGGGCGAACGTAGACGGAGCTGCGCCGGCCATAAATCAGGACCACACGTATGCGGCTCGAAAACTAGGCGTCGTGAGCAGTTACGCGGCGAGGCTCGGCCGCGGCCAAGCGCATGCGCAAGCGCAAGCGCAGGGGCGAGAGATAAACTGTCTCAAAATTACTTAGAGCAAATATACATATAAACAAAATGTGACTGAAAGCTGTCCTACAATTGGACAAACCTATCTATTGGTATAGCAACATTAAACAATTTACCTGAGAACAAACTACAAAGCCAAGGTATAAATTATTTTTTTCCCTTTAAATATTATAGTAAGAGGGCGTAGCCCCGCTACAGTAACTAAAAATTAGTGTCAAAACCATGCCTGCTAAGCATAAAATGTCTTTAACATAAAAAGGCCTTAGCAACTATGTGTCATTACCAAGCATATAACGAAATACAAAGACACACATGTACAATCACATTATAATAAAGGGTCAAAGCAGATAGGGAAACAGCATCGGCCATTCGAGGCGGACTGTGGGTCATCTCCACTGAAGTAAAGGTTGAAATCCTTCGAAATAACTTCTATTTTTTAATTGCAGCTGATCATTAAGTAAGTTGTCCCTATCAATACTAAGATGTTTAAAAATTTGCAATTCTTCGAGGGTGTCTAGCCTACATCCCTTTACTTCATTATGCAAAAGCTCTGCGTCTTTTAGAGGCTTGGGAGCATGCGCCTTTTGGACCAGATGTTCAGCAAATGTAGATCCTCGAGTTCCATCACCGCTTTTTGTCGGCAGGTGCTCTTTAAACCTAACAGACAGGGCCCTTCCTGTCTGTGCAATGTAATAAGAAGGACATTCAGCACACGTGATTTTATATACACCTGACAGCGATGATTTATCATTACCTTTATCCAGAGAATGAACTAGGTTCTTTTGGAGGTTGTTGGTGGTAGAGTATGAAACTTTACACCCTAGGTTTTTTAATAAACGACCTTCCTTATAGGATATGTTACCTATAAAGGGAACTGATATGTATTTCGTTGCCTGGTGTTGATTGTGAGTATCTGAACTGGAAAGGGTGGTAGTCTTCTTCGTGTTTTTTTATTGAACAACTGTCTCACTATACTGGGATTATATCCATTATTCTGAGCGATGTTTTCGAGGACTTTTAATTCGTTCTGTAAGTTGATTGGCGAAAGCGGAATGGAAAGAGCTCGATGGATACTCGAGTGAAAAAAGGCCATTTTTTGGGCCTGAAGATGGGTGGAATCAGCTGGGATGATGATGTCGGATAGGTTGCTTTCCGAAAAATTTTGAAATCTATTTTGTTGCCAATAATGGATAGAGTCAGATCGAGATAGTCTAAGGTCCTATCAGCTGTCTGATTTTCTTGCGTGAAACTGATTTTTTCATGTAGGTTATTGAAAGTGGTAAATAACAGTTCTAGCTCTTCATGGGAACCTTCAAACACAAACAGCAAGTCATCTACATATCTTGCATAGAATATTATATTATTTGCCAAATCTGGATAATTCCGAAAAAACATCTGCTCCATTGAGTTTATAAAAATATCTGACATGATACCAGCTAACGGGCTGCCCATAGCTAGACCACAGGGTTGCGAATATATTTTATTATTGAAAGAGAAATAATTGTACTTGAGGGTGGTGCGTAACAGAACCATTAGTTCATCTATCTCAGGGGCCGATAATTTTTTATGGTATCGCAAATTGGTTTCTATAATGTCCATCGTCTGTTCAACAGGTACATTAGTGTATAAATTTTTAATATCAAATGATACGAGTTTTGTGATGTCAGAACAGGCTAAAGTTTTAAGTTTGCTGGCCACGTCTACCGAATTTTTGGCGGAGAAATTTTTTTCAAACACAAAATTCTCTTTCAATTTACGGTGCAGGAACGTAGCTAGTTTGTGGTATGCACTTTTGGTACTGTCAACGATCTGCCGGATGGGATGGGAAATTTTATGACCCTTAAACTGGCTCCTCAAAATAGGTGATTTCGGATTCATGTTTATAAGGCATTTTTTTATAAAACTCGCCGATTAACTTTTTTGTACCGCTAAGAGCCGACCTTATCTCTTTTTGGATCACGGGTGTGGGGTCCACCTCGATTGGCACGATGCCATTTTCCTCAAAAAACATTTCCGTTTTACGGATGTATTCGCTTTTGTGGGCGATAATTATTTAGTGAGTGCTTTTAGAATAGCACAAATAAATGCGCTCTGGAAACCACCATATCCCGTTTTCGTCCTATCTACTATTTTTGTTGTGAAGCACGAGGTTGTGTTTCTGTGCAGCGTTTGTAATTGTTTCACGGAAGTGCCAAAGAAACTGGTATAGGCATGCGCATTCAAATTCAGAGGTATGTAAACAGCAGAAAACCGCCCTGCAGTCGGCAACGCCTTTACAAGACAAGTGTCTGGCGCAGTTCTCAGAACGGTTACTGCTGCTGCAATGGCGAGTTATCAAGATTTAAATGCGTTTGAACGTGGTGTTATAATCGACGCACGAGAGATGGGACACAGCATCTCCGAAGTAGCGATGAAGTGGGGATTTTTCCTGTACCACTATTTCACGAGTGAACCGTGAAGATCAGGAATCCGGTAAAACATCACGTCTCCGACATCGCTGCCGCCAGAAAAAGATCCTGCAAGAACGGTATCAATGACGACTGAAGAGAATTGTTCAGCGTGACAAATGTGCAACCCTTTGGCAAATTGCACCAGATTTCAATTCTGGGACATCAACAAGTGTCAGCGTGCGAAACATTCAACGTAACTATTGATACGGGCTTTCGAAGCCGAAGGCCTTCTCGTGTGCCCTTGTTTACTGCATGCCACAAAGCTTTTCGCCTCACTTGCGACCGTCAACACCGAAAATGGACAGTGGAACGTGTGCGGATGGAGTGATACGAGACCCCTGATAGGTTCAGTAACGACTGAGGACCCATGAGGTGACACGTTCGTAAACATCCTGTCTGATCATCTGGATCCATTCATGTTCATTGTGGATTCAGACGGACTTGGGCAATTCCAGCAGGACATTGCGAAACCCCACACGTCCATAATTGGTACAGAGTGACTTCAGGAACATTTTTTTTGAGTTTAAACACTTCCGCTGGTCACAAGAGTCCCTAGGAAAGGAATTATATTGAGCATATTTGAGATGCCACGCAACGTGCTGTTGAGGAGAGATCTCAACCCCGCGTATCCTTGGGGATTTATGGGCAATCAGCCAGATTCATGGTGTCAGTTCCCTCTAGCACTACTTCAGGTATTAGTCGAGTCCATATCACGTCGTACTGCGGCACCTCAGCGTTCTCTTGGTGCCTGTACGATATTAGGAACGTGAACCATTTTCTTTCGCTCTTCAGTGTATATTAAAGCTATTTCGAGGATACTGTTGATTCTTCGGTTAAAAAGTTTTATAGCGAGTAAAATTATGCTTATTTTTAAAACTAAGCACTTGATGCATGGACGATCAAGCTATACATCGTCAATCGTAAACCATCTTGTTCTTGAAAACTGAAATAGGTCTCCTACCACCGAACACGCGATATTTGTAAGTGGCCTGAGTTTATTTAACATTTTAACAATATTCACTGCCCTTAAAACAGAAATTTGTGTTCCTTGACAGTAATTTATATTGTCAAATGTTTTCAACTTGCAACTTGTTTCTGATAATACTTCTTTCTAATTTCGTTATCTATACTACTTATTGGTGTATAAGAGTGTAATAATGTAACACAGAGACTGTTAAGTACAGTATTTCATGATTTTATCAATCGCATCACATTTAAATCTGAACGCTATGTTTGCTCCCATCTAAATGATATGTTGTAGCCTGAAACAGTTTTCACATTTGGAAAAAAATCTTCCAGAGTAACTTTTTTTATTTCAGAAAGATACTGCGGCACACACAAAATGAAATCTGTCGTATCAAAGTGTAATAACAAAATGTATCAAACTTACTTCAGGTCTGCTTAGAGGCAAAAGTCTAAAAAGTGTCCGAAGTACTGTAAGGTGTCAGGCAAATCCAACACCATCCATGAAAACCTTGACATGATAGCAAATCCGGCAGTATGTAACATAGCTCCAAATAAATCCTGACATTAAATTAACCAAAGTAATACGATCAACGAGTGAGCAAATGGAATACCACAGACTAACACAAGAACGCCTAAATGCATGTCATACCTTCCCACCGTGAAACAGACGCAGTTTCGAGGGGAGAAACGAGAACAGAAGCCGAGAGCAGAATTGTGTAGGCTAGGAGGCCCTACGATAAGGGACGGACACCCACGTCGCCAGCTGACAGCCAAAACCATCCCCCAGTCCATGTTACAAAATAGAGCCCTCCAGAAGAACAGTATAGATCTTACGATAACATTAAAAGGGCCACACCAGCTGCAAGTTTTAGCGTGAGACTTTTTCGCATCTCTGTTACGTTGCAAATGTTAAAAACATTGCCTCACGACGAAAAGTATAACGTTTCTCATTGGATAGACAGAATTTTGTAGGCGGAGCTTAAGGTTAACATTGATACCCTGATTAGTCAGTTGAAAACACAGCCAGATAGCTTTTTTTAAACCAACTTCGGTAAATTGTAGTAAGGAGATGGTATGAGGGAGTTGTTTCCGAAATGGTGAGGTGCATGGAGCTGTGCCGCCCACCGCCCCCTGACCTGCCTAAACACCGATTAGGTAATGAACGCACGCGATGCTGCCTTTTTAAGCGCATAAGGCTTCACTCAGAACTGCAGAAGTCTCATCTGTTACATCCCCTTTTTACGTAATACTAGTTTCGATCGTCAATTAAATCTCATGGTGTTCAAATTTGCTATTTGAAGTAAAAATCTGGAACGCGTTGATTTTTCTGTTATATAATTACCGAGAAGCCACATCAGCCACTGTAATTTACGACAAGTTAGATAAGTAATTAAAGATAATTGAGGGTCACTGTAGACCATTTTTATAGTTTTCTCTCTTGTGAAACTTAATTTAAACCTAGATTATAGATTTGATATGGCATTGGTCGTCCTTCGATCCATTGTAGAACTTGGAAACCCATTCAGGGAATATTCGTTCACATTTTTGTTGAACGCAGTTGGTTTTTATCATCCTGTATTAAAACATTTCCTTTTATCAATAGTGCAATTTATAAACAATGTTTTGTAAGTAGAATAATATTTCCACTGGTAAACTTGACTGCTTTTTCGACATTATTTTACCAGATAACTAAAAATAGGAGAGCCTTGAACCCCTTCCACTAAATTTAGTTAGTATTAAGATTCTTTTAGAGGGAGTTCAGTGAAATAATTAAGTATTTGATTATATCATCGCAAATCTCACTGAACTCTTCTGAACTCTACATGTCGGGTGGTCTGGCGTCTCCTTACCAGCAAGAGGTCTCAGGTTCAAACTAGTCAATTCCCTAAAAAACACGCTCAGAGCGTCGTTGCGCGAAAGTGGTAGGGAGACACGACTTAGAACAAACAGACACCACGCAGAATGTTAGAGAATGGCGACCCCGCCAGGATTGTAAAATACCATGATTGAAGGTCGACCACATGCCTAACTAGTTCAGAAAAATATCTTGTTGAAAAATTTTTGTAACAACTCTCTCCCCTACTGTGAGCGACTGCTATTCACAGAATCCCAATATGTCGACGTGTTACACAAGACCCACCTATTTATATTAATGTGATGAGACGTTCATAATTACGTGAGGTACCTGTCAGATGGAGCATAAAACGTGACTCATCTGAAAAGACCACCTGTCACCCCTCAGTGGACGTGCAGTTGCGATACTGACGTGCAAATTCCAACATTCGTCCCCGACGAACAGCAGTCAGCGTGGATGTAGGAGCCAGGCACCTGCTGTGGAGGCCCAAATGCACCACTGTTTGCTGAGCGATCATTGAGGAGACGCTGTTGGTAGCACTGTGGTTCATCTGGGCGGTCGTTTGCTCAACAGTTGCACGTCTGTTCTCCCATACACATCTCCGCAGCTGTCGTTGATTCATGTCATCTATGGCCCTAAGGATAGGCAAACCTACGTTTCTAGCATTTGTAGACTTGGAGAAAGCTTTTGACAAAGTTGACTGGAATACTCTCTTTCAAATTCTTAAGGTGGCAGGAGTAAAATACAGGGAGCGAAAGGCTATTTACAATTTGTACAGAAAGCAGATGGCAGTTATACGAGTCGAGGGACATGAAAGGGAAGCAGTGGTTGGGAAGAGAGTGAGACAGGGTTGTAGCCTCTCCCCGATGCTATTCAATCTTTATATTGAGCAAGCAGTAAAGGAAACGAAAGAAAAGTTCGGAGTAGGTATTAAAATCCATGGAGAAGAAATAAAAACTTTAAGGTTCGCCGATGACGTAATTCTGTCCTAGACAGCAAAGGACTTGGAAGAGCAGTTGAACGGAATGGACAGTGTCTTGAAAGGAGGGTATAAGATGAACATCAACAAAAGCAAAACGAGGATAATGGAATGTAGTCAAGTCGGGTGATGTTGAGGGAATTAGATTAGGAAATGAGACACTTAACGTAGTAAAGGAGTTTTGTCATTTGGGGAGCAAAATAACTGATGGTGGTCGAAGTAGAGAGGATATAAAATGTAAACTGGCAATGGCAAGGACAGCGTTTCTGAAGAAGAGAAATTTGTTAACATCGAGTAATGATTTAAGTGTCAGGTAGTCGTTTCTGAAAGTATTTGTATGGAGTGTAGCCATGTATGGAAGTGAAACATGGACAATAAATAGTTTAGACAAGAAGAGAAAAGAAGCTTTTCAAATGTGGTGCTACAGAAGAATGCTGAAGATTAGAGGGGTAGATCACATAACTAATGAGAAGGTACTGAATAGAATTGCGGAGAAGAGGAGTTTGTGGCACAACTTGACTAGAAGAAGGGATCGGTTGGTAGGACAGGTTCTGACGCATCAAGGGATCACCAATTTAGTACTGGAGGGCAGCGTGGAGGGTAAAAATCGTAGAGGGAGACCAAGAGATGAATACACTAAGCAGATTCAGAAGGGTGTAGGCTGCAGTAGGTACTTGGAGATGAAGGGGCTTGCACAGGATAGAGTAGCATGGAGAGCTGCATCAAACCAGTCTCAGGACTGAAGACCACAACAAGAACAACAACAACATGGCCTTTGGTGCACCGTCCGCAGCTCGTGGTCGTGCGGTAGCGTTCTCACTTCCCGCGCCCGGGTTCCCGGGTTCGATTCCCGGTGGGGTCAGAGATTTTCTCTGCCTCGTGATGACTGGGTGTTGTGTGATGTCCTTACGTTAGTTAGGTTTAAGTAGTTCTAAGTTCTAGGGGACTGATGACCACTGCTGTTAAGTCCCATATTGCTCAGAGCCATTTGAACCATTTTGAACTTTGGTGCACCAAAGGTGCTTCTGTGCCGGTTCTGAACAGCACCACGCATAAAATACATTTCCATTTTGGGCGTCAAAGAAATCGCTCCGTTTCCGCTTTACGACGACGCTTGCACTGTTTTACTTGTCCCTCGACACGCTTTATATCACCTCCACTGCTAGTGCTGCCATTGGTTATTGCAGGTTGCAGATGAATACAGGTGTTGATCAAATTATTGGGACTGTACTGTTTAGGATGGAGGCAGGCGAAACATATGGCATTGCTAATACTTTTGCACGGCGTCCTGCTGAATGTGAAAACGGTAATGCACATCTGGGTAAGATACGTCCAACGAAAATTACGGTTGGTTATGCTGTTGTTATTCCTCTTTAACGTAGTTACATGCCTTAAAGCATCCTTCTCTCATTTCCCTAAGTTTAATTACGTCGATTTCTGCTACACTTTAATTTTTTCCCATTCTTTTCCTTTCATTGTAAAGTCATAGATGTTTTCGTTTATTTTCCTTTCCAGTTTCTTTTCATTCTGTTTCAATCCAGCATTTACGGACCTTTGCGTTATATTCATTTTCCTGTGAGTTTCTTTTGACTAAACGTAAAAAATCTGTATTCGCTTCAGATGAAACTATACACAAATGGCCTACTGGAAGCTTCAGTTTGTTGATCTCAGTTTTCCGAACTTCACGCCACAAATCGTCGAAGCAGGGCGTATATAAAATTGTTCCTTGTCACCTCCGATAACTTTATGTAGGAACCCAGGAACACTGAGTGATACGTGATGATGCAATTACTGTTGGGGACAAGTTTACAAAGCAACATTATGCTTCTTGTTGTTAGATTAATACACTCAAACGTAAGTAATACATAACTATTTATACCTAGCTATACTCCGTAGTTCATAAGGCCGCCAGAATTTGCTGTTAGCTTCCCCTGATGTACTAAACTGCTTTGGCACAGGCAGACAAAAACACAGCTTTCAGAGACATTAAAATGCACCTTCATTTCCTTATCTCTTTCCTCCATTCACTACTTTACAAAGTCCGGTGTTCTTTTATTGCAAGCTTGTTTCGTAAGTCAGACCACTTCCTTTAATTTCCCGCTCTACTTACTCGTCAAGAAAAATGTGGAGAGCGTTTCTGCAAGAACTAGATAAAGGCCAAAAAATTGCTTGTTATGCAGTTAGAGCTACAGTTTCTTTCTCCGCCTTGGGTACAAGCTGAATCTCAGGAAACATTTGTTTTTGACTTCAACGCTTAGCTTCAGATTTGTGAACAGCGAATCGTCTGCGAGAGGACGTCCTCTTCCTATTTGACCCTTGCTATTATGGTATATCACGGAATGTATGTATTTTTTTTTCAGTTTGACATGCGAATATCTTCCGTTTTACTTCATCATATTCAAAGATACACGAAATTTAAAAGTTAAAAACGCCACACAGACGAATGTATGGGAATGGAATGCATTTACTAAATATTCTGGAACTTTTAGCCGTTTTCATTAATTATCAAGTTCCTTGAGACACTTATTGAAAGTGTGTAACGGTACTACGGTATTTTAGAAGTCAAACTGCTGATTGTTTTGGTATTGTTTCCAGAACAGAGCATAAGCGTTATCGAAGGATATGTTCTGTTATATCAGTGACCAAATTATTAGTTATCAAGTTATTGTCTTGTGCTTTTCGTGATCTTTAGTTCCTAGTTGTATCCTATTGGAATCTAGAAATATAGCCGCATTTGAAGCGACTTATTGCAGTTCATATGAGGGGCTGAAATTGTATTTTCTCCAGTATTCGTTAAATGGTAGCGATGTTTCAGTGCGAAAACACGATATCATGTATTATTGTTGCCCTTCATATTAAACAAAAAACTGTGATTACATAAGCCTATCTACGCTGGTGGCATTAAATTTTTAGTTATATCGAAGAGACATTTAATCACCGTGTCACCATTTTGTGTGTTAATTGCCAGTCGCTTCTGTCTGTGTTCATTGTGGATGTTAATTTTTATCAGTAGTGTCATTAACGTCTTGGAACACCCATGACAAGGAGCGCCTCATGTCAGGAACTGTGGTGCACTCGTTGTTTGTCATACACAATATCGTTCAACATGTCATCTACCACTTCAAAATGGCTCAAATGGCTCTGAGCACTATGGGACTTAACATCTTAGGTCATCAGTCCCCTAGAACTTAGAACTACTTAAGCATAACTAACCTAAGGACATCACACACATCCATGCCCGAGGCAGGATTCGAACCAGCGACCGTAGCAGTCGCGCGGTTCCTTACTGAAGAGCCTAGAACCGCTCGGCCACCGTGGCCGGCTCTACCATTTCAGTCACTACGTGTTGACATTTCCGAATGATACGATTTCACCTACAAAAATTCTTTGTGGGCTATCTAAGGCATGTAAGTCTGCAAATCACATCTTGTTTAGGAAACCCTTATTTTATCGTTTTTATGGAGTAAAAAGTTGTTCAATTTAACTCATAAGGGACGTAGATTCTTTCTCAATAGTTCATGTAATTAGCATGATGAATTATCTTCTGTATGGAGACAAATTATTACTGGTACTCTACAGGGTTCAACCCTTGAAACAGTTCTACTTTTGCTAAACAGTGTGAGGCAAACATCTGCAATCCAAACCTAGACAGGCAAATCGGCCGCAACTGATTGCCGTATCATCCTCTGCCAATGCCATCACTGGATGCAGTATGGAGGGACCTGTGGTCAGCATTAGAGATGGGCGATCCATTCCTGAACTGATTCAAAGAGCTACATTCTTTCAAGGGGTGAGAGATCACTGGCTCCTAACAAAGGAGAGTATCTCTTCGGATACATAAACGCTCTCCAGTGACATCAGTTTGTGGAACGAAGATTCTAGGGCAAGCTGTTGCAACAGTACTACAACTACCATGATGATGATGATGATGATGATGTTTTGGTCTGGTGTGCTCAACTGCACAGTCATCAGTGTCAATACACAGTTCCATTTTTTACACAGTCCAAGTTTTATACAATCCAATCAAGCGACTGTCACGAATGATGATTATGATGATGAAATGATAAGGACAACACAAACATCCAGTCTCCAGGCACAGATAATCCCCAACCGGCCGGGAATCGAACCTGGGACCCTGTGATCCAGAGGCAACAACACTAGCCACTAGACCATGAGCTGCAGAAACCCATCATGATGAATTAGTCCCTATGACATAGACTATACTGAAAAAAATATATTACACACAGTGTGTTATGTGTGTTTTTGTATATCTTAGTACCGTGAACAGCTTATGTCAGTCATGAAAAGAATATAAAGCAAAGAAAAGTATCGCCCTCAGACACTGCAATAATACAGAAAACAGTTTGTCACCTTTTATTTCTAGTTTTGGTTTGAAAAATCATCGTGCAAGGAGCTGCTGAGTTGGAGTGGTGTGGATCACAAGGCAATTCAGGTGTCACCCTGCTCTTTGCCCTTTGGCTCATTCACTGATTTGACTCGTAGTTCTCTTGGTTCGTTCTCTGATTCAGCTTGCAGTTTGACTTCGATTCTCTGCTCTCCATTAGAGTGCCACTGGACATTGTTCATTGTAACTTTAATGGTATGTATATTACAAAATTGCATTTTATATACATATTAATGCATTTATAGATTATAAAATGTGGTACATATGCACTTGTTGTCATTTTAGATTTTCACTATTTGAGAAATGCATCCGCATAATAAGAAATTTAATTTTTCCATATGATGTATTTTCAAAGCGGCAGGACGCAAGTCAACCTTTTCGTCTCCACATACAAGAGTTTTAAGTAATATAAGATATGATTTTACCAAACTGGATAAAAGAAGGAAAATGTGGTGACTACCAGCAAGTTCAAGCATCCAAAGTTATCTCTGGAACGGTGTTGCTTAGAAAGCCTATCAAGATCTTAATCAGTCAGGGATCCTTCTGCAGAAATTAAAGAAATTGTTTCTCACGAATTATCTTTACCAATATCTGATTCCACTTCAGATTCAACTCTGAATCCCAGAAATCAAAGAGAGTCTCTAATCTGTTTGCAGCCTGCCATTGTCATTTGGTTCCCAGGAAGGCCCTGATTTAGTATATTTTTGTGACACCCTCACTTCCGACCAATTTTCCTTTGCAACTTGCAACAACACGTAATGAAATCTGTCAATGCTGCACTGCCAATCACATTCAACGAAACTATTAATTTCATGCATTATAGGCCAACATCTATAACTTTTTTCAAATGCGTCATATTCGTTTTTATGTGGCACAGTTTTTTTTATTTGAGTAATGCATTTTCTCAAAATGCGATCAAGAGGATGTACAACCAATTTTTGTAGTTTCTTAACATTCAAATTCTTACAGGTTTTGATGGCTAGATGTTATGGTGTGGCAACTGTCGAACTGAATGAAAGAAACGTGAATTAGTTACAAGCAACGGCGTGCACACACTCTATTCAACATGTAAACATCACTATAGGTACTCAAATTTAGGTTATGACATGTTTGATATGCTTGGCATCATTGACGATGATGTAATGCAGACGAATAGCGAAATTCTGCATGACCCGCTAAAGTGTCGGAACATTATGCTGTCGATGACCTCCTGAATGGCTGCTTTCAACTCAGCAATGGTTTGGGGCTATTACTGTACTTCTAGTGTTTAATGTGGCTCTCGAAAAGGAGTCGCATGTGTTCAGATCCAGAGAATATGGCGGCCAATCGAGGCCCACGCCAATGGCCTCTGGGTACACCATATGTCTCATGTTTTTCACATTCTTTACATTGCACTGTTCAAGACGCAATACAAAAATGAATAGCGAAAAATTTTAACAAGGTAGAAAGTGCAGTTAGTTTTGCAGTAAGAGACTTTTTCCCTTAAGAAAATTTGCTGCCGCGCGGGGTAGCCAAGCGGTCTTAGGCGCCTTGCCTCGGTTCGCGCGGCTCCCACCGTCGGACGTTCGAGTCCTCCCTGGGGCATGGGTGTGCGTGATGCCCTTAACGTAGGTTAGTTTAAGTTAGATTAAGTAGTGTGTAAGCCCAGGACCGATGACCTCAGCAGTTTGGTCCCACAGGGGCTTACCACTCATTTCCAATTTCCAAAATTTGCTGAATTACAAGCAAATTAAAATTAAGACCAATCAGCGACTGGTTACAGGCGTAAAAGGTGGGAAATGTTCAGTCTCGAAAATGTCCGGTGATACAATCGGTCTGCTCCAAGGAAGCCACCACCCAGAACCTGCAGTATGTAAATCACAATTCTGCAGAATTTCAAGAAGTAAAAATGTTGTTGATATTCATTTTAATTTTCAATATTACATCTTTTTCGATAAAATTATCGAAATGTAACGAGAACGAGTTATTTTTATATTTTCCCAAATCCTAATACCGAATTTTATTGTGATATTTTTAATTTTTACACAAGGGAAAAATGTAAGACTTTTCGAAAGTCTTAAGAATAAAAGGGACATAATGGAAAACTGTAATTTTTCTTCTTATATTGTTTCCAAATCGATTACAATAAGGTAAAATTATAGGGACAGTGACCCTGAATTACATTTGCATCTACATCTACATAGATACTACATAAATCACACTTACGTTCCTGGCAGAGGGTTCATCGAACTATCTGCACAATAATTTTCTATTAGACGAAGCTCGAAAAGTACGCGGAAAAAACAACATATATATATTCCCAGACGAGCTCTGATTACCCTTATTGTATTATGATGACCGTTTCTTCCTATGTAGATCGGCGTCAACAAAATATTTCCGCACTCGGAGGAGAGAGTTGTCAATTGAAATTTTGGGAGAAATTTTGTGAGATCGTCCCACAACAAAAAACGCCTCTCTTTTAATGAGACCCACTATTTCGCAATAATACAAAACATACGGGTCTTCCATGAACTTTCTCGATGTACTCCATTCATGCTGTCTGGTAAGGATCCCAGACCACGCAGCAGTACTCCAAAAGAGGACGCACAAGCGTAGTGTAGGCAGTCTCTTTAGCAGATCTGTTACATTTTCTAAGTGTTCCGACAGTAAAACGCAGTGTTGCTTTGTCTTCCCCGCAACATTTCCGACGTGTTCTTTCCAATTTAAGTCGTTTGTAATTTTAATTCCTAGGTATTTAGTTGAACTTATGGTCCTTAGATTTGAATGACTTATCATGTAAAATTAAAAAGGGATAGTGCGTGTCTTTCATTTACTTTACTGACTGAATGGTGACTGATGACTCATGAGAAAGAGCTAGTTCGATTCAGTGAGTGAGCAGTTCTGATCAGATCCCTGAAAAGAGCAGTTTTGCTCATCGCTGTTCAGCACACTGCTCTCCCAGTTGTTGTCATGTTTGTTGACCTTGTAACCAGTACTACTCGGTCGAGGAGTTCTTCACTTGGCCTCATGAGGCTGAGAGCACCCTGTGCCAGGCCTATCAACTAGGAGAAAATCGCTGACAGTACCGGGAATCGAAACTGGATCACCCACATGGCAGTCAGCTGTGCTGACCAGTCAACAACGTAGGGCAATATTCTCACTTAACATAAAGGAAAGTCCATATTTCTAATAAAACAGAATAGTGCTCCCTGATAATGATGTAGGGATCATTGTCCAGTCCAGAGCTGAAACAACACGAAACAGCAATAAATGAAACACCCAAAAGTTTTACTGAGTGATTCTCAGTAAATAGTCTGCCACTAACAAAAGCACTTTTCATTCTTTCTGTACAAGTCAAGATATAACATATGGGTGACTACATACTGATTCTATCAGATATTTCAGACACAGTAGATCAGAGATAAGTTAGTCCATTCATAAATAAGTCTTTACTGCCAGTCGCTAATTTTTGTGCATCGCGCCTAATTGAATGGTCATAGAGATTTGTAGACATCAAAATAATTTGCACAGAAAGGGAAGTGTTAGGTTACATGAAATATGGATGTCGACTTTGCGTCAACAGAACGATAAAACAGAATGAGATTTTCACTCTGCAGCGAAGTGTGCACTGATATGAAACTTCCTGGCAGATTAAAACTGTCTGCCGAACCGAGACTCGAACTCGGGACTTTTGGCTTTTCCAGGCAAGTGCTCTACCATCCGAGCTCCCGACCCGTCCTCACTGCTTCAGTTCTGCCAGAACCTCATCTTCTACCTTCCAAACTTTACAGAAGCGAGTTCGTGTCTCGGTCCAGCACACAGTTTTAACCTCTAAGGATGTTTCAAAAATAAATGGTTCAAATGGCTCTGAGCACTATGGGACTTAACTTCTAAGGTCATCAGTCCCCTAGAACTTAGAACTACTTAAACCTAACTAACCTAAGGACATCACACACATCCATGCCCGAGGCAGGTTTCGAACCTGCGACCGTAGCGGTCATGCGGTTCCAGACTGTAGTGCCTAGAACCGCTCGGCCACCCCGGCCGGCAGGAAGTTTCAGAACGATAATTTACAACTTTCAAGTGGCAACGATGGTGCCAGTCAGAGATAGCCAAGCAGTCGGCCTCATGTGTAGAATGGAGGTGCCTCTATGCGTCTATATATTGCAATTCATGCAGTTGTCGCTTTAATTCCGAAGATGCCTCCCACAGCCAGGAACGAAATGTCAGGGACACAGGCCTTGAAAGCCTACATTATATTACTAATTGCGTGCTAAATTTACAGTAGTCACGGCGTTTTTATCGATCGCTGTTGAAACTGGAGTCAAATTGTTGCAAAAGGTTACTTTTACATGCAGAGATGAAGGTGATAAGAGGTGATCAGACTTCCATTCGGAAAAAACGCAGCTCTAATTCCCCAAATTCACTAATTCACAGTCATATTTCCCTCGTTTTCCCTAAATTTATACATACCTATGCTGAGACAGGCCTTACAACACTATCACGGGCGACTCTCAGCTCTGCCCGCATCTCGTGGTCGTGCGGTAGCGTTCTCGCTTCCCACGCCCGGATTCCCGGGTTCGATTCCCGGCGGGGTCAGGGATTTTCTCTGCCTCGTGATGGCTGGGTGTTGTGTGCAGACCTTAGGTTAGTTAGGTTTAAGTAGTTCTAAGTTCTAGGGGACTGATGACCATAGCTGTTAAGTTCCATAGTGCTTAGAGCCATTTGAACCATTTGACTCTCAGCTCTACCTGATTTAGAGTTCTGGCTGCAACTAAATGTTAATCTCTAGAGGTGTTGAATGAGAACAGTATAATAGTTGACAGCTGAGGGATACACCACAAATATTTCGAAAGCAGGAGAATTAGAGTATGATTTCCATGTTACTAAATTCACACTGAAGTAACAGTTGTGATTTGTATTTATCAGGAATTTAATACACAAAAATAAAGCTGCTAAAAATTTCCAGGTTAACTGACCGCCATTTCTAAATAAAGTGGCTCAGTAACAGTCGCATGTACCATATTCCGTTATGGTTTCTTAGGTCTTGTCAGTTCTTTAACGTTGATTAACGGCGTTGACCTTCGTGTTGGACGAATATGTTCAAGAAAATTTATACTATTTCGCTCATTCAAATGAAATAATATGTAACTGAACATGGCAGAGAAGGTGAAATATTTCCAAAGGATGTATAAAGGACAGAAATGTACGCGAGTTACAGGTTTACATCCAGGATAACACCTACAGTCGCAAATTGCTCGTAACTTCTGTCCAAGTCTGAGTTAGTAATTGCAGATTCGGCGAGTAAATCGCCTTTTGAAACGTTAGGGCAGCCAGTGAATGGCAGGCTTTGGTGCACTTGGAGATCAGCGCCTAAGCGGATTAATGGCAATCTGTTGCGTGGCTCATTCCGGCGCCTTGCAGCCGGGAATAAGCGCGACCGCCGTAATGGAGTGGCTTTCCGCAGGGCACAGTACTGCAGCCGCCGGAACTGAATGTGCTGGGGGATGGGGGAATTTGCCGTATGAATTAACTCGCTTTGTGCTACGCACCTTCCACACCGGTTCCAAAACGCTTTCAGCGACGTAGTTTGGAAATTGTGCCTTTGCAGTGAATAAAAACGTTGTTACTGTGACTGACAGCTGTACTTAACATTTCTTTACAGAAAAGCAACAGCATATCAAATGTGAGCTGCTCACTGTAAATCACTAATAATTTCGCGTAGCACATTTAAGACATTTCTGCGTGGAACTGGTGGACACTTGAGGTTTAATTACACTCATTCAACTTCAAGAGGTTTAGTATGTGATGCACAACGCCGATAAGAGTGAAAGATTACAACACGATGAAGAACCAATGATAAATCACACATAAATTTACATGTGGCTAATGTTGCCATTTATTTATCAGTTTCTTTGTGGCCCCTTGTAATGTTGTCAGGCGATCATGGAACGTTTTTTAACAGAGTAGCATAGTTGTGTGCTCTTTCACGTGGCCAGCTGGCCCTTTACCCACACACCAAGTAGTCCGTGGTATATTATACAGATACTGTCACATTATTAAAAATTATCTGCAAAACAGTCGCTGCAAATGTCGTTTAATAAAAGAACCGACAAATATGAAAGAATTGGTAAATATCTTCCTAAAGAATAATTCCTCGAAGCCATGTATTTAATAAGGCAAATATAATTAATGCTGGTGACACTATGTAAGAGGATATACATCGCCTTATAAAGGCGTGTTGGCTACGCGTTGATCGTCTGTGATCTGCAGTTGAGTTAGTTCCCTATGCAACAGCAGAGCAAAATTCATAGTTTTCTAGTGTGTCTCCCACTAGATTCGGTTGAGGACGTGTTTGAATCAATGTACGGATTCGTATAACATTCGGTGTTGCTGTAAGTAGCGCAAAGTTATCGATGACCTCTCTGCACTGATTATACAGGGCTATTACAAATGATTGAAGCGATTTCATAAATTCACTGTAGCTCCATTCATTGACATATGGTCACGACACACTACAGATACGTAGAAAAACTCATAAAGTTTTGTTCGGCTGAAGCCGCACTTCAGGTTTCTGCCGTCAGAGCGCTCGAGAGCGCAGTGAGACAAAATGGCGACAGGAGCCGAGAAAGCGTACGTCGTGCTTGAAATGCACTCACATCAGTCAGTCATAACAGTGCAACGACACTTCAGGTCGAAGTTCAACAAAGATCCACCAACTGCTAACTCCATTCGGCGATGGTATGCGCAGTTTAAAGCTTCTGGATGCCTCTGTAAGGGGAAATCAACAGGTCGGCCTGCAGTGAGCGAGGAAACAGTTGAACGCGTGCGGGCAAGTTTCATGCGTGTATCTGGACATGCTGGAAACTTGGCTCATGCCACAACTGGAGACCGACAGCGCCGACTTCATCTTTCAACAGGATGGTGCTCCACCTCACTTCCATCATGATGTTCGGCATTTCTTAAACAGGAGATTGGAAAACCGATGGATCGGTCGTGGTGGAGATCATGATCAGCAATTCATGTCATGGCCTCCACGCTTTCCCGACTTAACCCCATGCGATTTCTTTCTGTGGGGTTATGTGAAAGATTCAGTGTTTAAACCTCCTCTACCAAGAAACGTGCCAGAACTGCGAGCTCGCATCAACGATGCTTTCGAACTCATTGATGGGGACATGCTGCGCCGAGTGTGGGAGGAACTTGATTATCGGCTTGATGTCTGCCGAATCACTAAGGGGGCACATATCGAACATTTGTGAATGACTAAAAAAACTTTTTGAGTTTTTGTATGTTTGTGCAAAGCATTGTGAAAATATCTCAACAGATAAAACAGATAGTGGGAAGAGCAGACACCAGACTCAGATTCATCGGAAGAATCTTAAGAAAATGTAACTCATCCACGAAAGAAGTGGTTTATAATGCGTTTATTCGCCCGATTCTTGAGTATTGTTCATATATCTGGGATCCCTGTCAGATAGGACTGATAGATGAGATAGAGAAGATCCAACGAAGATCGGCGCGTTTCGTTACGGGATCGCGTAGCTTGTGAGAGAGCGTTACAGAGGTGCTAAAAAACTCCACTAGCACACGTTACAAGAGAGGCGTTGTGCATCACGGAGAGATTTACTACTGAAATTCCGGGTCAGCATTTTACAGGAGTCTCGCGTATTGACTACGAGGAGAAAATTGGAGAAATTAGGGCCATTACAGATGCTTACCGACAATGATTTTCCCACGCACTATGCGCGAGTAGAACAGGCTTGGAGGGATCAGATAGTGATACGGAAAGTACCGTCCACCACACACCATTAGGTTGCTTGAGGAGTATGACGTAGATGTAGATCGAAGTGTGCGAATTCAGTGCTCATCAATATCCACTATTACTGATATTTGAACGACTGCCAGAGGACTACCCTGAGAATTGATCATCCAATACAGGAGCGAGGGAACGTACACACCGTTGCAGGCTCGCTCACTTCATGAAGAACTGACCAAGGAAATAGGTCTGCAAGTAATGACGGGATGGTATAGAGCGTGGTTGGTAAGGTGTGAGAAAGGATCGTTACATCGCGTAATTAACTGCAAGTTCGATTCCTAGCGCTAGGGCAAGATTACATCAATTCGCTGTAGACTTAACTCGCCTCCGTAGCGGAGGTCGGTAACGCAAGTTTTTGCTGCAATGCTCGACTTTTAAGGACGCCGATTAGAATTCTGACAGTGGACGAAATTTTCAACATCAGTATTTGGTCAGAAAGGGAAATAGAGATTGCGATGTAAATTTCTTGATCACGAGTTTGCACCAATGTTCTGGATTAAATACCAAAACTCTCCGTAGTGTCCCACGAAGTGACCGTACGTGACAATATTGATGGTGATAATAAACTCGGTAGTCTCCTTGATCGTATTCCAGGGAAGTGTGATGTGTGCCCTCCCTCATTCATCATCATACAACTCAAACAATACACTATAGACGCACTCGTTACACTCATCTACACTCCGCAAATACACATCCGACAAAACTCTTACATATCCAAAACGACAGGAGCTTGTGTACATGGACGATGAACACCACTTTGCTCCGGCCGGAATGGCCGAGCGGTTCTAGGCGCTGCAGTCTGGAACCGCGTGACCGCTACGGTCGCTGGTTCGAATCCTGCCTCGGGCATGGATGTGTGTGCTGTCCTTAGGTTAGTTAGGTTTAACTAGTTCTAAGTTCTAGGGGACTGATGACCTCAGACGTTAAGTCCCATAGTGCTCAGAGCAATTTGAACCATTTTGAACACCACTTTTCCAGGCGGTTGAATCCAACCCTTGGAACACCACAGGCTACATTAACATTTTACCATGGTCTTGGGCTCTCTAAGATTAGCTTATAATCGACAGCTCAGTCCAATGAAACATACATTGATCGGCCATAGTATTATGACCACCGAGCTACTGCGACATAAGCCCGTCCAGACGGTAGCAGCGGCGACGCGCCGTGGCGTGGAAGGAATGAGGCATTAGTAGATCGCTGGATGAAGCTGGCACCACATAAGCACACACGTCACATAATTCCCGTAAATTCCGGACTGGAGGGCGACGATATCTGACGCCACGTTCAGTTACATCTATCGGGATCAGATCTGGTGAGTCAGAGGCCAGCACAACTATTGGAACGCGCCACTGTGTTCCCCGAGGCACCCCATCGCATTCTTGGCCTTGTAGCATGACGCAGCACCTTGGTGAAAAATGCAACTACTGTCGGGAAACATGATCGTCTTGAAGGGGTGCACCTGGCCTGCAACCAGTGTACGATACTCATTGGCCGTTGCGGTGACTTGCATGAAATCCAATGAACTCATCGATGTTCAAGTGAACGTTCCCCAGTGCACGGTGGAACCACCCTCAACATGTCACCTTCCCACAGTTCAGGTGTGAAGAAGCTATAGCCCTGGAAGACGACGGATTCGCACTCTCCCATCGGCATGATGGAGAAGGTATCGCAAATCATCAGATCGTGCAATACTCTGCCATTGCACCAAGGTCCAGCGGTGATGCTCGTGTGCCCATTTCAGTTGTAGTTGCTGATGTCGTGGTGTTAACATTGGCACATGAAGGGTCATCAGCTGCGGAGGCCCATAGGAGTATTCGGTGCACGGTGCGTTCAAAAAACCTTCACCCATCTTTGAAGCCTGATGTCAGTTCACCCACAGTTTGCCCCATGTCCTGCCCAGCCTACGACATCTCACATGTGCAAGGAGGGATGGCCGCCCAAACCCACGGCATCTGGACATGTTTTCATCTTCGCTCCTCCACGTGTTGAAGAGACCACAGAACCCCTCGAATATCTAACAAGTCTTGCAGTTTCCGAAATGCTTGTGCCTAGCTTCGGGGACATCACAATCTGCCCCCGGTGAAACTCAGATAGATCGCGCGCCTTTCCCGTTATACACATAGACAGCACACTTGCTCATACTACATGCAGCTTGCGTATGTTTGGCTAGTAGTTATTCCTCCCAGATGACGCTGCTATCACCAGGACGGGCTTAAGGGGCTCCGGAACGCCCTATACTTGCAATGTTAAAATAACGCTTATAAATTACATCTTTCCTCACAAAGTATTTGAGGTAGGAAGTTGAACTTTTTACAGATTATTTACTGGAATATTGGCTACAACTTAACACAGGGATTTTACAAAATTTTAGTTCAGTTATTAAATATGATTTTTTTCAATTGTAATGAAAATTCACAACATTTTTTTGCAATTTTTTATTTATATATTCAAAAATATACAGTTTTTTTGGAAAAAGGCTGTGTTAAATTATGCAGAAGGTACTGTGTAACATTTACTGAAAGTTTGAAACAAATATGTTTGGAAGATCCTTAGAAAACATGTAATTAGTATGAGAAAATAAAAGTTTTGGGAATCGAGCGACAAAGATTGGATTAACTTTTGAGTGCATTCCAGGTCCATAGGATGGATTATCTTCATCCTCTGCAAACTCCTCTTCCAGCTTCCTCTTGTTCCTCCTCCTGTTTACTCTTGCTTGTATTTCTAGACTCTTTACAGCCCTGTCTGCAGCCCGAAGGCGTTCCTTGTCTAAAGCAAGCATCGCTCGTACCATGTTAGAACCTATCTTCATTCCCATATTTCTAAATACCTTGCACCTTACAATGTTGCCATCATTAAAAGTCGCAAGAGCAACTTTACTTTTACTCATTATTATACTTCAACAAAACAGAGACTCAAGAAACAGAATTAATTACGAATATTTTCGAGATAACGACAGAGTAAATAAACATGAAACAATCCACAATCACACCAGCGATATATATTGAACCATCACAGGTTAGCCACAACACATACTTTATCTCACATCACTAAAATGTACCTGATGAACACGGACGTTAATAATAACATCATTTGACAGCAGTTTAACAGCGCCACAGTGGGTCACGCCCATGTAGAACACATTTCAAAAAAAATTTAAAAATAGTTGTAGTCTTCGGAATTGAATAAATTATATTTCTATTAAAAGGTAATAGTCTGCAGATTCAGAAAACGCAAAAAAGTAAAAATTGAACTTTTCATGATTTTGAGCTTTTCCGGAGTCCCTTAAATCAACAGTAGGTTTGATGTCATAATGTTCTGGCTGGTCAGTATATATCGTCAAAAGCATACAATTGATGTCTACATCTTTGATGAGCTCTATGTCCTAAAATAAGTATATGCAATGAGCAAAGCGACGCTGATAGTGACGCTTCCACCTTATGTTCCGACTTATATTACAGGTGAGTCATGAGCGTTGCTTATGCCTTCGTACACAGTGGTAAGGAGAGGTGGGCTACAGAGTGGAACGGCAACTATCGTCGTAGGAAAGCTGGAAAAGAGCAGATATAATTAGCGAACAAGTTAACACAGCAAACAGAAGAGTTACTTAACTTGTATTACTCCAAGCGTACGAAGTCTCATCACAGATAATGCAGCAAGAATTAGATTCCATCTCATACAACAGCAACTAGGAAGATGCTCGCTGTACTAAGCACGAACGATGGTGTCGTAGCTTCAGTCCGGAACCGAGCTGCTGCTACGGTCGCAGGCTCGAATCCTGCCTCGGGCATGGATGTGTGTGATGTCCTTAGGTTAGTTAGGTTTAAGTCTAGGGGACTGATGACCTCAGATGTTAAGTCCCATAGTGTTTAGAGCCATTTGAACTATTTTGTTGGTGTCGTAGCGTAGACGCTCCGGGTGCAAGTGGCGCAAGTGGTTGCTGCCGGCTGTTCTATATCGCGGCGGCAGTGGGCGTTCCTAGTGCGAAGCCGCTGGAGGGGTGGCTCAGCGGGGCCACACCATTGGATCCTCCAGATCCTATGCGACCACTACGGGCAACAGACAGAATCTTCCCATTCGGTTACCAACCTTGATATGCCATGGGATGGTATTGATACGTGATGCCACAAGGAGAAAATGTATAGGCTTTGAGGAGTGACAGCGCTACTGATTCTAATCTATAACTTTATACAGACATTGGTCTATTCCGAATGGTTAGCGAGACAGAACATACTCCGTACCACTTTCGTCACTTTTCGTTGAATAACTCGCAAACTGCATCAGCCAGCGAATACGTGTCACACTAAAAAATTAAACTACATTAAATTTTCTTAAAAGAAGGTCCTATTCAGTTTATCTCTAGGTCTAATAGTTTGCGTGAAGAGAGCGCAGGAATACCGAAAATCGTATTTGCTGTGTCGCAAGAAGTTTTTGTGGGCCATTTTTAGACAGTTTCCTGACTTGATAGACCACAAGTATGCTTTACGAAACTGTTCGTCTCGACTTCCTCAACAATAGTGTGGTTCGTTGTAAATCATGACAACGTCTGAATTTTACAGAAAACAAATCATAATTTACATTACACGTGTTCTATTTTGAAGAGTGTTCAGTACAGGGCATATGTCCATATGTAGATATTTGTTCAGAAGCACTATCACCCCTTAATAAAAGTACCTTTCCCCCTGACTCAAGCTATATATCTGGAAATTACTTCTGGCTCCAACCGCCGGCCGCTGTGGCCGAGCGGTTCTAGGCACTTCAGTCCGGAACCGCGTGACTACTACGGTCGCAGGTTCGAATCCTGCCTCGGGCATGGATGTGTGTGATGTCCTTAGGTTAGTTAAGTTTAAGTAGTTCTAAGTTCTAGGGGACTGATGACCTCAGATGTTAAGTCCCATAGTGCTCAGAGCCATTTGAACCATTTTTTTCTGGCTCTAACCAATGGTTTACGAATGTCAAAGCTAAGTAACGGTTCAATGAGAAGGTACAGGAAACAGAGCGCCTGGAGCCACAAAATACAACTCACGCAGATGCTAAAGGGGCGTGTCACGGCCTGTGTTTTTTGTTAGCAACCATCCCTGCATTCACCTAGAAACGTCTGAGGAAACTACACAGAATACAGTTCGGGATAGTTGAAGTAGGCAGGAGTCCTAGTTCTCGTAACAACGACAAGACTTGCTAAAACGACCATTTCACTATGATGCAATAAGCACATTCACATTTGTGATCTTAGGCTTTCCCGGCGCATTACCTGTTTGTACTGTTCTCGGGTCTCCAGCCGGGTGCAGTCGTTTTCAAACAACAATATTTCGACAGCGTTCCCTGCCGTCATCTTCATGTGATACTTGCAGACTGAATCTCCTCCCCTTTATACTCTGATCGCTACTCACCCCTTCCCCTGCGTCCTGCCACACGCGGTGCTGCGTAAAGGGGTAGCGGGGAGGGGCGGGCTGCTGGCTGCTGGATGCGAACTGTGGACCACCAGATGTCCTGTGGCCATCGTCGACCGCGGAGTCGCTTTGGGTGGGCGCTGTGCTTTTACTTGGCTGACTGCTGGGTCCCAGGCTTTGCTGAGTTTGAACCCGGCGTCTCTGTTCATCAGCTACACGTATTTCAATCGCCTCCCTCAGAAGAGTCCCAAAAAGACGAGGCCTGCCGTAAAACTTCCGTTTTCGCGTACTCCATAGTATCTCCAGTATCCATGTAATGTTCCGCAACCGGAGATTTGGTAGGCTGCTTTAGTTCAGTGC